>NC_064472.1:40609746-41275579 GCF_023343835.1 Lagopus muta | reverse complement strand
GCACTTGGGGCTGGTTAGGCCTCACAGGCTACCCTCCCCCATCTTCATGCAACTCCAACGCCCCCCCTCTGCCTCAACAAAAAACAACTTTGTTTCTTCAGCTTAACTTCCTTTTGCTGTAATGTTAAGGACTTAGAGAAGCAATATCAAAGATATTCAGTCCTCTGACAATTTTTTAAAAGATAAAGTGCTCTGAAGACAAATGTCTATGGTTAATACTAAGAAGTTGCAGAGCTGTAGAGATGGTTTTTTTGCTTTGTTTTGGTTTGGTTTTGGCTTAGTCTATTCTAGTAGATTGAGAATCAACATAATTAAAAACACATAAACCATCTTAGGCTGTAGTTGTACTGCCAAGGCAATGCACTTCTGCATCAGAAATATTGTGACCAGCAGAACTAGAGAACTAATTGTACTGTTGTATCCAGCTCTAGTGAGACTGCACCTTGAGTACTCTGGGCTTCTCACAGAAAAGACACTGAGTTGCTCAAGCACATGCAGACAAGAGCAGTGAGGCTGCTGAAAGAGCTAGAAAAGAAGACTTACGAAAAGAAACTGAGGAAATTATTGTTGTTTCATTTGGAGAAGAGAAGGCTGAGAGGAGACCACATTGCTATTTACAGCTACTTGAGATTTCAGAAAGGAGGGTGTCATTCTCTTTTTCCAGGTGACAAGTGATAGCATGTAAAGAAGCAGTCTAAATTGCACTAAGGCTAGCTTAGATTGGAGAGACTGGAGAAATTGGTCAAGCATTGAAATGGGCTGCTTAAGGAAGTGATGGAGTTGTCATCTTGGAAATGTGTGAACCTGGCACTAAGGGGCATAGTTTAGCGATGAGACTTTGTAAGCCAGGTTGCTGGTTGCACTTGGTGATCCTGAAGGTCTTTTCCAACCCAGATTACTCTATGATTCTCCTTCTGAATGCTCTTCCTATTTTATTGCTTTCCTTTTTCTACCCAATTGCTTGCAAGTGTGTTTGTGGTCATTCTGAAAAAAAAGGTAGTGATGTGTTAATTATCTGAAAACTGCATGCTCTAATTCTCAGATTCCTTTATCCTCTGCCTGTGGCATTCAACTTACAGTAAGGACTAGCCTTGGGCCACCTCTGTGGGTTAAGAGCTCTGACCAGAGCTGGAAATGATCTCACTCTCAATTTTTAGGCCAATGTAGGTGTTGTGCATTGATCAAATGTAGCCTGGATTCTATCCCCTGAGATGTTAAAATGTTTTGTCTTCAGGAGCTCCACTTCTCTTCCAAATACACAAGTCTGTATCTCAGACAGAGGGAGAAACATAACACAAAGGAAAACACATGATGGAAATGATTAGGGAAAGAGAAATATATTGGTGTATACATATAATGCACTGGTCAGATGACCAATGAAATATCTGTCAGCTTCCTAACTTCTGGTGATTTGTTTTTTTTTTTCTGAAGTGTCCACACTGTGACTGCAGTCCAGTGGGTTCAATTTTGCTCTGCTTCATCCTTGTTACAGACTCATGTCTGCACAAAACGCAAGCAATAGTTCACATTTTCTTACTCATACTTCCAACCTACATGAGCCTCTGGAGGTTAAATAGAACTGGAAAGGAAGCTTTTAATGTGTATTTCACATTTCCCATTAAACTCTTTGTTTTCTTTGCTTTTGCTGGCAGAGCAGTCACAAGTATTGACGCAATGGTAGTGATGCAATTGTTGAGAGGGATCAGATAGAAATAGAATGTTTCATTCTCTAATCTTCTTGTATATGGCTTTGATAATGTTTGGTTTTGTAATCTTATTTTTACTAGCTTTAAAATCATAAACAAGTAAAGATTAGAAAAATCAGTCTCAGCCTCTTCTGAGTTAACATTGTGAGTTGTTTCAAAATAATTTTTAAAAAAAGTTTATTTCTAAATAAGGCAAAGATGAGCTCCTCCCGTGTGAGCTGCAGTGAAAAAAGACAAAGACATCATTGTTGCTGTACGTCCCTGGTACGTTCTAGTGAACTTTATCACAAATTCGGAAGGTTTGGAACAATGGAGAGTTTCTGACCCATACAATAAGATTAGGTCATTGGAAATAACATCGTTATGGACAAATGTGTATAGTTACTTGGGTTTGTTAGAGTGAAGCAAAATTCTTTTCCCTACACCAGGCAGAACAGTACACATTTTCCTTTTACTGTGGTTGTGGGCACACTCATTGTTTTGTGAAACGAAATAGCCGGTCTCCTGGAATCACAGAATCACAGCATATTCTGAATTGGAAGAGACCCACAATGAGCATGAAATCCAACTGCTGTATCCACACACTACCACTCAAAACCTGAACACGTCTGAGAGCAGTGTACAAAGACTCCTTGAACTCTGGCACCTGGGCCGTGCATGCTGCCCTGGGCAGCCCATCCCATGCCCACCGCCCTGTGGTGCAGAACTGTCCCCAACCCCCAGCTGCCCTCCCCTCACACAGCTCCATGCCGTTCCCTCGGCCCTGCCGCTGTCACACAGAGCAGAGCTCAGCGCTGCCCCTCCGCTCCCTGTGAGGAGCTGCAGCCGCCATCAGGCCTCCCCTCAGCCTGCCCTGCTCTGGGCTGAATGCACCCGGGGACCTCAGCTGCTCCTCACACACCTTGCCCTCAGACCGTTCACCATCTTGATAGCCTCCCTGTGATAATTTCATCATCCTCTTGCATTGTGGTGCCTGTGTTCAGTCATTTTTAAGTAAATATTCTTTTGCTTAAGAAGGAGCAAAATCCAAATCATGTTTAAAAGCTTAGTACTTGTAAACGGTGTTAAAGATGGAAACGGAAGTGCAAGGGCTTTTGAAAACCCACATTTATAACTGATGGTTTAGTAAGTGTTTGGGTTGGATGATCTCATTAGGTCCCTTTCAATCTACAACCTAATAATCATGTAAACCTGTGCTTGAGATGAAGATGAATACTCTAGATACGTTGCTTGAGGAGACATCAGTAAAACCTAATACAGGAGAAATTCATTGTTTATTTCTTTTTCTTGCATTGCTCCATTTTTATTTACCTTTTTTTCTGATATCAGTCACTTTAGACAACCACAGTTATGTCATTTGGTAAGCTAGATCACCTGCCAAACTTAGATTTACAGTGAAATTGTTGCTTTCATGCAGAAGATAAAAGCTCAGCCCTACATGACTCCCGTTCTCTCTTCTGCTACCCAGCCTCAACAACAGGAAAAAAAAAAAAACACCAAAAAAAACCCCCACAAAAGTAGCTTTCTTCATAGAATCTTATTTTTTCATAATGGGCATCCTGCTGTTCTCTGGGCAACAGGAATGACTCTGCCCCCTGGCTTTCTGTGAACAATAGCTATGCCATTTCTCAGTGTCCCTCTCTGAATGGTCTCCATGTCCTTGCCACTTGCCATGCTCTGTAAAGTGGCCATACCTTCATCCAGTCTCTCAACAGTGAACATGATTTGTTTCCATACTGTCCCCTGATGGAGAACACAACTTGGTTTCATGACATTTTGGAATAATGGCCGTGCCTGTGGCCCACACTGCTGCTGTTGGATGGAGAATGGTGGCTGTGTATGTGCCTCTTGTTCTCTGAATGATGACTGTGTTTGTGCCTCTCATCATTCTCTGTCTAGTCAGTATGCTTGTTCTCTAAATATTCAGCATTTCTGGGGCTCTTGACACGTTTTGGAGGACCCTCTACCATAGCCTCTTCATCAAATTCTAGACAATAAGCTTGACTTGGCCTCCTCCATTCTCTGTACGTTGAACATGACTTAGTTCTTTTCCATTCTCTGAACAGTGAAAATGCCTGGTCCCCTCACCATTTTCAGGATGTTTGTCATGGCTGTTCATATCAGTATTCTACAGAGGATCCACCTTCATGGGCTCCTACTCATCATTTTCCAGACATTTTCATGACTTTAGAGTGAGTAATCTCTGCAACAAACCAGAAAGATCTCTGGTGGTTTTCTGGACTTTTTCTTATTCCATGGGAAAACCTGAGGATTTCACCTCTTACCAAGGCAAACAGTTCAGTGTGAGTATTTGACACTATAGGCACTGGCAAGATAAAAACATTGGAAACTATCCTAAACTATAGAATGTAAGCACAGGCCAAGTTTACCTGCAGTTATTAAACACTGTACCTTCATTATATGAAGATTCTCTGGATTATATATAAGATTGTATTATATAAGATTATATGAGATTCTCTGGTCATTTGGAACTCATTAGTCCTTTTCTGTCCAATCCACTTTTTTAGAAGCTGTTGTCTTTTTTCTTTTGTCACTGCACTCTCTGCTTTCTGGGGTCCTGGGCGCTGGTTGACAAAATCATGCTCAGCACAGGCTTACTGGACTAAAATGATAATGTTCACTTGGACCAGTCAAAGACAGAGATATGACAGAATGATTCTTCATGGTCCTTGAAAGATCTGCAGTTGACTCCCATTTTTCTGTATCAGACACATCGCCTTCTCTGGACATCTCATTGTCATCCTTGATAAAAGGGACATCTTTGTTAGGTTTCTCCCAGGTATTCTGAATATCAGAATAATCAGAATTCTCATCTTTGCGATAAATCTCATAGTGGCAAGAATCAGTTATCTAATGCAAAAAAATGAATGTTGGCAATCTTCATTCTTCACAAACTCAGCCAAATGTGCTGAATGTTATACTATTCTCAGCAACCTGGCATTTTTTTCACAAAAGAAACAGAAACATTTTCCATTAATATAAATTTGTAAAGCATTTTTTATTTGCTTAGATGATGTAAGAAAAGGTTTTTTCAGAAATGGTTTATGAGGAAAGCAGAAGTTGGATCTTGCTTTGCAAATGCACACAGCTCTGGACCCACAGGGAAAGGGAGCAGTTGTGTTTGTCACAGCAAATGCAGACTTTCTGTAGATTCCCTTGTTTAAATGTTGGCAACACATTATTGATTAGCACCTGCATCCCATACTCAAATGGGACATTGTGAGTTTATAGATCATATAAAATGTTTCCTCAGGTGCAAGGACCATGCTTGTGCACTCGTGTAGTTATTGTTAAACTGGGACTGAAGTTAATTCAAATGGCTTGTGAATCTTTAGAGAAGCAGGAAATGGCAAGAACTAATTTCCATGAGGTAGGACACATTTAGGCAAACTGGGTTCATGGTTGCACCTCAGACTTTTCATCAGCTCCAGGGTCCCACAGAGATGGAACAAAGCCAGAGTCTGGCCCTGGAGTCATGCCTCCACCCGTGTCTTAGTGTAAAACCACAACATGTTCCCTTGCTCTTCTCCCCCTGCTAGCTTTCTGCATTTCTGTTTTAATTCCAGCTAACTTATTTTTGGCTAGCATGTGGTGGGAAACTATCCAAACTTTTTCCACTGACTTTATTCTTCACACTGGCAATCACAGCTGTCATGACTTCATAACTATGAAACAGTACTGCAAGTGGGGGTAACAGGCCCCAGATTGTATTAGTCTGGCAGGAGATATAACGTGGCAAATGTAACCTGTAAAATGTTTGACCACATTCTCTGTTATTGCAGAAAAACACTTTTATCATGAACACAAATCACTATCTCTTTTTTTCTCCCCTCCTTCTTTTGCTTTTCTTTAATTCAGAAGGGCAATATTTTCAACACACTCTAACCAGTCAGGAGAAAATGCGTTCAAAAATAAAGTCCATGAAAAGAGTGGGTTACACTGGCCCTACCTGAATACTTGTGGTAAAAAACAGACCTTTAAAGACCATAGCAAAGCTTCAGCTGAAATTATTTGGGCCAAAAGTTCACTCTTGGCTTTTATTTTCTCTGTACTAAATGCAGTGCTAGTACTGCACTCTGATGAAGTACACATACTGGTATGCTTAAGTGCCAGTTTTACTGCATTTTTGTCTTTTCAGTCAAAACTGTCTGAAAATAGTATGAAGAAATAACAGTCCAATGTATTACTGACTTCTTTGCTTTGCTCACCCTGTTCGTCAAGAAAACTACTCCACACTGTTTCCAGGGATTTGGGTTGTGACTGAAAAGGGGAGAAGATCAGACTTCTCCAGAACTGTGTCTTTCTGAGGTATAGTAGTGAGGTTTAGCAATGGTTGGCTTCTCTTTCTTCTGTCTGTGAATGCTTTCTACAGCAGTGAGTTAATGAAAAGTTATGACATTTATATTGATGGCTAAGCATCACATTGAGGAATCAGT
The DNA here is from genome assembly GCF_023343835.1 of Lagopus muta. Taxonomy (NCBI): domain Eukaryota; kingdom Metazoa; phylum Chordata; class Aves; order Galliformes; family Phasianidae; genus Lagopus; species Lagopus muta. The sequence continues at coordinate 41,269,416 of NC_064472.1, read as the reverse complement.
CAGTTTATCCCTTTCCAAGGATTTCAGTCTCTCTGGTGATTTTAACCAGTGTCAAGGCATGGGGTTTCACACTGTGTCTGTTTAGAAGAAACACCTACTCAGTCACACAGGTTAGCAGTTTCTAATACGGAAAGTTCATGCTCTGAAGTATATTTAAAGGAGCTCGGATATATCAGTTTGCCACTTTTACTTAAGCAACCATCCACTTCTGATCTGCCACTAGATGTGGATGAACATACCTGCAGATGAAGTCTGGTTCTAGTAAAGGAGTCAGGTAACTATGCTAAGTGGGCATTGAGACTGAACCTTTCTGTGGCTCTTACCCTATCTTCTGCTATATGCTGCTGGTCATGCTGCAGCACAATCTGTTTTCATGAAAATCTGAGAAATTTTGGAAGATATGCCTGTGTATATGTATTTGTTCTTATGAGTTTTAATACACATGCATTACATGACTTCTCTTTCTACTAAACCACCGCAAAAATATTTGTAAACATGGAATCTGCATCCAGTCTTACGTAGACAGGTAGATACTATCAAAAAGTATGTATTTATTGGTTTATTTTTTATAGCTCTCCATCTTCTGTTGTTTGTATCAGTCACATTTTGTGGAACAGATTTATTGATGTTTTTGCAAAGTTGACAGGTACATTGTCTGTTGCTAGATTGGACCTGTGCAACCAAAAGAGTTTTCTGGGGTTGGCAAATTTGTATTTAATATACAGTTATGATGAAAAAATGTCCTCTTTTTCACCATAAGGAAAATTGACCTGAGTAAAGCTTATTGTCTCTGGAAACACAACCAAAGCAAATTGCTTTTCTGTAGTTACTTTGGTGCTTTGTAAAGAGCAGAAAGGACCACAAATTAAGCCTGAAATTAAGTATTTGCAATCTACTTAAAAACTCATGGACATAATCAGTGGTCAAATTCACGCCAAGCACTAGTTGCACAAGGATCAGCAGGACTCCACACATGGTATTTGGCTGTGATATCTTAAGGGGCAAAGTTAGCACTGAAGTGTGCCTCTTTTGCGGACTGCTCAAGACTGTTCAAGAATGAGCATTTTTCTGACAGTAAATGTGAATGGACCAATATGACATCTGCGTTTTTGCTTCCTCTTTTGTACAGATATAGGGAACAAGTGAAAAAAAAAACAAAACACCCACTGAAACCAATTTTACTGTTGCAGTGATGCAAGTGAATATCTACGGACAAAAGTCTTTTATAATTTTTCTCTTTAATATTTGTTTCAGATTATAGCTACCTTGGCTAAGAAAAACATTTTGCAGCTATAGCTTACAGATTGTACAGTTGCTGAAGAACCCACATAACAGCAGGAGTGAGGTTTTACAGGCTCCACAATACTGTCCAAGCTATTAACATCAAGCGACAGCATTTTTTTTGGCTTAACCTGAGAGGTCTTCAGGGGGAAGCCATAAAATATAGCCTTGTCACCCAGAGAGGCCACAATAAGTTTGTGGATTAAACTTTAAGTGGTTAACATTGATATTTAATATCTTCTAACAGTGTAAGTACAGATGTAACCAGCATTAATAAAACATGGCCTGCGCCTTTATTAGAAATGTAGAGTGAATCAGACTGAAAGGGAAATGCTTGTGAAGTCACATCCACCATCATTTACCAACAATGAAAGCAAGCATTTGGTTGTTCCTTAAGTGTTTACTTAACAAAACAAACAAACAAACAAAAAAAACAACACAACAGAGAGCACTGTGGGAAATCCTCTGCTAGACAGGAGATATAGAGGTGAAACACAAAGAGCAATGGGAGATCTCCAGACTCACAGAAGCTGCCCAAAACACTTTGTTTCAGTTTACAGCTGGGAAATCCAGTCATTATGGCAAGGAAATAGAAAAGTGAATGAATGGATCAATACAGCCAGTGATTCACTTTATCTTCAGATGAAAATTGCTTATCAGAGATCTGCATACAAACTTTTGAGCAAAATGATTCAATGATTTAGTCTTGGAGGAGTAAAGAGGAACTACAGCATGACATAATGCACGTGCAGAACAGGTTATCCACCTATTATGTATATGAAAGGCAGTTTAGACTCTTCCTTTCATCTAGTACTTGACACTGTCCACCATGCTCTGGATTCAGGGCCATGTACATATCCTATTAGACTATTGGAAGGTTGTTGTTTTTTCAATTAAGAACTGTCCCTGGAGGTGTTCATGGCCAGACTGGATGAGGCCCTGGGCAGCCTGGTCTAGTATTAAATGGGGAGGTTGGTGGCCCTGCATGTGGAGATTCATGATCCTTGAGGTCCCTTCCAACCTGGGCCATTCTGTGATTCCGTGATTCTGTCATTCTCTCCTCCCCATTGACTGCTATGTGTTTTAAGAAACATTATCTGGCTACTGGTTCAGTTAGACATATATGCACAGTACTGGCACTCAGGGATAAGTACAGTGGTTCCACAGGCAAGGTTAAGTTATCCCTGTCATGAGACCTTTGAAACAGATGAATGTTCAGACAGAAGTTTCTTGAAGAAAGATAACTCTAAAAGCTCCCTACCTACTTCAAGTTGATTTTTCTTATTTTTAGCAGAAATCAGTCAAATACTATCATTTGTAAACCAAAATAGATCTATTTCAGATCATAGTCTTCCTTAAGAAATCAAATTTGCATCCCTGCTTCGTGAATTCCGTTCATGAAATTGCAGCTACATTCCCCTGAAATGAAAAGTCCAAGGAAAAAAAAAAAAGAGAGAAAGAGATATTTCCGGAGGAAGGTGCTATACTCTCATTTTAGAAGGTATAAAGAAAATGCTGAAGGGAAGCAAGATAAAATGTACCGTTGATAACATGTAGTATTCAAGGAACTTAAAAGAATGAAGGAACTGATTGGTGAAGTTAATTGGGAAATGCAAAAGCCCCTACGATATGCGTTAAAGATGAAAAAATAAAATAAAACAAACACTTTTCCAATTCAAGTGCTTAGAACTGTGATTGTGATAAATGAGATGTCAGGGTGCTAATAAAACATTCAAGCGACAGTGTGACAACGAAATAGACACACTGTCTGCTACAGTAATATTTAAAGTAGTTTTAAAATCCTTGAGAGTGTTTTATGGCTTTTATGGCTCTGTTCTATGATAGCTGATACTCTGAAACTTGACATAAATTGAATAAGGCATAAATACAAAGAGCTGCAAGTGTAAAAAGTGACAATGAGTCAGAGGTCAGTTGCCTTTCCACGTGCCTCTTTAAGTTGCTGTGAACATGGCCCTATGAGAGTGCTCCCTGGTGGCCCTGTCCCCACTTTGCCCTGTCAGCAGCAAATCCCTTGGGACCAGGACTGTAAATATATCAGAATATCAATAGGAATTACTGGAGAACCATTGGGTTGTAACTTGATTATAATGAGAAACTCCATACTTTTAGGAATTTTTAAGTGAAGAACAAGTATTTACACCACAAATCAATCTGCAATGTGTACCCAGAAGGCTTGATTTCATCTCCCATCCACCATGCCAAATTGGAAATATAACAGGAAAAGGAATTATACCAAAGTTCAGATAAGTAGGCAAAATATCAACTTCTGAGACCTTTAATTTGATACAGTATCACCAAGCATAATGTGAAAAAAAAAAAAAAATTAAAATAAAAAAAATTGATGAATAAACAGAATTGTGTGTTCTGCCAAATAGATTGTAACATATAGCTCTGTGCCATAACACAAGAGGACAGTTTCTCAGCAGCATTAAAGCTGTCAGTAAAATAGCTAGTCTTCACATTGCTCTTCATTTTGTTTTGTTTCAAAATTTTCTTTCATTATGTTGCTAAGCTTTTTCTTTCTCTCCCACCGGCTTTCATTGTACCCAGACCTGTACGTTATTAAGGTGCTGGTGCCAGCAAGGCATTGGGTTCCCTTACATGCAGCTGCTTTCTGTGCTGCAAGAGATGCTGAACAAGTCCAAAATGTAATGTTTTCACTCTGTGAGGTGTTTGGTATGTATTACAGGATTATAGATTTGACAGCATTTGTCAGGGCTATGTACCTGACTGAAGTCCTCATCCAGAGAAACGCAGTCAAATATGAAAGCTTCCTTATAAACACTGGCTTGCTCTAACACAACTGTGACTCTTCTGGACTTAATTTCTTATATCATATCAACAAGAGCAGGAAAAAAACCAACAAAATAAAACCACAGCATCTTTGCAATGAAAGCAAACAGGCATATTACTACTTGCTGGAAAGCATACAACATTCCTGGGATGGGTACAAAAATAATTTAGGAAAAAATTGATGGTTTTGAAAGGATCCTAATTATATTATGTTCAGATTTGCGATTTTTTTCCTGACTTTTGATGCATCATAAAACAAGGGCCTGGAAAGATAAAAGGTAATTCTAGCCCCCAAAATGTTTGTGACTGTAGCCCCACAAAGCCTCTGTCAGGTGAGGAGAGTGCCATGTGCTTTCACTGTCTTTTTACTTTCTAAGTGTTTCTTTAAGGAGGCAAAGGATATTGCTGACTAATACTATAGCATGGATATTTGTTTTCTAGCAACACTACAGAAAAAAAAAACCACCAAAAAAATAACACAAAACAAATCCTACTTTCTGGATACAATTCAAACACATAAATGAATTTACAGCTCTCTCTCACAAATCCTGAATTGAGGCTGAATAGAGAGCACGGAGAAAAAGACTGAAAAGGAAGGTTAATCTGTAGCTAGATCATCTGTAGTATCTTAACATTTTTATATCTCAAGATACTGAGAATCAGGTGAAATGAACATGTGGTAGAAAAGCCTACAATTGGTTGGCTCTATATATAGAATTTTCATTGCTTATCTGATCTGATATAGCTATCTGCATGACCAGGGGAGCTGTGGGGCATCAAGGAGAATCGAATCCTGCTGGGCACCAGAGACTTCCGTGTGAGCACTGTGGCAAACACAGAGCTGTTCTCCCTCCGACGCAGTGACAAATTTCAGAGCCAGATTCAGACATTGAGAGGGCTTTGTAGAAGATCCTGCTTGTCATTTCATCCAAAGATGCATAAACTTTTCATAAACTGGCTTCACAAATTCAATAATTGCTGTGTATATAAAATTCTTATTGAAATATCTTAGCCCTTATCACAAACAGTGTTGTTTCTTATGCTCTGAAACATAACATAAAAGATACATAATAGTGTATCTGTTGATACAAAACAACTCGTTCCCCTCCAATGCTGGTTGGTGTCTTGGGTTTCTGTAGAAGTTCTGTTCAGGAATGCTGGTGCAGCAACACAGGAATATAATAGGTCTTCTGTAACGCAGCCCTCACATATTTCTCTTAAAAGCTCATCTCACCATAGTCATAATCACCTAACAATCTTAACACATGCTACTTTGAGAATGTAGAGTACGTTTTATTACATTTGCTTTGGTAAACTCCTTCCTTAGTGGAGTTATACTGTGACCAGACATCCAAAAGAAAAAGAAACGCTTATCCACAATTTTAGCGTCCCTAACTTCCAAATGTAACATTTTTGTTTTCATTTAAAACTACCATAAGTAGGAGAAAGGTTACTTGAATAAGTAGGAAAGAGATGGCTTAGTCGGAAAGTTGGAAAAGTTTTGATGTCTGTTTTCCATGTCCAGATTCTTTTTCAAAATATCATTTTGATTTTTTTTCCAAGAGAGCGTTGAAAGAGTGACAATTCTGTGGTCAGAATATAAAATCATGAACAAATTCTCAGTGGGAATCTGTGGATAGACTACAAGTTGGGAAAGAAACCCTTATATTCCTGCACAAGCAGGTGTAATCCCAAAAGGCTCTTTGCATTTAGCCATACTGTTCTGTATTAAATTACATGTACTATGTGTGCAAGTACACAATTAAATGACACATGTGCTTCACAAATACATAGATGTAGAGAGTATACAATATTGTAATGCAGCTGAAGCCAGTTTCACTGCTTGGCTCACATGTCAGCATGGGACAGCCTCTTCACACCTCATTCTCTCATTCAGTGAAAGGAGAACAAACCTCTCCTTTGGGTATCATTCACTGAAGAAATGCCAGTTAACTTCCAAGGATGACCATGTGGGCATGAGAGAAGCTCTGTATTCTTGGTGTCTGAGGAAAATAGTGGTGGGGATGAGTAACACAGGGGCCTTGACAGTTCACCTGGATTCTGAGAAATGTCACAGTTCAGCTGTGTACTTTCAAATTTCTGAATTGAGTGACAGAAAAGTAAAATTATAAGTTACAGTGTTGCATACATATATGAACTAATACTTTCTGTTAATTCATCCTTAATGCTCCAAGCTATTTTCTTTGATATGTATATTTTTAAAAAATTCTGTAGAAATTCTATTAATTTTTGCTGCTTAAGTTTGTCAGATCAATTTTCCTTCTCTATGGTAGTATTCCAGTGCAAATACAACACAGATCTGGTTAGCCACTGATTGCATCTAAGATTTCAAAAGCTGATTAAATTGAACTTAATTAAGGCACTGAAGGACAGTCATTATATCACTGTGATTGTCTTCCAACTGCAAATGTTTAAATGTTTTCCAAGTGTTCTCTTCTGCATGTGAAAATTTGGAAATAAAGATGAATGGCATCTAACAAGACAACGAACTAGCAGATTCCTGAGAGAAAACTACCGTCTGAGCCCTACTGTGAAAAAACATTTGGTTGTTAGAAGTAGCAGAATGTTGTCACTAAGAAGGCTTTTGGTTGAGATGTAATGATATGCCAGTCTTTGGTAAACAAAAGAGATATATTCTGTATCCCTCTGATTCATTGTGAAAGTGTCATTTACAGCCCAGGAATGCACATGTTTTTAGCATGAAAATCCTCTTCTAAATCCTACTTACACAGTGAAAGCACAATTTCCTGTACATCATAAAAACTGAAAACAGCAAACATATATGCCAACTTCAGACTAAACTCTGCTGCATTCCTATGTGTGGACTGCAGCACTGTGCCTGAGAAATCCCATTCTCTGGCATAAAGATGCTGCCAAAATAAGTAGTACCCCTGATTTAGCAGAGCTATTTCAAGGAGCGCTTAGCTGAGATGGTCAAAACAGGAGCACTAGCACCTGGCTTCAAGTCTTGTTCACATGGAATTTCCCAATGGCTTATCTCAGTCCTTTAAACCGATTAAAGAAAATGAAAGATACTGTGTATCTACATTGCATATCTGTAGATCTAAAGATGTCTGTGATTGAATCAAAGTCTTAAAGCTCCTGCTGACTTTAGTGTCCTTTAGCTACTCTTCTCTGTTTTTTCCATGCTGCACATTGCTGGTGGCTGTGTCTGCCTGTGCTGAGCAGGCAGCACCCTGCAGGTAGCGACACTCTGTATTGTGCATGCAATAGATGGACAGCTGCATAAATCATTGCTTAGTTATAGAACTGACTGCTGTGTACCACTTATAACATCATTCTTGGGGGGCAATTTACACTAACTTGGCTCAAATCATACAAAAAACTACAAACAGCTTTGGAAACTACTGATAGCCCTGATATTCTTCCCCTCTGCCCCAAATTGTCACTTGCTTGTAGAGAAACTAAAAGTCCCTTACAATCAATAACTGATTTTATTGCTTTTCAGTTCCATTTGTTTAGTGGAAATAACAGGAATGGGAATCAATTCACAAACCAGAACTAATTTGAAAAATCTTTTTTCCCTGAGTTTTTTTTTGTTTTGTTTTGTTTTGTTTTGTTTTCTGTAATTGCATGTTTTCTGAAATTTAATACTGAGTTGCTGTGGGTTGCATGGACAGCAGAGCATAGGGTTGGTTTGGGGCTCTTTGTACATTATGCCTGTGCATTTTTATTAGTGGGCCACAGTAATTTTACCTTAAAAAAACAAAACAAAACAAAACAAAACAAAACATGGAAACGAAATCTAAATATCTAGGCCCAAAATTCTGCAAACTGTTTTGTAAGTGGTTTTAATTTGGTTCATACCATTTTTTTTTATTTGCAAGTTTGTGTGTGAACAAGTTTGTTATTTCTTCATCTGTGGTCTCAGATGTGTGTGCATGATAGCTACAGTAGCACATAGTAGCACATAGCACATACAGTAGCACATCATATAATCACAGAAACTTTAACATTGGAAAAAGTCTCTAAGGTCATCTAGTTGGATCATCAACCCATCACCACCATGCCCCACTAACCATGTCTCCATGTGCCATTTACACTTTTCTTGAACACCTTCAGGGATAGTGTCATCTCCCTCAGCAGTCTGTTCCAGTGCCTGACCATCTTTCAGAGAAGAAATGCTTCCTAATAGCCTAATAACCTGAAACCTGAGGTCTTATGTCTTATTACTGTTACCTGTGAGAAGACACTGACCCCCACCCCACCACCTCGTTTCAAGGAGTTGTAGAGTGCAACATGGTCTCACCTGAACCTCCACTTCTCCAGAGTAAACAATCTCAATTCTCTTAGCAACTCCCCATAAGACTTGTGCTTCAGCCCCTTCACAGCTTTGTTTCCCCACTTGTTTCCAGCAAAAATGCCTTCTGAAGGTATGTGGTTGCAAAAATCATGTGATAAAGTCTTTACCACAGAATGCCGCAGTTATGAAAGTGATAGTTGTTTAAGAGTTGTGTATTGTATGCCAATCAGAATGCCCCTTCTGAAAAGTTGTTGATGTGGAAATATACGTCACTAGTTATAATCTAAATACCTGATATTCACAGCAGACTAGGAAGATATCATGGTATTCAAGGTTTTTCTGCACTTGTAAAATCTACCCTAGACCCTCACATTGTGCACGTCTATTTTAAGATCCTGACAGAGGATCCCTCTTTTAGGAAACTGTAATAACCATGCTTGAGAGTACACTGTTCTGAAATAATTTGGTTGTTTAAAAATTTCAATGGGATATCTAAAAGGTGAAGTGGATGGAAGAAGTGTTTGCTTAAGAAGCATAAAAAGAGAATCTGAGACCAGACTTCTGAAGACTTGCAGTCTCTCAGGCCCTAGTTTGTGAGGGGAATAAGAAATGAAAATGAATATTTCACTTGAGAAAAGAGTGTAAAAGGTGTCCTGAAATGAACTATTTAAAAGGCTTTCTTTCAATTATCCTGAAAACTAATCTCAGAAACCATATTCCTTATATTCAGTAACTAAAGCCAAGCTCTTGTTCTTAAGAGAGAGCTACAACTCCAAGTAAAATGTCATACCTTTTCCAGATAATTCTGTGGGCGTGAACTTTGAACTATAAAATTTTTGCTTTTCTTTCCTTGGCTTCTTGTGTGGCAAGCAGCAGTGATGCCTCTGACTCCCATTACGGAAAAGATCCAAGAACATCCATATATCAACTTCGCGTATTTTCAATAATTTTTTATTTTTATTTTTATTTTTGTTTATTGTGAGATCTAGGCATGCTTGAAAAAAAAACAACCCATACCATCTAGAATCCAGTATTCAGAAGTTTGGTGCTGTAGAATTATATATTGTAGTTCAAGAAAATTTCTGATGGATGAGAACAGTAAAGGGAGTATCCATCAAAGCCACATGGACACGTGCATCCTTCCATATATAATTCCCTTCCAAACTAAGCAAGGATTAACTAAAGATGTTTTGGAACCACAAAATGTTATTTTTAAAACATAGCTAGTGATTGAGATAGATTAAGACTAAACATGACTGGGATCAGACAAAACCACAGGATCTTAACTTGTTCACGTGAGGGCAATCAGCAATTCAAGGCCTGAAATTCTACAGCGTATTTTGTGGCAGGGTGATAGGCTGTTGGTTTTGCTTTGCTTTGTATTTTTTTTTTTTTTTTTTTTTTTGTGGTTTTGACCTTTGTAAAACTTGCTCTTCATCCCTCCCACACATCCTCAGAGCAGTTCAAACTGTGTCCCTGCAGGTCACTGAGTTCCAAAGCTTTGCCCACTACTTTTTTAAAAAGCAAGACTGATTCATGTGAGAGATGCACCACAGCCTAGTGTCCAAGGTCACATGCATCAAATGGCTCCTCTTTCACACTGCCTCCTGTTGCAAGGTACTGGGTCTTCTCATGGGCATTTACCAGCCTGATGGTGGAGAAAGAGTGGTGCAAATGAGAATGAGTGTATGCATGTGTGAATGTGTGTCAGTAATGAGTTTTACAGGAACAGGCAGCAATTATTTATTCCCAAGCCAAAGGAAAGCATCCCTCAGTTTATTCCTGACATGTATGTCTATTTGATACTGCTTTCCAATCATACCTATTTTAAGCGTGATATTGTGACCTTTTCATATTGAAAGCAACAACACCAAGCAGACAGCTTTGAAGCACTCCAAGATCCTAATCCCCAAATCATTTATTCTATTTATCTCCACCATTTGCTGAATCAACACCATTCACTATTCCATTGACAACTGAGAAAATTAGTAATGCCTATAATCAAGCCACAGTCATCAAAGCCAGACTTTTCTTTAATATAAAATGCTTGGCACTGAATGCCTGCACCCACTTCAAGAACCGCTCCCCTCCACTCCCCTCCCCACTGTTGTTCTGGTTTCTCTTCAGTGAAATAATGTTGATTTGCCTGGGCTGGCATCTTGACAGGACAGTTCACTAAATTCCTTAACACCTACTCTTTTAAAAAATCACTTAATCAAACTTGATTATGGTTTTCTGTGTAGTTTTAAAAGTCATTTAGAAGCATGAAAAAGCATTTTTATGCATCAATATATACATATGCTTATGTGTATATATGGGAAGATGAGAAATTATGAGAGTCAAGAATGATTCCTCAGTGTACCTTTTGCTAGTTAAAATAGAGCAATTCAATTGTTAGCAATTACTGACAAAAATATCTAGATCCAACTTCAGTGGCAAAGAGTAATAAAAATAACAACTTCTACATTTTTTTCTACACTGATTTTAAATGTTGTGTTTTGTAAATGCAAAGGCTACATATGACATTGGAGATACTTACATACATTGTTTAACCATTAGACAGGAATTGCTGTAGATTTGATTTTCCTCATTCTTTGTTCGTATATGCTATCTGCATGTACATGGGAAGATCTCTCAGGGGTCCAGAGTATTTCCAGCACAGAGCATTCTGCTGAGTGCTGAGTATCATTTTACCAACAACAAGGTAAAATGTAACTGCAGTTAATTTGTTTGATTTCCAAGGACATGAAAAGGAAAGTTTAATTACATCAAATGAAATAATAAGAAAAATATCTGGAAAAAGAAGATAATTTCCTGTACATTGATGGAAGGTGAAATTGTGACTGACTTTCCATGAGAAATATGGTGAGATATACAAAATTCTATCACATCTTCCAAGGGGAAAGTGACTGAAATCAAACTCACATGCTCTGTGAGGCATTAGTTGCCTAGCATGGGTAGAAGAAGTAAAAGAGGAAGGTATTAATCTCATTCTTGAGTTTCATTTCATACTGGTGGGAGAACAGGCGTGGTAAAATGAGAGGGTATCCAACACCTTCCTCAACATCTTGCCTCCTTTGGTTCATGCAGAGATGATGGCAATCAGAGGTAGAATTGTAGAATCATAGAATGGCTTGGGTTGAAAGGGATCTCAGAGATCATTAAGTTCCAACCTAGCTGTCAAAGGTAGGGCCACCTCCAGATTTGGCACTAGACCAGATTGCCCAGGGCTCCATCCAAGCTGGTCTTGAACAGCTCCAGGGTCAGTGCATCCGCAACCTCTCTGGGCAGCCTGTTCCAGAACCTCACCACTCTCTTTGTAAAGAGCTTTCTGCGGACATCCAATCTAAACCTTCCTTCCTTGAGCTTAAGCTTAACCATTCTCCCTGTCTTATCACTATCTACCCGAGTAAAAAGTTGATTCCTCTCCAGTTTATAATTCCCTCTTAAATACTGGAATACTTCTCCAGGCTGCAAAAGCCTAGCTCCCTCAGCCTGACTTCATATTGGAGGTGCTCCAGACGTCTGATCATCCTTGTGGCCCTCCTCTGGACACTCTCCAACAGCTCCACACCCTTCTTGTATTGTGGGCCCCAGTCCTGGACACAGTACTCCAGATGGAACCTCACAAGGGCAGAGTAGAGAGGAATAAACATCCCTCTTCTGATGGAGTTCAGGATACCATTGGCCTTCTGAGCTACAAGAGCACAAGAGTTCAGAAAATATTCTAGGTCTTAAAGAGGAAAATGAGCTTAGAAATTAGCTGTGAGAAGGAGACTCGTTACAGAGTTTTGTTCTTTGCACATGGACTGGAAAACAGGAGTTTAGACATAGTATATCCCATATAGCATATATAGTACATAAAATAAAACTTGCATATCCTGTGTACAATATCCCTTGTCCTTCAAAGGAACATGAGTTGAAAGTTTAACAGTTCTACCCATCTCTGGAAGCATCAGGTTACCAAACAGCATACGGTATTGGGATGGACCAGTAATGCTGGCCTTTCTTCTCTGAGGTCTACAGTTTATCACCTCACACTCTGCCAGGCTCCATCCCATTGCTTTGTACCCATCTAACCCCTACTTTTTTCAAAAGAAGGCTGTCCGAAAGCCTCACTTCACCAGGGTTAGAAATCTGCATCTAACTTCTGGAATAAATGTATTCCTGCCTACTGTCTCCCTTGGATCCTTTTGTTGGAATTATGCTGTACCTTAAGCAGTTCTTCAACTGCAACATGCAGAAGCTCCCCAGGAGTTTTGCAGCGCCTTAGCCACTGCTCAGCCTTCATATTACTTGTCACACTTCAGACTTCTTTTATGATGCCACACTCTCAGTTTTCACACTTGGGATTGATTTGCCACCATCCTGTCATTTTATTATCTCCCTCCTGCTCCAAGTCTTGTCTGAATTCACCACTGTTGACATAGTGTGGATATAAGTATAGCCAGCTCTACTGGATACCTAGCTGTGAGTGCTTCTTGCCTGCAAAGATCTAGACTCACAGTTGCCTTTCTTGTGTTTCTCATCTAATTATGTCTGGCAGGTGGTGAAGCTTTGCTTCTCCTCCAAGTACTTTTTCCATTGATCTTTAAAGCAGCCTTGTTCCAGACAATACATCTATTGATGCATATTATTTAGGGCAGGCAAAGCCCACTTTCATGCTTTGTAAAACACGAAATGCATTTGGCATGAGACAAAAACATTAATAAGATGTACAAATTCAGAAGCACAAATGAGTTTGTGAGTAATGCATTCCTTCACCAGTGCATGAGCTGAAGAAATGCAGCCAGAAAACCCAGATTACAGTTGCAAGGAGTCTCAATTATTCTAATCTTAGCATGCATAACTACAACGCCATTATGCATAGAGTTGTCTAATTCTGTTAAAAAGACACTGTAAAAATTTAAGAAAACTGAAAACAGTACAATATTTAGAAGGAAAAACGTATTTCAAATCAACCAAGAGGACCTCTGGGGAATTCTGACACTCCGTCCTTTAATTAATTGATTTGTCTGTGGTGCCAATCCTGTACATAGCAAGCATGAGGGAAGGGAGCTTCCTTTTTTTTTTTTTTTTTTTTTTTTTTTTTTTTTTTTTTTAATTCTTTTTTTTATTTTGCTAAATGTTTGAAGAAAGACTGGAGAAGTAATTGACATTTAGCCGCCACCCTAAATATTCAAGTAATAAATTCACTGGCAATACCATGGCTAGACAAACAGATTAAAATAATGAGTGGTACAAAGACTGCTGTGCAACACTTTTTCCCAATAAAAAGTGCTGCTTTCTGTTGCTTATCTCTTTGCCAAGGAATTCAAGTTGAAATGCTCATGCCTTCTATGAGGTTGATTTTTCTGGGAAAAATTTCAGCTAGAATGGAAACATTCATGAGAATGAAACTGCAGGATGGTTGAAGGAGGGGGAATCCACTGCTTGCCCACATTAAAAAAAGTTACTCCAGATATTTCACTGAGTTGTCATTGCACTCTGAACCTGGGATTTAAATTTGGGTCAAAATACAACCATTTGGTACTAAGGATACTTCAATTTCAAGATTATGCCTTAAAACCAAATCCAAAGCAATAATGTCCAGCTTCTGACTTGGCCAAACAATTAATACTACAGAAAGAATTTGAATAAATCTGAAATTCTGAGAGAACTATTACATTGAGATTAAGTCTGTTACTTCCATGAGGCCTGAACTTCAGTCATTCTCAGACATGACTCTCATCAAGACCATTTTAAAAATACAAATCTGAACAATATTTTTCAGGCTTCTGTTTAGCAAAATTGGAGTAGGTTTAGCTCAAAAAAAAATGTTAAACTACAATGTTTACTCCTGTAGGAAATGAAAGTGTCTATAAAGAAAAGACTAAGATCCAGAATGATACTTCATTGTTACAAAGTCTTGTGAGGAAAATACAGTCCTCACTCAAGTGAAGCAGACTGTAGGAATTTGTCCTAATGGCCTCAGAATTCATCATGCACAGCACAGCCAAAACCCTCAAGAGAAAGCCACAGAAAGATGTAGACACATTTCTTGCTAGCTTGGAAGACAGAAACTGAGAAGCTGTAGGTTCCCTAGAGACACCATGTCTGCCCTGCTGCAGCACAGCATGCTTAACATTACAGTGCATCCACTTTTGGCTGTTTCTCACCCTTTCCTGACAAGTTTGTGCAGCAAGTGCTGCCTGTTGTTTTTTTTTGTTGTTCGGTGTTTTTTTGTTGTTTTTTTTTTTCCTGTTGGCTTTTTTTTGTTGTTGTTGTTTTTGTTTGTTTGGGGTTGTTTTGTTTTGTTTTGTTTTGTTTTGTTTTGTTTTGTTTTGTTTTCCCTTACAACAGATGATTGAGCTGCTTCCTAGTAAGGATTCCCATGAAATCCTGTCTGAGCTGCCACTGCAGATTTAAGGTAAATTGCATTATTGTAATGGTAGCATTCATTTTTTTTTTAATTGTAGTAATTGTGAGGTCTCAACATGAACTGCATCTTCTGCTGGAAGATGATCACAGGCCTGCTGCTAAGGAGTGCTATGCTGTGCTGGTTGACATGCTTACTTGAGGTTCTGTGATACCATCCAGTCTGTAGGTCAGGGTTGCAAAGCTTGTGCAGGGAGAGGCAGGTCATGGCCCATCACAGTAGGCAGAGCTTTAAGAAATGGTAAAACAGAAGTGAGGAATGGGGGAAGAAATCTATGGGTGCACCTTAGTACTAAATGCACAACTGCACATGCAGCACAGCTTCAGTTCTGGCCGCTGGGAGACTGGGCAGGAAGCAGCTGAGGGGACAAAAAATGAGAGAATGAGGGCACATGAGCCGTGTAAACCCTCAACAGCCAAGAGTTGAATCCAGAGTTCCCACCTCCTGACTGATTGCCAACTCCACTACTGGGGACAGCCGGTGGGAGATGCTGGGGTCAGCTGCTGGCAGGGATGAATATCTGCTTTGTTTTCACACACTGCTTGAAACAGGAAATGGGGATGTCTGCTAGCATGATCTGCCTTCAGGTTTAGGTTTGGGATTTTTTGTTTCTTGTTAAAATCCCAGGCCACTGTTTGAGTGTATCCTCAGCATAAAGCAAAAAGGTTCTCTTATAAGGTGAAAGCACAGCTTCACTATCTATTTTCATCAATTCTTCACTGGAAAAATGATAAAAAAATTATTTTTTCTCCATGCTGTTATCTAAAACTTGAAGCCTCTGCCCCCTCACTAAAAAGCTTTTGGCCCAGCCAGGAGTTGCTTATCTTTCCCTACCCTAATGCTCTCTTGGAGGTTTTCCTTTTGTTGTGAAAGTTGTCATTTTTCACAGACAATAGATGTTTTATTGGAATTTAATATTACTCGAACAGAGTAAATAAATTCTTAGCCTGTGATGAGTAGGGAGGAAAGTAAAACTTTTCTTTTAGAACTTAGAGATAGGATTTCAGTGGAACATATTACCTATACAGATGTAGGTAAAACATCTTGTTAGTTGTTCCTTTCTTTAAAGTTTTTCTCTTTCTTTACTACTTTTTCTTTTCTTTTTTGAAGAAATGAATTGCACATTTCAGTAGCAAATCTCTTCTGAGACAAATGAAAATGTGAGTGAGTCTCAGAAGACCATGATTAAACATAGATCAAAAAGGAAAGATTTTCCTAAACAGCTCCACAGTCAACATTATTCTGGTAAAGTTTGTGTACAATAACATATACTACTGTGTTCTCCTTTCTGAAGACAAAATACAACTCTTTAAATGGTGTCTCTTCACTTGAAGTTGATGACAATACTGCTAAAAGTTCCAAAGAAATATTCCTTGAGCCTTTAAAATCTGGAAAGAAATTACATTACAAGCTCTCATTCCCTGGTCTATCTTTCATGATAAAGCACAATTCAAAATTTGGGGTAAGGCACTGTAAGTACAAGGCAAGATTTTCTGCAACACTTACCTAGGTGTTCCACCCAATGCTTGATCAAGCCCAAGAAATGCCCCAGAATAAGTCTTTCTGTTACCTGAGCAAGTTGGAAGGTCACCTACTGGAGATGGAGACTTTATTGTTGAAATTCAAATTTTTGCAGATTTATTTCCTTCTCTTTTGAATAAACACTTGCAAACGATACTACAAAGTGAAATAAGTGCAGAAATAGACCACAAAAATAGAATAGGGCTTTTGTAAGAAGTTTAAGAAGTGTATGTAACATATGCCACTTGAGATGCTCCACTTTGGCTGCTACTTATGAGAAGTCTGATGGAGCAGATCCTTCAATTTAAAATGGTTGTCCAGAGCTACATCTATTTCCACTGGAATTAACATGTCTTTATGCTTCTTCTTCCCTTCCCTTCCTTTTCCTCATGATAAAATTTATCCATTGAGATATACCTACATATTTATATCCTGGCTCAGTTCACAGTGAACAGATACTTATGTTTCACTGAGTTTTATGTGTGCTAGTAAATAAAATGAGATATATTTATCAAGCATATAACTGAGCTTCATTGGCTCATTAAAGCTGTCTGAAATGCAGAAGAGGATGACCTTCTCCATCTGTAATTGATGGAAGAGTGCTGGAGAACATTACCATAGGTATTTAATAAAATATTGCTGTCATGGAATCATAGGATCATGGAGTGGCTTGGCTCCACATTTGATGACCATGCTGCCCAGAGCCCCAACCTGTCCTTAAACATGTCCAGGGACAGGGCATCCACAACATCTTTGGGCATCCTGTTCCAGCACCTGACCACTCTCATAGTAAAGAACTGCCAATGCTGTCATTGGCATTTTCTTAAATAAAATACTCTTTTAGGTTATCTTGATAAGAGGTGTTTTTCTAGTGTGGTGATTCAGTGGGGCTGTAACTAAATGAAGCCTAAAAGCATACAACTCAATTTTTCCAATTTATCACTTGCATTACCATGCATGAATACTATGATAAGGAAGGATGGAGTGCTGAGTAGGAATCTTGAAAATCATGCTTGTAGTATACACTCGTGAATAATTCTATCTGCTTACGTGTTTAAACCTATGAGCTGATTAAAACTTAAAACCGTGGCATGTGGTCCTGTTTTGCCTGAGGAAATAAACCTTGCATGTGGTGGTGATAACTGTAGGGACAGCTCTTATAGCAAAAAGGAACAACTCCTCTCTGAAATATAAAGGACACTGACAGCTCTCTGTTGCACAAGATATTTTGCTCCTGTTGTTTCTTTTAATTAGTCTGAATTCTACTTGATCCACAAATTAAATCTGTCTTTGCAGCACATTGAGAGAAACCTTCCGGGAAGGGCCCTGACTTATCATTTTCGTCACAAACTGCCAAATTATTTTCACACATGAAAACCTCACCTAGAAATCTTGTTAAACCAAGATTGTTTGGTGTTACCTGAGCTTGTCCACATCATGTGACACTCTCCTGTGGTTAAATTAGGAAGTCCAACAGCTACACAAAACAGAATTAGATGGAGGACATTTGGGGCTTGGTTTTCTGTGCATTAGCAGTGATGTAGCTTTAGGCATGTAACTGAGAGTACAGCTGAAGTGCATAATTCCAAACCATCTGCTTCTACCCTGTGCTATCCCCTGAAGGTCTAAGTAGGATTTGGTTTCACTACCTGTACCCTTGGAACATTTGGACTAACTTCTCTGTTTCTTTGTTGAGGGATTTTCATCAAAAGCTGATAATATACAAACAGCACACTTGCCTTCCCAGCTGTTCGTTCTGTCACTTATAAAATAATCTTTTACTGTTACTATTAGGTGCAATGAAGTGTATTGGTTTCACACAACAGCTTCCGGTATCTTTTGACATATCAGTGGACTCCTTTCATCAGAAGATCTTGTTTTGGTCCCTACTGGCCCTGACTACTTGGTTAATTCACCTGTGAGATGGATGAATATCTGCTTCATAAGGATTTTTCATCATGATGTCTCAACAGGTTGCCCCACAAACAGTAGGTGCTTTGTCTCCAGCTGCCTCTTCTTTCTCCTTTTCTAAGACTTTCCTCAAGGAATGTCGTGCTGTAGATGGCAGAGTTCAGTTGCTGGGCATTGGCTATTCACTGAAATTCAGCCACACATTCCTCTCAGCGGATCAGGTCTGGACTCAGGAGTTTGAAGCCTGGATAAGTAAAAGATCTAAAGAAGATGCACAGTTCATTCCTGACTGAGAAAGAATTTGTGTTCAAAATCCAGGTGATGTAGGATGAATAAATATTTTACATCCCTCCTTAACCCCTTGCTAATGTGAACAGAAGGACAGAAGCTCTGGAGAGGAACCAGCAGACACTGCATTTCAGTTTAGTATTGTGTTCAGTAGAATAGGGAGAAAGTCACCTCCTAGGTTCAGATATGAAAAACAAGGAAGCTGCTGAAACGCACAGAAGCTCTATGTTACGCATATATTTTAAGTATCCATATGAAAGCCTCTGAGCATCAATTCTTATGTACCAGTTCTTTCATATTATCTAGGATATATTTTTAGTTGCGTTATGTGGTAACTCATCCCTGTTCAACTGCATTGGTCTTCTGGCTATTGTTATACCCCTGCCCTACATCTTCAGTGTGCTGCTGATGTTTCTGTCCTCTTTCATGTTGCCAGATGCCATAAATCTGTCATAACACTACTCTTGTGTAAGACAGGGCCATTCAGTGCTTGTTGTCTGGTTGCACTTGTATCAGCAGAAACCATTTTGTCAGTGGCCTCTTGATTTCAAGCCATCTATACCAATGCTGTCTGTATTTCGCCATTTGGGAGCTGAAGACTAAATCTCTGGCAAGTTTCTCTAGTTTGCTCTAGAGCCCTTATACAAACAAGAAGCATACTGTGATGTACTCACTGAGTATTTTAAGAGTTGCATCTCTACAAACATTTCATAACACAGAAAGGGAGGCAAAATATTAAGGAAAAAGAAAAACCAACACAACACATCAAGCACATACTGCTTTGGCAATTATTTTCAGACATCTGTGCCAGATCATCAAATAGACATTAATCTTTTCCACTTGCAAAAAACATTACCTGCCAGCCTTTCTCCATCTTAAACCTGATAGTATTTGGGCAAGAAGAAGGAAAACAGGATCTGCCTGTTCCAGTTCTCTTTAACTTGTTGTGGCCCCAGAAAACAAGAGGCATTCTGCTTTCAGGGTGCACAGGGCTGCTTGTGCTCTGTAACTGCTTGGGATTTGGAAAAATTTATGTGGAATAGCCATTGCAGCAAGAAGTTTATGCAGGGCTAACAATTATTTATGTTACAGGGAAATTTTCTTCTTCTTTTGTCTTGGCCATTTCCTGTAATCCCTTTTAGTCCTTCCCTCAGTACTTATTCCACGTGTATTCCGCCTTCACTCCTTAGTGTTCTATTTAATTTTGGTTTTAATCACCTAGAGGCAGATGCTTTCTGCTGTTCTGTCTCTAGGGAAGTGTCTAGCACAAGGGCACTCTGTTTTCTGTCTGATGTAAGTGTGCAATAAATTTGATTCGCCCTTGGGATGTGCTAGATTTTACAGCTGAAGAGAATTTCAGCACGGGTTGCTCAGTATCTGGGAACACTGGATGTGACCCACAGCACATGTGCTACCATAATAACAATTGGTAGTCCAGGCATTGTTTTCCTTTTCCAAAAGCCATGGAGAGAACTTCACAGTGTGGTTTTACACTGTGCATCCTTCTCATAATCCAAAGAAGTATTTTCTTTAATGGTTAAAATGTATTACTGATCTATATTTTGTTTTCTTTTGGGATATTTTCAAATATGGAGTTACAAAGGGATAGATTTAGGAAAAATACATCACAGTTCAAAAAGTAGGAATGTTATTTTCCCTGTGTGATTAATTATTATTATCACATGCAAAGTGCTATTAATATTGCAAGATATTCCTTATCAGGCCATGAGTGTGCCCTGATCTAACATTTTTTTATACAAATACAGATTGGTGACTAACCTACAGCAGTACAATTGCAGATAGTAGGTACAGTAAGTACAGTACAGTGTCCATTTCTGGAAGAAAAAAAAAAGAACATAAAACTAATTCATTTCTACATGGATTCTGTGACATGCAAAGTGGTATTTTATACTGCAAATGCTTGAAATAATCACTTAACACCCAAGGGAAAATGGTAACAGCTTTTGCCTGCTTCCTCAGATAGCTTTACCACAGTTAGAATTCTTTAAAGTGAAAGACAAAGTATTCTGTATTACAGCCCACAGCAGTGCTCCTTGCTAAAAAATTCCATTTTTACAAAATGCAACACCAACACTTCACTCGTCTGTGAAGCATGAAAAGAGATCAATGACTGACTCTGGGAAGGCAATGCAAGGCAAGGCAAGGAAAAAGAGGAAAGGGAGAGGGGAAAAGAAAGAGTGGAAAAAAAGAGGGGAAAAAAGAGAGGCAGAAAGGGAAAGAGGGAAGAGTAAAAGGAAAAACGAGTCAGAATGGCTTTGGTGTGCACTTGAGAGTAGAAATGAATACACCCAGGTTTAAGCATCTAAGGAGAGTTAAGTAATTTGGTCCTGTCTTTATATTTTTAGTCACCTTACTTTAGTGATTATACTGGGGCTCCTTGCTCATCTCAGAGCTGGATTTTCCTCCTCATCAGAACTGCAAGGGTATAGGATGGCTGGCAGGAATCTTTGAGGAAAACGGCTGGATCAAACGAAGCCAGAAGGATCCTCTCACCCACACCTAAATTATGACTTTATAAGAAAGGTACAATTAATTCCATTGCTGTCTTCCCTCCATTTCCACTTTCTCAGCTCATTCCTCTCATGAAAACAGACAGTTCCTCCTTGACAGCACCATGAAATATAAACTCACACAGAGCCTACATCTTATCTGTCACTGAGATTTAAATATTTCAAGCCATGACAGCCCAGCTAGTTCCTCACTGATTATAGCTTGATGAGGTAGGTTCTCTAAAGTGGACAGTTTTCATTCGTGACCCTTCAGGTTTTCCATTTCCCGTCTTCATTCCTTTCATCACACTGGTTAATAGCTGACTCTTCTAACTGCCCTGAGAAGCATTTTTAGAAGAGTCCCATTGTGCTCTATCAATGGAGTCCTTGGCTCTCTCCTCCCCTCGTTATTGCGGGAAGGGAAGCCTCTTTAGTCCTTAGACAGACAAGAGGGACATTATCTTTTAAAAAATTACTATTATTATTTGAAGAAAATATCATGGAGGTGCACAACCCCCTCACTGTACTTCATATTCATATATGAAAACACGTTCTCTGTGGAATCAGTGCTCTGAACAGTTGGCAAGGAAAGAAAGGCTGGGAGAAAAAAGTTTGTAATCTGCTGTGAAGCAATCCTGTATGCAATTGGATTTGTTGTTTCACTGAACACACTGGAACTCAAAATAAACACTCACATATAGAACTGAGCTAATGGATCAAAAGGTGAAGGGCATATGCAATGGAATATGCAAACAAAATCATACTGTTTCCATAGCTGTTCCTTCAAGGGTGCTTTTTCTGACACTAATAAGCCTGCTGGAGAATGTGACAATAGCACTTCTCTGCTTAACCAGAAATGTTGCCATGAACCTGCATGGCTACAACTTACTACACTGCATTATATGCAGCCTCTCTGAACTATTGCAGTCAGAGACAAGAAAAGATTTCTGCTAATCATTTGGTCTGTGTAGCATGGTCTAAGTTAGGAGCAAAATCCTACTGAAAGATTTTAACAGTTAATTCAAAAATCAGGTAGACATTAATGCCGCTCCCAATGGTTTTGGATCCAGGATTAGTGGAATGGTTTTGAAGTTGTGCAGAACCCCTATGACTCTACAGCAATGGAAGCTATGGCTTCTGCAAGGAAATAAATCCTATGGTTCAGTTATGTTCAGATGAGTGTGAACCATGGTGCTGACCAGCAGTGAACTTGCATGACAGAATTACAATAAATCCTAAGTCTCTCCTATCTTCCTACAGGTAAGGGAAAGAAGGGAGGATACAGGCCCCTTCAAGATTGATGAAATGAGCACTTCAGGATGCTAACACAGCTGATCGTTAAGCTGAGAAACAGAGATAAATGCAGATCTTTACCTTAAGTCAGAGCTGTCTTCAACTTCAGAAAAAATATACGTGTGGAGGACAACCTCAGAACATCTATATTAAAGCAGTCTGTTCATAACAGGATACATGGCACAGTGTGTCTCAGTATGTCTCAAACTACATTGCTGATGCAATAAGTGTTCTTAATAAACATTCCCTGGCTTATCTCTTGGAAACTAAAAAAGTGATTGATGAGCTTCTGAGCTAGCATTTCATTTGAGTCAAGGTTTTCTCTAACTGATAAATACACCAGACTATCTCTGGCATTCCAGCTTATCTCTGCTCCACAGGAATAATGGTACAGAAATGCCTCCCTAGCCTTCAGGACAAGAAGCAGGAAAATATTTCAGAGGCTTATCAGTCCACACTATAGTCCAGGCAGTCTTTAAGTCTTATTGCTAATCTTCAGTAAAACCAGATACAAAAGTTTTCTAATGTATTAAGGTTAACCGCATATTATTTTCTTTAGGAGAGCACCAAGAGGATTCTAATTTGCTTTTCTCACTATGCTTGTCAGTTCCTTTCCCTCTGGATTTCCCTTGCTCCTCTTCTACACACCATTACAGGGACTGGACAACATAGTGGGAAAATACAGGGAGATGACATTAGCTCAGGGCCCCACAGTGCAGACTGGTAGTAAATAAAAATTATTCAACTGGAAGATGGTCTCATGTTACCATGATAAAATTACGAGTTTTCAATGTACCTTTCAATGTACCTTCAATGAGTGCTTTGGATTTTTTCAGGCACCGCTTCACACACATTTGAAACCTTAAAAAGAAGCACTTGAAGAAAAATTTTGAAGGATTAAATGTGGTAGGGACTCTTTAAGAGTTTTTAAAGTATATTCATTACCCAAGGCAGTACAAAGCTTCTTCAGAGCAATTCCATTATAATGTGCAAATGCTGAAAGTAATTAAGCTGTGTCCTATGTGTATTATAGAATTCAGGAGAAGTCATTTGGAAAAAGCGACTTTTCATGACCAGCTGCCACATACTTGCTAGAAGTTATTGCATTGCTAATAATATAAGAAGTTTTAGTTTTTTAAATGAGGGCTGTTTTGAAACATACACTTCCAGAAAAGAGTTTCTGTGTGATTTATTTATTTATTTTTCTTTTCAGTATGGGAATGGACAAAGCGACAGTATCCACTGCACTATCTGCTGTCAGAAAATTATGCTAAACTGAAGTTTTCATAACAAGAGTTTACATTTTTGTTAAAAAAAAAAAAAAAAATTTCTTCTGAAAAACTGAAAAACTTTTTTTTTTGTTTTTATAAAAATTGCCTGAAAAATTCAAGAAAAGCCTTTTAGTTTTGAGGAGAAAATATTCCTTCAGTAGTTCTGAATATTGAATGTGTTTTGCTAGAGACGTCTTTTGCGCTGCACTGTTTCACGTTTTGCTGCTAGTTCTTAAAAGGCAATAATAAGAAAGAGCAGCACTATTCTGTTTCCTCATCCTTTGTTGTGGAGCAGACGTACAGACTCTCTAACAGTCTTCTATTTATAGAATTCAGATCCCTCCAAAAAGGTCACACGTCCTCTGATGACTGCAATAAGCCCAATGGCTGTTTGTGGCTAGAAAGTTAGTAATCATATAGAGACTACACATAAATGAGAACCAGACCCTGGATTACTACAGTTACCGGGGAAGATGCCTAAATTAAACGAAAGCTATAAATGACTTAAGTATTAGACACGTCTACTTGATGAAATAAGGACAGGTCTACTCGATTAAATATTATCAATGGTCTTAAAATATCCTGCTGCCTAATGAAGCCACTTACCACCTGAACTGTTTATATGGTTGCTTTCTCTGCCTTTTGATCCTCTCCATCCCACACATGCTGACACTGAAAGGTAGGTGTAGGTGAAACCCTGCAGTAGGTGAAGCCAGGGTTTCTTGTGAAGCTATTTTTTTTAATCATCGCTTGACAATTACCAAAGTAAATATTGTACACGTTGTGCAAAAGGCTGATAACAAGGAATTCAATTTCCTACTAATACTACAGTAACTTTATTACAGTATTTTTTTACAGTAATTACAGTATTAATTTACAGTAACTAAAATGACTAGTAAAACAAACACAAAAATTCAGTACCTTCTTAAATCACAGTGGGTTTTGGCTAGCAGATCTGCCTTGTTACCACCATAGGCAGTGCATAAACATATTTCTGGCTAGTGTAAGAGCTGCTAAGTGACTACAAGGATTTTAATTAGATGAAGAAGTAATTGCTCTGAAAAAAAAGAAAAACAGGCAAACAAAAAGGACAACAACAACAACAAACATAGGAGGATGTATATACTGTGATTGCATTTAGTTACAAAAGGAAAAAGAGGGACAACCAGCCAAAAGTAAACGGCATTTCTTGTGTCCATGAGGGGTCACAAATATTCTGTATTTTGAGCCATTTTTGCCCAGTGGAAGATGAGTTTTTGTACTCAATCAGAGGTCCTGGTCCTCTCTCTCTGTTTCTCTTCCTTTTTAGGGGAGCTGCAGGATTCTTCAGAGTAATTCTTCATAAGGAATGCAGCCCATGGGGCATTCAAATCAGGAATGGACAGGAATTCCAGATAATTCACTGAAATGATAATTTGAACAGTTTGGACAGGAGCTGGGCTGAAGCTTAGAAAACAATGTAATGAGAGTGAGAAGATTAGCTGAGCTGGTTGATTGGGATTTTAGTTCTTAGAAAATTGACAATACTTACAATACAGATTTTTGCAAAATGATCAATGGCCAACTGATTCTGATACTCTGCATTTTGTTTTTTCTTTTTTCTGAGACGTCTCTCCAGATAGGTGACCAGATTTTCAGCTTGCATCCCTCATAGTTACTTGGTTCATGAATCCATGCACAGTAGGTTGGGCAGGATGAGAAACAAATTGTACTGGATACACCTTTGAAAACATCTAACTACAAAAGAAAAACTAAGTGCCAGAAATATATATTCATTTGAAGGCAAAACTGAGTTGAAATGATATTTGAAGTCAGTAAGGACTGATGTAGGTCCCATATAAAAGCTTGGATTTCTCATAGGCAAAGGGAAGTTGACTTATTCACTCCTTTTCCCTTTGTCACAGGCTGAGACTGTGGAGGGTTGTTAGCTTACCTTTTACCAGCTAAGTACAATAGCAATGACAATGTTAACTGCTAATCTTAGAATGTCTTACGTATACTGAGAACATCTGTACATTTATCCTGATAGTATAATGTTTACATAAATCTTGTCAATGTACTGTACACACACATTACATGCATAGTCTTTATATTTAAAATTGTGCTTGCATGAATATAAATATCAATGCAAAATGTAATATTTTATGTAAACACATATTTTACTATTGTATATATAGTGTGTATACAGAATTTGTTAGGAGACAGATACCAAATGCATTTTTAAAGATGATCTTACTCTGTAAGATGAGAGCTCACTTGAGACACTGAATGACTTTAGGGATCTGGTACTGGGATACAAACCTTCACACCTCCATATCAGCACTTCAGCTAAAATAAGAAACAGTCATTATTACAGTACTGACAGTTTGGCAGCCAAGAATATGACAGTACTGTTGTACCTTGCAGGCTGAAAGGAGAGAGATCTTTCGGACTGCCCTCCTTTTGCCTTGGTTAGAATCCATAAATCAAGGTAAGCACAACAGTAAATATAAATGCCTCCTCTAGTCATTCAGGCAGGCACTATCATAGATTCTGTGCTTCTGGTTGAAAGATGGATGAAAACAATATTTCTGGGCTACAAAAATATACATTTCATGCATAAGGTTTTGTTGTCACTGTTCACCTGCCAGCCATGTCTGGATCTGACAGTGCTGATGTGATAATCTGGTGCTTACTTGAGGAACCTGATTTACAGCGCTGGGTGGCTTGGTACGGGATACTTGCAAAGAGGTTGGAGGTGGCAGCACCTTGGTGGCTAAGGCAACACCCAGCTCCATGCAGGAAAGTCACCCAAAGAAAAATATCCTCTGGCAGTGACTGAGGCCTTTCTATCTTGCCCTCATTTGTTCTGATGAAAACTGATGGTTGCTCACTGTCTTCATTTCCTTCCACCATCACTTACCCCTCAAATATGCACAGATATTGCAGTAATTATCAAACTGAAGTGTGACAGCCATAGTGCAAAGAAAATATATACAACTTCCAACGTGGTACATAAGAGAAAATAGGACATTCTCATCTGGCAACACGTCGCAAGCCACCTGCATATCATTGCATGCTGGGTTTTGAATTATAGTACAGTGTTGAAGGGTGGAAGAGAAGGACAGGACAATTTAGGTTTTCCCTTATGTGAGGGACGTAGCGTCTGGACTCTATCCCAGTGCACACAGTCTGCCTGAAAGCATTTGGCACAGACACACTCAGAGCCTTACTGCTCCTGAAAAAGCCATGAGCAGTGCTTGGTGGCAATACTTCAAAATAGTATGATAACGACCATGAGCATGAGACTATCCTATGGGTGAAGCCATAGTTGGACTACACCATTTCTCTCCATCCAGTTTCTAGGAAGAATTCTTATTCATTATTGCACTACATGCATTGTTATACATTTCTATGGCGTCTGGCTGCTTTACATATGTTGAGACATCCAAACCTTTAATTAGATACATCAAACAACTACATAACCCCTGCTGCCTGCAGCTCATAGCTCAAAGACCAAGATTTAACTGGTGGGAGGTCTGAACAAAGAGCTATCTTGTAGCTCCTGATGAATGTCACACTCGTGCCAACAATTTGCTAAAAATGGCAAAGCTCTGTACTACATGTGCTAGAGTTTCATCAGCACTTTTTCCCACAACCTTCTGTCCTTCCCAATTCCTTGCATTTGTTTTAATGCAAAAATTGATTGGTTTTGCTGGTTTTTAATCTAGATTTTCTGTGTTGCATCACTATATTTTCATTATAGTATTTTCCAAAGGACTACTAATCAATCAATAAATTAAAGAATCTAAATTTACTGATGCTCTTCTCATCACTGTTCCTATTTTGCCTGTACATGGATGTCATGGCAGCAAACCAGACAGATGACCCAATGAGCAGGAAGGCCTTTTGATTAGCGTGAGATTCCACCACCTACACGCCAGTCCTTCTAGCTGCCTACTAATTATGCACTAATTAAATATTCAACGGATATAAAATATTTTATTAAGTAGTACATTTTGTTGGTATAACATTCTAACCTTATAAAATTTACAAAAATAAAAAATGTCCCCATGTCCTAACTTTTGTATAATACTGGTGCAGTCAAGATGTTTGAGCATCTTATTATCCATGTGTCAGCAGTCCAGTGCAATTATTTTGCCTCTTGCTCTATAGTGATGTAAAAAGTGAGATCTATCTGGAATAGACTAAGATTGGCCTGGATGGATCTTTCTACAAAAGATAACTGCTTTTGCTAAATTTGCTATCAGATGATTGGTCTGTAGACTTAGATGTCTGCTTTTTATTTGCTTCTACTCATCCCACACTTCCATTATTACAAACCTGGAGAGCGAGTCAATTTGCATCCATTTGTGCAAACATTGCAGTATATTTACAAATACTCAAGCCACATTTAAGTAAAATCAAGATTCTCATCTTTCCCAGGCTGAATTACCTCCAGGAACCGGAGGACTGAGAAGTGCCTTTATCCAGGGACTGAATGTGGCCTGCAAGATAGGAGATGAACCCATGTATGAATACTCACAAACTTATGCAGAGCCAACACTTCACATTCAAGTCTTCCAGCACATAGAATATAAACCAAATTCAAAAATTTGATTTATTTTCAAAAATGAGGTGGAGTCTTCTGGCTTCTCCACTTTTAGAAGACTGGTCAATGTCCCTGTAATTAGTTTCTAGATCAAATTTGTACCTTTTATTTATCAAAAAGACAAGTAAATGTGGTTTACCAGCCTACCTCACAATGACTCTACTGCATACAGAGCCATGCTGAGGTATCATCGTTTTACCTTTGCCAGACAGTCTTCTACAGGCACAACAACTTGTGGGGAGTGCTAATGGGGCTCAGTAGTACCAAAGACACTGTGGCTAAGGATGACAATTATACAGCCACAAAAATCACAGGATTTGTCTTTCTCACTTGGGGTTTCAAACTAAACGCTTAGGAAGAGAAACTTGTCAACCTAACTATCTTCACTTATATTTAATTAAGAAATTTATTTAAACAAATCAGCATTTAACCTCCCCTGCCAAAATTCTCCCTGCCACTGCCCACCTGCTGCACAGCAGGATTGTACTTAGCCTCAGTCCCTGGCATACACTGTGTGCTTGCAGTTGATGGTTTGCTTGAAGAAGAACAGACCACTAATAAATTGCATAGTCATTACCCTTTATGCATGCTTGTTCTAATAGGTGTCACAGATTCCTGCCTCCTAATAAGGAAAGGAAGTAGAAAAACACATAAATTCTCCCAAGGGAGTCCGACAGCCTGAAGCCGTGTTCGACAGCTGTTACTGTTACCATGAGCACCAAGAGCAAAACAAGGATTACAAGTTGAGTAAAAAGAAAAGATGCATTGCCAGGGATTTTGGCAAGATTTTCTTGGATACGGAATGTTTTTTGCACTGCCCCAGTCTATAAAAGCTCCTGTGGCACGTGATGGAATTTGTAGATTAAATAAATATCAGCATTAATTAGTCTGACAAGGAATAACTTCATTTAGCTCAAGTTTGCATTTCTGTATCTCTCTCTTTTTAAAGAACTGTCGCTCTAATCCCTAGCAGTAAGATTTTGGTATTTGATGGAAGCTTGGATCCTTCTCCACGCTGTAGTGTTACTAAACCTAATTTGCAAGAGGTTTCAGGAAATATTTTTAAAGGGTTTTTCTTTCATTTTTATTCTCAGCTCTGGTCTTTCTCCTGGAGGCCAGCTGATAGGAATAGGGTGCTTCCTCAACTGCCCTGGAGCTGACTTACCCCAGCTAAGCCTCAGTCCCTCCATGTAAGACCTGAAAAATCCAAAGGATAGATTCATGTCTTTTGTATAGAGGTGCATTTAGTCTATCCCGCTGACATAGTTTATGACTTTGGCAGGAAAACTGTTTATAGTGTGTACTGCGAATATAGCTCAAAGTGAACTTGAAATCCTGGAGCTGCAGCTCTCCCTGTACTCATTATATTAATCTGTAAAGGTGTTCAGTGTAAATACATATGTATCTATAGAGTTACAGAATCAGTTCAACAAACTCACTCGATATTGTACTGCAGTGGAACGCGTTGAACCACAGAGCCTTGCTGCCTTCTGGAGCAAAGCCTAACTCCAAGGTCACACCACATCAGGGCACTGCCTGCCCATCTCAGCATCCAGGTCAAACCTCAGTCCGTGTAATTGCCATCCATTGACTCAAAACATGCCCTCCATACCTTTAAACAGAATATTTCTTACCTCAGACCTAAAATATTGAGGGGCATTGCTCTGATGGTCCTTGCTGAATGCCTGCTGCTATTAATTTTCATGTTCTCTAGGTTCGTGTGTAAGCAAAGTGACTTCCTCTTTTCAGGCCAAAAGACATCAATAGGACAGGTTCCATATGTAGCAAAAATCAATTGAGAACCATGATGTGTTTTGTTATTGGACATGATAATGTGCTTTTCTCACTGAAAAGACTCAGGGAAAGTTTCTCTTCTAGCACCTTGATTTGCATTTTTTAACATGTGTCCCATACTCTCCCTCTGCCCTTTGCTTTGTAACCTGCCCTGAACAGAAGCTGGGGTGGGGGATGGTTTCTGGAAGCTGATGACTCCCCCATGTCATTCAGAAACATGCTTCATTCCTTTTTGGGATTTAGTCTCCTATATACAACCACAGATCTCACATGCTCCGTTAATCAAAACACTGCATGTCTGAGAACCATTACGAGGGAAGAATCAGGCCAAGAAATGACATTTCTGTCTGGAGTGGAGTAAAGCAGTGGGTGGCTTAAGCAATGCATATTAGGGCTGGCTGAAAGCTTAAAAAGACCATACAGTAATTCCTACTCAAGTGTAAAAGAGGATTTCAAAAAAATTCTGTGAGAAACTTTTCGATAGCAATTATCTAAGCACAGTATTCTAAAAGTATTTGTGACAAATGAGAGTAACCAGTAATATTGCTTAATATTCTATCCCAGTTTCAGTTCCTGTCCAATGTCAGTCTTAACACAAGCTAAAAATATGCTACTTATTGAGCTGGAAGAAGGTTTTGATTTACAATTATGCCTTGATGGATTACCTGAAAGCACAACCTTCAGGCAAACTGTGATTAACTTGACCAAAGACATCTGGGAGAGCCATCTATGGCCTAAAATTATGACCTTGGTATTCTAGGCTGAAACTAGACACCATTTAAATTGCAGTGCTGAAAAACCGTTCTACAGAGGCCTTTGTTTAGGAGGCCAACAAGTTTTTTAGCTCCGGCAGTTGAGCAGAAACACCTCCTGTGAAGTTACAGCAGGGAAAGAAAGTACTTCCTATTTTTTGCAGACATTTATTGAAAAAAAAAAACTTCAAACACTCCCATCCTGTATAAAAAAGCAAAACCAATTAATAACCTAATGATTAGCAAATGCTGTAGACACAGGTTTGTATTTCACTTAGCAAGATTTATGGAGTTAAATATTAAAGTATGACTCTTGAAAGCCATGTGCTCGTAATTAGCTCAAGTTTTACCTCTGGATACTGTAAAATCACAACATGCTGTCATAGCCCATTTTCTGATCCTGTTATCAGCATGGAATAAAATTTTCCATTAAATGCAAAACAGATTTACAGGTGCTAATATAGCTATTTTATCAGTGGGAAACTTGCTACCTTTTGTTCTCATGGAAAGCATTTCACGATTATACACTGGTCAATTGATTATTCAACAAGGGGAAACAAAACAGTTTTGTTCATCTACTGAAATTGAAGAAGATAAAGACTGAAAATAAAAGTAAAAGGAATGCCTCTCAGAAAGTATGAATGATCTTGCAGATGGTCACCTACTGTAAAATGAAAAAAAAAGATTAAAAATTATACCAGCCTGCCCTACAACCCATGGACAGCACCGACGGCAAGCATAGGTCAGGAGAGGGGGACACTGAGGCAACACCTTTGTGCTGGCACAGATACTCTGTACTGAGCATTTTGGATCACAGCCTCCAGGGCTCTGGGCTGGGCCCCAGTGGAGATCACAGAATGGGTTGGAAGGGACGTTTATGATCAAGTTCCAACCTTCCTGCTGTAGGCAGGAGTGCCTCCCACTAGACCAGGTTTCTGAAGGTCTCATCCAGCCTGGTCTTGAATGCCTCCAGAGAAGGGGCAACCACAATCTCTCTGGGCAAACTGTTCCACCATGTTTTACCACTCACATGGCAAAAAATTTCTCATCAGAGAATCATCATAGAATCCTAAGATTTGGAAGGGACTTTAAAGGTCATATATCCCAAGTCCTGTGCAACAAGCAGGGACATGCAAAGCATCATCAGGCTGCCCAGGGTCTGATCTAGACACATGCAGGACCTTGCATTTGGCCTTGCTGAACTTCATGAGGCTGGCACGGGCTCACCTCTCAGGCTGTCCAGCTCCCTCTGAGTGGCATCAACCACACCACTTTGCTTGGTGTCACCCGCAAATTAGCTGAGGACACTGTCCATGTCGCTTACAAAGATGCTAAATGGCACCAGTCCCAGCACCAATCCCTGAGGAACACCACTCGTCACCAGCCTCCACTTGGACACTGAGCCATTGACCGCAACTCTCTGAGTGTGAGCATACAGCCAATTCCTTACCCATCAGGTCATGTCACAGCCTTCTCTTTTTCAGTCTAAACAGCCCCAGCTCTTTCAGCCTGTCCTCAAAGGAGACGTTCTCTACCCTTGGATAATTTTTGTTGCTGTCCTCTGGATGTGCTCCAACAGGTCCATATCTCTTGTACACTGAGGACTCCACATCTGAATGCAGTACTCCAAGTGAGGCCTTGTCATTGCGGAGTAGAGGGGTGGGATCATCTCCCTTGACATGGGACATGCTTCTTTTGATGCAGACCAGAATATGGTTGGCTTTCTGGGCTGCAAAGGTATATTGCTGGCTTTTGTCCAGCTTACCATTCACCATTACCCCAGGTTCTTCTCGACAGGGCTCTGTGCTCAAACCATTCATCCCCCAGCTTATATTGATAGTGATTGTTACCTTTACCCAGGTGCAAGACTTTGCACTTGGATTTATACAGAGCCCAAAATAAACATGATGGAAGGAAATTGACCTGCAAATCTGCTTAATATTATTCTATACAGGTTAATATTATTCGACAGGTTGGCCATGAGCCAGCAGTGTGCCCTTGTGGCCAAGAGGGCCAACAGCATCCTGGGATGCATTAAAAAGAGCATGGTCAGCAGGTGGAGGGAGGTGATCCTCCCCCTCTACTCTGCCCTGGTGAGGCCTCATCTGGAGTACTGCGTCCAGTTCTGGGCTCCCCAGTACAAAAAAGACAGGGATCTCTTGGAAAGAGTCCAGCGGAGGGCCACGAAGATGGTGAAGGGCCTGGAGCATCTCTCCTATGAAGAAAGGCTGAGTGAACTGGGTCTGTTCAGCCTTGAGAAAAGAAGACTGAGAAGGGACCTGATCCAGGTCTATAAATATCTAAGGTGTGGGGGGCAGAAAGGCGAGGACGGACTCTTTTTAGTGGTGAGTGGAGACAGGACAAGGGGAAACGGACGGAAACTGCAGCATAGGAAGTTCCGCACAAATGTGCAAAGGAACTTCTTTACAGTGAGGGTGACGGAGCACTGGAACAGGCTGCCCAGGGAGGTGGTGGAGTCTCCTTCTCTGGAGATGTTCAAGACCTGCCTGGATGCCTACCTGTGCTACCTGCTGTAGGGAACCTGCTTTGGCAGGGGGGTTGGACTCGATGATCTCTGGAGGTCCCTTCCAACCTCTACAATTCTGTGATTCTGTGATTCTTTTAAGTAAATATATTGATTTTGATTTATTAGAACAGATGAATGCATTTACTTTATCTTGTCATTTTCACACAAATGGATCTCTGTGTAAGTTTAGCCATGGGAAAGCAGGCAATTAATTTTGGCTCTCCAGGCCCTGCATTCCTGCTGAAACCTCTCACATCAATACTACAAATTAATTAAGCTTTAAAAAAAGAAGAACATTTTTTAGTGGATATGGCAGTGATGGCTTGATGGTTGGACTACAACCTTAGGTGATCTTTTCCACCTTCAATGATTCTATTAATCCTTGGTGTTTCAAGCTGAAAAACTTACAGGTAGCGGTGAACCCTGAAAATTAAATTGGTCTTATAGAAAGAGGTCCTGCAAAGATAGCAGTCCTTTCTGTGAAATAACTCCTCTTAAGAGCTGTGCTGTGAGAGGACATCCAAGTTCCTGGCTGGAGAAGATTTCTGTGTCTGCTGTGACATCTGCAGAAACCCATTTACTAGTGCCCTTCCTGGCAGAAGGAGACAACATTTAACTCAGGCATATTCAATCCACAGCCCACGGGCTGCATGAGGCCCAATACTGCTTGTAATGCAGCCCATCCCCTGCCCTGGGCCATCACTGTTCTTCCCCATGAACTGGCCTGGCCCGGCCCAGCCTGTCAGCACCAACTGAACATTGCTGCACTATTAATTCTGTATGTGCTGAAAACAGAGCACAGAGCACAGAGTGGTGCCAACTCAAGTGATGGCAAATATGTTTACGGATATTGGAGCACATAGAACACAGTTCTGTGAACAGCAAAACATATGCAGCTGTGCTTTCCATTTTGATAAATAAATTTGATAGTAGGATTCAAGACTGTTGAAAAAATAATCTTTTTGCTTATTTCCAATTCCATTTTCAGACCACATATATATGTTACTTGAA
Organism: Lagopus muta; assembly: GCF_023343835.1. Lineage (NCBI taxonomy): Eukaryota > Metazoa > Chordata > Aves > Galliformes > Phasianidae > Lagopus > Lagopus muta. Next base: position 41,235,149 of record NC_064472.1, on the reverse strand, counting down.
AATTTTGAAATTGAATGTATAGCATTGAAATTAAAAATTTAATTGTGTCTCTTCACCAGACTTTTATAAGCCCACTTTTAGTAGAGAGAAATATCCCTCAATTCACAGTCACAGTTTATTCATGTCACCACTTTTTGGAAGTATGTATATTTGTGAACGACTGTTCTCAAGAATGAAGCACAGGAAGAGTAAATTCCATCAAAAAAGTAGTGAAGTTCTCACTGACTGCAAAAGAGGAAATATGACTCTCGTTTTAAAGAAGGGAAAAAAAAGAATATCCAGGGAATTACAGGCCAGCCAGTCTCACCTCTGTGCCTGGCAAGATCATTGAGCAAATCCTTGTGAAGGCCCTTCTAAAGCACATGAAAAACAAAGATGATGTGATTGTTGGAAACCAGCATGGCTTCACGAAGAGCAAGTCATGCCTGACTAAGTTAGTGATCTCTTAAGATGGATCAGTGTCTCAATGGATAAAGGAAAAGAAACTGATGTCATCCACCTGGACTTGTTCAAAGCATTTGACACTGTCCCGAGCAACATCCTGGTATCCATATTGGAGGAAAAATGGATTTGACGGATGGACCACTCACTGGATAGGGTATTTGCTGGATGATTGCACTCAGAGAGTTGAGGTCAGTGGCTCAGTGTCCAAGTGGAGACTGGTGACATGCGGTTTTCTTCGGCGATTGGTACCATTTAACATCTTTGTAAGCAACATGGACAACGGGATTGAGTGCACCCTCAGCAAGTTTGCAGACAGTAACAAGGTGAGAGCTGCAGTTGATGCACCAGAAGGAAGTGATGTCACTCAGCACTATCTGGACAGGCTTGAGAGTTGTGCCAACTACATGAAGAGCCAACAACATGGCCATGTACCATGGCCCTGCACCTGGCTCAGAGAAGTCCCAGGTACCAATATAGGGTGGGTGGAGAATACCCTGAGAGCAGTCCCAAAGAGAAGGATTTTGGCATGTCAGTTGAGGAGAGCCTCAACATGAACCAGTAATGTGCACTTCCAGCCCAGAAGGCCAACTGTATCCGGGGTTGCATCAAAAGAAGTGTGGCCAACATGTCAAGGAAGGTGATTCCACCCCTCTACTCTGCTCTCATGAGATCCCTTTTGAAGTACTGCAATTGTGAGCCCTCCATGACAAGGAGGACATTGAATTGTTGGAGAGATTCCAGAGGAGGGCCATGAAGATGTTCAGAGGGCTGGAGCACTTCCCCTACAGGGACAGTTGGAGACAGCTGGAGCTCTTCAGCCTGGAAGAGAGAAGGCTGTAGAGGGACACGATAGCAGCATTCCAGTACCTGAACGGAGCATACAAGAAAGCTGGGGAAAGCATATAGCAACAGGATGAAGAGAAATGGTTTTAAACTGAAAGAGGGTAGATTTATGCCAGATATTAGGAAGATATTCTTTTCTGTGAGGGTGGTGAGACACTGGAATAGATTGCCTAGATAGGTTGTGGATGTTCCTTCCCTACAAGTATTCTAGACCAGACTGGATGTGACTCTGTGCAATGTGGTCTAGTGGGAAGTGTATAGCAGAAGGCTTGGAGCTAGATGATTTGAAAAGTCCCTTCCAACCCTAACCATTTTATTATTCTTATTATTTATTATTCGACAGGACAAGGGGAAACGGCCGGAAACTGGAGCATAGGAAGTTCCGCACAAATGTGCACAAGAACTTCTTTACAGTGAGGTGACGGAGCACTGGAACAGGCTGCCCAGGGGAGTTGTGGAGTCTCCTCCTCTGGAGACGTTCAAGACCTGCCTGGATGCCTACCTGTGCTACCTGCTGTAGGGAACCTGCTTTGCCAGGGGGGTTGGACTCGATGACCTTCCAACCCCTACAATTCTGTGATTCTATGAAATAGGAGGCATTACATCTGGAGCAATCTACATATACATGGCCCAAGTTCCTCTTCCCTCAGAGCATCCCACGCAAGCCAAAAGGTTGGACATCCGTGATTTAACTGGTACTAACAGCAGCTGCTGTCAGTGTGAGCAGCTTCTTGTTCTTTACCCAGCCAGCAATTTTCTAAGAAGTGTACCTTATAGAAACAAGGTGACTATTCCTCTTTTGTAGCCTCCAAGCTTCCAAGACACATTCAGAGGGCAGCTTTGTGAACTGGGGATTGTTGAGTGGCCACTAATTCATCCACTTTCCATGTTTCTAACTTCTAACTCTCTGCCATTTGACTCTCATTGTCCAAAAAACAACCTCCTGTTTGATTGAAGTCTGCAGTGTGGTAACTCCTCCAGGTGCTTGACCGCTACATTATTATGAAAAAGACTCTGTAGTCGCTTCCTTTTTTTTCTTTTTTTTTTTCCCTCCTTCTTTATTGCTGGAAATGTGAAAATGATCTTAGTATAAAAGTATTCCTTAGTATATTCTTCAAGCAGAAGATGGTATATTTCAAGTTTGCCAAGTCCCTGTTCAAGGCCAAATACCTCTTCTAAATAAAAACTATTATAAAAGGTCTTTAGAGATTATTAAGGCTGTTACTGGCACTACCTAAAATGTGTTACAGGTAGGTGTACAAGATGGTCTTTTGCTGGTCAAATGAAGGGCAATGTAATGAATATGACACAGCATTCCTCTTGGAAGCATTTATATGAACACTATAATGTTTCTGTCACTACTTCTCAAAAGCATTATATCAAAGGAAGACAAGGGTGAGAAAGCACTGTATTGATCATGGGTCAGCTAGAAGAAACTTCTGCTAAGTGTATCACATATTTACTAGTGAGTTCACAACTTTACATACATAAGCAAAGAGAACCTATGAGATACAGAGACTCCAGAAAATCTAGAAGTTGCAATGTTATAAGATGAATCCACTTTGTTTAAGTGATGGAGCCAGAAAAAGCCACTGACCTGATGGATGAAATGAACTGAAATTAACATCGTGTGATTTTTTACAGGCCAGACAACAGACTCATCATGTATCAGTGAGATGGAAGAAGTTCTCTCTGTTCTGGATTAAGGCAAAATAAGGATGATATGGCATTAAATGCTGGGTATGCAACATTTCATTCTATCATTCTATGACAGAATGATATGACCTAGAACCAAGATAAATTTTGTCTTTGTTTCCCCTGACCAAGAAATGATTTTTGAAGAGCAAACTTCAAAGCGCTTGACCATTTGTCAGAAATTACTGAAAAACTACAAAGAAATAACCCAACAGTTAATCAAAAATCTGAGAAAGAAACCTCTTGCAAGGACTACAAAGAAAGAAAAAAACAAATGGCATGAAGAGTTGATTATAACACCAGCAGTTTGCCACAGCGAAGAAGAAACTGATACCAGATGCTGCTGGGAGCCCTTTCATTACCTTGTGCACGACCTGCAGAGCTGTGAAGGGGCCCCATGTAGCTCTTCATCTCTTGCTGGGATAAATGTGAGGCACTTGGGTACTCAAAAGAGATCTGCTGAGCCAACTGTTATTTTATTTGAATGATGAATTCAATGGCCAACTCCTCATAAGTTTGCTGCATCCCTTCATCATCTCCTCACAAGTCTTTTGAAGTTAGCTTGTCTTGAAAAATTAAGCTATCATTGTGCTTTTAATGTCAGCAGTATTACTATTTAAAGTGAAAGTAGGATATGAAAAATTAATTAAAAAGTATTTAATATTGATTGTTAAGTTTACCAGAACTTATGACCCTTGGCATGTACTCTCCAGATTTTTAAATCCTCAGTTATTTTTGTCTGGTCCTATGCAATTCATTTTTAATTTGACTGATTATTCAGCAATTCCTAAATAACAGTAAGCAATACAACCATTTTCTTCCACACTTGTAAAAAGTAAAGTCAGCTGGAAACAAGATGATTTATCCTTAGGTAGTACTATCTGCAATTTTACTCACTCTTACTGCATCAGATTAAGAAAATACACAATGCACTAAGAAAAGGAGGGATTTTTATTCTAATAAGACTTTTCTCTTAAATTTTGTTTTATTAGCCTAGTTGCAGAGAGTTCTGCTCAAAGATCTGCATGCAAAGACCATGAGGGAAGACTGGGAAAAAGATACCTTGATGTTGTTTTATCAGTCATAAGGCAGAGAGTTTATGTTGTTGTAGTTGTTGTTGCTTCTTGTTTGGTTTTGTTTGTTGTTATTTCTTTGTTGTTAAGTCCCTATTTATTCTCCCTGTGGTTTCCAGTCTTTTCAGGTTCATTTGCTTTGTGTTTCTGTGGTTTTCTCTGCAACCATGAGGGATACCAATACTCTTTTCCAAACAAGTGAAAGCAGAAATTATATGGAATCATTGGAGTCCAGCAGATGAGGGTTTTTTTTAGCAAAACCATATCAATTATAACAGCTGTGGCAATAAAACTGTTAAATCTGTCACTACAGTGACTGAAAATCAGATGAAGGACAGACATGCAAAGAGAAAGCAGCAAACAAGTTGCAGCAAGCCAGAGGAGAAACAATGGGGATGTTCTGAGCAGAATTGGTAACTCTCAAAGACAAACATTATCAGCATTAATGATTCGTGTAATTCTGGAAGATATTCATTGTCCTTTGTGGAAACGTGAAGTCTGCTGACTGGAGGGTATGGGCAAATTTTCTCCCATGATTATATATCTCACATATTCTACTCTTCAAAAAAAAAATTATTGCTTTAAAGGCTGTTGAATGTTTTCAAAAACTGAATGTTGTGCTAATAGCTTCCTGAGTTATTAGTACTCAGGGACAGAGACAGGACAGCACCAGTGACAGTGAAGCTACCAAGACCTGGGAGCACACTAGCCCTTGCCAGGCTTCCAATCATGTTCATTTTCACAGTGTCTCAATGTGATATGAAACCATAACTTAATTGAGATCGACGACAAAAACACCATAACAAAGTCTGAATAGGAGGGAGTAACTGCCTTATTCATCAGAGAGAAGTATTATCTTGGTCAAGAAATCTGTTACTGAGAGAAATCTGTTACTGTCACTAAAGTGAGAAAAAAGAAAATTACTGTTCTCCAAGCTTACTGCAGCTTCTGTCCTGTCTTGGTCATTGTTTCTGAATAATAACTTCTCAGGAAGAAAACTGATTTCACTGGAACACTGTGCATTCTGAAAATAATACTATCAGTATAGAGCATGGGTGTCCACAGTCATGATGGCCTGGTGGCAGGGGGTGAGCCATATTGCAAGCTGCGCTGGGCCATGGGTCGTGGGTTGGACATACCTGACAGGCAAGCTGCATGTGCCCTAGCACAGCTCACAATGCGGCCCACCCCCTGCCCACAGCATAATGGCACCTGCTGGTGTGCACCTATCACTCAGGAAAAAACAAATACTGATGTGCTGTTAACTCTATCTGGGCTGAAACCAGCAAAAGAAAAGGGAACAGGGCAGTGCTAACTCAAGTTATCGCAAATAATTTTAAGCATTTTGAAGAACTGGCTAAAGACAGTCCTGTGAACAGCGAAGAAAATACAGATGTTCTTTCAATTGTGATACAGGAATTTTAAAACAAGTTTAAATACTGAAAAAAAAAAAAACCCTCTACCAATTTGTTATTATATTTGTGACTCCATTTTCTGACATTACTTGCAAATTTTCAAATGGAATGCATAGATTTGCAATCAGACATGCAGCTCAAAAATCTGATCATATCTCTTTACTGTTCAAAAGTCCTATCATAACAGAGATAAATATCCCTCACTTCACCATTACAGCTTACTCACATCACCACTTTCTGGAAGCATGTACAGAAAGAGTAAATTTCAATCAAAAATCTCTAATGAACACCTTCAGAGCTCACTGAGAATTGCAGCCACAGCCAAACCATTCTGATTCAATAGTTTCACAAAGACAAGGTCAAATATCTCACCAATTTTATAGTTTTATATGACACTTATTTTTGTGTTTAAATAAAAATATTAAACATTAAAATATTTTGTAACTCATATACATTAACTATATTATATATTTAATGAGGGCTGCTCCAAAAGTAATTCTTGCTATTCATGCTGTTGGCCCATGATATCAAATGCTGATGTTAATGGTACGTCAGTAGAGATTGAACCTTTCCACCAGTATTCCCATGTTGTCGCCATGTAACAATGTCAGCAGAGGGGCAGTCTGACATAATGGTATCTGACACAGAAGTGCATAAGGACCAAAGGTGTATCACTGAATTTCTCCATGTGGAGAAAATGACATCCCCTGACATTCACCAACACTTAATGTTTGCAAACCAAACAGTGAATCTGAACACACTGAGGCAGTGGGTGGTGTGTTTCAGCAGTGATGACAGTGACAGTGGGTCACCTCTGCTGGCTGTTACAGCCATGGCACGCAGGCTCTTGTCAATGGTTGACAAAAACGCAGAGCTAATGGTGATGACTATACTGAAAAATAGCATTTTATAGCCCAGAATGTGTGCAATCAGTGTTATTGCAATCAGCTCGTTCTATTTGTTGTAGCTTCCACAGAAGTAGGCATTACTTTTGAACCAACCTACATATATGTTGCTTAAGGGAATTTGTCATCACTCAGTGTGAGTCCTAGCAAGCTGAAAGGTTGGACAAAGGGACATAGAACAAGCCAGAAAATGTTACAACTGGTGCTATGAAGGTGATAAAAAAACCACTTGAATTAAGTGTAACACTAAGGGTGTTTAAAGTGCATAAGGAAATATATTCTCATTCCTTTTAGCCAAGGAAATACTTCTTGCTTCTCTTTGCACAACACTTAGTACAGAGTACTTGTAGAAGATACTCCAATGTAGTTGTACTTAAGATACAGCCATAGCACAAATAATGAATAACAATTAACTTGTGGCTGCTTTCCTCAGTAAGAAGCATGTGAAAACACATGAGAAGTCTCATAAATATCTAGAAGAATTTCTCTTTTGGCCAAAAGAGAAAGCAAACCCCAAGTAAATATTAGCTTTCTATTACATTCTTCTCACACTTACTTGCAAAACTACATCAAGGAATAAAAATATATATTTTTTTCACTTTCTTTCAGAGGGCTTGTTTGCAATACTGAATAACAGCAATAGCTGTTTTTTTGTACTGCTGCTGCTATGGCACCATTATTTAGGCAAGAGTCTAGATCCAGAATCTGAACGTATTTGTAGAAGGATTATCTGCTGTAGTGTAACGTGCAGCAGTGGTATAAAAGCCGGTATAATTCCCCTGGTTTTCTGTTGGTGGAGCTGAAAGCTCAATCTGAGATGACTAGCCTTCAGAGTTAAGAACCACACAAACCACATAACTGCTGTAAATGAAAATGAGTCTCAGGACTTGTCTCAGAAAGGAAAATAAATAAATAAATAATAGGAAATATAGTGGCAGAACTGAAGTGGAATTTTTTATCCATCCTGTGTGATTTTTGTTGTTGCTGTATTGTAGACTGTGAAACAATGTCCTTTGGGAAGTGGTCGAGACAATAGTGGCATTAATCCTTTAAAAGATGTTTGCTCATTGAAAATAAAAAAAAAAAAAATTGCAGTGATAGAAAAATAAATGAAAGGATACTATGGTCCCGAAGCTGGAAGTTTCTGTTACACTTGACAGAAGCATCATTACATTGTCAGATTACTTTCTGAGCCCACATAAACATTTTGGTTTCCACATCACCCTGTGGCAAGGATTTCTACAGTTTAAATACAGGTTGTCTGAGCGGGGATTTTCTCTTGTTTCTTTTGAAGCTCCTGTCTGAAATGCTCTTTTTTTTTTTTTTTTTTTTTTTTTTAATATAAATTTTTTAAGGTGAGAACTGACGAGTAATATTTTGCTGTTTTCTATTCAAGAACCCTCTGGCTGCCTACCTGTGTGACTTACTGTAGGGAACCTGCCTTAGCAGGGGAGTTGGACTTGTTCTCTTGAGGTCCCTGCCAACTCCAGCAATTCTGCAATTCAGTGACTCTGCAATTCTGCAGTTCTACAATTCTGTGATTCTTCCTCCTTGTCACTTGCGATTTTTTAAATCTTTATCACATAACCCTTTCATCAACATCTGTTTTTCCTCTTTTTCTTATGGAATTAGTCTCATCAGACAAATTCAGTACATGTCAGGCACAAGTAGTGAAAGTAGATACAAGAATTCAGACAGCAGTCATCTGCAATGGAAATTACACTGTATCCTTGGAATTGCTTGGACACCAGAGATATAGGGGGTTACAGCTTTCTCCTTCTGCATATTTCTGTGTGATATCAGGGAATTTATTTGTTTGTCCTTGGTTTAAGGACCTACAAAATGAGGGTAAGTTTTCCTCGCAAGCACAGGCGTGTGCTCTACTCATTCTTGTAATGGAAGTTTCTTATGTCCAGCTGTTGCACCTATTCAAACTGGCCTGTGATTCTCACTGGTAAATATTAAATGAAAGAAGGCTAAATGGAATCAATCCAAAGGCAAAAAGCCAGATAAGCATTCGGCTGTGCACTGCAAGTCAGAACATACCTAACATCCTGAAATTTTCAATTATCCTTTCTTTCCTAGAAGCATTTAGCTAGTTAATACAACATAAAACTGAGGCTTTAACAGAGATTCATCAAGAACAAAGCAGTGTGCTTCCATAGGGAAGAGTGAAGAAAACCTTAAAAACAGCAGGAAAAAGTCTCTCTGTCTGTGAACAGGATTGAAAAGAAATGTGAAAAGAATTGAGAAAAGCTCGGTAAAACCAGCTTACCAGTAATGAAAGTTGAAAAGTTATTTAACAAAGTTGGGAACATTACGCTGTTTTATGAGCTTCCCCTCTCACTCTCCTCCACCCACAAATGTCATTTATTGCTTTGGGAGCTTTTTGTCTGCTTTTTTTTTCAAGCATGCTTCATTTGCCTGCCAGAAAGGCACTGTTGCAACATATATCACTGAATTCTCTTCTGGCACAGGTACCCCCACTTCTCCTTCAGCCCAGGCTGTGGAAGTGAAAATGTTTGAGCAGGTGAAGTTTGATTGTCAGCTGACTATGTTACCAAGCACTGGAGAGCTCTACTTTCTTGTAATGATCTTGTATGAATTCTGCAGTCTAACCTGTTTTAATGTAAGTTTTCTGAATAACGGAAGCTCTGAGGATATCTACCTAAATGTGCACAGTGAAACAAATACTTTTCTCATACCATTCTTTGTTCTGCAGTTTCATTCTTGCATTGTATCTCCCGAGGAAAGTTCTGGTTCAGTGTACGCACAACTGCATCTGAGGGCAGTTTCATCTATATGGGCAAAACACAAATTCTGAAGCCACCTGCAAGGAGAGCAAGGAAGCAGTGTACAGGGAATGTCACACATGGTACTCTTTGGTATTTTCTCAGTCTACAGCCAGCAAACTTCAAGTTTGTCTTGATCACTGGAATGAAGAACAGAAAATACGAAGATGTATTTTAGTAAGGACAAATACATATCTCCTGAGATGTGATGCAGCAGCTGTGTAAAGGCGGGATGGGAAATGACTAGACAAACAATGAAGCAGTAAAAAAGAAGATGGATGCTGTAGTCAGTGTAAATCAGCACTGCTGTGAACCTGTGAAGAGAGGATTTTGTAACCCACACAGAGTAAAGATCACTAAGAGAAAATCTGAGGAAAAAAGATCAGAAGTCAACAAAATATGAAGTGAAAAGGAAAACTGAAACAAAAGGGAATGTTTACTCTAAGAGGTTACTGCAGTTAATAAATTCTTAAAATATGCAAAAAGAAGCTATAACCAGGAAGGAAATATTTTCTTTTTTTCATATGTGCTGTGGCTAAGTTACATAAAGTGTGAATTAAGTGATTTGGAGGACAAGCTTTCTAACTCTAAGCACATAAAGCACTGCAGTGGAGTGTACCAAGTGATGTGAGTATTACAGATTGCTAAAAACAGGCTGAACAAACTAGTGATGGGCACCATTGCCACCTTGGCTTTATGCAACACTCAGACTAGGTGACCTCTCATGACCCCTCCATAGAAATCACTTCTCCGAGTTTTTTAAAGGAGCAGAAATATTTTCCCCACCTCATTATCTCTTTTCTCCAAATGACTTCCCTCTGCTTCACAGGACTCTTCTCTACTTTTGAAATGAATCTGGACAGAAAGGGCAGAGTTGTGCACAAAACATTCTTTTAAAAACTTCTGTAGCAAGAACATAGGCAGGACAATGCACAGGTAGTGATCACTTTTCCCAAAGACAAGGGCAAAGGAGGTCAGGTACTGACTGCAGACAAGGCATCTTGGGTACAGTTGCAACAGCCTAAGCACAGATTTCACAGAGAAATTTTATCCCAGTAGTGTTATTTTAAAGAAGATGGTATTCACAGATACCTTTGCTATGAAATTTTTCCCTGAGATTTAGATGCTGGTCCAATATTCAGCTGGTAAAATTAGTGCTAGAACATGGCCCTAAAGAGAGGCAAATTTACTCATAACTTCTGCGGGTTTGCTCCATATCTTTATTTCTCTATCTGAAAAATTCTTTTTTTTTTTTTTTCCCTGTTCAGAAGTATTTCATGAATTACTGTTGGTAATTAAGTGTTATTTTTGAAAGATAGTGGATTAATGAGTCAGGAAAGCCTCTGGAAACAGAGAAACATTAACACCACAAGCCATCCCCAGTTTCTAACAATTCACTGATGCTTCACCTGAAAATCTAGCCTAAAAATAACTTCTTCCACTTCTGAGGAATGCAGGGAGCTGAATTAAATGCTCCAGACTTACAAGGAGAGATGAGTAAAGACCACCATATGTTCAGGGAAAATCTTGGAAGAACAAGCATCAGGTTTCTGGAAATATTTTAATCACCTTTTTTATTTAACAAAGTTGGGAACATTACGCTATTTTATGAGCCTCCCCTCTCACCCTCCTCCACCCACAAATGTCATTTATTGCTTTGGGAACTTTTTGTCTGCTTTTTTTTTCAAGCATGCTTCATTTGCCTGCCAGAAAGGAGGGAATATTGTATCCTGGAATTTTCCTGTGTATGTTAAAGCAGTACTTGGCAAAATTGTACTGGAATAACAAGTAACAGCTTTCTTAAGATAGGGCTATTTACTGAATTACATACAGCTCTCTCAGAAGAAAATCTCCCAAGTACTCTCTGTTTGACAAACATTTTTTCCATCATCTGGTTAGAATTTTTATGCCAGTCAGCTTGTGCCCTGCTATTTCCTCTGCATGTGTTCTGCAAGCTGTGGGGAGGATACATTTGTTATTTTGAAGGAGTCAGGAGCGAGATGCAATTATGGGAGCCTAAGCACACAAGAGATAAAATCTCCTTCCCGCTAGCCAGTATAGAGGGCAGCCTGGGTTCAGAGGCAGCTGATCAGATCTAAGTCTGAGTATTTGAAAACAGTCCTTAGCAGCATATGAGCCCCATATTTGTTTATTTAGAAAGAAACCATTGTATTATTTAATTATTCTAACGAGGCCTGCAAAGCAAGTGCTGGCTTTGATACGATGAATTTCAAACACATCCAGCCCGTGTTTGAGTGAAGTGGCTTCATATTGTGCTGTCACTTAACATGTACTAAATCCTGTGCATGCTTGCCAATGTTTTCAAGTGTACTTTTGACATTTCAGTGCAGTTTATAGACTTCAAATGAGAAGTATTTTTAAATGAGGACAATTTCTGGTAATTTGCCCGCATTCTGCATTTATGCTCTCTTTGGCCTAATCTGTTTAATCGAGATCTGTTCTCTGGCTGACTGCCAATATTAGTAGAGAATGGGGGTAGTAGACTGGCTTACCTATGTACTGCAAGAAGATTTTTTTTCACACTCTGAGTTATCGTATGTTAAGATAGCATTGGTTCAAAGAAATATCCTCCCTTGATATCCAGTATTTACCATTTGCCTATCAATATATTTCATTTTTCAGCACGTAACTAACTTTCTAATGAACTTTCTAATGGCTTGTTCAGTAAAGCCTACTTCAATATCTGACTTAATGCTATACTTATTTTCCATTTTTGGAAAGGTCTACATGAGAAATCAACTGACATTTTGTTTTACAATGGTTTTGCGATGTGCAGCATGAGAACTAGAGAGCCCTTGACCATTTTGACTGTAAAATCACATGTGAAATATTTCAATGAATTTTAACTGTAGCAAGTAAAATTCTTTTCTGATACTGAATGCTGAATTTCTTAAATAAGAGCTTTAAGTCCTAGGTTAAATGATTCATTCTGAGTCCCTCAGGAAGGTGTTCTTGTGAACATGAAAGCTTTCACTTACGAGCAAAGACTTTGTCCTCCCCACGTTGGACAAAGGAGTTTGAACCCTGTCAGCATAGATGTTAGACATGCCTCCATCATGTCAGTTTCCAAAAGTTTCTGAAATCAGCTGGTCCTCAAGATGGCCCCTCACCCATTCCCTTAAGCTAATGAAATGGTATGGGAAATGAAGATGGGAAGAAAATGTTTGGTCCTAGTACATCACTGCTCATTGCCACCAGAAGCAACCCTTATGCTTCCTCCTTTTTTCTACAATTGGTCAATGACTTTAAATATTTAAAATTTCTTGCCAAGATATTTGGAATAATAACATTGGCACTGTTAGACTTGAAAATTCAGGATGCGTCTTGAAAACGCATCCTGATGTAAAAACTGCAGTGAATCTAAACTCATAATGTCATGAGGACTGCAAAATTCTGCAGGACAATAGGCAAAGAGCAGAAATATACTTCTTTAAATTACTCAGCATAGACAGGCCCTATATTACCATATATTCTGAAAGAATACATTTAATACTAAAGAAAAGGGAAGATAATGTGCTTGAAATTTGACCCCTTTTTAAGTGCAAGATGAACTTATCCTGCTAATTCCACTCTTACTTCACCCATTCCCTTCCTTCTACAAGAGCATTTCTAAGGTGCTAGAGCTGAGCAAATCAGTTCCATTAGGATAACAGTCATTGTTTGTTGTTTCTACTCACCCCACCATCAGGTTCTCCTTTTTCAAGCTGAGCTGGACCCCCAGAATGCTGATCCAAAGCCTATAAGTCAGTTTTTCCCAGCAGGATCTGTTCCTATTGTTACCCGCCTTCGATGGCAAAGGTTTTAGCAAAGCTCTGTAGAGAATGAGATCACAGAAAGCAGTAAACATCCTTTCGATCTAAGCCTAGGAATTCAAACCTGCCTGCATTCCTGAAGATCTGGAAGAAGACTGCTGCCAATTGCTAGTGTTAGGGTCAGACAGCACTGCCTTCCCTTTTCACAGGAACTGTCTCTCCATGGCAGTGGATTTCAAACCAATGGGATCAGATGTTTCATTGTCAACACACTTGGACTGTTCCTTACCTTGCTATTTCTTGTGGACACATCACCACTGTGACTGTTTCTGAAGAGCACCCTTTTCATGTACCAGTCCTTCACAACATCTACTGCCTGGGTGCCAAAGGAAAGTCCACAGCTTATGGATTCTGAGCTGATTACCAAAATGTTTATAGGGATCTTTTCAGGAAGCACAAACATTTCTAATTTCTACTCTGTGTAAGTAAGAAAAATCAACACAACTCTTTGACAAGGGAGCATCTGACCTTTGAGGTATAGAATGAAAAAATTAACTCAATATTCTTGTTTTACAGGCATTTAATATTTTTTATACCTTGTGTTTTCTTGTTGCCAGTAGTGAAAATATCACTATTTGATTATAGGGCTAAGTATTCCTCCATGTAACAATTCACTCCTAGACAAAGATGCAAAATCATAGAAAAGCACATTTTTTTATTAAATAAATATGATGTGGCTGGCTGTATTTTTCCTTATTTTGTGTATTTGATGTTCAAAACACTTTACGAATTTAAATCCTCAGCTCAAGACATTTATTCATGACTTCAATTCATCAGAGAAAGCACTTGTTAAAGACAGTGCTCCTGAAATGCTCACATAGTCACAGTAAGAGTGCAAATGAGAACAGTTTCCTAAAGCCCCTTCAGAATATTATTCTGTTGCTTCTCATCACCCTGAATGGGCATACAGATACTGGATGGATGAAGTAAGTCTTCAAATTAAGTCAAGATACAAATTAAGAGAAGAACAAATGAAGGAGGAAACATCAAGTTGCACCAGCGAATGGTTAGATTAGATATTGGGAAGATTTCCTTCAGGGAAAGGGCATTGGAACAATTGGCCCAGAGTAGCATGGAGTTACTATCCCTGGAGATGTTTAAGAGATGTGTGAATATAAGGCTTATGGACATGATTTAGAGGTGAACTTAGCAGTACTATGATTGATGGTTGGACTTGATGATGTTAAGTGTCTTCCCCAGCCTAAACGATTTATGATTCTATGATGATATGTAGTATTCTGATCAGGGATACCAAATATTTTGTGAAAGTTTGACATTTATTTTATTCCAAGTGCTCAGTATTTCTACTAACCTGTGGGAAACCAAACATTTAATAGGAAAATACCTTCGGATTTTAATAACTAATTCAGGCATAGGGATAAAGAATGCATAGTTTTAAAATTAGTTGCAGAGCCATAATTTTTGAAGAACTTGATGGATGTGGCTCCTTGAAAGGCTTAGAGGAGTTTCTTGATCTAAATTCATTACATACATCCATAAATCAGAGCAATTTGCCAAGTTTAACAGTACTCAAGTTTGCTTACACAGCAGCTTGAGGAAATTACACAACCAGGTACCTCATGTTGGACAGAAAGTGACTGAGAATAAAGTTAGCCAAACAGAAGGCTCAGGACCTTGCATCCCAACAGATTTACCTATGGGATCGGACGTCAGGCTGCACAAGAGACGAGTGCCTACATAGACATAGGTGGAAGAAATTGAAAAAGGACTCTGTCTGAGAGAGTATCAAGCAAAGATATTCAGCTCCAAATGCTCTTTTATATTTTGTTGTTGCACTTGGAACCATAGTTATATGGAGTAATATGTCTTTAGATTTTTTAGAAAAGCACATTTTCAAGGAAAATGTAAAGAATCAAACTGTAGTTTTGTACTTTGTGTGGCTCACGACAACCTCAAAAAGCACTACAGAGCTAAAATGACACACATTTGGAAAGAAGCCATGTTTTTAATTAATTTCTCTGTTATCAAGCTAGAAATTTACTTACAGAATTTATTTTGCTAACATTAAATTTCTTCTGGATGTGAATCCTTTGCCTTTCTCCACTTTCTGTAGTTTAACCATCCATTAGCAACATCTTATGGATGTTATTTGTCTGTAAGTAATCCCTCAAGCTTGTATAAATACACGTACTTGTGCTGTGTGCTGAAGCAGAGCTGTGCATGTTATAACAGCTGGCATTCAACCATCTAGTGAGTAAACACCATGTCCAGGGGTTAAAGTGGGCTGGAACAGTTCCAACTTAGGTCTGCTAAAAAGCTACTGGGTTAAATATTCGGGCCTTATCCTCACCATTTGGAAAGTTAAAGCATGTCTAAAAACTGAATACCAGCAGATTGTCATTGCCACCTTGGAAAAAGCTGTATCTGTGGCACCCTTCTGTATCAATACGCATTTCTGACTTACAGTATTTACTTGCATGGTGAAATATTTACTAAATGTTAGAGAATATTTACTTTATTCTTGATACAAGATCAGAATGATACAAGCCACTTCAGAATATTAACAAACTCAATGGAAATGTTGAAGGTTACTGTTGCATGATGCACTGGTACTCCCTCCTGGTCTTTTGAGGCTCCTGGTCCTGGTCAGTTCATACTAGCATGCATGCAAGCTATGAAAAGGAGCAGCTACAGAATAAGACCTCTCTACCCCGTCATGGTGTTTAGAGTGGCAACAGAATTTGGAAGCTGGAGGAAACTGGAGAGTTGGAAGGCTAAAGCCAGGTATTGCTGGAAGGAAGAAACAGCTCCCTGTATAAAGGAAAGGGTGGAAATGAATGCAGTGGGAAACTGAGAACAGTGAGATAAGCTTCATTCTCAAATGAAGTAAAACACACATCTATCTATTCCGATTCTTGTGTAAGTTCATACAATTATTCAGAGAGACCATGCTTGTCCATTTGAGAGGTAACTGGTAGAAAAAAACATAAGCTTGTAATTATTCAGTTGCAATAATTACTGAGACAAGAAGTTATTTTGTTTCTTTAAAAAAATTACAGCTTTTACTGAACATATCAATCATGTTGTGGTCCAAAGACAGAATTATGGCTTTTTTTTAAAGCATTAACAGTTTTCTGTTGTTCCTGCATATCCACCCAGAGCTACTAGTTTCTTCTGCAATGGCCTTCACACCGCCACGGTGTGTTTCCTTCTAGACTCAGATCACTTGCTGACTATGTCAGTGGGAATCTTTTCTACCATTGCCAGTGGATGAGCCTTTTCAACAACTCAGAAATGAAACCAGTGCTATTTATTCACTGTTCTAACTTTCACGCAAAAAATGTTATTTCTTAATAGCTTGTATCTTCCAGTTACAAGTGATGTTTTTACCTTGTGCTGGCTGTGATCAAGGACTAGTCCAACAAAAGGATTTGTTTCTTACAGTTGGTATGTGACATTTTTGAACCTTCTAGACATCTACACAGAGCTCAAATTATTACCACACTCATTATGATGTGTTCTGCATTGCCTCAGATATCAAAGACCAGAGATGGTTTGAAAAAGAACAGAGACCTGGTTAAAATACACAAGTTGAATGACAATAAGTAAATAACTAACTAAATAAATAAATAAATAAATGGGTACATAGACAGATAAATAAATAAAAAGGCCTGCTCCAGAACTCCAAACGCACAAGGACAGGTTTTATCCCATATCCTTTACATTTAGATGCCTGGTGCAAACCAGGTGTCCAAGCTCCCTTTACAGGGGCAGTGAGAGGAAAAAAGCACTTCCAGCAGTGGAACAGCACATTTGTCCATGCTGGGTTAGTGCCAATTGTTTTCCAAGGTCCTTTTTTGACAAAACTGACTGCAGAAGGCCCTTAGATGGATGTCTTAGTTTCAGCTGGGATGGAATTATTTTCTTCAGAGTGCCTGGTACGCTACTATGTTTTGGTTCTAAGAGAAAAACAAGGTTGACAACACACCAATGTGTTGCTAACCAAAGCTGCTGCTAAACAGTGTTGCACAGAGCCAAGGCCATTTGCAGCAAAGGTCCCAAGGATCTGGGAGGGAACAGAATTAGGACAGCTGACTCAGACTGATCAAAGAGACATTCCATAGCCTATGACATCACACAGAAGAATTTTTGAAGGAGGTGGGAATCTGTTGCTTCTTCCTCTGCTCAGGGGTCTAGCTACACATTGGTCGGGGATGGTGAGTACTTGCTTGTGCATCACTTGTTATGTACATTCATATGTATATATACACATATATAGTCATAGGTATTATCTCCTACCTTTTTCTCTATCTTAGTAAATAGTTTTATCTCAATCCACAAGTTCTACTTTTTCGCTGGTTCTCTCCCTCATCCTACTAGGAAGAGGGAGCAGTGAGCAAACTACTGTGGTGCTCAGTCACCTGCCAGGTTAAACCATAACAGTGAGCAAGCTGCACAAAATGCCTAGCTTTTAGATGACTAAAATCTACAGCTAACTATCACACCCATTTAATTTTCTCTATATTTGGTTAATCAGGAGAATGGAAGCATCAAATTATCAGCATTCTAACTGGAATAGTGCTGGGAATACAATGTGCTGCAATACATACAGTTTGAAGAGTTATACTGATGTTATAATCATCATATTATCTTAGTGTATGTCTGTGGGTATGTATGTTTGCCTTTTCCTACACATCTTGTCCTTGATAAAAGCTAAGAATTAAGTAGCTATGTCATATTGGGACTTAAAAATCCTACTTTAGCTTAGAAGTACTACACCAAAAGCCAAGAACATAAATGAGTCTAAGGCACAAGTCTGGCTAAAGCACACCATTTTCTATAGCCAAAAACACATTAAGGAGGTTGAACATATCATTCAAATCCACCTTTCTCATCTCTCCAGTATGAATTCTCAACTCCTTTCTCCAGCTGAGCTGATCTCAGTTGGCTTCTACAAGCAGGCTTGCATGAGTTTCGTAATCCAAGATATGAAATATTTTACAACAGCCCTCAAAATAATTTATTTAGAAGAATAAAGAAGAGATTAGAGTTATCGTAAATGTATTGTGAATCACACCAATATTTAATATATTAGACATCCAGTAGTTAATTAGGCATGTGATTTTTACTTTTCTACTCCATTTTTAATGTATCTCAGAAGCATACCTTACCTTTGGCAATTGCATAGAACAGCTAATATTAATTAGATGCACCCATTAAACTGGAATAAATGAGAAAATATTTTAAAAAAATACAGATGTTTCAGTGCTTTTACTTAAATCTAATTACTGTATATAGGTTGCAGAAGAAAAATATTGGGATGTATCTATATTGACTGTAAAACAGCTCCTTAATTGAAATTTTGTAGGTCATTCTGAAGGCTGTTCACTATATTTGGTAGGAGACAACCTCATCTTTGAAAGGCCCTCTTTACGTATTTACACCTAACAGTCAGTCACTTCTTGTCTTTGAACACATCTTAAATACTAGGATACTTCCAATCTAACCTTTCATCTCCAGCCACAGGACATCTGGAGATCCAGCTCAGATTGACCCTCCCACCACCAGCATTTTTCTATTTAAAGCTGGCTGAGAGTGTAAAGATAAGGAAATAGCTAAGGAACCAACTGAAGGGGTAGATCTTTGTGTTATAACGGCTCTGTCATGACTGTAATTTCCACCATTCTTACCCATTTTGTGTATGCTCCATCACTTCCACTGTTTTAAATCTAGTTTTCTTCCACAAATCTGATGCCCTTTCCCACTGTTTGATTAATAGACCAGCTGAGAGTATGCTATGGCTGTATGACATCCAGTGATAGTACATAGAAAGAAAAGCAGGTTTTTCATCAGATTAGGTGAAAAAATATGGTATCATAAACCATCATTAGGAGTCAAGGAGAGTTGAATTACATTGAGCATATTTTACTGATTCTGACAAAAATTCTTCTGAACCATGCTTTGCTGTCCAAGAGCTTTGGTAAACAGCCATCACATACAGTGCTTTATCGAAAGACACTCTTGTGTTTGGCATCCTGCTTCTGACTCAGTGGTGCTGCTGAGCATTCAAAATCACAAGGTGATGTCCCCATTCATCTGCCCTCCATTAACATTGCTATCTTAATACTGAGACAGAACAGCTAAGTCATGCCTAGTAGAAAGATCACTGATTCATTAAATAACGCCATATATATCTAAGAATAACAAGTTTGTTCCAGAAGACATCAAGGTATCCTCTTCTGTCTTGCAACTAATGCTATTCAAAAAAATGTCTGCATTATTTTTATGATAATATTACTTTGCGTTGCTTAAATCTTCTCATGTAGATTAATGTGAAATCAGTTTCCTGTTTTTACCAAAATAACAAAACAAAACAAAACAACCAAAAAACAACTAATACTGAGTCAAGGAAAGAAGTCTGTTAGCCATGGCATAAAATCGAAGTCATGAAACTGAGATTTTATTGGCCAGCAAGTTTTGTTATTTCAGTAATGGTCACCACAGAAGGTCTTATGCAAAGTAAGCCTTGCTGCTTTTGGAGGTTTTATCTGATAAAGGAAGATGTAACTAGCAAAATAAAATAGAATGATGAAGAGACTAAGACAGAGCAGGGAAAGATTAAACAGAAGAAAGAACATGTGGCTAATTTCCACTGGGGTCCTCATTCTACCCACCCAGGGCAGCAAAGGAAGGGAAAGGAGTGGTTAAAAAAAAAAAAAAAAAAAAAAAAAAAAAAAAAAAAAAAGAATAAGAATAAGAATAAGAATAAGAATAAGAATAAGAATAAGAATAAGAATAAGAATAAGAATAAGAATAAGAATAAGAAGTGTCTGCGAGCAGGATAAAGGGAAAAAACCAAGACAAGTTCAACAGCAACATAATTATCTGTCTTGGGATGGGCTGTCAACTGAAGTGATAATACTCAGTTTTCTGAAAATCATAAGCTACCTTAATTCACTAACCATCTACTGAGATGTTTTGCAGATGCTAAATAGCTTTCTCTGGTTGCTCTGGTTTCAATTATCATCTAAATGCTACAAGCTGCATGAGATGGTGCATGGCTTCCTTTGTCCTACATGTAGCAGGGTGATTGAATTAGACTTGTCTCTAAATCTCTTGAGGGTTACATCCCCAAACCTGAAATTCTTCCTTGCCTTACTTCTGTCAAGCAACGCTATGAGCTGTACTTAACCTGGGCCACACTGTTGTGCAAGCTGTGCCTAATCTGTGCTTTCAAAACACAGTATGAGCTTAAGTAAGCCAAAACTGCCAAGTTTTGGGTATCACAAACCAAAGTATCATTAAATTATAACCACTAAAATCTTACACATTTATTTACTGATGTATGTATGTATACATACATTAAAGTCTCTGCATCTATCTACCCTGTCTTGTGTGTATGCAGTGTTTTCTTGTGCTAATCTATGTGGTTATTTAAACAATAATAACACTATGCACACATTTTACTGAAAATGTGCACCATAGAACATGGAACACAATCTAGATGTGTCCTCCTAAGATATCCTTATCTTCTCTACCAAAGCTTCCTATAGGCTTGGAAGTCTACACCAATATATTGTCTTTGACTTCAAAAGTCAAGTAACCTGTATTCCTCTCCCATAGATTTCTTGGTATAACTACTTGACGCTTGTAGATTTGTGTGATGAAATTGAAGAAATCACCAAGTGATTTTTGAGTGTGTGCTGAGGATAAGGTCATGGAATAAAAGATCTAAAAATTACTGAGGCCTCATCATTTGAAAGTAAGTTCACAAAAAAGCCAATGAAATACTGAATCAGAATGTGTGAATATACCATGAATTCAATATGATGGCTTCATTACTCCTCATGTGAGTCTCCTGGAGTTTGCACATTCAAAGATACTCAAAAATTTGTCTGGGTGATTTGGTCAAATATATATTGTAGGTTTCCATATACAAAGCCATTAATCAAAATCAATCAACATGTGATATACTTTGCATTCTCTCTTTAGTAGCAACGTTGGCTAGGCATTCTGAAGTTATTATGCAGAATGACTGTTAGTGCAGCATGCATAATCCGTGCATAGCCAAACCTTTAAGAGTAACCTTTAACAAGTATTTTCAGACCCTGTATAATTTGCAATACCACTGTTTCCAGAATACAAGACAGTCAAGAAAAAAAGAGTGTGAACGCAAGGAATAATTTATGTTTTCTTTAACTATAAAATTCTGATGATGATTGTTTGGTTTCTTATTAATGATATACAACATCTCCAAAGTAGCTGCAGGAAAACCAACACTGCATGGACTGTATCTATAAAATTAGCTATTTGCTTTTAGAATTTTTGTTTGGATAACCTTTATACAAAAATCTGAAAGTCAAAAGCTTTTAGGTGTTTACTTGATTCCAGTATTCAGATGGAATATATTTCTGGAGAAACAACAGGATACTTTTCACAAACAAGTAATTAAATCCAATTATCAAAAAGAAACTACAAGATGTTTTTAGCTATCTGTATTCACAAGTCTGACCCCAAAATAGTTCTGAAAATGTTGACCAGATATGTCTTCATCTGTCTTCAATTATGTGAGTCAGCCACTGAAGAAAAAAAGAGTCAACACTCTGTAACCAGCTTTCTGCATTCTATTATAGTGTTCTGAACTGTTAAAATAAAAAAAAGTCATGAGCAACTCTTCAAAATCATGAGATAGAACATTTAAAAAATCAGATTCAGAGAACTCTAATTCATAATTTCAATAATTTTTTTTTAGGTTACCACAAGAATAGAAAAACATGTTTTTATAATATAAGCCCACATTCTAGTAAGAACACATCTTAAAGTATGAGAATTTTAAAGAACACAAAGTATCAAAGGATTATGATAACATCACAAGAATTCACAGCACTATTAAGAGCAAATTCTGTCCAGAATACCTATGGGGCTCAGTTCCTACCTAAGATTGAAATTTATAGTTTGAAAATGCCTGGAAATTATGGTTTTGCTGTAGCAAAAGAAAAGCAATAAGCCACCTGCAGAGAAACTGTGAGGTCAGCAGGAAAATATAGTGCTGCTAGAATGAATGCTGGGATTCCCTGGACTGATTGGAAAATGGTACACGGTACTAAAAATTCTGTGAAAATGTCAAAGAACCAGACAATTCCATTCTTTCTTGATTTAAGAGGACAAAATAAAACACTAATTTCTAGTGCAGAGATGACAAAAGGGAAAGTCCAAATTAAATTATTGGTTTTTTGGAAGATTACTTATATTGTTCTTCAAATAACTGTGTCTCAGTCTGTAGGACATCTGCTTTCTTTCTCTGTCTGCTCAGACTGACTTCTGGAATAATACAAAGATATCACAAACACTTAATTAACTTGTTTGTAGCAAAAGACCTTTAAGGAAAACAGCTCTTGGCTGTGGTTGGTTGTTTTTGTTTTTTTTTCCCCCAGCTCAGGTTCGAATGTCTAGCTTTTCAATCCAGAAAGCAGATGTTTTAACAGTGCCTGGGAAATGATTTTTAGCATGTTTCATATGGCCTAAACATAATCCAACCAATAGAAATTGCTATTCCATGTTTAATCTATTCTGAGAGATTCTTTTCTTTACTAGATTTAGTCTTAACACAGAACAGCTGGAGACTGAAACATTTTTGGCACAAAAAGACCAAAATGGAAAGTTTTTTCCAGTACAAAATTGTTTGCACTCTTTGTCCTAACAGTGCCACCTGATTCCCTCTGGAAGGATTAGATTTCTCTACATCCATCATAACCAAATAGGGCAGTGTCAAGAGACCGGCAATACCCTTAGTTTGCCCATCCATGACTGACATTCAGTACATTTTTGTCTGAGTAGACCAGGAGGTTGACATAAAGGTAAATTCCAGCCTAACATTTTAAGACACAAGCCCCTTTGTGTACTGACTTCTGCTCTCACTTCTAGACTCTTCATAACCTCATATGGCATGTAAAGCAGTTTCAAGTACAAGCTTGCATTGTCACTTCAAAAAAAATCCCGGCTCGTAACATACATGTATTCATCTCTTGATGATGATAATAATAATAATAATGAAAAAAATCCCGTAAGATTGCCAGGTATAACAATAAACATGCCAGGATCTAAAAGTTCAGTGTTGGATCATGTTGCAGTTGATGTCAACGCTATTGCATTTTTAATCTAATAGAAATATACTGCAATTTATCATGTCTGTCTCACTGGTCCTAATATTTTGCTTAATCTTTCTGAATAATAAAAATAAGGTATGAATTTTAACTGGTATGTAATCTGATTAAACAAGTGGTAAGCAAAATCCAAGACTCTGGGCTCATTGCTAAGCACAACTGCAGGTCTTTTGAGCCTTTCATGGAATCTTCTGCTGCCTAATGCCTGTGACTGTTTATTTTCACCTTTATGTTTCATATTCTCATGCTGTCTGTTAAAAAAATCCTGGTTTTATTTTGTCAATACAAGTTTAAAAATTTGCTACAGAGATGTTCCTTACTTGTTACTTCTGGAAGAGACACTTAGGATTTCAGAAGAATGTGGACACACTCTCTCAGGGTATTCAAAAACATAAGGCCACAAGAGTTCACTGTACTGTTTCAGATGAGAAATGATGGCATACCAACTTTTTTAAGAGAAACATCTGCATTTGTCAAGAGAAGCTTCTCTTTTAAACTACAAACTGCAGTTCATTAAAAATGTATGGTTTCAGTGAGATTTCAAGCTGCAATTACTTTGAATGTTTCTCAATTGTCCCAGCTCTTCTAAAAATATGTCTCTTTGAATCTTGGCACACTCGCTTGCAGTGAAGCTGAGGATCCCAAAGGACTATAAGTAACACCCCACTGTCACTTCACTGGCTGTTAGGATACTAACGCAGCCAACACATGAGAAGTCGAGACGTACTTATTAGATTCTTTCTATACTAAAATATAAATATCCAAAACATTAACAAAAAAGACAGTTAAGACTGATTATAAACACCTGATAAGCTTTGTGCAGGCTAGATATTGAATCCTGCAGTTCAACGTGGCATACAAAACAGCACTTCAGCACATCAGGCCCTACATCAATTGCATCTATTTATATTCTGAAATCAGAATTATCTTCTGAAATCAATCCCTAAACGTGGCCTGGTCTCCTCTAAACGTGCCTTGTACCTGTGATTTGTCCATGGCAGATAGTGAGCAGGGACATCCAACAGCTTACACCAGCCAGGGAACCATTTTGCCCTTTCAGACACAAGGATCTGTTCAGTATATTTCTGCATTGCTTGGGACCGTCTGTTACAGAAATGTAGCTGTCATGATTAATTATGAGATTGTATTATTTATTTGTTTGTTTGTTTGCTTTGGGGGGTAGAGAGGGGAATCTAAAAAGGTTGCACTGCAATACAGAAAATACACTGATTCACGTTATCTTCAAAGGCAACTATGTGAGTGGCAACTGCACCATTAAAAGGAAGAAAATACAGTGGAAGTTCAAGATTGAACTTATTTGTGTGTAGACAGAGTATACTTCCATCCTGTGCTGAGAAATGAACTACTGGCTCTGTTCTGTCCAACAATGGTGTCTTACCGTGAGATGCAACAACTGTTCTGTCTGCAGGCCCTATACAAACAAAGGTCGCTGGCACTTTTTGCTGTAGTGCTGCTTGCAGCCCAACCTCAGAAGCACCACACAGCTCGTGCTTCTCAGACTTGTAACAGTTTGGGATACTGCTTTGCTTGTAAATTGCTGTGATTAAAACCATGTTATAATGGTCTCATCCGTGAGCTAGTAGTGTAAAGCAGTTGCCTACAGG
Organism: Lagopus muta; assembly: GCF_023343835.1. Lineage (NCBI taxonomy): Eukaryota > Metazoa > Chordata > Aves > Galliformes > Phasianidae > Lagopus > Lagopus muta. Next base: position 41,210,400 of record NC_064472.1, on the reverse strand, counting down.
CATTGAGTTAGGTAGTTGTAAGTTATGATTCTGGTTTCATTTTTTCCACTTACATGGAGCTGCCTGGTGTGTCAGCACATGTGACATGCCTTAGCAACTCACTGCTGCCTACAGGTATTATGTCCTGGACAGACGCCACAGAAAGGCTGTCAGAGGTGGGGTCAGTCCCTGCACTAGCAGTGTGAGTGGCTAGCACTGCTGGCAGGGAGTCAAGTCGGGTGAGCAACAGACAGTGAAATGTGGATAGTTATCTAAATGCTGTGTTAGAAGCAGAAGAAATCTTTATAACTAAAGGCTTTTTCTTGGTCTTATTGAAACTACTGGTTGGACACCAACTGTGTAGAAACACATCAGAGAAGTTTTTGTAAACCCAGAGCAGGGCAGGCTGAGGGGAGGCCTGATGGCGGCTGCAGCTCCTCACAGGGAGCGGAGGGGCAGCGCTGAGCTCTGCTCTGTGTGACAGCGGCAGGGCCGAGGGAACGGCATGGAGCTGTGTGAGGGGAGGGCAGCTGGGGGTTGGGGACAGTTCTGCACCACAGGGCGGTCGGCATGGGATGGGCTGCCCAGGGCAGCATGCACGGCCCCAAGCTTCTGGAGTTCAAGGAGCCTCTGGATAATGCTCTCAGACATAGGGTTTGGATTTTGGGTGGTTTTATGTGGAACTGAACATCGAGCTGAACTCGATGATCCTTGTAGGCCCCTTCCAACTCAGCATCTTTTATGGTTCTATAACTAAGTCAAGTCTGGAAATGGGATTCTGCCTAAGAATTCAGGGACACGATTTAGCAGAAGGTTGTTAGAGTTAGGGTACTATGGTTAGGTCGTGGTTGAACTTGATGATCTTTAAGGTCTTTTCCAACCTGAGTGATTCTGTGATTCTGTGTTTCCATAAATTCACATACACAGCTTGAAAAATAGATGCAAAGACACTGCTTCTAAATGTGTACTCTCACGTGCAAGCACAGTAACTACTTGCAAAATTGCAGCTTTTATTGCCTAGCTCAGTTTGACACTTTTATTCAAATTCTCTGCAGCTGTCTATCCTCATAAGGTGTTTCAAATGTTTTTCTCTAACTGTAAGGTAGGCAGTCTCTTCCAGAAAACAAACACAAAAGACAACTTTGTGATGTTTCAAAAATATTTTAAAGTAAAATATAAACATTCCTAGACGTATTGAGCTTCATTCTATATGTAAGAACCTATATTTATTTCCAAAGTAAGGAATACCCTCTTTATTTTGTACAATAAAATTTAGTAAAAGTACTAAGTATTTCACACTTCTAATTTTTTTTTTTTTTTTTTTTTTTTTTCTCACAGTTTAAATCTAAATTTTTAACTGATATATTCCTTCACCTTCTGGGGGCTCAGGATGATTTTGCTCAGTGCAGATGTCATTTGGAATTTTCCCAATGTTCCATTTCTTAGAAGTATCAATTGCACGCTTATCTTCCTTTCAACGGTTACTTAATGAACAGTTGTTAGGTTTCATGAGAAGAAAAAGTAAAAGAAACTTTATGCAGCAGTTTGAAATGTTCATTTGTTTCTTCCCCACCAATGCAGCTGAGCAGCTGCAGTTTTCTTTAAGATTGTGCAAATGAAATCATTCATTTTTATTGCACATTCTGGTAGAACACACAATGGAATAGATTTACCACTAAAGAACAGGCTGTGGGCTAAGGAACTTGCCATGTCGAAAAGGAAAACAAATTGTGATGATGATTGTACTTGATTGGTTGAAATATTTCATTCTCAGCACTGTGTACAACAACACAAGCAGAACAGCTTTGCTGTTTCATAAAGATTCACGGTATATGTGATCATGCATTAACTAGAAAAAAAAAAATCCAGCTCAGATTTGTAGTCAATGTGTATTTTTTTAATAAAAAATTATATGTGGTAACTAGTAGAATAATAAGTGCATGTGGTCCTCTCTAATGATCAGCATAACCTGCATTCTTTTAGGCAGAAAAAAAAAAAAAAAAGAAAAAAAAAAAGCATGGATTTCTGTACTATTGGTATAAAGAACTTTAAGGAGTGTTTTAAACCATGCCACAGATACCATGTTATGTTTCCAGAGACATACATTATTTGCTAGTCAGCTATGATGCACACATGCATGTGACTTTATTGATAAGGAAATCTTTGCCAAGTTCAGTGAAGGGCTGTGAGCTACACATTCAATTCAGACAGCTTCAAACAATGACATTTTAAGATATCAGCTGATTTCAGCAGAGGAACCATCAAGCCATATTCATATTAATTATTTCCCCCCAACAATCTGAGGATAACACAAGCCTCATCTTCAAAAAAGGGGACTGGGCTTTTCTATCATTTAGTGTTTGAAAATGGCAAATGTTGCTGTCTGACAAAAAATACCAGCATGGTGGGGGGTTCTGCCTAATTTATTTTCAATTTTAAATTCATCTTTTGTTGGTCTGTCCTCCATTTTCTTACTGAAATATTCACACACTAAGAAAACAAGAAGCAGATATTAAATATTCCTAAAAGATAATAATTAGAGGGTAAAGGTGACTTAGTATGTCTAACCTTGTTGATAGGAATTCTTTGGTTGATATATGATATATTGGTACATTAGTCTGAAAAAGTGATGAGTCAGCAGGACATAATGCATATTTATGAAGTCATAAGTGGGGTGACAAAGGTAAGCCAAGAATGACTATTAATTACTTCCCAAAATACCAGATTTGCAAACACATGAAATTGTGGATATAAAACAAACCCTTTGCCTATTTCTTGACACAGTGTATAATTAAGACGTGGACTTTTTTGTCACAGTATGTGGCAAATACTCAAAGAGTACAAACTCTTTCAAAAGGAACTGAATGATAGTTATGGGCCACTTCAGCACAACCAATATCTACAAAGGCTGGGGGAGTTCAGAACAGCATCACCCTGCACAAGCTCTGCTTCCGGCACTGCTCTCCTGAGTACTGTAAAGCTAAATGTTTCAAATACCTGGCATTATGATTTCTGCAAGAATCACCTGACAACCAGTGAAATCCTCTTATCACAGAGCTAATGTAATAAGTGCAACTGAGTTCTCTGAAACATATTCTGCTGGTCTGATTCAGCCTGAAGAGATTATGGTAAATAGATATAACCGTGAGACATGCTTATTCTGATTGATTACACACAACATAGTTTAGAGCAATTTTTTATGATTCTATCTAAATGGAGTGAGATTTCCGAGTGAGCTTTGATTATGAAATGCCAGTGCAGCTGTTCCAGTTGTTCCTCCCCATGCACAGGTTGGTGTTCAGTTTGGAAACCATGTGTGCAGTGCAGGGGAGTAAGGATCCATTGCAGTAAGTTGTATAAAAAACAAAAGAACTCAATAAATATGTCTCAGGGGAAAAGCCTGCCTACTTTGTTCTAGAAGCTCTTATAGAAGTTAGATGCCAAGAACAAAGCTACTAAGTAGTCAGCCTTCAAAGCATTATTACAGTGCCTGGGCAATATTTTATAGTTTGCCTTTTAAAATTCTTCACTAATTCTGTTTTCTTTCTTTCACACAACCTTAGCATAGAAGTTTGCAGATATTATTTGAGACAAATTGTGAAAGTTAATAAAAGTAGAGAGGATGAGAGAGCATTAAAAAGCACAGCAGTTAAAATGAAGAAAATAAAGTAAAGCAGCTGCTCAAGGGGCTAAATCAGGTTAATCAAACCAGAAGGATCTTATATGAAAAACTGTTTAATGACTGAGCAGATGATAAATCTCCAATTTTCGTTGTGGGCTATTGTAAGAATGTGTCACCTTTAAAAATTGTTTGTGATCTGCTTTGCAGTACTGTGGCTATTCTCTGGCCTGCTAAATTTCTGATCATTTATTTCATAAAGGAATTAGACACAGGAAAATAGCAGAGAAAACTATAAAACATAATCAGAAGTTGGTGTGTGTACCGAGACCCTTAGGATATAATGATCAAAGCACTGAAATAGTTGCATATGCCATTTCCCTGAGGCTTAGTGTCTATATAATATTTCCTACAGCTTTTACTAGGCAATAACTCATTGTTAACTGAACACTCAAACTTCAGTGACAATAGCTGAAGATGTGAATTCATTGAGTGGTGACTCCTCCACAAAATGGGCAGCAAGACAAATTTCGTGCTGCTAGCTTCTATAACGTGGCTGCTCTCAAGGATCTGAGAAGTTGGAAATGAGTCCTCCTTAAGTCAGTCATGACTCTACTTTAAATGCCATGCTGGTCAGGATTAACTAGATTTCTTCTCATCCTCTCTTTGGTCTTCACTGTAGAACATGCTGCAGAAAGTAGTTGCTTCCCGAAATACGATAAGAGGCAAGAACATAGAGAGAACGAGCCTCTTATCTGTAAACAGAAACAGGGGAAGAACGCTGTGCTTATAATTTAGAGCTTAATGACTTTCAAAAAGTTAGGTGAGTGCTGCAGAAGTCAGAGTTCAGCACAGAAACTTCTGTTCAGTAGAAAAAGGTAGAGGTTCAAAACACATAGGCTGAGTAGGCAGAAATCAGACTACTTCATGTTAAGTGCTAATAGCAAGTGGCTACATAAATATACGCTCACATCTTACATGTTCTATTTCAGCATGCACGTTATTTTCTATACTAAAAGCCCAGAGTCTATACATTGAGGCTCAAACAGATGTGGACTTCAAAAATAATGTGGTTACCTGTTGTGTGTTGCTCTTTTTGTACACTGGCACGAACATACTGACATGAACAATCAGCCAGAAGAGATATGATGGGATATCAGCTGTCTGAAACTACACTGGCTAAAAACCCCGTGGTTTTGACCTGTCACAAAAATATGTGATATCAGGTGTTTCTGGAGAGGCCATTTCACTTTTCCTACTGAAGCTGTACCGTCATATGGAAAGGAATGAAAGGATAATGAGGCCAGAGAGTTGGTGTGTCCTCCTGTTTTTCAGCTCCTGAGCAAACTCCTTATCCATTAGGCTGTTGTGAAAAAGGCCTAACCACAAGTGTGGGAATACTTCTGAGCAAGAATGGCAAGAAATATTCCCTCCTGAAACAGACTACCAGAGATCATCATGTCTGTCAAGCTGAGGTCTCTCTGGGGATACAACAGATGTTAGTATGGTTTGGTTTATACAGATCCTTAATAGGATCAAAGTATTAGGAACACAATTCCAGACCAGGAAGACAGATAATTCTTGAAACCAAGGAGCCCTGCCACACAAAGTCCACTGGTGGGATGTATGGGCCTAGGTTGGCTGATGTCTTAGCACAGGCACTGAAATAAATGGTATAGGCCTATCTGGCTGTCATGGAGAGAAGGTAGCCTAGGTGCCTTCCATGCATTCACAGGCTTCCTGAAAGCCAAGTCCTCCGAAAGGACAGATGGTTGTTAAATGTCCACAGGCAGAGAGAAAGAGAGCCACTTCTCCTAAAAGCTCTGATAGCTTTCTCTCCTTTTCAAGAGCGTGTGGACCAGGCCCTCAAGAAAAAAATAGTTGTAATTTGTCCAAACAACAACATTGTAAACATTCTTTTTGCCAAAAGTAACATTTGGCTAGGAATATAACAAGCTCATAAAATAAGCTTGACTTGGCAATGCAAAATTATGCATTAATTATGCCTCTAGTTGATCTGACTTCCTACTGAATATGTCAAACCCTGATTAAGTACAAAGGGAGGCCCCAGTCTGGTAAACACTTATTCCTGGATGACTCCCTTCATTTTAGGTGCATAAAATATTTGGTGAGAGTGGGAAGAAGACAGAGAATCATGCATACCTGTGTAGAAGTCCTTAGAGAATTAAAGGCCTTACATACAAAGCAAAGGCCAAGCCATGCTGTCTGAAATGAACTCATCTCACAGTCTTTCTTTTAAGTTGTAAGTACAATGTTTTTTTCCTTTCAGCTTCATTAATGAGATTTCACTTGAACAAATGTTTTTACAGCATACCTTACTTTTGGATCCTGGCCAGCCCTGAAAGGAGTTGTGGTTTCTTCACAGAAATTCAGATCTTCACAAAAAATAAAACTTTTCAGTTTGTAATTCCCCAGTGGTTGCCTCTCCGGCCAAATCACCCTTGGAAACATATTTTAAACCATTTGAGCTGGGAAAAATATTTGGAACTTTGCCTGTTTTGCTAAGGCTCAGCATCAAATTACACAGTCAGAGCTTCTGTTTTTTTTAAAAATATTTTATGTCTATACTATTTTAAAGTACATGGAAAGTAGTATTTTTTTTAAAATAAAATAAAGCTTACTGGCGCCAGTATTACATCAGCGACTGTAACCACTGTGTGCATTGTATCCCTGGTAAGGATTTCTCAATCTTAATGCAACTGACTCAGGACATCAGGTTAGATTCAGTAGGAGATGTGAATGCAATTAAGTCCTTCCCTGAGTTCTTCAGGAAAACAACAGCACTATTACAATTTGATTTATGCTTCTCAGGTGATGTATGCCAAATCCTTCATTTTTTAATGGAAAGTATGACTGAAAACTGGGATCTAAGCCGAGTTTCGTGTTAGAAGATTTTTTTCTTTTTCATTAGCAAATACGAGCCAGAAACTTGCAACACTTACTTAGACAAATAATCATCAGTTTGGTCTGCAGCTTAGCAAACATACATGGAAACAAAGAAGCCAAGTCCTTAACTGACATAAAATGGAAAGGCTCCAGGACTGAAGGGGACTTAGAGGAGGGCTCCATCAATTTATGCTTACTGAGGATCTCCTCCAAGACATCTGCTTATGTATGTGGAGGCTGTATGTATGGTGTGATGACTGTGTGTAAAGAAATATCTAAGCAACTTATCACATAACTACAATTGCATCATCTGCTCATTAATCCATCTCTACAGTTCAATCTGGTATTCCTTGCTATTGAGCTGCTTCGAACAGCACCATTTATATTTTATAGTCAATCTGCCATGGAAGTATTTCCTCCCTCCCCCACCAAAGAAATGGAATTTCCTCAGAAACTATACCTGCCTGAGGTCCAGGACAGAAATTATTCATTCTGAAAAATATGAAATTGTCTCAGTTTTAAAGCTATGCGTGTGTAGTCCTAGGAAGTACTAGTCAATGAAATCAGAAGAACATGGCAGTGCCCCAGCAGACCAACTCAAAAAAACATGGAGTTTCTGAGATTTGGGGCTTTAAACCAGTAATTTTTTATTAATAGAAATGGTCTAAAACGATATTAGATATGTTGTACAGTTGTTTGGTTTTTTTCTTCCTCTTGGTAGTCAAAGCACTTGGTTCAGTAGGCCAGGAGACATATGAAACACTCTCCTACAAGTATTTTTCAAAGCTCCAAAATGTTTTAGAAGAGTTCTCTTATAACATATATGGAATGAACAGCAAATCCAAAACTTACATTAATTAAACTGAGATGCCAAAGACCATCCATGTATCCTTACATATTCTTAAATGCATATGTGAAGAGATTCTTCAGGCTGGAAATGCAGGCTGTCATGAATTAGGAATTGAAATTTGTTATCAATCAATGCCATTTTTCAAGTATTATGTATGTTCTCCTATAGCCACACAACCTCCTCCTGGCCTATTCCAAGCCATGCTTCTTTCAGTAAGCAGATGGTGAATCTGTATGTCTTTTTGATCTTACAAGAAATGGGAAGATGAAAAAGAAATACAGATGAGCCATCTGCTTACTGAAGGAAGCACAGCTCCAATTTGACATAATGTACTTGAGCTCGACACTGCATGCACAAATATTTACGCCCTCCCTGTTGTAGGGATGATCTCACCATGCCTTCACTATGCTACTTGTGAGTTTGGTGCTCCTTGTTCCAATAGTAGAGCTTACAAGTGTAAAGTACTACAAAGAACAACAACAAAAAGACCCCAAAACCTCTAGATGTATCAAAAACTAGTAGCTGGCATTTGGTTTTTGGTGCATTTGGAATCAGATTGTACACTGCACACGTAGGACAGCTGCAAACACCCTCTCTTGCTCCTATAGTTGTTATGCACATGCATTTGCAGAAGTGTTCCCTGGACGGTCAGTTGGACGGGACACAGAAGTCAGGAGGAGAGGTAGAGAGATAACCCAGTTGCTGAAGAAGCCCTCAACTGCTTTTGCTTTTTTGTATGGCCACTCCCTACCTTAATCTGATAAAATCTGCAACCAAGAGAGGAAGAGTGCGCTCTTTCATTGTTCTGACGCGATGACTGTGTTAAGAATATTCCCAACTATGCAGAAAATGAAGCCAGTATTTTGCAGGAACCATGCATGTGATCGCATAATGAAAAGCCAACAGAAAGCACATACTGAAGGTGTCAGATTAAGGTGAATGTGGCAAACTTCAGAATGTTGAGTGTTTCATTTCGCAACTTAATGTTTTATCTATTTTAATGCAGTTCCCAAATTGAAAAAATCTGAAAATATCCATAAATTCTGCTTGATATAAAGAAAGAGGCCACTAGCAGAAGCAGAACTTGATCCCTAGATTTAGTACAAAACCTGATAACTTCAGCACATAGATCATTATTGATCATATAAACTACTGCCTGAGAAAGGGGTAGAATGGAAAGCAGGAGAGCCCTTTATCAGAGGGATTCCCTGGTGACATCAGGTGATAGAGATTTTAGCTTCAAGTCTGAAAGAGTAATAGCTTGAACAAAGTTTTTGCAAGCTCAGGCGATATGCTTGTGGCCTGCTTCCAATGTCTTTGCTTCCACCTGTTTGCCCATTTCAGGGCTCCTTTCAGGTGCCCTCGCTGTTGCACTTTCCTGGTTCCTCTGTAAAATATGTAGCTTATGCTAAAGATTCAGCTTTTGTTCCGTAATGCTGCTTTCCTGTCCTGTGCTTCTCCTTACTTTCTTGAAAGGCATAAGTTCCCCATTCCTCTGCATCTAACTAGGCTTATTTCTTTTTTTTTGTAGCACCTTGATCAAGACTTTTTACAAAGCATTATCCTTGCTATGTCCTGTCCAACGAGAGCCACAGAAAGCTCCAAAGGGGAATTTCAGAAAAATACTGCACAGTTCTTGCTGATCTGTAGGGAAGAATGCTGTGGAGAACTTATCTGCTTATTTCTTCCACTTCTTCTATTTCTTTTTCACTTGTTTAAATATGTGAGAATTTTTTTTTTTCCCATCCAATACAAGAAGCAAAGTACATGTCCTGGCATGATGGTATCATGCTCCCCTCTTTATTTGTCACCAAATTTACAAGCTTCCTTCAAATTATAGGCATTCAGAGTGAACCAAAAGTAAATTAATTTTAACATGAATAGAATACTAATAGAATACTCTATTTCCTCAACAGCCCCTCTAAATTCAACATAAATTAGATACCCAGAATGGAAAACTTTCAGGAAAACTTTTTAACTTTGTGCGTTTAAAACAATTTGGCAAGCTTAGTGACAAATGTAAGCAGAGACCTTATAATGGGAAACATACAGAAACTGTAGGTGTATTTAACACATCTGTCCATGTAATGTGGAATAGGAGACAGGCATTAAGTAGAATGTCAGTTTTCAGCTCTGTTCAGATCTGTATCTGTTTAATCAAAGCATATTACTACATCCCATCATTCTTTTCTTTCATTCTTTACTCATCCCACACTGAAACTTTGCTATAGATCATGAGGAGAGAAAGAAGAAAAAAAAGATGCAACAGAACACTATCTTGAGGAATCTTTCATCTATATATATGATAATAGAAGCGGAAAAAGGGACTGTAAAAGAAATAGAGGAAGGACTGCAAAGGAAGACAGACATAGCAACTATAGCTCATTCATTCTTTAGTGAGTACAAAAGAAATTAAATGATACAGTGTGAGTTGAAACAGAATATGAAGGGCGTGATAGATGTTGGAGTGATAAGAGAGAAAATGAAAAGTGAAGTGGCTGAGTAGGTCTGAAGCCAGGGGAAATAAGGACTGTCAGTTGGACAGAACACAGGTATCAAAAAAGAATGACACTGTAAAAAAGCTCCCAATTTGCAGTCCTTGTGTGTGTGTGTGAAAATGCAATAATAAAACAAAACTTAACTTTCTGAAATTGAAGCCTTTTCCCTGCCACATATTCCTTGGCCTTGTCTAGTCCCAGACTAAAACACAGAACAAAGTTTCCATAACCTTCTAGTGATTAATTCCAGGGTGAAAATTCATTCCTTTCCTAAATTTCCACCTGTTCCTCTCCATTCTGTCTCTGGATTCTGTCCAAAATATCTTACCTGCATAAGTGCACACAAAGCCTGGAGACCAGTAGGATTCCACTAACCTGTTCTCCTTGGGGATGTAGAAATTGCTTTACATCCAAAAAGGAGCATACATGTCCAGTGCTTACAGCTGATATTCTCTCCTTTCTCCCTTCTCTTACAAGACTGTTCTTCCATGAAGCATCATGGTCTCTCTTTTGCTGGGGCACTGGTGCAAGCACATATTGTTCTTGTGGTGCTTGTTTAGGTCACATTTAGCAGCTTTTTTTGGTTACTCTGACTGCTCTATACTAAATGGTAAGATATTTTTGAATCTGTAGGTAAAATGCAGCCATCAACTCTTCTGTGTTTTTACTCAGTCCTCAGCTATCACACCAGGTACTTGGTACTCTTATGCCTTGCAATGGACACCCTGGTGTCTTGTCTGGCCAGCTGTTATGGCATATATAGAAAACAGACAACAACTGATAAAGTAGGAAAGGGGAAAAACTCAGAAAACCTGTATGATTTCTGACATCCTACAATTTAATTCTTTTTGGATGCCGTAATGTCCAGCCAATGCAGATGAAATGGCTCATTTCATACAAGAGCAATTTTCCCTGCTTGGTGCCTACCATTCATAATTGGCTGAGTGACTATCTCCTGTGCCAGCTGTCAAGCAGCTATGCATGGTTCACCCAGGTAAGCACAGAAGTAGAGATCCTGTAGCCATGCAAAAGTACATGGCTGCTACTGTTTGCAAATCAAACACCCCATCCTGGTCAAAAGAGGACCTATTTTATGTGGGAACACAGGCTGTGAAATTGTTCCTATGAAATGTTCAATAGTTGCTATCTTGTATCTCACATGGCTTGCCAATGGAAAGTTGCCAAAGGCAAATAACAGGGTATGCTTATATATCTCTAAATTGGATGTTACTCAGGGGCGTCACATTTTTTGCTTCTCCACCTTCTATAATGAATTTGTACTATACATGCAAAAAGACGCTCTTTCTCACTGTACTCAACAGACTGTCTGATGACTGTCAGTTTCCTTTAATTATGTTAATGGCAATATTTCATTTCAAGGATTTCCTGATCTCTCAGTTCTCCCTAGCTGGCAAGCAGAGGCAGTTCCTCTTCATGTCTCAGGGCAGGTGCAGAAAACATGGTAGAGCTCTCTAGTGCACAGATCTGTTAACAGGTACTGATCCTAAGCAGGATTAGCATTTCAGCAGATAGACAGTATCTCATCACTGCAAAAAGAACAGTTGCTGTTGCAACCTGGTTAAGGATGAAAAATGGTGGACTGCCAGAAGAGCACTCAGTTCATATGCACAAATGCAAACATCTGTGCACAGTCTTAGTATTCAGTAAACCAACTGCACTTTTAAAAGAGCAGTACAGAACATGCACTGTCTCACTAGCTAATAGATACTGAAATAGTCATGTAAATGGAGACCCTTTCAAACGAATTGTCCATTCCCTCCTACCACCTTGTATGCAAGTCTTTAGAGTATGTTTTTCCAAACAGTTCTTGGCAATTCCATCTCCCAAGCATTTTTACAAAGGACAGAAAATTGTTTTGGAAAAGGACCAAACATTAACTGTTAAAAGTCAAACAAAGACGTATGAGTCAGGAAACTAATTTTATATATATATATATGTGTGTGTGTGTGTGTGTGTGTGTGTGTATGTATAAATATATATGAAATGAGAAACAAAATTCAGTTTGGAAAACATTTTTATTAAAAACTGTAGCTGTTTGTACTCTGGAAAACCCTGGAGGTCTAAAGATGATATCAGTATATAAATATTCAGGGCTTCCTGACTATTATTTTTTCAGTAATGACTTTTTTTCCCTCCTTTACAATTTCTTTGACCTTTAGAAAACAGTCACTATTTGTAGCTTGATTTTTTCAAGATGTTCTCCAGTACATAAAGATGGCAGAGAATTCAATTTAAAAGTCAACTCATGAAACACAATAATAATAGTCAGAAGATAGCATTGCTTTAGGCAATATTTTATTAAGTGCACAGCCATTCAAAGCATTTTATCTTGGAGCATATTATATCCTATTCAAAGGAGTTCACTTCCTTCAATGCTACAGCAAAAGCATTTTTCAAGAGAAATGATATTTGAAGTATCCACAGGCATATGGATAAAATGCTCAGCATTCAGCTGTAACAGAGATGTGTACAGAGAACTGTCAAAAGGACTGGTATATAAAAAGTCAAAAGGACTGATATATAAAAAGGTGTTTTTTTTGTTTTTTGCTTTTTTGTTTTTTGTTTTTTCCCCTTTAAAGAGAACAACGCTTTCATGAGCTCCCATAGAACAGCTGCAAAAATACCTTCAGTCTGGCATCTGGAATTCCTGAAGGTGACTTGAGGATTTGTGGCCAATGAAACATTACACAAGAGCACTCATCATGTTGTAAAATACCTCTGATGGTTTATTAGACTCTCACAGGACAAAAAATGAAAGGTGCCCCAAGCATGTTATTCTGTTATAATTACATAAAGCACAAAGTTAGAAGGAAACGTTAAAACCTAGACATCCCCTAAGAGAACCAAACACGAATACTTCTCTGTGACCTCAATAGTAGATAATGAATAACTTGTGACATTACAAAGCGATCAATGGAGACGTGGTGTCCAAGTAAGAATTCTCGCTGATGAAAGTCAGCATGCTTTCTCATGATTTACAACAAAGCAAGATTAAAACTCAGTTGCCAAAAACTTATCTCGCTTGACCTTATCTAGCACAAGAATTTGTTCTAGCCCACTCCACAGAAAAGACATCTGATAAGAGTAACAGCCAGTAATAGATTACTTTGCGTTGAGAGCAAGGAGAGGGCACTGAAAGAACTGTTCTTTTCAAAGTTCAGCGAAGACAGTATGCATGATACAATATATGGTCTTTTTGATATGTCTGTTTTTCTACCTTTTCAAGACAAGATTTAGTAAAGTACAAGAAATGATACTATTTTTAAATAAATGATCACATATGCTACATTCATTTATTCTTAGAATAAAAAGATAAACTGTTTCTTCATAAAAAAACACTACAGTTCAATATTTTCACTTGTAAAAAAGTATTTCCCATATTTATATTTTTATCATTTATAAAGAAGTTTTAATAACTTGCATTTACTGAACTTAGCTTTTCAAATATGTTCTAATAAAAGGTTCTGTGGCAGACAGAAAAAAAAAAAAAAAAAAAAAAGCCAGTGCAGCAAATGGAGAGAATAACCAAGAAAGGTTGCAGGGATGTGACAGATGGCTTTACATTCCTGGGGAAACGTTGACTCGCATTGCTGATGCAATAGCCACTACACAGCTGCAATTGGGTTTTTGCCTTGTTGCCAGTGCAGAGAAGAGTTTCCCCTTTCTGATTGTTTCCAGGGCCTTTCCATGAACAAAGCACATTTGCATCAGCATCTCCAAGGGACAAAGACCTATTTGCAGCATCAAACCTTTCCTGTCATGATTGGAACATAAAGACATGCACTGCTCTTCAGCCTTTATCTGCACAGTTTTAAACATTTAATTTGGAGTTCTGGGAACAGAATATTCTGGGCCTTTTTGTTTACTTTTTTGGACAGGCGTGATTTTCATCCATGACCATAAATGCCTACTTATCTCAAAAGAAACTCAATTCTTTCTGTGCCTTTTCAGGTGTGCTGTCTGAGAACATTAACTTAATTGTAATGTGGCTGTACTCAGTGGAAGTTCTCACATCCAGAGACATCCTTCAGATTTGAACATTACTTGCACTGCTGTGAAACTAAAAGGCTAGAAGTGGAGAAAAAAATATCGACACTTTTCAGCTGTGATTAGCACACTTTCCTTATAGCATTCATGTTCTACAAACACACAAAAAAAGTTTCTTTTTTGCTAACTTGGCAAAGCAAAATGTGTAAAAACAGAAGTATTTTATCCCTCGTTAGACTTTTCAGCACAGTAAAAACTAACATGGTAATGTTGACAGTGATTGTTCCACATAAGCTAACCTCTTACTGAAAAACAAGAGAAGAGACACCAGAAAGGAGCAAGTTTTCTTCCCTTTTATCTCTACTATTTCTTTTCCCTTTTCTTTCATTCCTATCTTCATCATTTATTTTCTTAGTTTGTTTGTTTGTTTGTTTGTTTTTCCTTGAAAAGGAACTGACTTCTTGCCACCTCCTATACAGATTCAAAAAACATTCTTCTACACCCAGTTCTCATGGTTTGAAGGCTGGTTGCAAACCAGGCCTGGTTTGAGTGAAAGGGAGAGTTCACAGCGATCACTTACACACTACTGTCTCAGGCTGGATGAACTCTGTCTGCCTAATTTCAAATCCCCTTGAACATCAAAGGTCTAACTCACACTTCAGGGTTAGCAGGGTCACATTCCACCTAAAAGAAGATGAATACTGCCTGAACTGTTCACAACAAGCTCCTTGTTTGACAGCTTTTACCCCATTTTCTCTTCTCAAATGACATGCAAACAAACATAAATTTTGTCATATTCTCTAATAATTCACTGAACACATTATGCGAATGAGTGTCTTGCTCTGGGTTATCTGCTACGAGCTGAGCTTTAAGCTTTCAGTACTTGTACTATGACATTCAGGCTGCAGTTTTCTACCTGGTGGTATGCATGGCTTCTGGAAGGCTACCAAATTCACAGAAAGGTTTCAACATGGCCACTCAGTTGTTCCTGATTCTCTTAGGAATATGCTTAGTTCATGCAACGCTTTGCCCTTGACAAATGACATCAATGATGTTCAACTAAGGAAGCCAGAAAAAGAAAACAGAAGAGGTCATAAGAGTATCAGTAATTGTGGTTGAACAGAGGGCCTCATCTATGGAGGCAATGGGAAAAATAAAGATAATATCATAAATATCTTTATTTAGGAACAACCATTCCTCAGTAGAACCAAGGATGGTGAAAATAGATACTGCCATTCCCTACTGCCATTCCCTACATGTATATATGATTCTTGGAGCCCATCTTGAAGAATTTCACTATCTTTTCAGGAGGCATCAGATTATGCACATCAGAACACACTGCTTAGCTCTGCAGAACATGAAAACTAACCTACCTAAGGAAAAATAGCATGCTGGAAGCCATAAGCCCAACTAACCCAAAGCAAGCAGTCAGTTAACAACCCAACATTATATTATTTTTTTTGTCAAAAACTATCTCCACACTAGCTATGTATCTCAGATCAAACTCAGGTTAAAAACTAATATGAAATAGACATATCCTTGAAGAACACTATTATAAAAGGCTTTCAAGCAGAACTTGTATAGTAGTCCCAAAAGATGTATACTACAAGTGTATTGCAAAATCTCATTTCAATAGCATTTTCCCATTAGTATGAAAGAAATATGAAAAAAAGTAAGTGTTCTGTGAACTTAACTCAGACTGTTGGAAGAATAAACAAATCTTATTTGGACCACAAGAAAGAGGCAGGCAAATCTTAGGGAAGTTTCTTTTACAGCTAAATTAAAGAAGCAAATAGCATCCATAAAAGAGAGAGTCAGGATATACATTTGTAATGCTGTTTTCCTCCTAAGACAGAAAGTTAATTAAGGAGTATTCTTTCTATTATTTCTCAGATGTTGTATTACAGCTTAGAGACCTTGAGTAAGGTACCGTAACAGGGTAGAGAATTTGAATGAAAAAGAAACAGTACTATACGGATTTGTGAGGTGGATGTATAAAACTGATAGGAAAACAAACTGCAACACTTATGAACACTACTGACTGGATTCTACAATCATATTTGCAATACTGTTATGCTAAATCTCAACCCTGCTCTACTTTAATGTTGCTAGTGTCTGAATGCTAATGCATTAGATAAAAATGACTATACAAGGCTACACAAACAGCAGTTTCACCTGCAGTATAATGATCTAAATTGGCATGGGCATTCTGAATAACTAAATACCTAATAATTACTTTAATAATTAATCTTATGAATACCACAGGAATTAATGTTGATAGAAAATTACTTGGGTGGGAACAATGAAAAATAGCTATGCACAATGGAATGGTATTAAAGGAGGTAAAAATCTGCACCAGTTATAAAATGTTTCCAAACACGTCTACTAAAAGGACATGGTAGAAGCTCCTTATCACTTAACAATATTAACAAATAGGCCAAAATAAACTGGAAAATGTAATAAAGTTAATGACTAATCTCACACTGATGGAATAATCTTGCAGTAAGGATGGAGAATGTTCCAAAACCTCTTTTCCATTTAAAATTTCTACCATCTGTAACCTTGTGGACATGTTAGGGCTATCCAACCATGGGTATTATGTCTGGCTCCAGAAAGCAGAGTGATGCCAGCATATAACTCAATTGCCAGAGATTGGAAACCACCAGAGCACTGCTGTTGCTAACTGCATTCCCAAAAGTACAGCCTTCAGTGTTATCTTTACAGCCTCCTGAAACTGATTCATCCCTTTTGGGGAACTCTGAAAAGAGCAGTTGCCTAACATAACGAAACAAAAAGAAGACAGCTTAGCTCACCTCTACTGTTCATACAGAGAATGATTACTGTTTGTTAGGAAGAATAAAATATTCACAGGATGCCTGACAATGGCTGGTAGCTCAGTATATTTTCATGTAACAAAGCTCTGATTGCTATCCTTCACCTGAAAATAAAACCATAGCTATTTTGTGGTGCTGTTATTGAGATCTCCCAGTTAAGCATTTTAATATTTAGTAATGCACCGTGACAAATTTATGCTGGTTATATTTCTCTCTATTTTCTGAAGCCCTTAATTTTTTGCTGCAGAATATATGCAGAGATCCATTTTCAAAATGTAGCTGTAACTGCAGATGATTCCTCTTTGAATGTCATGCTAGAATATCTGATTTTCCAATGTTAGGTGCTCATCACTCTCTGAAAATCAGGCTGGAAGAAAGTACCTAAATCATTCATCACTTTAGCAAATTAAATTTTTAAGATACAAAGACATTTTTCTTTCATCCTAGAATTAAGACAATACTGCTAAGGGCATACTAGAGGAACTGAGCGGAACTCTACTGCCTTGACATCTTTTAAATTTAGGTGAAGTGTAAGAAGAAAGGCGCATGTACCTGCATGCATATAGCTGCTGCTCTTGTCACAAAATCTGCTAATTATCCAAACTATTTACCTCTAGATGAGAATTAATTTAAATTCATTCTTCTTCCCTAGTATTTCAAGCAAATGAACAAATCAACCAAAGGAAATTGTTCCTTCTGTCCCTAGTAGGCTGCTAACCATATAAAAAATTGTACTGATTAATTAAAACTGCTTTTTAAAAGAACTAATTAAATCAGAGGAAATCCTTGCCCACATAAATTAGTTTGTTTACAGAGCAATACTGATTTATTTGAATTTGGTAATCTAGGTCAGGACTCTGAAATATTTGCATCCTTCATGTTTAACGTACTATTTACACTGTACACATTTTGTTTTAGTGCACTGAAGGAATGAAACTTTTGAGAAGGTGTAATAAGTCTGACACTCTTTTATAGCAGGTAAACTCAATTAAGACATCATCATTGCTTGATAATATGAAGTCAGCTGTGCTTACAGAGATACACTCATGACCAGTTTGCTAATTCCAAATTTATGTTGAAATTTATATTTTCATTACTTTAATAAAATTGTTTTAAAATAAGCATTTATTTTAACTATATTTGTGGGTAAACAAGGCCTTCGGCAAACATCACCACAGGATACCTAACAAATTGAACAGACTGGGAATATGCTTTCAAATAGCATGTTTCATTGCAAACATCTTCAAATTCTAACTTAAAAATTGAATCTGGGAGTATAAATAGGAAAGCAAATTAGTTATAAGTCTTCTACAGTACATGCAAAAGCTGCTGTTCCTTTTGCTGGTGGAGCCTCAAACCACTGAGACGAAACTGCTTCTTTTGTCTCTCAAATAATATAGAAATCTGCTTATCCATGAAGATCTAATTATTCATGCTTCTTGCACAGAAAAACTTGCAATTTTACTGTTTCTTTCAAACTTGTATTAGATGTACTTCAAAGAAGCACATCCAGTTACAAACAATTGAAAAATCTGCGAATTATTTATATACACATCCTTATTTTGTGTGTGTGTGTATAATCTGCATATGTATATGCGTTGACTTGTCCAACAAAGAATTCCCAAAATACTATAAATACCAATATCTATATCTATAGCTATCTACCTATATTGTCCATAAGTATCTAAGGTCTGGGAGACAAGGGGATGAGGCCAGGCTCTTTTCAGCAGTGTGTGGCAATAGGACAAGTGGAAACAGCCACAAACTGGAGCATAGGAAGTTTTACACAAATGTGGGTAAGAACTTTTTCACAATGATGGTGATGGAGCACTGGAACAGGCTGCCCAGAGAGATTGAATATCTCTGGAGATATTCAAGATCTGCCTGGACACCAAGTAGTGCAACCACGCTCTAGGGAGCCTGCTTTGGCACAGGGGTCTAGAGGTCTTTTCCAGCCCTAAAATTCTGTGATTCTGTAATTCTGTGGATATTGAGGTAGTTAAAATTGTTTTGACACAGAGTCAGCATTTGTGGTTTACATTCATCTTTATAATGCACGGTTACTTAAAACCTTTATCTAACTTACTTAACAGGTGACCAGAAATTTGTTGCCTTCACAATTACTTCTGCTCTTGTTAGCACCAAAAAAGGGGCTCGATTCATACTCTGCTCTTGGATTTGTTTTAACAGCATGTGTGGTCCAGTTTGTAGTTTAGATTGGAACAGAGTTCAAAAAAGCAGAAGTCCAGCAAAGCATTGTGCAATATTTCCATGTTTACTGTACTGGTTGCACTGGATAAATACCCTCAGTGATACTTACTATTTCATAAATAAATAACAATCTTCAATTTTACAAGGATACTACTTGATTTCCAAGTAAATATTATAAATGGAAAAGGCAAATTAAAAAGAAAAAAAAAGAAAAAAAAAAAAAAGAGGCACTGAATACAAATATATACTTAAGATAAGTTTATGTATGCAGTTAACCCTTGCAGCACTGCATTTGCAGGATCCAGGATATTAATATTCCAGAATTACTAATTATATCTTGGCTCCGACTTCTTCTAAAAGACAATACCTTCTTTTTCAGAGTCCTCCAATTCTATAAGAAGAGAAGATAATTGTCACTCCTTTTTATACTTTGCTCCCACAGCATAGATAGAAGCACAGTTGGTTTTTAATAGATCAATTCACTCCAGTTCCACCTGTCCAGGTCACTTTCCACTTCCCCTTATCTGCTGACGCTGCAGTATTTCCCCTATGACCAAGAAGATGTCAGTGGCAGACCCTCTGGAGTTTTGGAGAGCTGAGGCAGAGATTGTATCTATGGAAACCTTTAGATGATGTGTGAGTTACACACTTAATTCATTGCAACTCTTCACATTGAACTAGCTGTACATAATAGGCCAGAGAAAAACTCTGCCCTTTCAGGAGTCAAAGGCAGTAACAGGGCAAGCTAGAATGCCTAAAAGCACCATGCCCAACAGCAATGGATCTTCCTTGTAGTACATCTTCTCCATCACTGAAATCAGCAATATCTCCAAGAAGCAGCAAAGATTAATGTTCTGTAATGATCTTACAACAGTGTGACAAAAAAAATCAAATAACTCTGCTTTTCTCCTGAGTAACAGTATCCTGACGTTCCATCCTGCATACCTGCCAGCTCATCTGGGCCTGTCTGCTGGCAGGCAACCTGGGAGCATCTTCACACATGGCACCCACCAGAGGCTATACAGTTGACATTAAACAGTCTCCTCACAGTCCTCTGACGCTAATTTAGTGAACTTTGCTCTCCCATTTGCTCCAAAACCATGTGTCATGACATGCAGCACATAGACTCAAGCACCTTTGCTTTGAACAAATCACAGTCAATCTGCAGCACATTGTGTGGAAAAAGGCTATGAAGTGTACTACATCAAGGACAGTCCCAAACTGAATGGTGTGCAAATGGATGTGACCAACCTGTTCCAGAAGGGATCAGTCTGCATACATGCAAGAAAATTTGAAATAACTGGCCTGAGGGTCAGTTACTGGATGCCCTTAATAAAGCTCATAAGACTTCACACTGGAAAAAATAACCTTAAAAATTTATAGTCACTAATTAGTCCTACAGCATTAATTACAGTAACACCAGCTACAAGCCTCATCAAATTTGGGTGACTTTCAGTAAGTACAATTATTTACTACTGCTCTACTTCTCTTTTTTTTTTTTCTTTCTCTCCCCCTCCCTCTTCTTTCTTCCCTTTCTCTCCTTCTACTGCCTTCTTCCTCCCCTACCCTCCCTTTCTCTCTCAATTTCCTCTTTCTTTCTTGCACTTCCTCCCTCTCTTCGTTTCCCTCTCCTGCTTTCTCCCTTCCTTCCTTCAATTCTCTCCTTTCTCCTATAACTAAAGGGAGAGAAGGGATGATCACACTGGAAATACCTGCACATGACAGTTCATGTTTTGGATACAATTCATGTCCAGTTCAGGTGACTAACTCTGGATGCTGATCTCCCACACAACCCTGTAGACTCAATAACAAGCTGCATTCCATGAAATGTGAAGCAAAATCCTCATCTTGATGGCTTCACTTGCCCTTTCTTTCTCCACTGCAACAAAAACTACCACAGATCATGCTGGGAATCTCTAAATCTTTTCCTTTTGTAACATTATAGAGTGTAAAAGTTACAGTTTATGGGTCTCTGACGGTACATCAACTCCAGGAAATTAGCAGTAGTGCACGTCCATGGTCACTCATCTGCATAAGCTACTGTGAGCGAAATCCTAGTGGGTCATTTCTAGTGAATGAATGCAGGTGTATGAGCAGGACTTTCACCTCCTGCCATGATCCCCAGACACCAACAGAAAACCTGAGAGAATGACTGGCAGAGTTGAGTAAGAGGCTATCATTCACCAACAGGTGAAGAAATGCTCTGTCAGAACTGACAGAACCTAATTATTACAGAAAAAGTTGCTCTCTAAATACAGATCTCCATCAGGCACATACTGAGACATTACCAGATGCACAAACAGAAATCTTCATCAATTCACAGGATTCCTGAAAACATTTTCAATAACTGTTGTAAATCTATTCATGTGTAGAAAAAGCAACAAATCCAACAAAAAATTGTCCCTAAAAATCTTTTAGAATTATAAAATCATAGAATCCACAGGGTTGGAAGGGACTTTAAAGGTCATATATCCCAAGTCCTGTGCAACAAGCAGGGACATGCAAAGCATCATCAGGCTGCCCAGGGTCTGATCTAGACACATGCAGGACCTTGCATTTGGCCTTGCTGAACTTCATGAGGCTGGCACGGGCTCACCTCTCAGGCTGTCCAGCTCCCTCTGAGTGGCATCAACCACACCACTTTGCTTGGTGTCACCCGCAAATTAGCTGAGGACACTGTCCATGTCGCTTACAAAGATGCTAAATGGCACCAGTCCCAGCACCAATCCCTGAGGAACACCACTCGTCACCAGTCTCCACTTGGACACTGAGCCATTGACCGCAACTCTCTGAGTGTGAGCATACAGCCAATTCCTTACCCAACAAGTGGTCCATCCATCAAATCCAACTTAGTGACCAGGATATTGTGCGGGGCAGTATCAAACACTTTGAACAGGTCCAGGTGGATGACATCAGTTTCTCTTCCTTTATCTAGTGACACTTTGACTCCATTCCAGCGGGGGTACAGCCATGGGAGAAGCAAGCCATGAAATCTGGCTTTCCTGCTTTCCTTCTAAAAATTCTCTTCATTGATGTGACATTACAAAGTCTTTGTGGTCACCCAGCAACTGGTACTGGTGCCACCACTCAGTTGCTGCCCAGATGCTGGTGCTGCTGGTGACTTGACTGAGCTCAGGTCAGAGTGACAGCCAGAAAGCAAGTCACAGAAAGGTGCAATGTTCAGCTCAAGGCTTTCCCTACTCCCCCTCTTCCACTTGTCCTTCCTGTTCATGAGCAGCCTTGGCCATTCTGGACACCCCTCCTGGGCCACAGTTATGTGGGATATGGCTCCTCAGGACATGGAGAAGCTGGACACTGGCATGGCAAGCCAGAATTATTTACTAACCACCATACCTCCAGGACCAGTTTTAGTTTTCATTTCAGCACCTGAATCCATGGAAGTGCTCCGCAAGAACAGCACAGAGCTGGTCCTGCTCGGCAGCATCTTCTCTGTGGTGATTTACCTGAGGAGAAGAGCCAGGAGGTGCCACAGAGAGGTGAGTAACAGAAGTCAGGCCATCCAGATGATGCCCAAGTTTCTCAGGAAGAGGCCCAACCCAGCTGCAAAGATCTCAGGTCCCCAAAGCCCTTTTCGTCATGCTCCCAGCCCTTTCATTTCCAAAGAGGACCAGAAACTCTCAGCTGCCCCAGGGATACCGCTAGAACTGCTGCAAATGCTGCAAGCTGCTCTGCCAACTGAAGGCAAACCTTGCCTTGATGGAGTCATGCTAAAACGTGCGAGACGCTGCTACCAGCAGGAGGATGTTTCCAAGAGGCAAGACATGGCAAGATCATGTGAAGATGGGGAAGAAAACAGAGCCTTGTCTTTGCATACCAGTACAAGCATAGCTCCTGAGAGCTCCAGAGCAGCTGTAAACTGAAGGGGATCTGGCCAGAGACACCATCACTGTACCAGGGCACTGCCACAGGACAGGAAAGGAGCAGGAAGCTATCCAACTGCAGAAAAAGCAAAGCTGGAAGCAAACAGACCCCTAAGACTGCTCAATTTTATTGTGTATTCTAAATCTAATTCTGTATTGTATATAGAATAAATATGTTTGATTTTATTAGAACAAAATCATGCATTTGCTTTCTCTTGTAGTATAA
Organism: Lagopus muta; assembly: GCF_023343835.1. Classification (NCBI taxonomy): domain Eukaryota; kingdom Metazoa; phylum Chordata; class Aves; order Galliformes; family Phasianidae; genus Lagopus; species Lagopus muta. The sequence goes on along the minus strand of NC_064472.1, from coordinate 41,187,387 downwards.
GAGAGGGTAATTCTAAAGTAATAACCTCTTTTCACCTCATTTTCTGGGAAGTTCTTTTCTGTACATTGTGGTGTCTGAAATAGTGAACTATAGCCCAAAGGAGAGACACGTTCAGTAGTACCTCAAAATTATATGAACTCATCAATCATATTTTCACCACAAAGAAACCTGAACACTAAAGACAGCTGGTGACTTCTAATAATACCACCCTGCCCTACTGCTCATGCACATAGCACTGAGAGCAATAGATCAGGGGATGCAGAGGCAACACCCCCTGTGCTGGCACCCCATACTTAACATTCTGGATCACAGCCTCCAGGGTTCTCACCTGGGCCCCAGTAGACAGGCAGACCACAGAAACACAGAATATTTTGGGTTGGACATGCAGAGCATCATCAGGTTACTCAGAGCCTCATCCACCCTGGCCTTGAAAGTCTCCAGGAACGGGTTATTCACCACATCTCAGAACAATCTGTTCCAGTGCCTCATCACCCTCACTGTAAGACTTTTTCCTTACATCCAACCTAAATCTACCCCCTTTAAGTTTGAAACACTTTTTCCCTTGTCCTATCAACTCGGACCCTGCTGAAGAGTCTCTCACCTTCTTTCTTGTAGCTTCGCTTTAGATACTGAAAGGTCACCATCAGGTCACCTCACAGCCTTCTCTTCTTCAGCCTAAACAGTACCAGCTTTTTCAGCCTGTCCTCAAAGGAGACGTTTTCCACCCTTGGGATCATTTGCGTGGCCATCCTCTGGATGTGCTCCAATAGGTCCATGTTTCTTGTACACTGAGGACTCCACATCTGAATGCAGTACTCCAGGTGAGGCCTCACCAGCACAGAGTAGAGGGGCAAGATCACATCCCTTGACCTGCTGGCCCCCATTTTTTTATGCAGCTCAGGACACAGTTGGCCTTCTGGGCTGCAAAGGTATATTGCTGGCTCATGTCCAGCTTACCATCTACCAGTATCCCCAGATCCTTCTCTGCAGGACAGCTCATTTCAATCATTTCATTCCCCAGCTTGCATTGATAGTGATTGTTGCCTGGCCATGGTGCAAGATCTTGTATTTGCATTTGTTGAACCTTATACATTTCTACTGTGCCCACTTCTCAAGCCTGTCTAGGTCCCTCTGGATGGCATTCCATTCCCCTGGTGTGTTGACTACACTCCACAGCTTGGTGTCATCAGCAGACCTTTTAAAAGTTAGTGTCCTGATTTTACTCTTTGCCTGTCTCATATTCCTCTGGAGCATGAACTCAACCATAGCATGGTCTCTACAGGTCAGCCAGCCTCCAATCCTGATGTCACCAATCAGCTCATTTGCACTGATGAGAAACAGGTCCAGTACTGCATCCCCCATCTATTACTCTGGCTCTGGAACCTATCCTCAGTGCATTCCAGGAGCCTCCTGGACTGCCTATCTCACCATGCTACTTTTCCAGCAAATATCCACGTGGTTGAAGTCCCCCAGCAGGATAAATGCTTGCAATCAAGATGCCTCCTGTAGCTGGAGTAAGAAGGCCTTATTGATAGGCTTCGTTTGACCGAGTGGCCTGTAGTAGATACCAACCACAATGTTCCCTTTGCTGGAATTTGAGAGAAATTTACCAAATTTAATGTTTATGTGAATGTGAACTGCTAAATTTTAAGCTAAACAACCTTTTTATTATTATTATTTTCACATTTTCTATATACTCCTGCAACATGATGGAAAGCACAACAGTGACAACAGAACAGCAAGATCCCAGGCTACAGCATGTTAGGATTTGCTCAAATGCAACAGCAGTGGGCACAGAAATAAGGGAAAGAAACTGCTTGCCTACAGAAGGCTTCAGATATGCAGGGACCTCTACAGAAGTACCTTTCTCACAGAAGTACCTCCTCTGCCAACCCTTACATGAGATTTGGGAAGGGATGGAGCCTAGTTCCAACCCTTTCGGTCACTCAGGTGCAATGCATGCACCTGAGCTCCCCTTGGTTGTTCCTGCCTTCCCAACAGATGCTCAATCACTGTTTCAAGCCACGACTTAGCATTTTCACTACAACTCCCAGTGTAAAATAGGTCAGATAATTTTTAACACTGCAAGAATGAAAAACTAAGAGATGAGAAGATCCACCAGGAAAGAGCTTAAGATAAAACAGAGGAAAAGATACCAGGCTTAAAAAAAAAAGTGCCACAACCAATAGGAGATTCCTTTTCTATCTGCCATAATGACTGTTAGTGGTAGAAGACTTATTCTGTAATAGCTTGGAAAATTATTATTAGAGAACAACACTGACTGTTTTACAGAAAAGGATGGCCTATTTTAGAATTCAAATAACAACCAGATCCTATTTTACTGTCCAGTCATGACATATTTTCCAAATGATTCTTTGTGAAAAAGAGTTGCTTTCCCGCATACTCTTAAGTCTACTCTGAAAACCCAAAAGCTGAATTTGGCAAAACTGCTTCTAGTGCCTGAAAACCTGCAGCCAAGAAGAGAGGTCAGAGATTTTTTCCATTGGTTTAGATTCACAGAAGGCAAGACTTCCTTCCTCCAACAGAGCACCACGCACCCCAAAGCCCTCAAGTGCCAAACAGCACAAACAGGGACAGAATCCAAATGCCAGACTGGTATGTCTTTAAGCACTTTATGGTAACTTCTTTTCAAAGGATATATAAACCTAGATGTGCAAGATCATACACCAGATGGTTAAAGGTGTGACAAGTGGAATGCCAGCTATTTTGCCGTAAGACTTTCTCAGTTGTTTGAAAGGAAATAAAAATTGTAAGCTTCAAATCAGCATTTCCGTTATTAATACCATTATTAATGTAGGAAGTCCACCTTCCTTAGCTGAGGGGCATCACAGAGTTGCACGCACCTCTGCTCCGTACCAGGCCCTCCCGACCGCTGCGGTGTGCGCAAGATGTCCATTCCCTGCGCTCGGGTGCGCCTTCCGCGGCCGTCTCGTCCCCACCGGGACGCAGCGCTGCAGCGAAGGCTCCTATGCTCCCCCTCCTGGGGCTCTGAAGTTCCGCGGCTGCTTTCCTCGCAAAGTTACGGCCCCGTGTGCTTCGAAGCGAGGAGCAGGCGCTACACGACGGATTTTGCAGATGGAGGCAGGAGCTGCGTGGAAGCAGAGCACGTCGCCTGGCTGTCCAGAGGGCAGCCCGTTTGTGACAGACACAGCGGCTCCAACTCTCCTCCGCTGGGAAAGATCGGAAGGCCCCCTGGTTCCACATCGAAGGATCTTGCCCTGCAGTCTCACCCCCGTACGCATGGAAGAAGCCTGTCCCCCCATCTCCGTGGGGCACAGCCCGGGTCGCTCTCTCCAGCCACCAGGCTGAACTTGCAAACTCGGGCAGCTGGCACTATGCATTTACTGCACTCTGCCTAAATGGCATTTGACATTATTAATCACGCAATTAAACAAGGATTAAAATAAAGGGCAAACAAACTAGCTGGATGGCTGCTCTGAAGGCAGTTTTCATGGTTTTGGGAGCAAGTACATCGTTTGCACCAGAAAGGGCAGAGTCGTATTGAGGAAGGACCACTAGCAGCGTTAAAAGCGACCACAATGGAGTGAGCGCGTGTGCTGGCCGCTCAGCACATCCATCACACTGGCCCCGGACGCACCACGCCGTCTCCCACCCTTCCACGCGCTCTCAGACATCTCGCAGCGCTCGGATCCCCGAGTTTCTGGGAAATACATTTAGCCCTAATTTTTGTGACAGATGGAGTTGATAGTCTCAGGATGAAAAAAAAAAAAAAAAAAAAAAAGCGCCAGTTTTGACAGGCAGCAGATTCCGCTGCCCCTGGCGGTCGGAGGCGATGGTGCTCTGGAATTAAGGTAGCACGAACTTGAAAGGCAGAGGGTAAACGCGGCACTGTTCATTTTGTTTTGCTCCTCTCCTTGCACCTGGATGTGAGCACTGCCGTGTCTAGTTCCTTAAAAGCAAATTAAAAGCACGGAGAGTACAACTGGTGGGCAGGGCGGTTTTCTTTCTGTGAAAATCCTCTTAGCTAGCAGGTTTCAAACCAGCTTCTATTGGTGGGCAGACCTGCCCGAAGTACCACACAACTACACTGATCCTCGCCGCACTTCCGCTGGTCAGGATCCTACGTCCGCGCACAACCACTACAGGCAGTAAGCTGAGCTTGGTGTGTGTACCATTGGTAGGGTGTATTAAGTGGCACTGCTGAGGACACAGCAAGCCGCAGTACTTACATGGTTGCAGGACCCCGCTACCAGCACGTCGGGACGGAGAACGGACAAAGCCACCCTCCGGAGCCCGGAGCCCCAGCCTCGCCCCCACGTGAGCCGAACGGAGCGCGGCCTCCGCTCCGCTCGGGGATGTGCCTTCGCCCCGTGGCTGCGCAGGACCGCGCCGCCTTAACGGGAGGAGGGGCTCCTCGGGGGGACTGTCATTCTCCTTAAGCCTTTCCTTTCAAGCTTTGAATGTGAGCTGCCCTCCAGCCCCCCTTTTCGCTTCCCTCACTCCAGCAGATCGTAAAGAGAGGAGGGAGGGGAGGGAAAAAAAAAAAAAAAAAAAAAAGTTTCAACAACAGGCTGGGCCAATGGCAAGTCGCAGAGCTGGAAAAGGGGGCCGAGCGAAGGGAGAAAAAAGTGGAGAAAAGGAGAAAGAGAGCAAGAGAGCGCAGGCTGGGGGATGTGTAAAAGAAGAAGCGTTGCAAATTTTTTTTGTTTGTTTGCTTTTCCATGCATGCATAATGAGGCCTAATCAGAGCACGTTGCCGCTGCTCGGAAGGCACTTTTGTATTTAAAGCCTTGCAAAGAAAAAAAGATCCGCAGACGGATCCGCAGAACAGCTTGCAGGGCTTGTTGACAACAGCAGCAGCATCAGTCGCCCAGAGAGAAAGAGACCTCGAAGCCGGCCTTCCTGCCTTCCCCGCGCTGCCTACGCGCTGACGGGGAGAGATTTCTCTTCTCTGCTGCCCGAAGTGCGACCCGAGCCCAAGGGAGCAAGCAGAGCCGGCACCGCCTGCGGGATCGGAGCGGCTGGCATGTGCAGAGATGCTGCGAGCGGAGAGTTAAGAGCTCACGAGAAGGCAGCGGCAGCAGCCGGGCATTTATTTTGTGCAAAAAAAAAAAAAAAAGAAAAGCGAAAGAGACACGGAATTGCATGAGGATCGGGTCAGCACCATGAGTTCTCCCGACGCCGCCTTCAAGTCCCCAAGTGCACTCCGAAGCCGCGCTCCTCCGCGCGCCGCTCTGCGCTGAGCTCCACGCCGCCGCGGAGCCGCCGAGCCGAACCAGACCGAGCCGGGCCGGGATCAGCGCCTGCGGCGCTCGGGGCGGCCCGGGGCGAACGCTTCGCACCGCGGCTCCGCCGTTTTCAGCGACAGGGGGCCGCAGCCCGCGCGGATGGATTGATGCGAGGAGACCTCATGCGCACGGCCGGCGGGAGTTCTGCAAACTTTCCGAGCGGCGGCAGCTCCTTCTCTTCTTCATTCTCCTCGCCCGGCGGCTCCTCTCCCCCGCTACCCCGCGGCAGCAGCCGCCTCCGCCGCCCGCGATGCCGGCCCGCCCGCCCGCCTGGCTGTGGCTGGCGGCGGCGCTGGGCGCCGTGTGGCCGCCCCGGAGCTCTCCGGTGCAGGGCCGGCGGCTGATCTGCTGGCAGGCGGTGCTGCAGTGTCAGGGGGAGCCCGAGTGCAGCTACGCTTACAACCAGTACGCCGAGGCGTGCGCCTCGGTGCTCCTACAGCAGCAGCCGGCGGTGGGCGGCGGGGACGGGCCGGCGGCCGCCGCAGCCTCGGCCGCCTCCCGGCGGCGGTGCCCCAGCCACTGCATCGCGGCCCTCATCCAGCTCAACCACACCCGGCGCGGCCCGGCGCTGGAGGACTGCGACTGCGCGCAGGACGAGAACTGCCGCGCTACCAAGCGCGCCATCGAGCCCTGCCTGCCCCGCACCAGCAGCCCCGCGGCCGGCGGCGCGGGGGGCGGCGGGCCCGGCGGCGGCGCGGGGGGCGGCCCCGGCGTGATGGGCTGCACGGAGGCGCGGCGGCGCTGTGACTGGGACAGCCGCTGCAGCCAGGCGCTCAACCGCTATATGGCCTACTGCGGGAAGCTGTTCAACGGGCTGCGCTGCACGCCCGAGTGCCGCGCCGTCATCGAGGACATGCTGGCCGTGCCCAAGGCCGTGCTGCTCAACGACTGCGTCTGCGACGGGCTGGAGCGGCCCATCTGCGAGTCGGTCAAGGAGAACATGGCCCGCCTCTGCTTCGGCGCCGACGTGGGCAGCAACGGCGCGGGCAGCAGCGGAGGTTCGGACGGCGGCCTGGAGGAATACTACGACGAGGACTACGAGGAGGAGCTGAGCCAGAAGGGGAGGGACGAAGCTGAGGACAATGCGGGCCCGGAGCCCGGCTTCCCCATGCAGGCGGATGGTGCCGGCCGGGACTCCGGCGCGGCCTTGGCGCTGCTGGCCTCCATCTTGCTGCCGCTTCTACCGCCGCTCTAGCCTCCCGCCCGGCCCTGGCCACGGCTTCGGCCCCGGGCAGGGCTTCCCCGCTTCCAGGCGAGCGGACAGTTAGTCCCGCCGTTATCCGGGCGCCTCCCCTGCGTGTCTGTCCCCGTGTGCACTATGCAATGCGTCCCGGCCGCCTGGCGCTGCGGCCCGCGGTGAGGTGAGGGGAAGGACCTTAAATCGGCTCCCCGCCGCCTCGGAGGGAGGGAGAGGAAGAGAGGGCACGGCCGCGTGTCTGTAGCGATTTGACATGAAGGTTAGAAAGAGGCGAGGTGCCCAAATTGCTGCCAAAGCTATTGCCCGGCAACCTGACTGTCACTCGGTACCGCTGTGCCCGGTGCTGCGCTGCATCTGCCGCTCACTGAGCTTAGGAGAGCACCGGCTGAGCGAGGTGAGGTGGTTCGCAGCGCTGCCTCTTGCACACAAGTCTGCCCTAACGCAGCGGGCCGGCAGCCGCCTCTCCTAACCTAGGGGCACACAAAAATGATTCTTTTCAAAGAGAGTTGTTGGCTGTCGCAAACAATGCAACTTGTCTTCCAAAAGAGCTCTGCACTGCCATCTTCGAAAGACACTTTTAAACTCAGAACATGTATGTTCACATATGCTGAGAAGCTATATTGCCTCTTGTATCAGGGTGCTGACCTCTGGTAAATCTTTATATAGAGATGTATTTAAAACTGGGATTTGTTACCAGTCGCTCTTCTTTGTTTATACAATTTTATAAATTGTATGCTTTTGGGGATAATTTATTTAAGAAAAAAAAAGTTTTAAATCCACATCCTATTTGCCAGGTAATCACATGCGCTAGTCATTTCTGGAAAGGTACAGGTTTTGTTTTATGTGTAAAGGGATACCAGCAGCAACGATTCACTGATGTATTTTCTAGAACACCGAATGTACAGTGTATTTTATAGATTTGGAGTTAACATTCTTATTTGGAGAGACTTTATGAACACTGTAGAATTGTATGTACACATTTCTGAGCTGCCTTAAACCTAGTATTTTTTATAGAAGGCATAACAAAGGCCTGTGTTTCAAATATGTATGGCTTTTTGTACTTTATAAATGTTTAAATTAGTAAAGAAAGAGCTTTAAATAATGGATGTGGTGAAATTGTTTTCCAGGGACACTTGAACTCTCAGCTCCTGAGATTGGAAGGAGGGGGAGAGCAGGGGAGGGGAGGACGGGAGCCAACCGCAGAACAACAAACCAAAAACAACCAACAAGCAAAAATCTGTGCCTGCCTGTAATACTTTACATAGATGTAAATTACTGGTATTCTTACTTTAATGAATAATTACGTGCAACAAGTAAATACGGCTTTGAAAATACTACTTTAAAAGAGTGGTTGATTTTTATAATGCGTTGGCATGGCAACATGCTGGTGCCAGAAGATAGTGAAGCGATTCAGGGACACTGCCCCTGTATGTGTGTAGAATTGCTTGTGCACTGTGCTTTCTTCTTGAAGTGGAGGCATGTTGCTCCACTGACACCCTCAGAAATACTCCCTACCACGCGAACAAGGAAACAGTGAGAAATGCAGAATGCAGAGCCTTCATGCAGGCTGTGGTATGTGCATCCAGGAGGGTGCTGCAAAATGTGCGTGAGTTATCATTCATCCTGTCTTGTCCCACACTGAATAACACAAAAGTAAACAAACTGAGGGGATCAGCAATTACCAGATCTTGTAATACCGTTCTGAAGAGTTGCTTTGCGTTGTGCTGAAGCCTGGTTTGCTGCCAGAGCTACTGATCTACACTCAAACGCCCTTAGATAAATAATTACACTCTTAAGCTGTGTTGAGTGCTGATACACTTGACCTTGTAAATAGAAATGTTTGCAGTAGGAATAAACTCCAGCATTGGAAAATCTTTTAAACATTAACACAAAAGACAAAGCTCAGTCCTCTAGGGATTTGAGTTTGGACTGCGTCAAGCCAGGCACACACACACACACATACACACACAAGTTAAAAAAAAAAAAAAAAAAAAAAAGAAAAAAAAAGTTTATTTATCTTTTATTCATGGTGTTTATTTAAAGGTTTTCATTTTAAATGCAGTGATTGGAGGGCAAGTCAGAAGTTTAAAAGCTACCACAAATAAACTTTGACTGAGGGGGCAACAGATTAGCAAGATAGTGTCTTTTTCATCTTACCAGATCTTGACAGAGGGCAAGTCCACATCTGCCTGTTGTGTAAATCAATGAAATTAGAAATCCTCGCTTCTGGATTAGTTATTTCAGTGACAGATTATTATTTCTTTGGGGGTGTGAACTTGATTAAGATTGTCCAGTAACACACATGGAGGCACACGTGCACGCGCATACCGACCCCCAAATAGCTATGATTTCAAACAAGTATATGAGTATGCTGTGTGGCTGTGATCTGAAGTTTGTTTTTTTAAAGTCGTCTGAGTGGTTGAGTAAACTTTTTGTTAAAACAAAGCTGGAAATGTAGTTTCCTCAAGAAGAGAACGGAGCATCTGGGTGAGACTTGTGAATAGCATCAGCTTTCTTTGCAAAACACTGGGTCTGCTGTTCTGCAGAGAGATGATCCTAAGTAGTCTCTGGTTCTTCAGGAGATACTCAGAAAGACATTTTCACTTTACCAACACTTGTGCCAACAAAGACTAACTCACTGTTGATGAAAAATTAAGTCCTACCTAAAAAGCCTCTATTTTTCTTCAGCAAGGAGTAAAGACATTTGCACTAGAAAAGAACCAATAATTAACATCTACAATAAATTCAAGACCTGATTTTACAGGCTCCTGTCAAAATCATCTGCCTGGAATAAATCAACACTGAGCAATTCTAGGGGGAGAAGACTCATCTGTATGCTTCCTTCCCCATGGAAAGAGGATTGCTTTAATTTAAATAATTGCACAATAAATACAGCTGAACTAATTTTGTCCCACAAATGCCTTCTCTTATGGAGATAACTGTGTCATGTTTGTCATGTTGTCAGAGTAAGCACATTTCCAGGAAGAATGGCTGAGTGTGTTGGTATGTGTCCCAGCCTACAAAGCCAGTGCAGATGTTGATGTCTATCAAATTCGTATTTCTTCTGCTTGATTTTGAGACAAATGGAAATTCTTGAAATGTCAAGGGATGTAGTAAGGACAGTTTTAAATGAAGAAAAAAAACCTCACATTCCCTGACAGAGGAAGATTTTCCACAGGAAAAGAAGTTCTGGTTTGTATGGATGTTTGAAAGTGCTCTTTGCCAAGGTCCTGTCTAGCCAGTCTCTTCTGAGGGGGAAGAAACTCTACCATTCCATGTAAAATAATCCAGTAGGTTCTGCTCCCTTTTCATTCCCACTTACCAGATTTGAATTCTTGGTGACAGTTTATTTGTCTTTGGAGGCACTTCAGTGACAAATGTTTAAGGGAGTGTGGGACAATGGTGGAGAACAAGGAGGCAGTTCATTGAACTGACAGTGACCATACAGTAAATAGAGGGAGATTCAAGCTTCACTGATCACCCAAGCACACAGCAAAGCTTTTGTATGCAATCACAATGGACATAACATAAGGTCTCTGTTTATTTTTAATGATATACAGTGATGTATGTACAGACAGACATAAGTAACCTTCAAAATTCTTATGAAACAAATCCTTACAATGAGGAAAAGACCTGATTTGGCCATTCTTTTACTGTCTAATTGAAAAGTCTGATGGATTTTAGCTGCAGTGCCTCCTCCATTCCTTGTAAGACCTGTCAATGTACCAGATCTCTCACTGCCAGCATGCGTGTATAATGTATATCCATGGCAAGGATGCAAGGGTGACTGCAGATAACTTTGCAGTTCCATTTCGGTGAGTTAGAAAACCATTCAGAATTGAATGAATACTTGCTTTTTGGTTTGTTTTTGTTGCTTTTTTTTAATCGTTGTTTTAAGTTCACTGGAAGGGGATGAGAGCAACTCCAGAATAGACATGGTGCAAGCAGAGACAGTAGTGGGACACAAAATTGTCACCAGCTGAGTCATGGAAAACACAGCTTGAGGGGCTGAGTTGCATTGTATTTTCAGTGTCACTAAAACAAATTCAGACTTTCAATTGATTTTGTTCCTGTCCTCAGTAATAACGCAACACACTGCCACACTGCCTGTGATAAGTCACTGCGAGTCATCAGGAGAAGTAGGCAGTCTTGCAGAACAAAACATTTTCAACTGGGAAGAGCAGTGTTTCTGTGTGAGATTTAGAGTTTGCGATATGACTTGGTAACCAGTAAAGTCGAAAGTTACTGTATTTTACTCGAGGCATTGGCTGTGGTAGACAGTTGAAAAGGCTCACACTGACTGTCTGAATGACATAAATAATGCGCTATTAGCATAAATACTTTCTAAGACATCCATTTAATCAATTTCTTAAATAACAGAATGATCTACTACAAAATAGTGGACTGTATACACTATATTTTGGCACAAAGATGGTCATTCTCCCACTAGTAACCAGGGGCTCTAAATAAATGATTTCAACAATGTTTTATTAAAGGAGGACAAGAGCCCTCGAGCTGCATTAATCGCGGAGAAGTCGAGTGGCACTTTTGTTATGGAAATGTTAAACACATAATAGTTCAGGCAAACAATGTGGAGCCACTTCATTCTCTCAGCCATGCTGACACCTCTTAAAGAGGAACTGCAGGGAAGGATGTGGGAAAGATTTGCTTTCTGAGGAAGCTTTCAGCTAATATTTTGGATATTTACCTCCAAAACTCAGGCAGTGCAAATGTAACTGAAGGGCATAAGAATATAACAATAAAGAGGGATGATTTATGCAACTACTACCAGTAATCAGCATTTGGTACCCAAATTCAAGACAGCCATTGACAGAAAAACCTTTTTTAAATGTTCTTTTCATGAATTTATTATAAGCTAAACGGTTATTAATGTAAAGGGTCTATGTTCATGAAAAGAGATTATTTTGAACACAAAGTAGTATAGTTCTAATATTATTCCTTGGGCTGGAAAGGGAAAGACGAACAACCTGGAGTTATCCCAGGGGAAAAGATGAACTGAGGTTTAGCAGGATGGGGCAGAAGAAGATTTGTGGTATGTAGGCAATTAAGAAATGTATTCATAAAATGGTACGCAGTGAAAACACTGCTGTGTAAAGGGAAGTTAATTTTCAAAACTGGTTATTTCAAACACACTGGAGGAAGAAAGGCTGAAGAAAATGCATAACTGTTGTGTAGAGGTTTGTAGCAGAAAGTAATCATGTACTTATCATCATGTATCATCTAACAAAGAAAAGAAACTACAAAAATTACCAAGAAGTTAGTAGAGACAGCGAAAATATCAGAAGAAAAGGTAAAAGTGATAATAATTTCAAGATTAAGCTAATCAGCTTAATTAATGTTGGCAGAGCCATCAAGGAAGATAAATGTGGTAGTAAGACAAGTATTCATCTTCGGAGAGAATATTTTTACTTTCTTCAAAAGTCAGAGAGTGAATTCACCTTCTTGTCCTTGGTGCTGCACCTGGAACAAGTTTTCAGACAACGCCTCCCTCAAGTTCAAGGACACTGAGAAACTAAAAAAGAGTGAGACTAGGAGGATGGCTAGGATTTGTGATCAGTGAGGAACATACGAGGGAGCTGTGCTTTTGTCTGGACAAGAAGAGGCTACTGCTAATCTATAGCTACTAAACCAGGAGTTACATAGGCTACAGGACCAGACTTCAGTATTAGATGGTATGATAGAGTGCATGCATGAATTGTGGCTGGATGGTTTGGAGTGAGCATCAGCAAGAACTATGTCAGGTAAGGTAGTGCACAATTTTGATAGGATTCCCAAGGAAGCTCCAAAACCTCTGCCTTTAGGGGATTTCAAGACTTGACTTGATAGCCCCAGCTGATTTTCATTCAGTGTTGGCTGTAATACGGCTTCTAGCAGAAGGTGGGATTGGAGGGTATCCAGAGGTCCCACCAATATAATTTCCTGTAATTCTGATTTTAGTGTTTGCATGACAGTGAGAAACCAATACATTTTTTTTTACTAGATCAGGTCTAGATGAGGACTATATATGGCACACTTCAATGGAGATGGTAATGCAGAAGATTGCAGAGAAGAGGCAGTAGCCTAGCATGTCTGTTAGGCCAGGGTGGGTAGAAAACAGTTGACAAAGAGTCAAAGGAACTTTAGGACAGTAGAGAGCAAAGCATACCATATAGTCCATAACTTGAAGACAAGAAGGAGGAAGTGTAAGTAAGGAAACAGAGAAATGTAAGGGAATGCAATGAGGAAAAGGGAAGGTGTCTGTCTGTTGATAGCTCTTATGAACTCAAAAATGGGCAGATTGGCTAGAAAAGTAAAGAAATGGGTTGGGAAGAGAATTTGGAAGAAAAAGTACAGGAAGGAATTTGCTTTCCTTTCTGTGAGAAGTACTTGTATGTACACATATCTTTGGCACAGCAACTGACACAGTAACTTGATGCCTCAATATAATAATCATAGAATCACAGAATGGCTTGGGTTTGAAGGGACCTCGGAGATCATCTAGTTCCAGTTCCCTGGGCTTGAACATTTCCAGGGATGAGGCATCCACAGCTTCTTTGGGCAGCCTGTTTAAGCCCATCCTCCCCATCCTCACAGTGAAAAATTTCTCCCTGACGTCCAATTTAAATATCCCCTCTTTTCGTTTAAAACTCTTCCTCCTTGCTTTATCACTATCAGACTATGTAAAAAGTTGCTTTCCCTCCTGTTAATAAAGCTACCTGTAAGTACTGGAAGGCTAAAATAAGCATTCTCTTCTCTATGCTGAAGGTGCCCAGCACGCTCAGCCTGTCTTCATAGGAGAGGTGCTTTGATCATCTTTGGTCTCACTCTGAAGGCTCCACAATTAGATCTTCCCACTTGCATGAATATAAATACATATATGGTCTCTCATATATAAATACAGACAGTGCTGACATTGTATTTTTAACACAGAGCTGTCTGAGCTATTACAGTGCTCTGCATAGTCATAGAACACACATTCACATGGAAATAAACATAGCTTGGTATATATTCCTTCTAAACAAAAATAAAAAGCCATGTGTTTTTAGTGCCCTATATCACAAATTCGATTACCTACTACTTCAGTCACCTACTACTCTCTCCAGGGAGAGTGGCTTTTCAGTATGTAAAGGAGGGCTATGAGAAGGAAGGAGACAGACTCTTCAGCAAGGTCTGTGGTGATAGGACAAGGGAAAATGGTTTCAAAATAAAAGAGGGAAGATTTAGACTGGATATAAGGAAGAGGTTTTTGCAATAAATAAAGGTGAGGTGCTGGAACAGGATTACCTCTGGGAAGTTGGTGGATGCCCCATTCTTGGACACTTTCAAGCTGAGGCTGGACCAGGCTCTTAGCAACCTGATCCAGCTGTGGGTGTCCCTGTTCATTGCAAGGAGTTGGACTAGATGATCTTTAAGAGTACTTTCCAACTCAAATGATTCTATAACTCTACGATTCATGGCCTGAGTATATTTGGCTTACAATATTTTTCATTGTTTAAAAAATTGATAGGTAAGATAATTTAAATAAAACAAATATAAATGCCAGAATTTATAATTGCTCACTGGCAATGGCACTAAGCCTTCTTTTAATTCAACCAGTGGTGACAGCTGATCATTTGCAATTGACATTGCAGATACGATCTTTATAAAACAGTGGAATCAGAATTGCTCAGGTTGGAACAGACCTTAGAGATCATCAGGTCCACCCATAACCAAACTATACTACCCTATCTCTAACAATCCTCTGTCTGTAGCATGATGGCATTAAACATGAAGACTTCTATGCCAGCATCACTAAGATTCCTGAAATCTGATTTTGTTCCAACACAGCAGATTGAAGTCACAAAGTGGTTGCTGGAGTGCTAGTGGAAAAGAGAGTACAATCAGAGTGATTGACTTGGTAGTGGTTATCTCTTTCAAAATGTAATTATAAACTTGCTGAAACATTTTAATATCATGTAATAGTGGATTATAGCAGGAAGTAAAACAGAAACTCTTATACTATCATAGAAACTCTTATACTATCATATTTTTGTTCATACTAGTGTACTCAGACTATAATGTATGTTTGCAAATTAGCCTTAAGATAAAGGATGAGGGGAAGTCATATGGAATAGAAAAATAAAACTGTAGGATCATAGAATTATAGAATGGCTTGAGCTGCAGGGGACATAGAAGTCCATCTAGCTCTACCCTTTCTGCCATGGCCAGGGTTGCCACCCAGGCTGCCCATGGCCCCATCCAATCTGGCCTTGAACACCTCCAGAGATGGAGCATCCACAAATTTTCAGGGTAGCCTGTTGTCTGTGCCTCACCACTCTCTGAGTATCATAGAATGAATCATAAATAGTAGAATGGCCTGTGTTGAAAAGGACATAATGATCACCTAGTTTCAACCCCCTGCTATGTGCAGGATCACCAACTACCAGATCAGGCTGCCCAGAGCCACATCCAGCCTGATCTTGAATGCCTCTAGGTATGGGGCATCGATTACCTCCTTGGGCAACCTGTTCCACTGTGTCACCACCCACTATGTAAAAAACTTCCTCCTAATATCTAATCTAAACCTTCCCTGTCTTAGTTTAAAACTGTTCCCCCTTGTCCTATCACTATTGACCCTCATAAACAGTCATTCTCCCTCCCGTTTATACACTCCTTTCAGATATTGGAAGAAGTAAAACATTTCCTGCTAACATCTAGCCTAATTCTACCCTCTTTTAGTTTATAAACATTCCCCCTTGTCCTATCACTGTCAGATAGTGTAAGAAGTCTGGCTTCATCTTGTTTATAAGCTGCCTTTAAGTACTAAAAAGCTACAATTAGGTGGCCTTCTGTTCTCCAGGCGAAAGTTCCCCCAACCCTTCTTCGAATGGTAGATGCTTCAGCCTTCTCTGTGGCCCTCCAATTTCATGGCCCTCCTCTGGACCTGCTCCAACAGCTCCATATCCTTCTTCTGCTGGGAGCCCTCAGGCCTGGATGCAGTACTCCAAGTGAGACCTCATGAGAGGCAGGACCTCCCCTCTCCCACCTGACCTCTCCCTGAGGACCACCCCTATTTTGATGCAGCCCAGGATACAGATGGCCTTCCAGGTTGCAGGCAGTCACTGCTGGCTCATGTCAAGTTTTTCATCTATAGGAAACCCTAAGTTAGAATAGAATAGAATAGAATAGAATAGAATAGAATAGAATAGAATAGAATAGAATAGAATAGAATAGAATAGAATAGAATAGAATAGAACAGATTGAATTGCACCACTGCATGGCACCTATAAGATCAAGTCCAACTGCCTGACCATTTGAGGACCAACAAAAACTTAAAGCATATTACTGAGGACATTGTCCAAATGCCTCTTGAACACTGATAGATACAGGGAATCAACCATCTATCTAGGAAGCCAGTACTAGTGTCTGACCACTGTAATTGTGCAGAAATTTTTCCTAGCCTCCAGTCTGATCCCCCCTTGGCACAACATCATGCTGTTCTCATGTGTTCTCTCATTGGTGAACAGGGAACAGAGCCTGGCACTTCTCTTTTCTTCACCTTCTCAGGGGTATGCAGAGAGCAGTGAGGTTGCCTCTTGGCCTCCTCTCCTCCAAACCAGATGATGTAAATGTGCTCAGCTTATCCTTACAGGACATGTCTCCCAGCCATGCTACCAATTGTGTTGCCTTCCTCTGGATGCTTGTAAGATTTTATATTGTGGAGCCCAAATCTGCAAGCAATATGTTTTGGTTAAGTCCATTTCAGAAATTGAGACCATGGAAGGGTATGAAACATAAGAATGCACAAAGAGACAGCAGGATACTTGTGATAAAAAGCTTGTGCAAAACATCTTTTTTATGACACAATGTTTTATTTATATAGTTCTAAATGCTTGACTTCTATTACAGGTAGTCTGAGTTTGTTTTCTATAACTGATGTCAGTATTTAGGTATGGGTTTTTTTTCTACACTTAGAGTGGAATGTAAATCACTTGGATAGGTAACACTGAAGATGACACAAGCTTTGGTGAATCAACAAGATCAATAGAGATTAATAGAACTAATGCTTGGGCTTGGGCCACTGTAGCTTTTTTTTTTTTTTTTTTTTTTTTTTGGACAGGAACTGATTGAAATAAATAAGATTCAGTGTCTGGATATGTTGAATAACTTGAGAAAAACTATTGCTCTAATAGAACATGTTTGGAAAAGGAGCAGATAAGAAAGATATGGAAATCTGAGAAACTGAAACCTTTTTCAGTTGAGGCTGTACAAACTTTACGTGGTTTCATTTTTTGGCAATTTTAGGCTAAAATTTAAATTATACTTGTTACAGGCATGGACTGAATGCAATCCCTCTCACTGTGCTTAGAAATAGTTATGACCTTTTGTAGAACTTACTGGGAACACTTTGGTCACAATATTGCTTTGTTTGCCCAAATGTATGTGGAGCAAGGAAACAAAAGAAATCTGGCAACTAAGTATGTCCTCTGTATGAAGAAGCATTGTCTCGTAAGCTGTATGTACAAACTAGCTATCTTTCTCCGGTCTTCATGGGAGCAAAGATGATTTTCCCAAATGCTTTCATAGAGAACATTTGCTAAATCCATCAGAATAAGTGAAAGCACGGAGCAGTGATGATCTTTCAGCCCAGCTTTGAAGATGGTCTCGTGTCGTGGTCCCGTGGTCTCAATGCTGTGATGTGAAAATCAAGGCAGACAGCTGTATTTCACTGGCTCCAACTCATTGTATATCCTTCCTTTGCCCCGGGGGGAGCTGTGGCAGAAACTAGAAAAGCTCCAACTGATCCTAACCCTGGCCCTGACTCTGCCCAGGCCATGCCCCCGTGCCACAGTGGAAAAACTGCTTTATAATGCAGCTGCTACCACTTGTCTCCTGGAAAGCTACGTCTGCTGGGCACTACTTGTTTGGAAGTGTGTTCCAGCCCTAATCCTGGTTGTCCTGTTGCTCTTCTGCATAGGGAATTGAAGACAAGGTACAGAAAGCTGGCTAAACCACCTCAGCTCTGTCTGGACAGTCTTCTACATCAGGGCAGTTGTAAATCTCTTTCCGTTGCTAAAATGGGCTGGGACTCATGCTTTCTTGCCATAAGGACTTTCATAAAAACCTGAAAATAGCCACTGTATGTCTGATACAGCTTTGGCTTCTGAAATAATATAAATATGACCTTGGCTGACTGCTCTCTATGGGGATCCTTTCTTTAACTTCTGTCCATATGGAATAATTTTGTGATCATACAGGGGGCAAGTTTTACAGCAAAACAGTTCTGTGAACAATTAGTGCTGCTTTGTATTTTTCATTTTCTGTTTTTGGAGGAATAACGAGAGGAAGAGATAAAACGATATTCAAAATTGTAACTAAAATTGTGAGAAAATAATATTAAATATTTTTCCCGATTCCTTGGTTCCCAATGATAACAATAAACTAAATGAAAACGTAAATTCATTTTGGAAATGCATTCCTATTTATAACTTTCACAAGTTTCAACACTGAAGTTATCAGGAGTGTGTAAATGTGCAATGAGTTTATCAAGTATCTTGGCCAGAATAAAAGTGAGGAGCATAAAAACTGTATCTACTGCAATATTATGATATAAAATGTTTATATTGGGAGATAGCAGATAAGTATCCCTGGGCAAGAAAGACAATCTGATGTACTGTGGAGAGAGAAAAAAAAAAAAAAAAAAGCAACACAATTTCAGGTGTATTACACTAAAAACATCATGAGCAGAATATGTGATTCAAAACTTATTTAATCTTTACCACAACAGCAGTTTTATTACAAAATATGTTTACTTTTTCGGAAATTCTTGTGTAATTCTGAGGATATACATGTACCTTAAAAGAAAATAATTTAATGTCACACCAGGGCCAAGGCTTTAAACGTAAGAACCTTGAGAAAAATTTTATCTTGATGAGTGATTTTTTTTTAATTAATTTTTTTTAAAGTAACTATTTATGTTCAACTGTAGCTAAATAGTGTGGAGAATGGGGGGTGGGGGGGTGATGAACAGTACTGAACAGTATACTATACTGACCAGGCTTGCTTTTCTCCTAAGACCTCTATTCTTCCATTTGTTTCAGATTTGCTTAAGAAAAAGAATGTGAAAGACACGGTTTCAGAAACACACTGCCACTTTAAGAGGATACAACATGCCTATTAATAATTGTATTACTCCTCTATTATTGTTAAGAATAATGAAGGAATGGGAGCATTGGCCCCCAAGCTGAATTTATCCTGAAATGTTTTCAATTAACTCTTGGCACCGGCAGGAAAGCATCAAACCTTTCCCATGCTGAAATATGGAAAATCTGCAGGGAACATCCCAGCAGGAGTGGAATTTCATTAAAACAAGCACATCATAATTCAACAACTTCTGCACCCTCTTTAAACCTTACTATTGATAAGGAGTTTGAGGCAATTTTTATGGATTTGCAAGAAGAAATCATTTCGTAAGATATTCTCAAAGAGTTTGTTTTGGCTGAGACTTTTGAGCTATTATCTGCTCCTTGATGAAAAAATACTAACACATTTAGCATAACTGTGGCTAGTAGTTAAGAGACAGAATATTAAGAAGTTTCTTTAGGGAGAGAGTTTAAGAAAAATTTGTATTCTGGACAGCCACTTTCTGTTATCTCATTTAAGGAACTGATTCCTTGACTATTGTCCCAGATCTTTAAATAAATGTGTTATAATGCTATCAATACCTCCACTTTTGAAAACTAAATGTGGAGACTAAAACATACTGGAGAACTAACTATACATCCAAATACGTAATAAAGTACAAAGAATGTAATATAATAAAAATATCCAGTATGTAAAATATACCAGAAGATTTAATAGTAGAATATTACACTAACGTGTATTGATTTAATAAAGTGCATATTGCTTCACAAAGATACAGGTAGTCTTAAACCATTTGGCTGTGCTCCATGTAATTAAAATTTACATATGGGATGCAGGATGTGGGTATTTTTCAATACTTCTGGATCCTTAGAGCTTGTTTGCTGTAAATTGCTTATGATTTTATCTTGACTGTACTCTCCATTCCCTGAAAGATCGTTATTCAATTCAGAATATAGATAGGATAAAGAGACACCACTTGCTGCTGTTCACAAAACACTTCATATTTCTTAACCTTTATAATAATAAAGAGATTATATTTAATCCCCGCAAAAGTCACAGGCTGCACTTAAATTGTAAGGCCAAATATCTATACTGGTATTTGTCTCCATGTTTCGAAGTAGTTTTGAGAAGTTACAGCAGTGTCTTGTCACTAACGACTCTATGTTCAAAAACTCATCAACTTCTTTGTTGGGATTTTCCCAAGCACACAACTCATCATGAGATGGGAAGAAAGTCATGCAGATTTAGAAGAGAAAGCTGCCGAGGCTAGTACCTCACTGAGAAGCAGGTTTGGGGGAAAGTGCTGAAGAAGGAGATGGTTAACACAGGGAAGGCTGCTGTTGATAGGGGTACCTTTTTCCCATCCGTATCCTAGCACTTGAATAAAGCCCCACACTAAGCATCTGCAGCCAGCTTGATTACTCAGCCTTTTCCTTCATGAACCTGAAGAGGTGCACATAACATCACATTTCAGTTTGCCACAACAACAGATTTCTGAAGTTAGATGATACTCCTTAGCAAAGTTGTACTGCGATAGTCCTCTCCAGTTATGAAGGGACAGGAAAAGTCAGATAGCCAAATCAACCGAAGTGATTCAAATCCACGCTGTCACGATTTTACAGCTTGACTTTCATTCAACAGAAACTGGAGGACTTCACAAACACATTTATTTCCATATTTTCGCAGTAAACTGTTTTCAGAATAGCAGACAGGATTTAATTTGAATTTTTTCTGAGAACTTTGTAAATTACAGTTTTTCTATCACATGTAGGATGAATAAAAAAAGCAGAGTAATTTTCACAGGAATACTGACAGCTGTTTTCTGCCTTCAGTTTATGAATTTACGTCTGCACCCTGTGCATTCTCAACATACTGTAACAAGGAATTCTGCCTAATTGCACAATCCGAAAAAAGGTGATCCTTTTCATTGGTGGGATTTTTTCACAAGGCCCAATTTTTGTACCAGAATTGTTAGTGAAAAATACATTTCTTTACACCTCTCTCTCATCATATCATGATTTTAAAGAATTCTACCAAATCCTTTCTCAGCCCGTTCTCTCTCCATGCAGCCATTCCATTCCTTTGATCATTCTTCCTGTTCTTTTCTTTTTTTTTTTTTTTTTCTGTTCTACCTATAGTTTTATTATAATATGTTGGGTATAAGAGGAGATCTGCATGTGATCTATAGGAAGATACTCTTTCCCCTTCCCTTAGATGATTGCCAAGTTCAACCTACTGGTTCAAAAAATTAATCCTGAGAGTAGTTATTGCTCAGGATATTTGAAAAATAATGGCCACGAATTGTTACTAGTAATGTAATGACTTTTGTATCTCAGTTCATTTTGTGATGAATGAGTCTAGTTAATGTAGAAATTTAATGAAAGAAAGAGGATAAGGTAATTAATTTCTATGCAAGTTTTTTACATGGTAGGGCAAGCTCCTTAGCCCTTTTCCACTTTGATTTCTTTCAAAGATCATAGAATCATAGAATTGCTCAGGTTGGAAAAGACCTTCAAGGTCATGAAGTCTAACTGCAGCCTAACCATACTACCCTAACAACCCACCACTAAATCATGTTCCTGTACACCACATCCAGATAGTTTTTAAACACATCCAGGGATGGTGACTCAACCACCTCTCTGGGGAGCCTATTGCAGTGCTTAACTAACAGTTAACAGTGACTTAACAATGCTTAACCCTTTCTGTGAAGAAGTTTTTCCTGATATCCAATCTAAACATCCTCTGGTGCAACTTAAGGCCATTTCCCCTCGTCCTGTCAGCAGTGAGAAGAGACCAACCACGTTCTCACCATAAGCACCTCTCAGATATTTGCAGAGAGCAATATGGTCTCTCTTCAGACTCCTCTTCCCCAGACTAAACAGCCCCAGTTCCTTCAGTCGCTCCTTGTAGGGCACATTCTCCAAGTCCTTCATCAGCCTTGCTGCCCTTCTTTGGACCTGCTCCAGCACCACAATGTCCTTTCTGTATTGAGGTGCCCAAAACTGAACACAGTACTCATGGTGGGGCCTCACCAGTACTGACTATAGGGGCAGGATGACTTCCCTAGTCGTGCTCACCACACCATTCCTGATACAAGCCAAGAGGCCATTGACCTTCTTGGCACCTGGGCACATTGCTGGCTCATATTCACCCAACTGTCCATAACTGTCCCTTTCTATCAGGTAGCTTTCCAGCCACTCTTCCCCAAACAAGTAGGGTTGCCTGGTGTGATTGTGACCAAAAAGCAGGACCCAATACTTGGCCCTATTGAAACTCATACAATTAAAATTGACCCACCAATCCAGTCTATCCAGATCCCTCTGTAGTGTCTCCCCTCTGGCAGATTAACACTGCCTCCCAGCTTGGTGTCATCTGCAAACTGAGGGTGCACTCAATCCCCTCATTAAAATCATTAATAAAGATGTTAAACAAAAGTGGCCCCAGTACCAAACCCTGGGGGGGGTGATGACTGGCTGCCAACTGGATTTAACTCCATTGACCACAACTCTTTAGGCCCAGCCATCCAGCCAGTGTTTCACCCAATGGAAGATATGCCCATCCAAACCATGGGCAGCCAACTTCTCTGTGAGGATGTTGTAGGAGACAGTATCAAAGGCTTTGCTGAAGTCCATGTAGACTGCATTGATAACCTTACCTTCATCCACTAAGGGGATCACCTTGTCAAAGAATGAAATTAGGTTTGTCAAACAGGATCTACCATTCATAAACCCATGCTGACTGGGCCTGATCCCCTGATTCACCTTTGATTGATGTATGATGGCTCCCAAGATTATCCGTTCCATAACCTTCCCCGGCACCGAGGTCAGACTGATAGGAGTGTAGCTACCAGGATCATCTTTCTGGTCCTTTTTGATGATGGTTGTCACATTTGGCAGTCTCCAGTCCACTGGGACATCCCCAGTTAGCCACGACTGTCTAAGGATGAGTAGCTTGGCAACCACATCTGCAAACTCACTCAGCATTCTAGGGTGCAATCCATCTGCCTCATGGACTTGAGGACATCCAACTTTTGGAGCAGGTCCAAAACCATCTCATCATGGATTGTGTGAAGCCTATTCTGTTCCCTATCCCTATTCACCAGCACAAGGGGTTGTGTATCCAGGGAACAACCAGTCTTACTGTTAAAGACTGAGGCAAATAAGTCATTGAGTAGCTCAGCCTTATTCTTGTCCTTGGTCACTGTGTTGCCCTCTGCATTCAATAAGGGATGGAGATATTTCCTAGCCCTCCTTTTGTTGTTAAATACACTGTTGGTGTATTTATGGACATTTTTTTTTGTTGTCCTTTACCTTAGCTGCCAAGTTCAGTTCTATCTGGGCTTTGGCTTTTCTAATTTTGTCCCTGCACAGCTTCACTATGTACTTGTAATCATCTTAGGTTTCTTGCCTACTCTTCCAAAGACCATAAACTTTCAGAGTGATTAACATGCTCTGTGATTAACAGTGATTAACATGCTCTGACCTATACTGAGATGAAAATTACTTTTTTGCTACACTTTTGCCAGCCAGTAGCTGAGATTTACCAGACAAAGAATAACATTGCATATTCTACAGTTTATTCACATTTCCTTTATTATTTTCTATTTTACCTCAGGCCCTCTTCAGCTTACTTCTGTATTGTTCAACCTTACTGTAGTTCATCCAATGAGCATGATAAAGAGAGTAGAGTAGTAGAGAAGGAAATGCTGAGCATTACCAGCCATTAAGGATCAATTCCACTTTGATTTCTTTTTGAAAACTTGTTGTTGCTTTTTTTTCTTATCATTATAGTTGTCACTATACAATGTTTCATCTTAGACTCCTATTCATCTTCCCACTTAAATAGAAAAACTTGCATTTCATCTTTTCTGCTCTGTCTGGCTTTCTGCTTAGGCATTCAGCCGAAAGGTCAGAGTGTGCTCTGCTTCTCTTCCTTGACATTTCCCACCATAAGGAGAATTTAGAACAGTTATGTATCTTTCAGGATATTCCCAGAACTCAATCACTCATCTTGAATTCAGTATTCTTTCCAACTTTGTTAAGACAGTGCTTTATAACAGTTAATCAGTGATCTGGGTCCTGTTTGGTGAGACAGATTTTCAAAAGACATTTATTTGGCCTTTGACCAAATTCTTCAGGTCTATAATGCCTAATCTAACTCACTGATGGTATACAAATGAATTTAAAGGATTTATTTTTATGCGTCATTCTCAAAAAGAAGTTTTCAAAATGGTGACTGGGAAAACACAGTTAACATTGTCAGCACAGACAATAATGTTCAGAAAGATTTAGATACATTAACTGGAGTTTAATTCTCCAGAAAAGTCAGTTATTCACAGCTTTTATTGATACAGGTTGTGTAGTATAAATGCAACCAGGGACCTCATGAATTATATGGTGGCTTATGAATTACAGTCACACACAGAATCCCTACCTACCTTATCTGTCTTCTCCCAGATCCAATATAAACGTGAAAGGAAAATCCTCCTCTGTTGTTGCTTTTGTTTTTGTTTGTCGTTGCTGTTTGATTTATTTATTTAGTTTTATTTGTTTGTAGTGTGTAAAGTATTTGTAAATCAACAAGTTTTGATTCTAGACCTCTTAGCTGTGTATGTGATATTAGTCTGAGTAATATACACAATTTGTCCTGGAAGATATTATGTTTAAAGACTGATGCAATTAGTCTTATTATCAAACTATCTTGATGAGTAGATAGAGTGGAAAGAGGAACAGGATCAGTATGGCAGAACTGCAGTATTCTAAATCCTCCAACACAAGGGGGAGTGTGGGGAAGAAGAAAAAGATAGTAAATTGTCTCAAGTGATTACAGCATGGAGGAACAGCACAGGAGTGGGGGAATAAAATCAGAAAGTTTAGTGTTTATGTTGAGAGATAAACAAAAATTGTAAAGAAATCATTTTATGAGTGCAGAAGAATATTGAGGATGGCCTTGATGCATTGCTGATTTTTTTTCAGGTGACAGGGAAAAAACGCTCTGTATTGATTCCCTCTTAGTTTCAGTTTCCTTAGAAAATGCACTTCTTACAAGCAGGGTTAGTTCAGATTATATTGGTAAATAAAGGGCAAGAAGTCAAGCCAGAACAGGAAAATACAGCCTTCTGCAGTAGTTTAATCACTTAGATATTTGCAAGATTATAAGATATTGCTCCTACAGTATTTAAAAAGTTCCTTTCAGACTGGATCTCTAGCCATTATCACTCATAAAGAGTGAATAAAACTTCAGACACCAAAACAAGACAAGCTCTTTGAAAATGGGAAGGAAATAGAAAAAGCTGTGGAACTGCAGGTCACTGACACAAATAATTGAATTCATTTTAAACTTAGTGGATAGAAGAGAGCCAGTAACATTATACCTAGATTCTAGCAGTTATTTCTGCATGCCTCTTAAGGCATTCTATTAAGCAAGCTAGTGAAAGACACTTATGATGAAACTGGCATGATTAGTGGAAAGCAATGCTCAAGTACTCATCACCAGTAATCACAGTCAGATTCTATGGATGTAGGGTGTAAGACTCTATAGGACTATTCTGCATCTCATATTATTCTCTTTTTTCTGAGTTTATTGATTTTTCTTAATGTCTTGGAAGGTGGATTGGAGAATATGCATATTAAACACAAAGATAGCATGAAGCTGAGACAAAGGAGATGTTTATTGTACCACAAAGTAGAATATAAACTGATCATAGCAAACTGGAGAATGTTTTTAGAAAGATATGATAGATTTTCATAAAGATAAACACAATATCCTCTTCATCCTTAGGAGTCCAGAAAGAGAGGAAAGAAGATTGAATGCAAACTAAACAAGAGCCTATGGCATGATACCATCATAAAAATATCAATTATCCTATTAACCTTTATAAATGGAAATATTGCCTGAAAGGCATATTAAATGGTAACCTACATCCATCAAGCCTGCAAAAGTTTCTTGAAGTCTCTAACGGGCTTGAATGTGGCACTTCACACTCACAGAGAGGATCCACTGGAGAGCTGAAAAAAGGGAGGTGAGGATTTGGAGTTGCAGAAAACATGATGTGAATAGAAAATGCAAATAAATGATCGTTCAGCTAAAGCTGAGCATACCGAGGAGAGATAATAGCAGATTTTAACAACAGATGTATGCAGCTCTGAAAGTAGTGTCTCCTATTTATTTCCATGGAGACTACAACAGATACAAAGAACAGAACACTATTTGAAATACAAATACTGTTTGAAAGAGCAAATTCTCAGCTAAAAAATGCTATTTTTCAATATCACCACCGCTACTTACTATTATTTTTGCTTGTGATAAACAAGAGCCTGCATGTCATGCTCATAAAAATCTGCACCAGTGGAAACCACTGTTTTACAGCTTCTGTGACACTGTCAAGACTAGGAAAATGCTGCCTGCAGTCCATCTTTCATTGGCCTGAACAGATGGAAGTGAAAAGGAGCCAAATTCAGACTACATGGTGGGTGTGGTAGGACAGTCCAGCCAAGACTGGCCGTGTGCTCTCTGGTCTTCAAACTTCCAGGTATGGCCCTGGCCATATCATGTTGCAAGAGAAAGACTGTCTGCTTCTCTGTCCTGTCTGTGGAAGTTCAAGTCTTCAGCTTTGTCAGTGTCATGATGTAGTGGTCAGAGCTGATGATTTGTCACGTTTCAGGAAATCCAGGAGGGCCACCCATTTCCTATCCTAAAACAGTGTGCACATCACTTAATCTGCTAAAGGCTGTGTCTTGAACTTTTTCTTCAAAAAGGAATTCATATGTAACCACTCCATGGGCTGCCATTTTGACTTCAGCTCGTAGTGGTGACTCCACATTTGGTCACTGGTAATGATGTGATCCAGGAAGCATCAGTTAAGCCTCATATTCAGACTCAACAGGTCCTGACAAACTTGCACGTGGTGTTCATTCTCTTCTTGTGTGAGCATTTGCAGGACGTATCTGGCACAGTCTTTGAGATATTCCAGTCTTACCACCACTGTTTCCAATACACTGAAGCTGGTATTCAGTTCCACACACATTTCTCTGATCACAGTCCACCAATTCACTTGAATGAGCTAATAGAGACTTCATTTCATGGTGTTACAGCTGTGCATGACCACCCAGAACATGGCTTGTCTTTCATGTTACTGTAACCACTACTGAAACGCACCATGCATCGCCTCACTGTCCTCACATTCACTTTCTGGTCTCCTTAAATATTCAGCAAGTGGTGACGGATGTCAATAGGTGCCATTTTTTCTTCAAGGAGGAATTAAGTGACACATGTTTGCTTCATACTCACTTCCATGTCAGATGCCATTTGTCAGACAGCTCCTCTGCTACCATCTGCTGCACAGCAACAAAATTTAACAGAATATTGGTGAGAAGGTGCACAGCTAACTCCTTGCTGACAAGGCAGCACGAGAAAAAGAGGAAACCTTATTCAACAATAGGCAAAACACTGCTGTGTTATCAGTAGTTTTGGTTGTGAATCCATAGCACATGCAAGCTTCTAAGAGGAAAACGAGTTCTATTCCAGCCAGAACCTGAAACCAAAAACATCTTCTTTTCATTCTCACTTCTGTACATATGTAGATGTTCATATATACAACATACGCTATGTCAAAATGAAAGTCAAAAGGAATCCACAGTTATACTGGAAGGTGTTGGTCCAATAGATGTGGTACATAGCTCTGCGGTTTAGTACTAGTCTTTGAGAAAGTTCTGACACTTGGTAAACTGAGTTTCACTCTCTTGGTGGACAATTTTTTAAGCTCTTTTGCAACCCAAATCATTCTCTGACTCTATGACTCTGAAGTGCCATCAATAGTGTTGTTGATGACTTTCATTTTGATATATAGTGAGTTTTTCAATGTACTCTTGGCAGGTTTTAACAGTTTGTCATTACAGACTTACACAAAATGTATTTTGTGCCTCAGAAAGAGATACATTCAAGTAAATTTATTATGCTATATATTACCATATGTATCTATGCTATATTATATTAACTAAGCTGTAAGTTATACAGAGAATATTTTCTAAATGGGGAAATATCGGAGAATTTTTCACTATCCAGTGTACCAAAAGATGGCATCATTTTTTTTTCATACAAAAGTTCTCATCTGCTGTTATTTGAAAACAGTGGTCACTTTCAGCAGATGTGGAATAGGACCCATGGCTAACCTATCTCACCTAGACTGCATATGAAAGTTACGAAAGAGGTAGCATTAATTGACTTGTTTGCCTTTATTGTAACTTTTCAGTGTTGACATATTTTTGTCCTTTGTACTTATGCCATGTTTCTGTTCTGGGTACCTATCTTTTAAGGGACATTGTGCAAAATTTTCATGTATATCTTTTTATAAATGTGTAACTTAGTTCATTAACCCTCATTCTCATCTTGTGTTTCTAAATGCATGTGACATTACACCTGGAACTGCAGAGTTTATGCTGTTATGAAGCAATCGGTGAGGGCTTAATTTAAAAATATATGAACCTGTTGCAAGGCTTCATTGCAAAGACTGTGCGTGCCTCAAAGCATTGCAGCCTGCCAGGCTCAGAATGATTTTGTGAAACAGGTGTGAGATTATCCACGTTTTGCAGATTAGGAACTGAAGGTGACAAAACAGGAAGGTGACTTGTTCAAGATCGCGTGAGATGTGCCTTCCCTGGGTGGATCACGGAATTGCTTCAAAGTCTTTGAGGCTCTCCAATGCTAACTAGTAACAAGAGCGAGAAAATAAAAGCATAAATTACAGTATAATACATATGTTTGTAGCTGCTATTATTATTTTAGTTTCACTGTGTTACGATGTCCTCTGTTGATGTTGTTGAGGGGCTGTGTTAAAATCAGATAGCTCAAAAGCAACTTATTAGTTAACTATGGGGAATTGTCACTGTATTCAGAATTATTTTAGAAATGGAATATTTTTATATTTCCACAAACATAACCTTCTTTTTACACGGGATCTAATGCAGTAACCACATTCATATACACCCCAGCCATTCCCTCAGATCTGGCCTTCAGGAAGTTCAAATCCAAATAGTTTTCAAGTCCAAGCTGCCACTTTGATTTCATCACATCAAACCCTTGTTGAGATCAAACCTTTGAAATGAGAAAAGATTTTAATCCAGTTACCCCAGATGGGGTACAACTCTCCAGGTCCTGAGAGCTGCAGGATTAGGAATTCTCAACCTCCCCTCACCCGCTCACCCACCCATCCATACACACACATGCATGCAGGCACAAACACATCGCTCAGCTTCGCACGCTTTGCTCATAGAAAGTACTCCAAACAGGCCAGTATGTAAGAGCAGATAAATAATGACTTTATGCCTTCCTCTTTCTGATCTAAAAGAGAATCCACACCTACCACACAGCTAGCTCTGTCCTTATTTTATTATTCAGCTAAAAGATTTTCAGAATTGAGTGAAAATCACCATAACTGTAAATGATGCAATTCACTGCTTAGCTGTAGAATTATTTGGAACTGGATGGTGAACTTTCTATTTCAAAATATCTTTGCTTCGCTTTTGTAATACCATGTCTTGGATTCAGTTGTCAGAAAATTCTCTTCCTGGGATAAATGCTAAAAAAACATGGATAATTCTGTGTATGTGAAAGCTGAAATTAGTAATTCCACTGTCATATTTACAGTTTGCAGCAATTTTCATCTTCTTGATGATTGCTTGCTTTCTGATTCAGATCACATAGTAAGGGAATTTGTAGCAACAAACTATTTTACAGCGATAAAGCTGGATAATCCATTCTTAAAATGACAATAACTCATGTGCATTATGAATGTTTAGTAATACATTTATATTCTGATAATTTTGCTGACATTTACTCTATATCCAAAAAGTATGTATGTATTGCTACTAAGTGGGGCAGTATGTTGCTCTGTGACCCATGAAATAGGATCAAGAAATTAATTATGAGAAGAAAGACAGAATATGATGGGTAAAAGCATTAGCGAGAAAACAAAGCCACACTTAGTTTGTGGCAATTACAGCTGGCATTTTTCTAAAGTATGAATGTTCGAGTATGTGTCTGTGTGTGTGCAGATATGTAGGTATGCAGCAAAGACTTGGTTTGTGCATGTTCACTTTCTTTTTGTTT
Organism: Lagopus muta; assembly: GCF_023343835.1. Classification (NCBI taxonomy): domain Eukaryota; kingdom Metazoa; phylum Chordata; class Aves; order Galliformes; family Phasianidae; genus Lagopus; species Lagopus muta. The sequence continues at coordinate 41,157,690 of NC_064472.1, read as the reverse complement.
GGTTGTTTTTGTTTTGTTTTGTTTCGTTTTTCCTGTTAATTTTGCTGGTTTCTGTCTTGCTCTATTGAGGATGAATAGTCAAAGGAAGTAACTATTTAGATCCTCACAAATTCTGTGTGATTTAATATAATTTCCACTTCATAAACAGCAGCACAAGGACAGAGGAATAAAGAAAACTTCACAGTGAACAAAGCTGAAAAAAAAAAGTTATTTTTCTAAGGGAATAAACAGAAGGAAACAAATATAGAAGGAAACGAATGCCTTTAAATAAGAAGATGTAATAAAGCAATATCCACAAACCACAGGCCTATTAGAGGTTTTTTTTCCACCTTTTTGTTGGTGTGTGTGTGTGTGTGCATGTGTGTGTGTGTGTGAAAGTAAAGCAATTAAGCTTTCGTCACAATGAGCAGCAGACCAGAAGTAGACAGACAGCCTCCTCTGTGTGGGGAAGATTTATACGGACCCCTCCCGGGTCTTTTGCAAGTCCAATCCATGGGCTACCCTGACCAAGGCTCAGAGCTGTTGCTCTAAAAGGGGAATAAGGGAAGGTTTGTCTTTTTCCTCTTTTTTTTCTTTTTTGAAATCACCATTTGTTATTAGAATACAAGCCTCCAAGTGATGAAAGAGAGAAACAGTTGAGGAAAAGATGTTTCTCCTGTCTCCCTTGTGTGGTCTGGTGTACTCATGGCGGGGGCCTGTCTAATTTCACTGAGGAGAAATGAGCGGATTTAACATGGGTTACAGCATGTCTCCCAAGAGACAGGGAGAGAAGCTTCCAGTCAAAGTGTGAGCTGTTTTGGTGTCCGTGTGCACGGACATACAGGCAAGAGAAGAGGCCAGCCTCCAGGCACCTTCTTTCTGAGAGCCCGAGGGCAGATAATTGATGTGACAGACGATTCTCCTTAACTTCCTGCCAACAAAACAGCTCTCCGATAGCTCACAGCTCTGCAGCTCTGCTCACTCAATAAAGGCCTGAACCTATTCCCCCCTCCTCCCCCCCCCCCCAAAAAAAAACCCAAAAACAAAAAACAATTAAAAAAACCAACCAACCAACCAACCAAAAAAAAAAAAAAAATGGGAACAATTTACTTTTTGTGAATAGTAACAACAACAGTAGGAATAGCAACAAGTTTCCCCCCTACACTGAAGGACGTTAAGAAACTGAGTGTTCAAGAAAACAAATACTATGGTAAATATAGAAGAGTTGGTTGCAAATGTAACAGTCTCTGCTATTATCAAAGCAATATTATAATAGTGCTGTTAAAGCTCCTCTTATTTAATGGGTACATATTACCCGTGTGGGAGAAAAATTACAGTACCCTTATTCTGCCCTTACTATCTTCTATCACACTTCAAATTCTCAAATCATTTGTGCAAATACAAATGAAAAGTTCATAAGGAAGGATATGGCTACTGAAATCTTTTAGTGAGAATTTAATGAACCACAGACCTTTAGGTAAAAGTCCTCTCTCCTCGCAAGCTCATGTCATGCCTACAGAGAAGCATGGCAACTAATCACTCAGTAATAATGGCAAAGAAAATAGTTCTGTCTGGGCTCTGGGTCCCTCCCGCTGGACTGGTGAAGTTTGACTCATACCATGCTGGCAGATATCCTCAGTGCTTTTCGCACTTGAGATGCATACCCATGGTTTTGGAAATACAATGTATCATGCAGATGACTTCATCTTCCAAAGTTTGTACTGTTATTGTAATCGTTTAAAAATGCTTTCTCCTAGCATACTGAATGTTACTCCGACAGTGAACAGCAGTTTGTACCAAGAGACAACTGTGGATGCCAAGAAAAAATGCCAAATCTCCTTAGCAAATAAATTTCTATGTAAAGTATTTATACACAAAAGGTAGCTGAATATGCAGGTAGTCAGACTTCATCCTGTATTATAATACACACTGGAACAATGGAATGAAGAAAGCTTTTATTCAAAGCATCCTGGCATTAGTGGGCTCTGGCACAAATAATCCCATTGAAGTCATTGTCTTGGCTTAGAATAGAAAGCTAACTGCAAAGGGTGCAAGTCTAAAGCCAGGAACTCTTCTGTAAATTTCTGCATATAATGTAATTCAGCCATTTCAGGTGGGTGATATTGTCTATATTCGTAGTATCTATATATATGTGTTAGAGATAAACTCAGACTCGGACAGAGATGCTAACCACCATAGTGACTTGACATCAGAAAGGATATTTCTACAAAGCCATAACTAACTTAATAATTTTCCATAACAATGTAAATCCAACACTTCTGACCTGTCTGAAGGGGACAGGGGCTGTCTCCAGCCATAACTCTGTAACTCAGGCTATTACTTTTATACAGAACTAAACAGTTTGGGGATAGTCCTCTGTACTCTGCAAATTGGTACCAGCAGATAGATCTCCAAATTCTTATTTCTTTTTGCTTTCTCAACTCTACTGTAGATCCATATGTTCCCACTCTGACAGAGTAAATGCCAGCATGATCATTTTTCATGCTGCGGTAAACTCTTCACCCTCTTCCCGTAATCAGAAAAAAAAAAAAAAAAAAAAAAAAAGGGAGCTGGAAGAAGAGGGGGGCAGTGGGTGCCTGCTGCATTGCGATTGCGTTTAAGCAAGAAGTTGCGTGTGTACATGGCGTGCGCACGTGTGAGCAAATGTGTGAGGCCCTGACCCGTGACAGTGCCTAGCAGCATAAGGGGGCTGGCTAGTGCACGAGCTGTCGAGACGAGGGGTGGGCAATGCAGGCCCACCGGGCTGAGGGGAGAGGGGTGCAGTATGCTTGTTGTCCAGCTGCAGCGGGTAGGTGCCTGCATGTAACTGAGTGAGCAGGGAGGGCTGACTCTACTGTCCGGCCCGGGAGAGGAGGGGAAACAAAAGCCTCCATTTTGACGGCTCTTCTTTATCCATCAGCTCCATTTACGAGGTCTCAATAGCTGGGGCTCAACAGCAGCGGTGGCAGCAGCTCCCGGCAGGCTCCCACCTCCTCCTCAGATGCGCACTTCCCAGCAGAGAGGAGAATGAGGAAGGGGACGGGAGAGAGAAAGAAAGAGAGAGAGTGAAGGGGGGAGGGTAGGGAAAGAAAAGGGAAAAAAACCTTGCTGACACGGGGCATAACTTAATTTTCACGGTGCCGGGACAGCTGTATCGTGTAATCTGCCATGGCATGCCATTAAAACTTCAATGCCTTTACTGACCCAGAAGGGAAACTCAGACCGTGGAGAGCCTTTTGAAAAGAAGTGGTGATCTTTCACGATTTATGAGCTTGTCTTAAAGAAACAGACTCCACTCACTTTAAATTAATCACCCTTTTCAGGGTACATTGAAATCTGGGGTCTCTCAGCTGAAGACTGTGGAGACCTAGTACCTTATGAATGCTTGCCCTGTCCTTATTATTATTTTCATTTCATTTTATTTTTATGCCCACCAAAATGGGTTGGTTTTCTGAGGAACTGTATCTTGCAAATTGAGGTGCAAAATCCAATTACACCATTTCAGTGTGAATTTGAATGGGGTAGCTGTGGCACTTATGCATTCTCATCCCTGCATACATTGTGCAAAAAGAAAAAAAAGTTGAGAAATAAGAGGAGTTAAGAACTCAGAAACTAATGAAATATGAGATATCTTCTATGATTTGCCAGCTAGAAGTGATGTAGATTTGAATCCTGCTGCTTCCACTCTTCATATAGATTAGGGGACAAATAGCTATAAACTCACACTGATAAAACCTCAACAGTTTTGAAATTATAAAAAGTCCTGTGTGTTATGAGAAAGTGTACGTAAAGTGTTTCCTTACTGTGTTCCTAGAAAAAAAAAAAAAAAAACCCTCATGATTTACAAGAATGCCTGCGTTTGGGATTATCAGAGAATGTATATCAGCATCCTTTCGATGTCTGCCATTAGTATTGTATCTTATTTACCCTAGATGTTTGTCTGGACTCCTATCTTGAGCACTTCCTTTTCCGGCCAGAAGAACTTCTCAATGGGCACATTTTTAGTAAAGACACAGTAAGTGACTTAGCAATACAAGGATTCACAGCAACAGGATAGTGATTTTCACATCCCTAAAACTTCCCCTGCCTAGCAGCAGCAACACTCTTTTTGTACCTTTGGTGAACTAATTATTGAATAACTTAAGCCAAGCAAGAATTTAATTGAACTATAGGCAGTGATGGAAAAGAAAGTAGTAGATGGGAATAAGATCTGAGATCATAGTGAAACATATATGGAAACTGAACATCTGAATTAATTAAGAAACCAGGGATTGGACTTCACAAATCTCCTGATGCACTTAAAGTGTCATTCACACTACTTTTTGTTAGCGGTCTGACTTCTGACTGACTTCTGAATTATTACTTAGGATAAATAGCAGAAATGAGTACTCAGAGAAAAAAAAAAAGACAAAGGGCTTCTTTTATCTGTCCCTTTTAGGGCTTAGAAGTTTTGGCAGTTTACTTGGAGTCTTTATCAGTTGGAGGCTTGCAATTTCCTTGATATGTTCAACTGTTCTTTAGACTCAGTTCTCTATGTATGAGAGTACACATCTCCCATGCATATTCGCATAATGTGTGCCCATGTTTTTTTGAGATGAAGTCACCTCCAGAACTCTAGATTATGTAGGGCAGGTTTGGCTTTTGTGCCTTACACTTCTACTTATGTATATATACATCAATATTCTTCCCAGTGGTTCTGATATGCATTTTTAGTAGGTTAGGTTTCTTATTTTCAGTTTTCAAAATGTCAGGTACTGCTGGCACAGTTCCTGTATTGGTAGATGTACTACATATGAAATAGAAGTTGGTGCTTCTCTGCTTCATGGATTATTATTTTATAACTATTTTCTAAGAGCTTGTTAGACTGAGGTAATGGCATTTGACAGTCACATTACTGAACTTACATATTTAATTACAGGCAGTTTGTATTCTTACTCACTGGACTGCAGTCTACTGTGAGATGTCATAATGATGCATCAGTTCTAGGGGGAAAAAAGATATTTGGGTTTATTTACATTTTGGTACACCTATCTCAGGGAAGCAGGATGAAAAACTCTTTTTCCCACCAAAAGAAAAAAGATGTACCTATTTTTCTGCTAAATAATCCCTTTTTTCATTTCCTTCAGATCTTTTGTTTGATTATTTCTACTTATCATGCACACAGGGCTCAACAACATCAAAACAGTATTCTGTAGACTACTGGTTGAATTCTTGAATTTCCAATCCCTGTACTGTTGTTGGTGTCTGTACTTTTCTTAAAACCTCAGACATCACTGTGTCAATGTATTTAAATAAAGCATCATTAGTGGACTCGAATGCTTGTAGCCAGAGAAGGTACTATCTGGCTGTCCCTTACAGTATCTCTGCCATGGTCCACTCCTGAGCAGTCACTTCTACGGTCCTATTACACATTTCATCAGAGCAGAAATTTTAAGCAGATTTGATATATTCATAACATAGGGGAGGCTGTAGCACTTCCCTACACTCCTTGCAAGCACTTCTTGAATACTTGCAGTGTTCAAGAGGCGTCTGGATGATGTGCTGTGTGATATGGTTTAGTGCTTGTGGTGGCAATGGTGCTGAGGAGAAAGTTGGATTAGATGATCTTGTAGGTCGTTTCCAACCTTGTGATTCTATGATTCTATGATTCCACTATGGGGACAGGTGGAGAAACTTAGGGCTCTTCTGCCCAGAGAAGAGAAGGATCCGGGGGTACCTTAAAGCAACCTTTGAGAACCTGAAGGGGTCTACAGGAAAGCTGAGGAGGGACAGTTTATAAGGGCAGGTAGCAACAGTACAAGGAGAAATGATTTTAAACTGGAAGAGGGTAGAATTAGACAAGATATTAGGAAGAAATTCTTTGCTGTGAGGGTGGTGACACCTTGGAACACATTGCCCAGTGAGGTTATGGATGCCCATTCCCTGAAGGCATTCAAGGCCAGACTGTATGGGACTTTGAGCAACCTGGTCTAGTGGGAGGTGCCCCTGCATATACCAGGGGAGTTGGAACTAAATGATCATTAAGGTCCCTTCCAACCCAAAACGTTCCATAATTGTGTAATTCTATGATAACGTAATTCCAGAACGTTGCTATACTCAATGTTATTTTTCTGTCATGATATAGGTAAGCATCTTTTCTCCTCCACTGGAAAGGCAGAAAATAAAGAAAAAAAATGAAACTCTCACCCAATAAAAGCATGATCTAGGATAGCATTTCAGGTGCTGGCATGGGGCACAGAATATGTTTCCGGTCATCCAGTGGTTGCTTCCAACACTGTAAGAACATGGTGACTGCCAGGCCTCCCCATATTTAAATTTCAGCCATTAGCTATGTCAATGGTTTACGGGCTGGTTTGGCCTGATTCCGTGACAAGCAGGGGAGAGATTTCACAAAATCCGCACCTCTGGAAAAGAAAAACAGGGGACCCCAAAATAATTAAACAAGTGGCAACGATCTGAGGAGAAGCAAACTAATTTACTAAATATAGTATCAGAAAGCAAGATAACGCACAATAATACAGTATATTAGAATTAGAATTAGAATTAGAATTAGAATTAGAATTAGAATTAGAATTAGAATTAGAATTAGAATAATTGAAGCTAATGAATCAAGTACAATGAGAGAATGTCCGAAAGGTGAATAGGCCTCACCACAACGCTGAGGGGAGATGCGCAGTCCAGCTGAGCAGCAGGAAGGGGAACCTGATGAAGAAGAGCCCATCAGGTGACCTTGCCAGGAGTTCTATCTCCTCTCTGACTGCAAAGCCCCCTGGGGAATGAGGTTCTTCTCTTCCAGACAAGTGCCCAGAACTGGAGTATTAACAGTTCAACTCCCAGTGCTCTACATGATGTTATGATGTGGAATACCGATAACCAAACATCATAAAACCATGACAAGCTACCATACCAAAAGGGTTTTGTCCTCTTTGGCTTACTTAATTACAGTGCATGGTATCACTGAGTTTTACCAGCGACTGGTTGTTTTCATATTTCCCTGTGGTATGATTCTTGGATATGTGGATTGCAATGGTTATAAGAGCAAAAGCAAAGAGCAAAGAGTAACTTATCTGTATGGAAATATTTCCACAGTGCAACATCTAATAAGATTTCAACAGTATATGTGAGGTTGGCGACATAATGTTTCACAGGAAAGAGTATGAACTAATGTGAAAGATGTTTTTATGAACCAGAGAATTCTTTCCACTTGTTTGCCTGAGTGAAATGTTGGTTCGGCTTTGGACATTTGCAGAAGCAAATAAACATAGCACAGAGGGGATCATAGAAGATATCAGTAGCTTGCATCCTAAACGCTAAGTTCAAGTTGGTTCATTTCATGTCTGTAGGATATCCACATGCAGTTATTTTTTTCCCTTTTAATGCTTTAAAAATAGAACATCTATAGAGTAAGACTCCAGCTAAAATAGAGGCCTAACACTTAAATTAATTCTTCCTCAGTAGAACTGTAGTAAAACCATCTGGATTCTTTAATTTTGGGGTAGCTTTTTTTCCTCTGAAGATGCAGGAAATGAAAGCCATTACACTAAGAATATATGTGGACTGCCTGATTCTTTAAAGGATAGAAAACGGGTATAAATCCTAGAAAGACAAGCAAAGTACTCGGTTAATATTGCATGGGTACAGAAATCCATTCTGGTGCTTTAGTTGTCATCATCACAGGCCATATAGTGCTGGCACTGACAGTTCAGAACACAGGCTGTAAAGGAAATGGCCCAGTCTAGAAAGTTTTATGTGGGCAAGAGGTCCAATAAAAAGCTAACTTTATAGTGGAGTGTTAAGAAATTTCCAAAATGACTCTCTCTCCACAGCTAATAAATTCTGCTACAAAAGAAAACTCATATTTGAAAAATTTGCAAGGATTACAGATACACATGCCAAGGAAGCAATCTGACTGGGGAGCAACCATCTGGTACATCATAATGTTCAAATATTTTTTATCACACAGAACAAAGACCAATTTATGTCACAGAGGAGTAAGTATTTTGAAACCTGAATTAGAGTGTAGTGTGATAATTTAAGTAGTGTGTTGCTGAATAATTTGAGCATGGTATAGGAATACTCTCACATGGTCTTTTGAATAGTTCACTTGAAAATTCACTGTATCCAAAACAGTAAGCTACTTTTAAAAATAAACTACAACCAATGGTTTGCATTATTTTATTGACTTATCTCCTGCAAACAGACTAATTAGAGATGCCTCAGTCTGTTTAAAAACAAGCATGCTAAATGTTAAGTTAAAATCATCACATTTGACATTAATAAACTTCAGTGAGATACAACATGCAACAATATTTAGAATAGTCGCAGTAGACCAGATACCCTCCTGGGGTAGGGAAAGAAACTGTGGAGACTGCCCAAGAAATTCTCCTGGTGCTCTTAATGGTAACAGCACTAGTCCTTTCCAGAAAGTTTCTGACACATAGGAGAGCACTGATTTTGGCTGAGCTGAGACAATCTCTGAAGTTATGATGATGTGAGACAGAAGCATGGAGGAAAATTTTAGGACTTAGAATATCTTTCTGCATCTCAGATCGTCCAGAAAATCATCCAAACCCTTTGATGTCCTTCCAGCTCTAATAAGATGTTGTTCGTTGGAAATATTTTTGGATCTAGAATGAATCTCGTGAGACCCGGTTCTTCATACAGACTGCAATTTCAATGAAGGCCCATGCATCTGAGAGGAGATCTTCAGAGAAGGCAAAATCTGTTATCTTGATTACGGGCTGATTTTCCTGCGTGTGAAACTTTCACCTTTCATTTCTGCATAGAAGTTCTGCATTAATTTCTAGCTGGTATGTTAAACCTGAGGAAGATGAATTTCCTGTGAGATGCTGTACTTCACTGAATCTCCTCATTTTCTGGGTACTGTCTTCTTTTAGGATTGATAAAATCAGACTACAGCTCTAAGAAATAATATTCATATGCTTCAAAATAGAACTGTACTAGGTCCAAGCCTTCAGGTTGTTTAGACCTATATTAATTAAACACTGATAATTATAATATAGACTTACTCCTTTGAATTTTGTGGCTGTAGGACTGTGTACTGACAATAAACCTGTTACACACAGGATGTTGGTGCATGTAGAGGAGAAGATGGGAAGTGTCAAAGGGGATCTGCAAGAACAGGAAAGACTGCCCACAGGCCAGTTGATGGGAATGCAATAGAATCTTGCTGCATCTTCAGCCATCTTAGACAGTGATGCTGAGTGGCCTTTGGGCAGGTATCATCAACTATCTTCCTCATGTTCTCTGTGCTTTTGGCACAGACGGTGAAACTGTTCTCTCCAAGTAAAAATACATTTGAAATATTTAGTCTAAGTGAGCCTTTCTCTCTAGCTGATAGAAACATACAGCCATGTATACAAGACATTTCATTCCACTGCCAGGAAAATACTTGAGATAAGTGACACTAAATCACACAGTCAAAGAATTTCAGGGGTTGGAAGGGATTGAGTCCAAACACCCTGCCTAAGCAAGCTCTCTACAGCCCACCTGTACTCACACAGATAGGCATGCAGGTGGGTCTTGAATATCTCCAAAGAAGGAGACTCCACAACCTCTCTGGGCAGCCTAATCCAGTGCTCCATCACCCTTACCTTACAGTAACATGAAGTTCTTCCATATGTTAGTACAAAACTTCCTATGTTCAAGTTTTAGGCCATTACTTCTTGTCCTATTGCTATCCTTGTCCTATCCTAAGTGCCCTCAGAAAAGTTCAGGGTTAATCCATTTACTGGGAACAGACGCTAGGTAACTGGTGTCGTTTGGACAACTGCTTATTTGTCTTAAAATCGGATGAGATGGATCCAGTGACAGGAGATTTGCTGGCAGGATTGATGAACACCCTCTGTACCAATACAAGAGCAAGTAGAGGAAAGACGTACTTAGGACTGCTGAAAGATCAGACTGGACAACAACTTCAAAAGACCACAAAATAAGTAGACACTGTAATGTTTTCATTCTTATCTGTCATTACATAAATTTCTGAAGGCTAGAATTAAAATGTTGATCATTCTCAGTCTCAGGAGGAAGTTTGAAATATAAACCCATTAATATTTGAATTTAATTCAGGGTATGATATAATTGTGACTGTTTTTACTGGTTTTTAAAAGACTATATGCCACAGTCAGTGGATTTGTAAGAAAGTTGAATAATGACTGCACAGCCAGAAAACAGGCAAGCAAAGAGTTTTGTACTATCCTTACTTGTCCATTGGGATCAAAAGAATTTGGGCACTTTGAAAAGCACAAGATCAATGCAGATTGGAATCTGAACATCTACATGGAATTCAGATTTGATCATACCAACTCAGAAACAGAAAACCCAACAGAATATTACTTTAAGGACATGGTAGGATTTCAAGCATTAACATGTCAAATAGAATATTTCTTTGGTTCTGCATTTCTTGCTATTTCTAATGAACACCTGAGAGTGTTCTATTAGAAACAACTGAAAACAGTTAGATACTCACCTCATATCGATACCAGTACTGACATTAATTCTTTCTGCTCTTAAACATACTATATATCCTTTTTTGTGCAGCACTTGCATTTTCGTCTTACTTTTCTGAGCATTCCATTCTGCCTAATCACTTTGTCATGTCTTCAGTCCTTCTTCCCTTTCCACTCTTACACTGAAATGCGTGCTAGGTTTGAAAATTGCATTAACGACTTAAAAGATTAGAAAAGCAAAAGGAAAATAGAATGATTTTAAAAAGTGCACCAGTATGATCTTTCAGAGTGGAAAGCAGTGCATAGGGAAGGATGGAGAAAAACAGTATCTGCACAAACATATCCAGAACACCAGTCCACATAGCAAACTGATGTGTATCTGGTATACTTACAGATATCCTGTAGTTGCTTGAAAAACTGTTTGTATCAAAAAGATGTGCACAGGATTGGATCTCTGAAGAAGGTATTCCCAAGCTGAAAGTAACTATTTATTTTGCTAATGTTGTATCTATACAGCCCTTTGAAAACAGCAGGTACTACTTATGTGTTATTACATTCAAGTAATAATAAAAACACATGAAGTATCAGATATTTAACCCTCTCTATCCCCAAGAAACACACAAATACAGTACTGTTCTAATAAATCCTTAATTTTACAGATTTCCTGCTGAAGTTTCTGACTAACGGTAAGTTATTTGTTCAGAAAGATTTTATGGTGCTCATAAAATCTCAATTACAGTTTTAAAATAACTTGTAGTTTTTCTGTAACATGATGCTGCCATCTCAGTTCCCAGAGGGTATATTAAATTCAAGTAGCAATAACAAATCATTTAAGCAATAAATAAATAACCTGAGACTGAGTTGTTAAGAGTTAATAGTCTCCCATACACTCAATAGAGACTGAGGCTCCACTCTATTAAAGTGACCCCCGGGGCCATGGGCCAAATTGCACCCAGTTGTTTTGTGGAAGGTATTCATCCCTCACACATTCATTTCCTTCTTTATGTTGTCTCTTTTCATCAGTGAAGGCACTCTGCAGTCCCTGAGTCCAGAGAACAATTACGGTACAGTCTCAGAGAAAAGAAAGAAAACTGGGGTCATAAATATGTTAAATGGGTACGTGGGTTTAAGTGGCTTTGTAAACTAAACACGAGGGAAACCTCAGACTAATTAATGAATATGAAACAGCATGATAGGAATGTTTGAAGGAGAAATTCACATTACACCTCCCCCATCCCCCTTAAAAAAAAAAAAAAAAACCCACACAATTTCTTTTCTAAAATTCATTCCAGCAAAATAGTCATGAAGCAACACATCCTCATATTTTACTGAAATAGTATACAAGTAGGAACTGGTTACAGAGATAACTGAATTGAGAATTCATTCTCAGCATCTTGTTGGAAACTGTATTCTTTTTCCTCCACAGACATGAGCCATTTGTCATGATAGCAAAGCTATGAAAAACTGGAGGAGGATTTAGGACTTCAGCAAAGACCACTGTTTAGTTTTACACTGTGTGTCTATTCCTCATCTGACTTACACTCACCACTAAAATAAACATGGATTCATTGGGTGCCAGAGATGTCGAGATTTGGCCCTATAATAGTAAGATTATGGACCCAGACAGCAGTCTTCATTCAGTTCTAGCAGTGGGACAAATTTTGCTCTCAGGTTCTTCTCCTGCCCTCCTGTAGGAAAACCAGCAGGAGGCAGAAGGGGGGAAAAAAGACCTATGGGATTTCCATTCTTTACAAAGCTTAGCCCAAATTCTGGGGAATGTTATTCCCAAGATCTAACACAAGCTTCTGCAGCAGCCCCTAGTTCTGCATCCACATCTATAGCTGGCTTCAAAATACAAGTTGGTTTGCATGGGGAGTCCTTTCCGTCTTAGATTTGAAAGAAACCAAACAAATTTTTAAACTAAAACCATCTCTATATATAAAAGTGAGAGATCTCCTATATAGCAAGAGATCACACTGTTTGGGGAGGTATTTTTCCAACTAAAATTTTTGAAGAAAATTAACATTTATGTGCAGATTATTTCCTGCACAATACATTTTTTCCAGAGTTGACCGAATGTGCAGTAGTGCCACCACCAGCATGGTAGAACCTGGTGATGAAGGGCCATTATCATCCTCAACTTTCTCAGAGACCTCTGAGGACAGTGCTCGCCCATCGTGAGACTGATGTTGCCCATGTCACTAGTGGCTGCTCTAATATCCAGGCTACATTAATGAAATCCAATGAGAAACCAAGAAGCATGGAAAAGCAGCTTCCTTTGCAGCAGTGAAATAAGCAAACCCTGCACTACACTGCATTAGCCCAAAAAGAGTTCAATTAGATGGAAGGAGGAGAGATGGTTCCCTCTTCTTCTACAGTTTATAACTTTCTGTAGTATCCTCCAACATTTCTGGAAACCATGAGAACTTTCTTCCCTCAGCAGCATGACCAGATCCTTCTCAGTGCACAGTGACTATCTCTAAAGGCAGACAGAGGAGCAGAAGCTATACAGTGTCTCTAAGCCAGCTTCAGGAAAAAACGTAGAAGAGCTGCATCAGGATGCTTCCTTCTCTCAGGTAACAAAACTGTGTTTTGACAGATTGTAGGCACCCTTCAAGATATGTGTGTCTTGGCTAGTGGGCAAAGGTGTAAGTTAACTAGCATGCATTCTCTCTGCCTTTAGGCAAAATGGGATAGGTTACCTTGAACTGCTAGTGAACAGGGTTTAAGCAGACTTTGTTGACTGTCCAAGAAGGCATGGAAGTGTCTATTTGATGCCTGCCACGTATAGTACTGTAGGGCTGGTGACCTCTATATTAATTGTGAGGTCAAGGTAGTTATGAATACTACTCTGAACCTTGGTGGACATAAATTCTGGTCTGCTCATAGCCTAAGCCTTAGTCTTTCATCTAATTCCACAGGTTCTGTATGTTGCACAAACTGTTCCTTAGCATGAAAGGTTTCTTACTCCACTGAGAATATTTCAGAAAGCTACAAGTACAAGAGAAGCTAATTACTGCTGAAATTACTGCACATATATAACAGCATTTATATTTGTAGTTGCCATTTGTTTTCACTATAATTTTATGTTTTGACTTTTTTCTAATTTTCCATTTCAGGATACCTAACAAAGCTTTTATCGAGTCTATTGTTAAACAAGCATTACTTTCTGAGATGCAGAGGTCAGGTGGCTCCCATTAGTATCACATACAGGTATCTAACTCTGTTCTTCATGGTTAGCACCAGGATCAGAGTAGTAAAGGTCTTGTTCCTGCACTATTAATCTCAAACAAAGCTTTTATTTTTATTTACTTCAATTTTCTTCTTTTTTTTTTAAATTTAAAGGAGAGGGCTTGAAAGCTCTTGCTCAGAAGGATGACAAAGCATCAGTCACTGCTCCTGCAAGACATGGAGATGGAAAGTCTTCAGCAAAACCTTCTCCCAGAGTTTCAGAATATGCATTTGAAATTTCTGTTTTTAAAAGTACTGCTTCAAAGCAGATACAGTGCAGAAAAGAGGGACAGAGACAGAACAAGACCTAAGCAATTAGCCTTTAATATTTTGATCACATTATTGACATAATTACACAGAAATGTGGGCATAGTGTTTATTCATGAACAATAAAATACTCCCAAGTCAAAGGTTTCCACTGAAAGCAGAGGAAAGATGCTTTCAGGAAGGAATAAGAAAGCTGGTTAAACTCTGCCAGGAATAGACCATTTTCTTTCTGTCCACTTGGCCCAGCTTCTCAGCTGACAAACCACCATTGTCTTCAATGCAGTGACACTGATCTATACCAGCTTTTCAACTAACGGATAGTTCACAGGCCACTTCTGGTTTTTGTCAAGTGTAGTCAAGATTTGTAAGTATTTTCAGCTCCTTTTGTTTTTTTCTTTTCTTTACTTTCTTTTTCTTTTTTTTCTTTCTTTCTTTTTTTTTTTTTTTGGTTAAATTATTTTTCCCAGCTCTGTTCCATGATGTTCTGTCAGCTGTCTGAGCCACCAGCTGGAATGATCAGAGCAAGAGAAGAAAGTGTAATTTGCTTCCTATAGAAGAACTTTGATAAAATATAATGTGAAAGGAATAAGAAGACAAGAAAACTTCCAAGATCAAAAGGCACTTTACAAGCACCAGCATGTAACAAGTGACACCACTCCAAGCAGATGGACACAAAGGCAATGCTTTCATTTGGTCATCTTTTTAATGGTTATTTATTTATTTTTACTATCCATTCAGCTGAAGGAACTGAGCATAGTCTAAGAACAGAAATTAGGATTTCAGCCATCCTCTCAGTAGCAGCAAAACTATAAACAGGGTTCAGTCTTTTATCCTTTGAACACTCCCAAGGCCCTTAAAGTCGGCGGAAGTGTTAAGCATGCCAAAGAAGCCCATAGTGGAGCCTTTAATGAATAGCCTTCGTTGTGCCCGGCAATTACACAGGTAGATAGTGACAAAGCAGACAGTGTCCAGTCCTAACAGCAATCCTTGTGTTTGGGAGATGATCCTTTCAAACCCTCTGTTCTGCTCCGTCTGATCCTTCTATGCTTGTCCAAGACAGGGTAGATCGAACAAAGCTACACCCCTTCCCTTCTGGCTGCTGTGAGGGGACAGGAATGGCACAGAGAAAAACGGACATTTTGATCCTGCAGCAGCAGTGTGCAGCAAGCATGCTGCCAAGAAGTCTGAGTGAGGCCCTGCAGTCATTCTGTTCACCTGGTTTGTCCCTCTTCCAGTTCCCAGCTCATGGCTGTGCTTGGAAAACATGCGAGTACTACATTTTTTCAAATAAAAGTTTTTGGTGATAAAGAAAAATCTTCCAAATTTGACCTCTCTGAACTTCTATATTCAAGCCACATAGTACAGTACATTTTATCTTGGCAGGTTTTCCACTTCGGTAGTGTTTCAAGGAAATGTGGAAATGAGAAAAATTAAGCAGTAAACCTCTGTCTCTTTCCCTATTAAAACTGTCAGGATAGTAAATCAAGTTTTTAATGGCCAGGAAAAACATTCAGTACATTTAAGAAACTGAACGTCTCTTGTGGCATCTGCAACATTATCACCTGGATCATTAACTGGGGAATAGACATATGTGACAACGTTTATGGAGAAAATGTTAGGGTGCAGTTCAGCTTGAGGAGCACCTCAAAACACATCGTTCATTTTTCCGAATTTTGTAATATGTGTGGTATGATCTCCTGCAACAAGGACAACCATTATCATCTTGTCAGTATTTACTCAAAGTTTCATAAATAC
Source organism: Lagopus muta (assembly GCF_023343835.1). Classification (NCBI taxonomy): domain Eukaryota; kingdom Metazoa; phylum Chordata; class Aves; order Galliformes; family Phasianidae; genus Lagopus; species Lagopus muta. The sequence continues at coordinate 41,141,989 of NC_064472.1, read as the reverse complement.
CAGCACTAGTATATGATTTTTGATGGTTTTTTTTTCGTTTGTTTGTTTTCTATCTAAGTATGTACACTTGCGATTTTGAGATACAGTGAATGATATTGACAGGAAAACAAATGGATTTGAATTTGCATGATCAATTACATGTGAAGAATAACATTTAAGTGAAATAGAAGGACAAAGCCTACATTTGAGGCAATTCATTTAATCCTGCAACCTTACTTTAACTGAAAAGTTGGAGAGAGATAAAAAGGAGTTTTGATTGAGAAGGGTGGAAGCAATTGAAGTTTATGCCTGGTAGTCTTTCTGAATTTTTTTCTTCTTTCTTTTCTGGAAGATCGATCTGTCAAACAAAAAGAAAAATAGATTTCCTGTCCATTACATATACAAGTCCTTGAATTATCTTTAGCGGTTGCCTTTTCATTGAACTGGGGTCCAACTTAATTTGAAATTACTCTTTTTGGAAATCCTAAACCCTTGACACATTTCATTAGGCACAAAATGATTATAAGTATCAGTTAATTTGTTTGAAGACTTGGTAAACACTTGTTACAAAGAGTTTTAGAGATGTCTAGTAGTTAGCAGAAAAGGGAAGCTGTCTTCAATTCTTAGTTTATTTACTTAGCACTTATTAAGCACCACTTCTGTATCTACCCAAAAAAGAAATATTTTAAGCAAACCGTAAAAGTAGGCTTGACCCTTTCATGGGCACGTCATAAATCAATTGTTAATGCAAGGGTGAAAACTCTGAAAGAGGTCAGAGGTGGAAGAGAGGTCATCTCTGAGAAGGGACAGTGTGAAAATCCACAAGGGGTGGAGCTTAGCTGGAGATAAAGCCTGGGGAGAGGAAATTCTAGAAGTCGAGAGGTTGTTACAGTAAGAAAACCAATAAAATCATACCTATCAAAGTGCTGAGGTTACTCATAGATCGTTCATAAGCCTACAGCACCAGTCACTAGATCAGTGATGCCAGCTCACCTGTCCAGTGAAAAAAGTGCAGTTTTTAAGTGGAGGGTTTGCTTTTATTTATATGCACAGTAAGAATACTTATATCCATTTCTCAAAAAGTCTGTCTTTTTCTTCTGTTTGAATTTTCCTGATCTTGCTGTCACTAAGTCAGAGAAGTTTAGCTGCTCTCTGAACTACCTTCAATAAATTGGAAGAAAATGCTGTATAAAAATGTTTAAATTTATTTCATGAGCAATCAAAGAATTCAGCACACAGTTTACTTCTGTGGTTTGGACACTGTGCACCAGTGCCTAATACACTAGGATTTTCAGGACTGAAACTGCAGGCAGAGTACTGGTAGTTACACAGTAGTATGAAATGAAGACATTCTGAACACATTTGCAGTCGCATAAATAAAAGTATCAATCACACTAAAAATCCATTTTGTCATCTCTCAGCTGTGTCTCATCTTCAGCCAAAAGGTGCAAAATGATGCAACGTAAGATTTGCTCATTCTTTAACCAGTCCCACAGTTTTTTTGTGCTGCTTTTAGCTCAAACTCAGAATTTCAATGAAGAGTTCTTTTTAAGCATTTGTTTCACTCAATAGACTGAAGTTTAAATTCCAAACAATTAAAGTTATTCAGATTTAAATGGGAAGATTTCCTGATTGTTTTGTAACTGTGCAATTTATAAGTCATAATGACATTCCTTCACTTTGTCCAGAAAAAACAAAGGCTGATTTATTTCCTAATAACAAAGGCAAATGACGAGGCTGTATGAAACTGCTTCCTTATTTTCAATGGGTCAGTGCCAGGCTGCTAGGTATCTTTGAACATCCCATCTATAACCTTCCCCTGAAGCAAAGCTCTCCAAAACTTTGCCAATCTATGGAGCATACCACATTTGATTTCTTCTAACCACCAAGTTACAGTACAGCTGTTATCTGCATAGACTTTTTCTAGAGATCTGATTGATATTCATTGTATCAGCATTGATTGCACTGAGCTTACCAAAACACAGCAGAATGCATTCATCTGGCTAATGTATATACCTTCATTGATGCTGCATTGTGATGTAAACAATGTCCTGTTCCTTCCTTATAGTAACCTAATTGACAGCCAGGCATTTCGTTTGCTCCAAAAGGCTATTGTTGTAGTGAATGCCTTAACAATAGGATTTCATATAAGTTGGGGCTTAAGAAAAGTACAATATCCTTCTTCTGATATAAAACCACAGACTGCATACTTGTTGAAGGCAAGATAATGAGTTCATCACAGAATTAAGGCTTTGGCATTGTTGGGAATCAGTTACTTCAGTTTTAAAGATACACATGTTTAAAAATGGCTTTCGAATATATATATTGTCTCCTTACATATTCATAAATACATACATATATATTTTTAAAAGCAAGTAAGCAAATAAAACAAACAAGCAAAGACAGATCTCTCACTCTCCTAAACAGTAAACTCACATAATGTCAAGTCTTAAACAAGTCTAATTCTTGGATGTTGGCTATCAGTGTTGAATCTTCAATTGAATTCTGTAGGAAACAGAGTTAAAGCAGAGAAAATCTCAGTCTTCATCTAAAGAATGATTTTGCTGTGGCTAACAACAACTCATTCTGTAACTTTGAGACCTAAGCACTCAAGCTATTTCAAAATGCTCCTTAACGTTAAGTGCCTTCTATTCTTTCCCTCCCTCTTGAGACAGAATCCCTTTCTCTTCCATCTTGCAAGTGATACTGCCAATTCTAGGCTGAATTTGAAGATCTGGCCCTAGCAAGATCTAGCAAGTGTTAAAAACCAAAGTTCAAAAAAAAAGAATTATTGGAAACTAAATAAAAAAATTCTCACTATTTGAGCCCTTCAGTAAGTGTGACACTCTGATATCTTCTTGTTACTGAATTGAAAAGATTTCGATTGATGTGCATTTTATGGGGACAGAGGTATCAGTGAGGAGGATGAGAAAATGTCTTCCAAACATGTGCGAATAGAAGTGGGCAAGGTGTAATTCGTGCTGCTCCAAAAAAAGACACTTGCAAGTTCCTTCTACTATTGAATAGACATTCAGCACAACCTCCTCTTCTAGTGGAGTCCTTGAAGGAGCATTTCAAAAGCTTTCCCCACAGCTCTACTGAGGAGTTTTTGTCTTCCAAAATTGAGAGGATTTTTTTAAGTGGCTGGATTTTCTACCCCTACAGAGATCAGTCCAGAGGAGGATTAAACATCCAAAGCTTCAGCTGAAATCATTGGATTTGAATCTGGGTCTAGTGAGAAAGCATTTTCAGTTTTGATGTGTTAAAATTATTTAGACTGATATTCTCTAAACTGCTGAAGTACTTCAGGCTCTTCCCATTGAAGTTGAATGAGTTATGTAATTTGAGATTTAGGTGCATTTGAAGATCCGGTTTCGAACACGAAGCATGACAACAGTATGATCCAATACACGTGTACTCTGGCATGAAGCAAGAAGCTGACAAGTCTTGTTCTGCCAGGTTTCAACAAATGTCGAAGATACTTGAAGTTTGTACCTTTAAGAGCTTAGAAGTAATCAACTTCAGACTGTTCTCTCTTACACGTATGTATTCAGGTGTATGTTTAAATGATTTTTTTCCAAAACACAGCATCTCATCAGGATTTTCCCACACATGCATTTGTACAGTCTAAATTAATCTTTATGATGATTATTTTAACTGGTTGAATAGATCTCAAATGTGTTGAAGTGCAGGATTTTCAATGTCATCCTGCTTCCCTCTTTGGCATACTTGGGAGTTCATATGTGCAAGCAACACCCTCCTCTCAAGCCCATCTTTCTCAGGATTCCTGAAACACACACAAATAATTTTGCAGAAATGTTTAGCCATCCCAGCGGGAGCTGGACTGTTGTGATGATGGCAGCTGCTGGGTGAAGGATGGAGAAGCTTTTTTGGCACTGTTGCCAAGTCCATTAGTACAAGCTATCTCCAGATGTTGGAACTTGATTATGGTGGAAAAGTAATTTTCTATTAGCATTATTGCTAGGAATGGGCAGGTTCACATTGTCTCAATGGGCTCAGATCCAACAGACTTGAAAATTCAGTATAAGCTCACATACTGCTTATTTTGTGCACCTCTGGGAAGGGAGGGAAAAAAACACTTCTGTTGGGGGAAAAAAAAAAAAAAACAGAAGAAGAAGAAGAAAAAATGTCCAGTGAAAACACAGAATCCAGGGAGAAGGACTTAACACAGTGAAACAGAAACACAAAATCACAAAGCACAAAATAAACCCACAATTTAAAATGTGTTTCCTAAATATTACTTTGGGAGATTTAAAGGGGAAAGTTAAAGATTGAATGTAGAGAAGAGAGAAGGTGCCCTCTTGTAGTCTGCTTATTAAACCCGTCTTTTAAAAAAGATACGTAAATTTGTCCATCCAGCATGATTTGTTGATTTTCTTCTAGCAGAACAAAACCCCAAGCAAGGAGGAGAAGAGGTGGCAGAAATGTAAGCAGGAGGTGCGGGCATACTTTGCTATAGGCTATTACAGCTTTCACAGATTTTGCTTTGGAAGGATCAAATGTACAACTATCATATTAATAATGCCTGAAGAAGCCCACTGGGTATCTGGTAGCTATGTTAACTATGTGGAAGGATTCTTTCCAGCAATTAACAAAGTCCATAATAGGAGAGCGTTGCAGGATATTTGCTCTCTGGGGATAGAAAACAATTAGTGTTGTTGAGCCTAAACTGTGGGAGCTGGGCACCCGTATGAGTGATACCAGGACATGCATGCTCCATTCGCAGCTGCTTGTGCCCAAACACAAGAGCATGCATAAAACAAAAGCCATGCTTTCCAGCAAATGGCATAGTTGAAAGGGATTAAAGTAAGAAATAGATTGAGTCCTGATTCAGTCATTCATTTTAACTTTAAAGTCAATTTTAAATAAAAAAGCTCCTAGGAAGAAGCTCTCTCAGAAGGAAAAAGTTGGATGTGGAGTATGGGGTTTTTAAAATAGCCTTTAGAGAGCAGAAACGTTCCTTCAGACATACCACTGGTTTCCACTTTTCTCTCGAGCACAGTGCAACATGAGGAGCATGCATTTTACAGCTCTAAGCATATTTAATACCATGTTTTTACAGCAGCTGTTGCTTTCACAGAACTTTAACCTCACTGTGTAAATGCATCACAGGGAAAATACTCAGTTGTCTTGGAGACAGCCTTTGCTCGCAAGCCTTTTTCCACTGAGCTGGTGTCAGCTTTCAGCTTCGGTCACATTCCAGGCGGGCGGGCAAACACCGGCCTCTCCGTGCTCCTTGGTTCTGGTCCTGGCGAGGGCGGCTCAGGAATCCGGGGCAATTACCACGGCCTGCTAGATCAGCTTCCACCACTACACCTGACGAACGTGGTGAAGATTCGTTCGTAGGGAAAAAGAAATGTAAAATTGTTCCTGACACCTTTTCTTTCTTTTTTTTTTTTTTTCTTTTTCTTTTTTTCTTTTTTTTCTTTTTCTCTCTCATTTATGACAAATGCCTGCTGTTAAAGGACTCACAGAACTCTCTGCCAAGAGATAATGCAACCTCCTGAATTGCCTGGCCTATTCCTCCAGCTATAGGTAATAAACAGCAAACAGCAAAACACAGCAAAATCGTGTCTGTGGACACAGCACAAAAATTTATCCTAAAACCCAGAGTTCAAAAGAACTAATTGGGAACTCCTATTAGAGCCAGGAGTATTTTTTTTCATCTCCAAATGTGCCTGAACTGTCCGTGTTCCATGAGTGAGTAGTAATAATAATAATAGTAATAGTAGTAATAATGTAATAACAATAAATGATGCTGCAGACTTTAAGGATAGCTGCTGTAAGCCAAGGAATTTCAAAGTTGTGGATCTGCTTAGATTCAATTTCGGATCTGGACTAATTCTTGCTAAGCAGTGAACAGCCTTGAGTGTAGTGTACATCTGAAGGCCTCAGGTGCACCATCGAACTAGGTGCAGTCCTGTGTCTGACTAATTTATAATCTGCACTACTTTCCTTTGTCCTTAGGCACTATTTTTATCAGCAGACAATGTAGAGGCAATGTAGAGCTAAGAAAATAATGTTTGTTCCCAAACGCCCTCATCAGGGCCCCAGTTCAGAAGGCCTAGCAAGGACAATATTTAATTACAGTCTTTAATAGACATCCATACTTCGGACTGCTTGGTTTATATGACACTTGCAAAGCATATGTTTAACATTAGGAGCATCCTTTCCAAAGTCAGAGCCTAGAAAATTAGCAGAATATATACCGATAAAATAAATTAGAGCTTATGAAAGAACAGATGTGTCCTAATGCTTCAACAGGAAGCTGTCTCCTGAGTTAAGGTATGTTTTAAGCTTGTGTTTTAGCTTGCGTTTTGTACATTCCATCAGCTTATGTCTCTTAGTGCTTAACAGTGGGTAACAAATTGTGAAAAGATGTCTTCAGTACAAGTCTAGCTTAACTGGCACAGGCTATGGTGATTTCTTCATCCAGTGCTCAAGAGTTAGCACAGCTGGCTCTACCCAGATTAGGAACATGCTGCTTGTACAGTGCTTCTTTTCCAGTGTTGCTGTGCCACAGACTGCTCTGCTGGCAAGCTAGGATTTGCAGAGGCTACTGCAAGGCTGAGCAAATCCAACAAAATTTCTCATGCAATCTCAGCCACCAGCAGTTTTCTTGATTAAGACTAGGTGGCCAGAGCAACAAGTAAGCTGAAAACACTGCAGTGGATATCTGCATGGTCCCCATACAGTTGTCAGAGCCTGTTCTTCACTATCCTCTTTGCTCCTTCTTAAAAAAAAAAAAAAAAAAAAAAAAAAAAAAAAGGTTTTGGGTACCCTTGGTGATGTACCTCATTCCTATCCACCTCTGATGATTTTGTTCCAGAGATATACCAGTGAAAGACTAGAAAATGATGATCCCAGATTTCCATCTTACCTTTTTCTTGTTTCTAATGTGCTAAGTGCAACAGGGGACGATGAAGGACACAGTCACTGATCACATTGCTTTCCTTGAGACAGACAGGGCCACAATTAGACAAGATAGGTGAGCTGAGGTCATTTATTGAGAACAGTAGCAGCTTCTTAGTATAGAAATGAAATTTGAAATGTGGAGCCAAAGCCATAAGACAAACCTCTCCTTAAAGTCATGATCAGGATCTGGCATTTTAGAGGATGCGTACATGACTGCCTGCAATCTGAAAATAATATGCCATGTGATGCCCTGTAATCTGAAAATAGCATGCCATGTGATGCAAGTTCTCACACATTCACCCTAGGTGCAGGAGTTCACCAGGAAACAACTGACGAATGCTGCCACATTAAAGCAGAAGAGAGCCAGTCTGACTTGATCTGTATGACCTCAGAGAAGAGTTTGTGTGTACTTGGCATTTATACATGCAGCTTTACTGAGTGGGGAAACATACTGTAAATTGTAACTGTGTATCCCATGTCCTAAAAAGTACAAATTCCTGTTGAGGTCATGCTGTTGGCTACACTACTTTTTAATTCTGTTCGTTTGAAAGTACACCCTAAAAATTCCACTCTGTCTATGTAAAGGCTTGCAAAGGCAGCTGCTAAAGTCTGAGTGACGCTCGAGTTGCTTCCAGAGAGTACTAAGGAGAGGTAAGTGGTAAGTAATTAGAAATAAATAGTACCTAATCACATTGATTTTTTTAATTTTTTTTTTTTTTTTTTTTTTTTTTTTTTATTTTTTGGCAAAAGGCCGATCCTTATCCGAGTTGAAAAGAAAACATGTATGCAAGGTTTTCATCCAATCACAGACTATACAATCTCACATTATTTCTAGTCAAAATGAAGCAACCCAGCTGGAACTTGGAGGCCCTGAACGTTCCCAAATAAGCAAGAGCCCAGAATTATAAATAAATGCATTAGCAAAACTGTTGGCTCTGTTTTAGGTATTATATTTCAAAATGGACATAGGTTTTTTTCTTTTTTCCTTTTCTTTTTTTTTTTAACTCTAGTTTAAAACTGACTTAAGTGAGGCAATTGTGATTTATGTAATTCTAAAGCTGACATACATCTTTTTCATAGACTACATTCCTATATACAGACAGTCAGAAATGAAGTTGTCCCATTATTTTCAAGAAGGAAATCTTTCAATGTCAGAGTTAAATTCTTGGAATTTCATGTTAGCCATTCATTATCATTGGCTGATAACTTATTTACCTAGGTCTATGACCTTTTATGTCTGCAATCTCTTATCCTCTAGGTCTGCTGTCTTCATCACATTTATGGTGCTGTTACAGCTTTGTACTAATCCATAAAAATTACCTTCAAGACTGTTTAATTCTCTTGGAAAAAGAACATTTGAACTCATATGATCAGTCAACAATTTTTCCTTCTCTGGCTCTAGCCTTTTGAGTTTCAGAAATAAAGATGAGAGTGAAATAACTGGTAAAAAATCAGCCTCTGTTATCCTCCTGCAAATGATCAAACTAGGAAGATACAAAATTTCCATGCTGAGGAGTTTGCTTGAAAAAAGAACAGTGCTCAATACACATGGCCCAGTGAAAGCATTATACTATTTTTGTGAAGAGATTTATGAAAGTAATAGAATGAAAATCCTGTTATTTTAAACTTTAGGATATATCAAAACTTTCCCAGACAAATGGCTAGGACTGTTCTTCTATTTAAAAGCAAGTACCTTCGTGTTTCCCTTCCTTACCTTACTCAGGAGTGCATGCCCAGGCTTCTCTAATCCTGTCTTTTTGGGAGGCCTGAGGATCTTCCCAGTGTCTCAGTGTCCCTGCTCATCACCTTGGTGTCATCAGGAACATCAGTGCTCTCTTGGTTTCTGCAACAGCAGACTGAAGAGGGAAGAGTGGCAGTGCCTATCCCTCCCAGTGCACAGCAGAGCTGGGCTATCCATTAGCAACTGTTGCAGGAGGCTGTGCAAACGTCCTCTTCAAGCCCAGAGAGCCTCAGGAACTGGTGAGAAATCAAATAGACAATGTTGCTCCCATCTTCAAGAACTGAGCCACCAATTCAGCAGTTATAGTCTTTCCCGACTTCAATCCTAATGGACAAGTTAACTAAATTTCTTGTTTCTATATAAGATTCTTCTTGTTCTAAAGTATGACAGAGCATCATAAATTATTTAAATGGCCTTTTCCAGGGAGATAACTGACAACAAAAAAGTGGTCTGGCATGCTGTAATGAGAAATCTTAACAAAATACAAAAGCTTCCAGTAACGAGTTTGTAAAGAATCAATTTTCTCTTCAGTAAGCTATGAAGCAATGACAAATTACATTTCTGGGGGAAACCACCAACAGAATTGAAGAATCATAAAATCTGTTTCAGTACAGCATCTTTGTTGGACCAGTTGGTGAATGCACCCAGGAACTCCTGTGCCATACCACCTGCAGATGGTCCCAGATCTCTCAGCTGTTTGAGATGATTGGGAAATGAGTAAGTTTCAGAATAAGGTTGTTAAGGCAGATTTCTAAGGAGACTTCATTTATGTTGGCCAGTCAAAAGAATACAGAGGAAAAGGAGAAAGGAGGCTTCCTTACTTATTGTTATGTGATACTTCTAAAAGGTTTGTGTTTAACCCAAGGGAAGGAAAAAAAAAAAAAAAAAGAAAAAAAAAAAAAAAAAAGAAAAACCAACCACAAGTATAAAATCAGTGAAATCTGAAATGAAATAGAATCAGTAGATGTTCTTTTCCTGAAAAGAAATGAAGTATTTTCTCATAAAATCATAGGAAGTTCTGAGTTGGAATAGACCCTCAAGAAGTACTGGAGATGAGGCTGCACAGCAAAGAGCAAAACCCTTCCCTTGCCTGCTGTTGGGTGTTGGCCCTTTTGGCTCCAGGGCACATTACTGACTCAGATTAAACTTGCTGTCAGATAGAACCCCTGGATCCCTTTCTATGGGGCTGCTTGGGGCTGCTCTCGAGCCCTCATCCCCCAGTCTGTTCATATATCCAGGTTGCTCCATCCCAGATGCAAAATCCAACATCAACTTGGAATGAAGTATTTGACATACAAACAACCTTAATTTTCAGGTGAATTTGAAACATCTGAAACAGTTTTATAAATATAATTTCTTTTTCTTCAGCAAATTGCCTACTAGATTCAGTACACAACCCTTTTCCAATAACAATATGTTTCAACACTGAATCAAAGTGAGTGCTTGTTAGAATTGGTGGGACTCTTGCCAATGTGTGGAGTTGAAGTCAAACCCCTAGGGGAAAGGAGGATTGTAACAGTGATGCTGTCCTGAAAGACCTTCCTGAAGGAAGGAAAGAAACCATGTAGGGAAACCTTCAGGCAGCTTTTGTAATTAGAGACAAATTCAGTACCATCTTCCAAATCAAAGTAATAACTCATTGTATCATTTAGAAAACAAAAAAAAAAAAAAAGAAAAAAAGAAAAAAGAAAGAAAAAAAATAGCCTGCTTTTCCCCAGGCTCATAGAATTTGCCAGGGAACACATAATACCTACAATGATAGGCTGGCTGGAACTACACTTGCCTACTACAGCTGAGTCACTTGCTGCTCAGAAAGGGAAAGGAAGCATCCAGGGAAAGTCATTCACGTGTCAGCCTTTAGCACAGGCAGAGTAAGCATAGGTAACTGAACATGCTGCGTGCCCTTCTGGTATCTCCACCTCACTCTTTTCTGCAGTGGCACAACACACTGTTTTCAGTCTTTGGAACAGGTTCCAGACTAGCACAGATGGTGATAGCTCTGGTGAGATCACAAGGGTTACCCCAGGTACTAACACAAACTTTGACACAAATCATAAGGTGTGCCTGGTTTCCCCCCTTGAAACATCTGTTTCTATCTGAACTACACCTATTTCTTACATGCAGTTATCTAGATGGAAGAATGTGGAAGAATGTTGATCAAATTATATAAAATACATGTTACAGCATTTGTTTTTGTTTTACAAATGCATTGCATACTAAGCATATGCTTAGGACCTCTGTACCTGTCAATACCCGTCAATAGTGTAACAGTACCTTGAGGCCAGTAGAGTGAGAATACTCAATTGTACACAGGTGTGCAGCTAAGCTGACCAGATCTCTTTATTCTTGTAAATTCTCTGGTGCAGCATCATGAACAACTGCAACAGCAAAAATTACTGGACCACTAAGGGAGCTAGTTCCCTGAATAACTTCAGCATTTAAGATAACAGAGTATTCTGAAGAGAGCCTCCCAATCAATCCTGTTTGACACATGGAGTTCAGATCACTGACTGGTCTCAGGGCACAGAAGCTGCATTCCTTTATGGTTAGTCTAAACCAGAAATCACACCCCCAGCAGTGCACTGACAGTATTCCCACTGCTAGTGGACATTTAGCACAAAATCAGAACAGAATTAGTCCAAAATAAAATGCCTGATGTACATCTGGTGTGAATGTTGGATCTCCAGTTCTGCTCCTATTGTGTTTCGGAAGATCTTTATGTGAAAGTAGCCTTAGTCATCTGCTCAAACAGCAGTAGGTGACAAAACATATACAGGCTGCATTAACAGAATCACTCCAATCTTAGCATTTGCCTGTGGAGCAATATCTGCTCAGTATATGTACTGGATGTGAAGCAAAACTGACTGGATTGGATGTAACTTGGTAAGACAAGGCTACTGGCGCTCCTGCCTTGGGGTGATGAGATGCCACAAGCAGTAGAGAAATGTGGGTAAAGAAAAAATCAATGTATTTTAATCCTCTTAGTAGGTACATGAAGTTCAGGTTCACTAGTACAGTTTGGATTGACACCTTCTTAATTTGTGATTTTATGCCACATAGGGTGGTTGCAGAATAAACTCAATGTCTATACTCACATAGCCCCATGTTTTTTTTCTAGGAAAGCTTCCAGATGATTTCCTTTATCTAAATGACCATGAACTGTGATGGGATTGCTCCACTTCTACCATCTCAGACCTTTATTCTGTGTTATCCATTGCTTTTTTGACCCTGCATTTATTTACAAATGCATTCAATAACAACTAGAAACCAGACAACAGGAGAAAAGCTATGCAGCTAAATCTGCCATTGTATTGCTGTGAAACAGGAAAACATATAGCAAATTCCACCAGCTTTTTCCCTCAGGCAATCACTTCCTACATAACCCAGAGCTGCTGACAGACTTCTGCTGTGTTTGTCTAGGTATAAGCTGTCCCACAGCTGATTAGCTCCTTGTGATGGTTTTATGATTTTTGGTTTTCAGTATTCCACATCATCACATCATGTAGTGCACTGGGAGTTTAACTGTTAATGCTCAAGTTCCTGGTACCTGTCCAGAAGAGAGAAAGAACTGGCCCTGCCAATCACAGAACTGGGCCAAACCAGCCTGTAAATCATTGACATTCTTGGTGGAGGATGCAGGCAGATTAAAATGATGCTCTTTTATGAAAGGTTTTGTAAGGATCCAGCCCTAAATTCCCCAGTAGCAGAAGGGAGCTGGATATATATCCCCTTCCCATTTTACAGAGCAAAAAGAACATCAAGAACATCCTTCTGCAGCAGGAATGACTAAGCTACAATTTCCTTTTCCACCAAATTGTAAAATAGTGTTTATTGTAAAACTGCAAATTGTAAAAGTTGTTATTACAGAACCACTGTCATCCACGTGCAGCAGTATTAGAAAGATACGGCTGTGTATTTTGTTTATTAATAAATCTCAGCCCTGCCTTTGATGCGTAGTGGTGATAAAAATGCACAAAAATTTGAACTACAAATGCACTAATGTGTATATTGCCCAAAGGACTCACATTTTTTTCCAGACATGGGTTTTCTTTCAGTATGAATAGAATGCATTACTGTAAAATTTTTTTTACAAAGGTGCTATAAACTCTGTAGTTTATTTTAAAGGTTAAATTTCAGCAGTCAAGTCTTGTGGAAATTGATATTTTCATCAAAATATTACAGACATTTTAGTACAAAACCACAGTTCATCAACAACAACAAAAAAAACAGCTATTGAGCCTTTCTTTCATCATCAAAATAAACAAACAAAAAAAACCCAAAACCAAAATTTTAGGACTGTGAAAGATGTTACAAACTCAGAGTTAAGCCTGTAAGTTCATTAATTTTTTTTACATTATATTGAATGTTGTTTGAAATGCAATTTTATGTAGGCGTGAGTTACACCTAGAGCAAGAGATGTGCTTGTATGCTACTGTTCTTTATGTCCAGCTTTTGGTCTTGGCAAAAGCAGCTGTTTCACATGGCAGAAAATCGGAATCAAATTGACATGGTTTAAATTGGTTCATTAAGTGCTAAGTAGTGGTTTAGAGCTGTGGGTGTCATTACTGAAATGTTTTACTTGTCTATAGAAAACTAGGAAATTGCCTAAAGTAAATGTGGAAAATATTAACTAATGCCAACAGCACTTGAAAATAATGGCTGGAGGTGTTGGGTCCTCACTACATGAATCACGTCAAATTATTAGCTCTCTTTCCCAAGGTGCACCTGTAATAGTTGGGTTTTGATGAGAACTAGATTTAAAAAATATGTGAATGGTTTATTAGAATATGAGTTGTGCTTCATATAACCACAAAATGTAACACAAACTGTTAGCTCCACAGCAAATTGTAAGTTTGCCGATATCTTCAGACTCAGAAAGAAACTCAAGCAAAAGAGACCTTTCTGAAGAAGAATTTTCCTGAAGAAAATACTTACCATAATCAGAATTTTGGTAGTTCTGAAGGTGATTTGCTGTTCTATGAAATGCATGGCTTTTAGTGAAAATATGCTCTTATAAAAATGCACTGTACAGTTTCAAATTGGACTTTGGGGTTTTGATTTTTTTTTATTTTTAAAATTTTTAAAATTGTTTTTTGGAGCACTGATTTCAAAACACACTGGCTAGCAGAGAGAAGCTAACTGGTGACTGTGTCTTCTGAGAGGGGCCGGGACATCTGGTTGCGAGCAGTCCCACAGCATCTGTACCAAAACTCCAATCTGACCACGCATAGGTCATCATTCATCAGGATACTGCTGGATGCTGACAACTCTCTTTGAGCATGTGTGCCAGCTGGCAAGCTGTCTGATTTCTGTGCTGAAAAATATGTGTTGTCTCAACGCAGAAGAAAAAAACAAGTTTAAAGAAATCTATTTTTCTTTTCTATTTTTCACCTTAAAACATTCCAGTTGGAGCAAATAAATGTTATCCACAGAAAACATGGCTCATCATGTACCCTTTGTCCAGGCCACCATTCCTCTACAGAAGAGAATGGCAAAGCAAGCGCTTGCTTTTGGGCTAGCAACATACAGAATGAAAGCTGGTACCAGTATCCTGTCAGTCTCAAAACTGTTACCTCATCTTTCACAAATGTTTGGCATCAGGCACTATTTATGCCCTTGGGTGAATCAGCAAAGGTTTCAGGACCTCTGTGAACCCTGTCCTCTGTCCAGTTGTCTGAAGTCAAAGCACTGAAGACTCTGAACACATCTTTTCTCTCTAGTCTACGTTAGCTCTGTGAACCCTGCTTTCAGTAAAGCCAACAGGATGTTGAGCAACATCTCTTAATGGCAGAGGACATCATTTTGCCACCTAATAAAACTCCAGACTGCTACGTGCAGAGTCAATCTCTGAAGCTCAAGGAGCAGCATAATGAGGTTGGAAAGCACAAAGAGAAGGGAAATTAAAATGCTTAAGTTGGCAGAGCAGCAGCCTTAGTAGGAGAGGTAAGAAGAGTTAGTACTCTTTGGTACAGAGAGAATAAGGTTGAGGGATGATACGACAAATTTCAAAATCGTAATGGTGGTAGATAACTTGAATGTGGACCTGCCATTCAATATCACAATACTAGAGGTAGGGGGCACTTAATGAAACCTTAAATGAGGTTTTTAAAAAAAGTACTCAGTTACAATATGCACAGTGATCTTCTAGAACTTGCTGCTAGGGAAGGCTGAGGAGGCAGGTGGTGCCAAGAAGACCGCAAAAAAAGGGATTAGTTGAATTCTTGGACAATAGACATATAAGTGAGCATAAAGGCAGAGTTGTACCCTCTAACACCTTCAACCTCATGTTTGGTGAGGCTGGAGAAAAAAAGATAAAAAAGGAAGGCTCACAGGCTTCCCTAAATATCCAGGATATAGGTTGGCATGTTCTTTATTCTTGATTGCAAACATGACGAATGATCCTCTGAAGCAGCATGTCTGAAGGATTACTCTTTTGCTCCTCTGGCGACATGGGTTTGGTCTTGCAGTCACATATCTCTACATATCTCTGGGTAGGGAAATAAACAGAACTTCATTAAAAATTAGTCCTTTAATCATAACTATTTAAACGTTATTTGTTTGGGCTTTTTTGTTTGTTGTTTGTCTGTTTTCTGCTTCTAGAAAAGAGACATATAATAATTGGGAAGAAAAAAAAAAAAAAAGCTTGCTAATGGTGTTCCATGCGCCTGGAAATCTTTAATTCTTACTTACCTTGGACTGAGAGTTCAGAAAAGAATGTTTAACTAAAACATGAATGCTGTCTTTTCTAAGACAACACAATGCAACATCGATTGTGGTTGAAATATGAATAATATCATCACTGGAACTGAAAAGGAAGAAGGCATGGATGAGCGCATAGTTTGCTATTCACTGAGCTTTGGCTGTGCACAGCTCTGTTCAACATTCTCACTTTGTCCGGGAGATGTCTGTAAATGGGAATATCTTTGACTGTATCAACTAATGTGTAATTGCCTTCTTTCACAGGATCCCTGATCCTCAGTATGACAGGTTCGAGTGTAAGCCTTTGTCAATTCCCTTCATCCCTTTTTTCACACCAGATCAGATTTCAGCAGCATGTTCTACAACAAATGTTGTGGGTTTTGTTTAGTATTGCACCTTTCTTTTTTCTTCATGCTTATGATGATGCCTCTACTCTTAAAGAGTCAACAAAAATACTACCCTTTATGCTGACCATCACCTGAAAACTGTTTCTAGAGCAGTTTCTTTTCTCAGCCACAGTCCTTCTCATTTGCCTCAGGATATTCCTTACACTGCAGATAACAGGGCCAGAATCTCACTGAGGATGCATATGAGGATGTCCATGTACTTACATAAGCATATACTTCAGTAAGAAATATCTTGCCTATTACTAATAATGAAAGTGGGAATAGTAGTAATAATCTTCAAGCAAGGAAAATTACAGCAAGAAAAGTCTTTACTAACCCGTTATAGAATTTGCCTTACAGGAGACTGTTGAACCAAACACTTGATGGAGGCGAACCACGGGTATGTAAACCTGCAATGGATGCCCATGAGGCTATCTATACCTCAGCCCTGGCTCCAGAGCCTTCACACAGAATCACAGAATCACAGAATCACCCGGGTTGGAAGGGACCTCAAGGATCATGTAGTTCCAACCCCCCTGCCTAGCAGGGCCACCAAACATACACATTCAGATCAGGTTGCCCAGGACCCCGTCCAACCTGGCCTTAAACACGTCCAAGGACGGGGCATCCACAACCTCCCTGGGCAGCCCGTTCCAGGGCCTAACCACTCTCCTAGTAAAGAACTTCCCCCTAACATCCAACCTAAATCTTCCCTCCTTCAACTTGGATCCATTTCCCCAAGTCCTGCTATTGTCAGCCCTTTTGAAGAGTTTACTCCCCTCCTGGGTGTAGGTTCCCTTCAGGTATTGATAGGCTGCAATGAGGTCACCCCGCAGTCTTCTCTTCTCCAGGCTGAACAAGCCCAACTCCCTCAGCCTGTCCTCATAGGGGAGGTGCTCCAGCCCCCTGATCATCTTAGTCGCCCTCCTCTGGACCCTTTCCAAAATCTCTATGTCTTTCTTGTACTGAGGGCTCCACACCTGGACACAGTACTCCAGGTGGGGCCTCACAAGAGCCGAGTAGAGAGGGACAATCACCTCCCTGTCCCTGCTGACCACCCCTGTCCTGATGGAGCCCAGGATCCCATTTGCCTTTCGAGCTGCCAGAGCGCACTGCTGGCTCATGTTCAGTCTCTCGTCCATCAGGACCCCCAGGTCCTTCTCTGCCGAGCTGCTCTCAAGGACCACTCCTCCCAGCCTGTACAGGTGCCTGGGGTTCTTCAGGCCCAAATGCAAAACCCTGCACTTTGCTGTGTTGAACCTCATCAGGTTCACCTGAGCCCAGCCCTCCAGCCTGTCGAGGTCCCTCTGAATGGCATCCCTT
Organism: Lagopus muta; assembly: GCF_023343835.1. Classification (NCBI taxonomy): domain Eukaryota; kingdom Metazoa; phylum Chordata; class Aves; order Galliformes; family Phasianidae; genus Lagopus; species Lagopus muta. The sequence goes on along the minus strand of NC_064472.1, from coordinate 41,124,925 downwards.
CCTTCCACCGTATCAACCGCACCACTCAGCTTGGTGTCGTCAGCAAACTTGCTGAGGGTGCACTCAATTCCCTCATCGATGTCATTAATAAAGATGTTAAAGAGCACCGGTCCCAAGACAGACCCTTGGGGGACACCACTTGTTACCGGTCTCCACCTGGACATAGAGCCATTGACCACCACCCTCTGTCTGCGGCCTTTCAACCAATTGCTTATCCATCGGGTCGTCCATCCATCAAATCCACTTCCCTCCAATTTGGAGATGAGGATGTGGTGGGGGACCATGTCAGTCAAAGGCCTTGCTCAGGTCCAGCTAAATGACATCGGTCACCTTCCCTTCGTCCACCAATGCCGTCACTCCATCATAGAAGGCCACAAGATTAGTTAGGCATGACCTTCCTTTGGTGAAGCCGTGCTGGCTGTCTCGGATCACATGCTCATTCTTTATGTGACCGAGCATGTTGTCCAGGAGGATCTGTTCCACGATCTTCCCAGGCACGGAGGTGAGACTCACCGGCCTGTAGTTCCCCGGGTCCTCCCTGCTCCCCTTCTTGTATATGGGAGTGACGTGACCCTTCCTCCAGTCGTCCGCGACCTCACCTGACAGCCACAACTTCTCAAATATGATGGAGAGCGGCTCGGCAACCACCTCAGCCAGCTCCTTCAGGACCCTGGGATGCACACCATCTGGCCCCATAGACTTCATAGACATAGACATTTAGTCTAAGGAGGCACTCTCGGACTTGCTCTGCCCTTACAGTGGGGAGGGATTTACCTCCTTGGTCCTAGCCTTGGGACATTTGTGCTCCTTGCCTGCCTTCTCAGGGAAATCAGAGATAAGCAATTACTCCAGAGAAACAGTGGATGATGAACTGTTATTCAGTTGTCACTGTAACTCACAAAGTGAAGGGTTTGGAAGGACAAAAAATCTGTGAGATGAGCAGGTGTGCATGATATCTCACATGCCCTCAAGATCTACTTGCCATAGAGTTTAAGGCTTAAGAAAACACAAGGCAAAGCCTCAGTGCTATTCTATTACCAGTAGGAATGCTTGGGGAAATCCACATTTCAAGATCATGGGCAAAGTCTGAAGAAGCTGATCTGAAGCAGGATAGGGGAGCAGACCTTCAGTTCTTTTCAGTGCAGTTGAAGAAGGGCTCTCCATCACTATCTTTTCAATCTACTTTTGTTTACTTTGGAGTATACTGAGAACCTTACCAACAGTAAAGTAAAAATGCTGCAGTTGTTTAAAATGGATGCAACAACTCCAAGTTTTACTAAGGTCTCATTTATGCTTTTTGGGCAAGCACTGAGTCAAATTCCAATTGTGTGAAAGTAGCATTTATTTATTAAAATGGAAGATTTGCAGGATACTTAACTGGGATTAGAATCAGATCATAATGTCTAAGGAATTATCCTTAGTACTATGGCAGCCTTGTCATGGTTTTATAAATTTTTATTATTGATATTCCACATCATAACATTATATAGTGCACTGGGAGTTAAAAAATTAATGCTGCACTCCCATGGATTGTTGCTAGTTCTGGGAACTTGCTCTCAGAAGAGAAAGAATGAACTACTGATCCCAGAAGACTTCATTATTCCATCTCCATTTTCCCATCAGAGGGAAAGATAAAACTGACTGAGAGCCATGAGACTGTGCTTCTCTTTTGCTGCTCATCTCTGCAGTGTGTGCTCCCTAGCCATCTCACCTACAGCATAAAAGCAAGGCCTTCGATTTTTGGACGCTCACTGTCATTAATTTGATTTATTAGCTTCAATTCCAATTATATTGCATTTTATTGTGTTATCTTGCATTCTGCTATCTTATTAAGTAAATTAGTTTTCTTCATTGGCTCATTGTCACTCTTTTGTTTTTTGGCCCATTTCCCTAACCATCACAAGCCTTGATTTCACAACACCCATGGAAGTAAAGCTGAAGTGTAGCTGAAGGATACATGTTCAAAGTAAATGAAATCAAAGCTTGTTACAGTTGCTGTTCCCATCACAGTTTACATTTTCTCAGAATAAGTGGGATTGCCCTGTCCTGGTGTCCACAGTGAAGAAGAAATCCTAAAGGCACTAAATATAACAGCTTACTCTAGCAGCAGCTGATGTCCCAGCAACATATCCATCTGTTAAAACAGGGACAAGAAGGAAATGGGAGATTTGCACTGTATTTACTTGTGACAAAAATGCACTTCGTGTGCTTTAGTGATTGTTTGGTTGTACTGTGTCTCAGCAGTATCTAAAAAAACAAACAAACAAACAACAAAAATAAACAGTTCTCTGACTGCACTGAAGCAGTGATGACCACAGGTTCTGTGTTCACAGTGGAGTTGCTTAACATAGCTTGCGCAGTTACTGTCCTCTGCTCCCTGCCCAGTGCTCATGCATGGACAACATAGTGGCACTGGAGGGGCTGCTTGATTGCCAAGAATGAAAACAGTGCTCTAAAGCCAGATGAGAGTGGAGCAGCTCCTAGGTTTGCTCATCTAACTCACAATTGTGGCCGCACTGTGAGCCCAGGTTAGCAGACCCCTGGCTCCAGTACTGAGAAGACATGCTGTGTCCATGTGAGCTGTCAATGGTACCTGCCTCCACCACTGTATGAGCTGGGAACAGTGGCTTACACATGGCAACTGCATTCGGCCAAAAATACACAGGGCAAATGTAAGGATATCTACTTAGACTGCAAGTGTATGCCTAAAAATATTTGTGACACTGTGATATCCGTTACAAAAGCATGAGCAGCATATGAATTGCAGAAGATAAGTAGCTCCCTTCCAAGACTTTTCTTTCAGTGATAAGAGATACCTTTTCAGAATAGTTTTCTGGAGAATTTGTTTCATCTCTAAAACACTGTAACAAGCAAGAGTGCCAAAGAGCAGAGCAATGTCATAGAGCTACAGCTCTTGAGAATTAAAATAAGCAGTATTTTAACCTAGATGAAGAAGCAAAAAGATTGCTTCTTCATCTAGGCTAACCCATACATCAGGAACTTTTGTTGCAAAGAGTACAGTTCCCTCTTTTAAAGCAGACAGTTGTTTTTTCATTTCATACGATACCTTGCAGCAAATATGAAGATAGTTTCATTTCCTGTTCAATGAGCAAAGACAAAAAACAAAAGCTGGTCTCTGGGAGCAGAAATGTGTTATTCTGTGTACTAAGATTTGTAAAAGAATGTGGAATAAGCACCATTTAACTTGATGGCTTTCTTCTCACCAACAGCTTGTTGGTCAAAAGTGCTGGCAAAAACCCACCAACCCACTGAAATGTACTACGGAGTGCTTTGTTGTTTTAATACCACATGCAGAGAGTTCCTAATTTGCTTTGATTTGAAGAGCTTCTTATGAAGTCAATGAAAATAAAAAGAACTCCAGAAGGAACCTGAATAAAACTTTTTAGCAAACGTATCATTTAAGAAACAGCCATGACATATCCATGCACAAAATACACTGTCTGTGGTGAAATTTGATCGTAGTTTCACTCTGTAACCATGCTACTCCTTTACAAACACAGCTGTAGCACGTACATCCTCTCGTACCTATCAGAGCTGTAGGCAGAGCATTGAGGAAAACATTTTCTTGGAGGATATTGAATAGTTTCTGGGAACTCAAGAAAACTACAGCAGAAATAGTCAAGCTCATAATTCCTTGAGGGTCAGATGCCAATAACTTTTCCCATAATCTTCCTGAAAATAAAATCACTAGGAAGCACTCAGCTCATATAACAGCACTGTGAGGTGCCAGGACAGCAGCTATGAGATGACAAAAGAATCACAGGAAAACATCTCATGCAGAAGACAGAAATCACACTTGGTGTACAACAGTGTTAGACCTGTTTCAGTAAAATAAAACTGGGCTATACTTACGACTGATCTACAACAAAAAGCACCATTTTTGATGTTGGATCAAATTCACAAGCAGAAGGGGAAACAGAATTTTCTGGTACTACTTTGTGGTGTCATTCACTACTGGAGAGGTCATTTTTCTTGACTTTTGCCTTTGCAATCTAAGCAGCATTCACTGTGCCAGGACGTGAGTCTCTTTAAGGCCCAGTTTGTAAGAGTTTGAGGTTTGAAAGGCCATAGTTCTTTGTAGAGAAGAGGTCAGAGAGGAGGTTTTCAAGGAAAATATACACTGCTTACAGTGTACATTATACACTTCAGTTAATGTGACTGAAGATATGAGATCATCTGAAAGACTGAAAACAGTGAGGATTTTGGTACAAGACAAGGTACCTAGGCATAGGGTTCCCCTTACAACATTTCTCCTGCTGTTGCAAGGTGGAAACAGAAGCAGAAATAAGAGAGGGATACTGGCTGGATGGGGATGAAGCACATCCCACATTATAGGGGCATTGTTACTGGGCATGGTGCTGATGGTTGACAGTTGGATTTGATGATTTTGTAAGTGTTTTACAACCTTAATGATTCTTTGATTCAATGATTCTACGATCAGTAACAGCACATCACACTGCAGATTTGGAGGCTGAACTTCTCAGTGCTGACACAAGCTTTAGTGGATACAGTGGGTCACTGTAGCAAAGATCATGTTTGAAGAAAAAACTAGTTTTCTAGCCACATCTGTGTTTCCAGATGGCATTAGCTCAGTACCAATATAAGAAAAGCTTGGAGGGTATGGGATAGCTTTGGGGATCTCAAGAAAACCGTATGAGCAATAGTTAAGCATTAATAACTCCCTGGGTGACATCCAGTAATCTTTCTGATAAGTACTGATGCCAGTACTTATGGGTGGCAGTAGCTGAGCACCAATACAAAGCAAACTATTTCAAATAGCTAGCTCTTCAAACGAAAATATATTATCCTAAAGGCAGATGCTCTTTGAGGCATTGCATTGAAAAAGACAAATTATTTGTCCAGTGATGAGATTTTAATCTGCTGATTGAATAAAAACCATGGCAAGGTATTTTAGATCATAGTTCACAAAGTTTTTTGCTAATAGAATTAGTTGTCCCTAATAGTGTCAAAATTTGGAATTTTCACTTGTGCTCTTATCTAAGTGTTTGCAGGATTCAAATCAATGTTTAATTAATTAATCAATTAATTAATATTAAATCTCTAGGCTTTTGGCAGCTTCCACGCCTTTTTTCATTTACTGAAGTAAGATGTGCAAAAAAATAGTGGTTTCTGGTGCTGAGTCCAAAATGAGTTCCAACTCCTCCTGACTTATCAGATTCCAGGAAGGAATGAGAAATTGATGCAAAGTGGGGACAGTGAGATGAGAATAATGTAGTCTTAGGAAACCTGAATCTTTGCTCCAGGTCTGTAGAGGAGGACAGAGGGTGTAAAAGCCAAAGAGGCATTTTATTCACCTTGGGGCCTGAGTGATGAATGACACAAATGTATTTCTGAAGATTTACTACATTCTCAGATCCTTTCAGGAGAACTAGAGCTTCATATTAACATGGCTGCCTACCTACAATTTTTTTAGGTGGCACTGGATAAGATCTTGCTGAGGCCTGTGAGAAAGGTTGAATTCAACTTTGGGTAAAACATTACAGTGATATAGATCCTTAAAGTAAATTTGGCGACCTCAGCTAATTCAGTCAGTGGGCTGCTCTCCTTAACACAGAAATCCAATGAAAGATGCAAAGTTCTGTCAGATCCCATTAGTTTAATTTAAGGCAGTGAGCCCTCTAAAACTCAAGACTTATGTGTGACACATGAAGAATCTGTCACATTCAGTTTCTCATTATACAGAAGCATAAAAATGATTGAAAGAGGGTGAAAAAACAGCAAACTCAAACTTCATAAACATTCATTAGAGTCCATCAGCAGTATCTAAGCAGCATGATAGTAAAACAATATGTCAGTTGTCACATTGTAGCATGCAAGTTTTATTCCCAAATTACCCCAGTAACCTAAATAAGAAAGGCAAAACACAAAAGAATATGGCCATCTGGAATACATAATGTGGAAAGGTCTGCAATGCATTACATGGTCTGGAAAGTGGCTGGTTGAATTCCAGAGAGCTAAGATAGACTTCAAAGTCTGGCCGCACATCAGTGAAACTGTTAATCAGCTCAGATATTTAAAGTGGGTGTAGATGAATGAATTTATTACATTTTTTATCTGTTGCACTCATATGGGAAAACATGACTGTAGACAGGTTATCCATTGACTTCATGCCTAGTTCTTGTGTTTTTAACAATCTAGTATAATTTCAAAATTTTACATCATATTGCAGCTTTATAAAAAGCTTTTAAAATGACACTTTGCTATAACAAAACAAATCTATAAATAAGATGACTCAAATATATTAAGTAATAAAAGTTGGGCAGTTTTTGCTTTTAATCAATGGAAGGCAAATCAAGCTAGGTTTCCAATTTCATTCTGCATTTAGCTGAAGACCAAAACATCTACCATTTGGGATTTGTTTGTGTTTTTTTTTATTATTATTTTTTGTATTTTAATTCATACAGATACCTTCTGAATTAATTGCTGTGACTTACTGTTATGTACGCAGACTTCCAGAATTTCTACTTTTTGCTGGAGGAAGGGAAAGAAAGATTTAAAAAATCCATACACTTCCTTATTTTCCATCTGCTGATCTCATAATGATAGGCATTGCAATAGGAATTTGATGTGTTCAAGTTATTTTTACCCAACCTATGAATGAAAAAATGTGAATCTCTGAACTTAGACTATTTCTAATGGGACAACTGGATTATTCTACTCCTCTTTTTCCTCTTCTTGAAAACTGGCAATGATACAACAGCTCAGATAAGGACAACATCACTTGGCTTTCCAAAGAGGGAAGTGCTCTATCTAAGCATACTAGTAGCAACTTTGTTATCTTCACAGAAATTAAGTATGAGCAGCAAAATACTCATAATGAGCAGCAAAATCTATCATGAGCAATTTTTCCTAAATTAGTTAGGGCATGTTAGCTTTTCTACTGAACAGTCTTCACTAAGTGATTCATAGTTCCTGTTTACGCATCTCCATTATTGTGCTGCTTTAATTGTCTTTCAATTTCCATTCAATACATGAAATAAAATATAATGTCATACTTGTATAACATCGGTTGCACTGGAGTGTGAACTAGAAATGGGAAATGCATTTAGGATAAGGTCTTTTATGTTTTACCTTAGAGCCCATAAGAAAATCCTAGTATGGTTTCCCATTCTGTTTCACCTTCCTGTAGCTACTCTGGAGGATGTAGCTCCTTGTAGACATCTACACAGACTCAGGAAGATGCTGTCAATAGATGGATCGGTGCACTCAGCATGGAAGAAATCATTCTACCCTGACATGACTGTCTTTTCCCTTTCAAGAATATAAGAACAATTATCTTAAAATTGAGATGTCCTTGGAAGAGAAAATCATTTTCCTTGAGATCTTTTTGCATTTCACTAATGACATCCCTGAGAAAGATGGATATATTGTTTGGCTACCTGTATTCTGTTTGGCTACCTCTGTGCGCAGATTTCACCTAAATGAATGAAATTAGTGGGGAATTCATGATGTGATGTGAGAAGAAGAATGGATAAAAACAGCAGCAAGAAAACAGTCATTATTAAAAGGGTTGTTGCATGATTGGGCTTTAGGCAGCTATGACAGTAGGTGACAGTTATGGGAACAACCAACACTTGCCAAGTCTGTTTCTCTAATATTCTCCTAAAACCTCTTCAGTGATATGGTCTTCACCAAAACCTCAGTGTTTGAAGTATGAAATTATTTACCTCATGTTCTTCCAAACATCTTTTAAACATCCATGCAGGCAATCCCTATGGTCATTAGAGATCAACTTCCTGTTTCCCCTAAGATCCAGATGTAAGAAATCACACAATATAGCTGACGAAAAGAAAGGAGAGAAAAAGAGATAAAAAATTGGCTAAACATTTCAAAACCTTCACATACCATGAACGTTTGTGTGTCATTTTCCTCATGTTTCATTCGTACCTTTAAAAGAAGAGGAAAGGAAAACATGTACTTAATCAAAATCCCAGGCGCACTTCCTAAGCCTATGTGTTTTGCAGATGGGGAAACTCAGAAGGCAGATTGATTTTTAATTAGCATTAAATAAAAAAGAGCATCTGCTTCATGTAGTAAAAACATACCCTACAGTACAAGTCATCTGACACAGCTACTGATGGCATCATTGACTTCATAACAGGGAAAATATATTGGTAACACAGCTATAAACAAAGTAGCAGAAGCATACTAACTGAGTAAAGGGTGATCTATAGTGAAAAGCGATCTGAAGATTAGTGCTGAAGCCTTCATTTACTATACCTTAACTGTAGAGACTGGATGAAAACAGTAACTCATGATAAAACCATTAAAAAACTTTTCTCTGATAGCTCTAGAAAACAAAATTGAAAAAAAGCATAAAGCCAAGGTATCTTAGGAACCATAACAGAAGAGAAACACAACAGTTAATAAGTACAATGAATTATGAGTTAGAGGATTTTAATGTCAACCAGAAAATACTTTCCAATTATATATACAAAAATAGGTTTACTTTAGGAATGATCCATCCACAAAAACCAAATGTTCTGTAGACAACCAGCTTCCAACAAAAGTAGTTTAACCAGCTGTAGGAAGATGTGATAAACATGCTACACTAAGAATAAAAGCAGAAACATAAAATAATCTGCTAAAGTCTTAAGCACACAGGATGTAGTTACTTCAGGAAGTAGTTAGGAATTCAGACCAAATGATACAGTATTTAGGAAACTTAATTATAATGGCAGTTCACTTTAAAGTTTCTCCAAACTTACTTTATAAACTGGACCACTGAGAGTTATGTAGAGGAAGTATGAGCTAATGTCATATCCAGTTCCCAAAGATGGTGCTTTCAGGTAAGAGATGGTGCACTGCAGCGCTGAAGAAGACCCCAAACCTCAAGGCTCTGTTAAAGAGGATTCTCTAGAACAGAGAAGTCTTCATTTTTTGAGCACTTCCAGGTAGACAAGTTCAGTTCTGGCAGAAGGTAACTCAGAAAGTTTGAAGAGAAACCAAAGCCTTGGCTTTTCTCTGAACTAGCTACTATGTTCCAGAAATATCCACAGCCTTGACTATGCATATTAAAATGTGTTATTCAGAATGTTCCAGAATATCTCCTGGAGTCACGTTTAAGAATAATAATGGCAGATGCCTTAAAGATCATGAAGACAATCCATATGACTCTCCCCTAGATCGGAAAGAAAGCCAGAGCAGGAGGGTGGGGGGGAAGCAAACTCTGTGGAAAGATGCATTCTCTTCTTCTTACCAAAATGAAAATAGCTTGTAGCCAGAAAAAATAAACTGATCCTCCTTCTTCATAAGGGCTGAGCACTCGTACTCTTCTTACTAAGCTTTTAGCTCTCCCATAACACAGCAATGTATTTTGAACCAAATGACTGCATTATGAAAATTAGGGAAAGGGGGATGCATTGGAAACATTTCTTATGTTTCCAAACAGAAGAAATAAATTATGGACAGCACTTGAAAGAAAAAAAAGGCTTGGGAAAAGTGATAAATAACTCATTTGAGGTGTTCTTTGTACTATACGGCTCTGTACATCTCTTAAAATCATCATAGACAGCAGTGGGTCAAGATCAAGTTCTCCAGTAAGTATTCACTGAACTTCTGAAAGCAGGACATTTATCTGTTGGGTTTAGTTTTACATGCATGCCTTTCTCTTTTGTCTTCCTGTTCTGCTTCATGTTTTTCCTATTCTCATTTAAATGTTCCATTTTTTTTCAAATGGTTTAATAATCCTTTGAAGCATTTAATTTCCTCTTTGCCCATCTAAGCCAAAACACAGACGGTATTCCCTTTGACTGATGTTTGACCATGAGGATTTTTTATACATATGCATACACACACACACACACACACACACACACACACACACACTTTAAGAAAAAACAAATCTGTCACAAATCTGAAAGCAATATTCAGCACAAATTCCTCAGGAGCTCATTCACAAACTTTTTTCAATGGCAATAGGAGGAATATTCTTTGTGTTCATAATTATTTAATGGGGAAATATCTAGATTCCTTTCAGAGCACCATCCAGCAGGGGATTGTGTGTCCCATTAGAAAACTAAGCTTCCTTTGAGAACTACTGATGATGAAAAGCTGTACTTATTTTGCCACGCAAACTATGCAATTTAATGTGCTTTCCCCTTAGGGGGTGACATGGAAAAAAGACCTAAATAAAGTCTTCTGATCTAATGCCCAAAATATATTGCATTTCTTTGCTTTATATATTATAATGAAAAAAATCTTTTTTTTAAAGGTGCATATTTTGACATAAAAGAGCCCAAATAATTTAAAATAATTACATTGTAAATGTCAGTTCTTCATAAATGAAGCCATAAAGAGTATAGAGGGAGAGCCGGGATGAATTATTGAGCAGGTACCCCTTCATAAGTCTGCACTCCAGCAGCATTCCTTTTATAAAGCAAGTCATACCATCTATCTGAACTCTCTGAAGGGGTATTATCCTTCTGTGGCTGAAATCCATTTCTTATCTCCTCCAGCTGCTTTTGAGGAGAAATCTCAGTGCCAACTGACTGTCACTCCTATCTAATGGCATTCTTGCAACAGTCTCTGTGGGTTTTACCACTCTCCCATCCTAGGTTAGAGACAGATCTTTCCCCCATGCACCTACAGCTGCACACTAGGGTGAATGTCCATAAAACTGGAAAAGACAAGGTCTGCAAAACCCTGTCCTTCTCCATGTTTTGTTTTGTAGGCCATTAAGGAAGCTAGTAAAAAAATGCCTGGTGATAGGGAGTTCATTTACTCAGAACAAAACTGTCAGATTCCATACTGAATGTCAAATTACACCACTTTATGAAAACAAACAAACAAACAAACAAACATTTATTTTCCCACAAGTTTGACATAAACCTACATCTCCTCCAGGAACTAACTTCTTTTTGTCCTGAGTAAAACTATCACAAGTTATGCCATTTGTTTCTGATTTTCAAAAGGCTTTCCTATAACAGGATCAGTATGCTAAATGAGGGCATTAACCCAGGCAACATGCTGCTCTTCAGCCAAAAACCAGCCAGTATGGTTGTCTTACAGTGCCTTTTATTAAAAGAGAGTAATGGTCATTATGATATGAAAAAAGAAACTCAAAAGGAGTCCTTCTTTCAGATAGCCCACACTCAGCCTCTGACGAGATTGCCTTCCATCTCTCCTCAGGGAGCCCCAGCTTGGCTACACACAACAAGAAACATACCAGAAAACTATGTGTTCAGTTGAGTATAATACACCTGCAGTCTCTCAGGAACACATTTAGAGTTCACAGAGTTCTATTCCAGTAAATATTTGACAGAAGGTTGACTCTTATTTTCCTTTTTCTTTATTTGGATCTAACTTCATAAAACAGTGCAGTGGATACCGAAAATCAGATTCCAGTCTAAATGAAGATCAGTGTAGATAAACATGTATATACAACTTCTCCTTTATATCCTTTATATCTTCTTAAAGAACAGTCGCTTTTGGCCCCAGTCACTTCACAGAGATGCTCCAGGACTCAGACTCTACCTGCTTGAGCATATCATCAGGTCCTTTCTGACCAACAGGTCTAATCCTGAAAGTTGCCAAATGAATTTCAAGTGGCTATAAATACTTCTGATACTTACTACAAGATATAAAATTTTTTCTTTGTCCTTATACACTCATCTGAAAATGTCAATATCAGGGAAAAGTAAGAAAATTCTAGTGTAGTGTTGTGTTCTACCAAAATGTACGGAAGAATATTCAGCTCTCCTTCTTTCCTAAGAGTACATTTTATAGAGAGAAACAAAGCAGTTGGGGCTTTAAAGACTTATAAGCCTATATAAAACAGCAGAAATTACTTGTTGGCTCTTGAATTCTGCTTCTGTTGTGCACGCAATTCAGGATGTTGGGATGACTGAAGAAACTGAATGCACAGATCATGTTTTCTTCTCTGCCTCCTGTATTAGGTAAGGACATGGAAACAAACCAAAGAGTCTTACCTTTAAAAACCTGGCTTCATCCTGGCTTCATGGTTGATGCCATCACCAGCTTTTTTTGACAATGAAATGGCCTATATGGCAGCAGGTTTATGGGCACCAGATGGAATCCACCTTCCTCAAAGGGGGAGAAGAGTCCTTGGGAAAAAGCTACCAGGATTCATTTGGAGAGCTTTAAACTAGGTCTGAAGGTGGACAGAGGGGATAGCGAGCCTTCCCATGATAAGCTGTGAAAAGACATAGCTATATTAGAGGGGCAGGATGCTAGCAGAGGCCTTGAAGGACCCACTACCTTGTGAGGTGCTGGCAACACTGCAACACACAAAACCCTATGATGATGAACAGTGGCTGCTGGGCAACAGGAGAAGGCAGTGGGGAAAATCAAGTGAAATATTTAAAAGGAATTAAGGAGTTATCCTTTAAGGAGGTGACAAAACCAGCTGTCCAGCTAAAGCACTGATGTGTGGAATCAAACTCTGTAACCCAAATAAAATTACAAAGCAGGTATGGTTGATTCAGCGGTGCGCTTATGCTGGGTGCAAGGGGCATAGATCTGCCTAACTTGCAATCCATCAGGAAAAACTGTGCTACAGATATAGTCTGAACTAATACATATCAGTAGGAATTCCGACACATATTCATTACACCCCCAAGAGTTCATTAGCACACAGACCCTCAGCTCTTGTGCATGTGTAGTGGGTTGTTGGATGAAGATTTTTTGTCTTCCTCACAAAGGTTTCATTGTCTTTCTCACTGTAAACTTCTGACCTTTCAGGGGGGCATCCCCCCAAAACAGTTTCTTCTTGCCCTGTGGACATGTAATCACCTCCCTGCCAGATGACTCTGGGCTGTTCTCAAACCTTAACGGTATGGCCTTCATCCCCCTCACTATCCCAGAGCCAGTGTCTGCCATCCCCTATTTTTCTAACAAGATCTACATTCTTACTTCTATAAACTGCTTCTAACTATTCTCCTTCCCTGCCTTATTCTCAATCACTGTGAAGCCTTCTTGCCTTTTTACTTTCACTTACGTGCCCTTCTCACCTTTCAGTGCCCCTACACCAATGCACACAGCCTGAGAAACAAACAGGAGGAGCTGGAAACTACTGTGCTACTAGAAAACCACAATGCAGTTGCCATCATCAAAACCCACTGGGATGATTCCCACGACTGGAGGCGAAGGTTAGAAGACGTTCAGAAGGGACAGGCAAGGAAGGAGGGAAGGGAATGTTGCTACCTACACTGGGAAAGGAACAGAACATGAAGAGTTGTCCCTAAACAATAATCATGAGCAAGTCAAAAGCCTATGAGTGGTAGTTAAAACTGAGGCAGCAAAGGGAGCCTTGTGATCAGCGTCTACTACAGGCTACCCTATCAAATGGAGCCTGTCAATGAGGCCTTCTATCTGCAGCTATAGGAGATATATTTATGTTGGGTATAAGTCTTTTACAATGAGTGTGGTGAGGCACTGGAACAGGTTGCCTCAAGATGTGATTGATGCCTTGTTCCTGAAGACTTTCAAGGCAAGGCTGGATCATGTCCTGGGCAACCTGATTTAGCTGTGGATGTCCCTGTTCACTGCAGGGAAGTTGGACTAGATGACTTTTGAAGGTCCCTTCCAAATATAATGATTCTATGATTCCGTGATTCTATGACTTATCAGTTAGAGAAGAAAAACGTCTTGTGTAAGTTAGAAGAATCTCTATACCAACTGAATTACTCCACAGCGAAAATAGGCTATAAATACACTTCAGTTCAGAAAACATTTTATTAGCCTCATACTATTCACTAGAAAGAGGAGAGCTTTTTTAAACAACGGTCTTCCAAAGAATAACATTACTGATAAATATTTTATGTAATAAAACCACAATTAAGCAAAGACTTCTCAAAACATACATTCCAAAAAAAATCCCATAAAGGAAATCCAGCGTCTAAATTAAGGCTTTTGCAATTATACGCAGTTCCTACAGGTGAAATAGACTTCTATACTCTCCCACCCCATTGGCACACAACAAGATACTGTTAAACTGGACACAGAGGCCGCATAGAAATTTGTTCTTCTCATTGCAGTTACTTTATACATGGTAGTTATGATGGAAATAATTTATTTTCTGTAATAATATTTTTTATCTTTGTAAATTAAGAGTCTTGCTTTTACTTGTAAAATACTGGCTCTTTCTCTTAAACATATCAGTATGTTTGTTTAAGGTATTGGTCAATGCACAAAAGTAAAAGAAACTTGACCTGTTGCTTGGTCTGTACTGGATGAAAAAGATTAAAACCGTGCTTCAGTTAAGGTTTCTTTCTTCCTTCAAAGGACTATACAACTGAGATTATCAGAAGGTTGGAATAAAACCCAGATTTTACTGCAGTATGAAATTCAGAGAACAAAAGGTTCTTGACCCAATTCCTTTCTTTGTATATATATATTTAGCTCTCCTGTCTAGATACACCAAGCTGTAATATTTAAATAACTTCATGCAATCCAAGGCCTGTTTCTTATTGTAGTTGTTGGGCTCTCTCTTAAGTAAAGGGTAGTTCTTTAAAGACAGCCTTGAAGAGCAAAAGAGTTAGACAGGCCCTTCAAAAGTTTCTAATACAACTAATAAAATGTTTCTATATTCTGTAGCACTATCAGTCACAATATTAAACATTCTCTGGTTGACAATGACTACAAGAATTTCAGAAATGTAATAAAGGCATAGTTTTGCAGTGAAATCATCATTCACAGAGTGAGCTAATTGACTTTTCTAAAACGATGGATTTATCTGGTATATAGCAAAGCCAAAGACATCACTTTGTGGATTTTCAAATACATGAAATACTACAGTAACTCTGAGGTCCTTCACTAAAGATAAATTCAATAAAACTTTACTCAAGGTTATACATATAACAGTAGCTTTTAGATAATTGGGATTTAGGATTTAAAATACACTTGAACAATTCTAACTGATCTTAAGAATGCATTGCTTTCCTTTAGCTAGGATAATTTTACACTATTGAGCTTCAAAAATCTGCTTCTTTATTGTTTTGATTTGCTTTTTTTTTTTTTTTTTTTTTTTTTTTTTTTAAGGTGAACAACAAATAGGATTACTCATATATTAGGGAATTCTCTCATCACTTCCCCTGTTATGGATGTCTAGATCAATAGCTTTCTTATGTGTGGACAGTGACTGCATGAAATATCTTGACAGACTTAAGAAAAGCAGCATCACGTGTTCTTGATAATATTTATAACTTGAAAGTATTAAGCTACAAGCAGAAAAAAAAAAAAAAAAAATTAAAGATGGCTTGTGGGTTGATTTAGGAATTTTTGTGTGAAACACTGCCCAATGAAGAGAGGCAAAAAAATTCTGGTCTGAAAGTAGAGAAGCTAAGTGTACCCAATAAACCCTAAATGACACAAACCACATCTAGCTTCAAGTTTTGCAATGCACTCTACAAATGAGTTTTGATTAGTCACAGGTTTGCAAATCTACAAAGCAAACCACTGTCTAATTCTCCTAATGTGGAGCCTGCTCATGGCATTATGTTGAAAACTGCAAAAATTTTATTTCACCAGATTTGTGAACAGTGTTGTGAATATCCGAACTGCACTTTGATCTTGGCTTCCTCAACAAAACGCACAAAACAAAATGCAGTTGGATAAAATGATTATGTGAACAGACAGTGGCTCCACAGCTAAATCTGTGGCGAGCTATTCTGGTTCTAATTCAATAAGGTATGAGCAAATTATATATTGAAAATATTTTACAACACAATTTTACAAACAGAAGTTGCTCTATACAATCTTGTCTTCTAGTGTAATGCCATATTTTCAGGCTTTACTCACACAAGTGTTGCTTTAGGTAGATTTTGGAGACTTTTTCTTGGACAACAGCTTTGTGAGGAGGAAAAGGAGCTCAATCTGAGCAGAAGTGAGGGGAGGTAATAAATTATCTTTATAATTAGATATCCAATAAATGGCATACCAAAAGCCAAAATTACTTTTACATATTGAATACTAAAGCTGGAAAAAATTGTTGTAACTGAGTGTTTTTTAAAACCATAAGCCAAAAGCTAATCATAACAGTAGCACTGCAGCTAGCATTTTCCTTTGTTGTTAAGGAAAAGGTCTCTGTTTAGTACTTTGTTATTGCCCTGAGAATGTCAGATGTGATTTGCATTTATCACTGGCAACAAGGAGTTGATTTCAATAGAGATAGTAAATATTGCTGGGGCAAAAGACAGCAATCATGAAAAAATGAAAATCAAAAAGGAGGATGCTTGAAAGAGTGCTTCACCTGCAAAATTGGATATTCAGCCATTCCCCTCTAGATGCTTGGTAAACAGGGTAAACACCATAACTATCAGAACCAGAACTTCAACATGGTTTTTCCTTTTGCTAGAAGAAAGAAAAGGAAATTTGTCCAAAATGAACTGTGCACTTGGATGCAACTGGAACAAATAAGCAGCGGAACTTTGCTGGCATACAGAACCTCCCAGAAGAGACAAAAAGCTGTAGGAAGAATGGGAAATAAAGGGACAAATGCATACTTGGTTTATTTTTTGACCTCATCTCATCTGGTTTATCTGTCGGAGTGCTCTTGCTGAAGTTATATTTGTAACACATTTTGTGATATTTCAAACACATCCCAGATACCAGACCTCAGTGTCAGAGTAGGGAAGGCTGTTTGTTTATAATGAAATGTGATAGCTGAATTTATGGTCTGACAAAGTCAGTCTATTGACTGATTAGCTAGTTAGTGGGTTTCTGGCACTCTACTTCTACCAACCACTTTTCTGCCATTAATTGGGATGTCTCATGTTATAACTTCAAAGATGCTTAAAACAATGCTAGTAGACAAACAAACTAAGAAAGCAAATAGAGTTGGATTTTAAATTAAACAAATCAAGAACGAGTACTTATACTGTTTATCCCAGCTAGAAATATACCTTTTAAAATATGAAAATCACCACTAAATTCTGCTGTTACTTCCAGTGTTTGTTGTACACAACTTAAAAAGTTATTGATTTTAATAAAGGTCAGATTCTTTCACAATTGGAAAATATCTGTCAGAAAAGTTTGGTCAAACCAAACAGGCACTTCTTCAGTCTTTCACTGCATTGGTCAAAAAAAAAAAAAAAAAAAAAACCACAACCACACAAAAAGAAAATAACAGCAAGGAGCAGCAAATATTGGGCCCTTATCTTTGGCTTTTCCAAGATGCAGAAACAGACGATAATCAAATTACATTTGCCTTCATTTACTTCAACTTGAAATGATTTGAGGGAGCTGCAGCGATTTCACTTAGTGACAGCCACATTGTGCCATAGATATTAAGCAGAGGGAGATACTTCAAGCACAGACTATAATCTCATGGTATTATTTAACCTGGCACTCATTCTGTTCTGTCTCCAGAGGGTATCTAAAATTAGAGGAAGGTAGTTTTAGATTGAGGGTTCTGAAGACTATTTTCATGAAGGAATATGACTTATATTTCTTTAGAATGTAATTTAGATGGATGTTGTTTTGCCATTGCTCTTGGTATCCCCATTTAGAATATGACATGCATATACACACTGTGTGCCAGGTCATACAAACAGAAAGAAGTTGTCTGTTACACCTGCACATGCCTTATTAAACTCTTCTAACTTGGTAACTAATCATACATGTATTTTAACCCACTGTGGGCATAGTCTGACAGGCTCTACCAGAAATGAGTTTGGGGAGAGGAAGAGGAATAGAGACAGGCCTCTCAAAGACAGACGGTGAAAGAGATGGCTGAAAAACAGAAAAGAGCGACAAGATTTTTAAACTGGGATAGCACTGTACTTGCACAGATTTGCTCAGCAGAATAAGAAATATAGCAGGGAAATATCTGAATTGGCAATGCCAGTGTCACAGGTGTAAGTTACAGCCACTACTATTGAGAGAACCTGCAGTGAAAACCTGAAGACTGAGAGTTCTGCCTCATGACAAAGCCATGTCATCATGGACACCTGTAGTGTCACTTTGGATTGATAGCCCCCAGTATGACATTTATAATATACTGTGTCATGCAAGGATGGACCAGAAATCACAGATACTTCCAGCACAGGTATACAACACGACTGACTCAAATCCAATGAGACTGAGCACATCTGTTCACCTCAACTATAGTGCAACCTTCTGGAAATCTCCTACGCTTGGCCTTCTGGCTGGAGAAATCACATAGTCCTCATCACCAAGACCAAACTGAGTCAGGTATTAATTGGGTCCAGGCTCACACAAGATGGTGGGGTGTTTCAAAAACAAAACCAGACTCAGCGCTCCGAGAGAGGGAATAGAGTGGGAACACAGATTCTGGGAGTTAAACTGCAACCAGGCTGGGTTTCAGGGATTCTAGCAAATTCTATTTTTGCACACAAAGTCAAAAACCTAAGATTAGATGTTGTGCACATATTTTGTCATGGCACTTTGTTCTCTGCTGCCACATAATAACTGCAAAACAGAAGATAAGTTCTGAATGCAGAACACTGTTGTCCGCAGCACAAATTGACTTTGCACAGTGATAGGTGGCTTGTACACACAGGAGCAAGGTAGACATCTTCCAGGCAGAGAAATGACAAGACCTCCATGACAACACAAAACTCAGATCTGCCTGGAGCATGTCTTCAGAGACAAATAAAATGCCAGAGAGTCTCAGTGCCATGCTATGTAATCTGACAATCAAAAGAAGAGCATATGACTTAATAGACAGAAAGGACCATGCCTCAGTCCTGTCAAAAGTCAAGACCTGAAGAACATATGTATAGACAATCCCACTGTAATGTTGACCTCAAGATGAAATTATGTATGTGGCTTCAATCATTCATTTTGGTGATAAGAATTTGAATTTCTCATCCTTGGTATCTTCCTCTGACTCACACATCTGCACTGCTAGCAGACCCCTTGCATTCACAGGGCAGCTTGACTGGATGTCCAGAAAAGTGCCTAGTTTAAGTGCCTGTCTGAACACAGATCCTGGCAGACTATTCTGCAGTGAAAGCACAGATCTGGGAAAAGGCACCTTGCTGCCAGAAATGCATTGTTCTGTGATCCCAGGCAATTTGCTTAAGGTTTTGGGTAAATTCTCCAAAGCTAGAACAACTTCAATTCCCTATCTCATTGAACCAACTTATAGGGAAATCAAGTTTTGCAGAGGCAAAGAGGTTGAAAGAACACAGACTTTTTTCTGCTTCTTATAGCCACGAACACAAACACTGGCCTACTTTTGTTCTGCTGGTGTGGAAGGAAGAAGCAATTAGCATTATCACAGTTCGCAGCTGAGCTGTGTCCTCTGGCTCTAGACATTTTCATTTTCCTTGGAGGAAAACTTTTCTGATGCTGGATTATTTGCCCTGTCTAGGCAGCCTGCAGAGAGGCCTTTTGCAGTCACCTTGTCCCATGAGACCACAGGGAGATACCTGATGTTTTGATTGTGTGTGCTGTATTTTTCATCTACAGAACAAAGGTGCCATGTTCTTCCTAGTCAAATTGCTTCTATCTACTGACTCTTCTGTCTTACCTGCTCAAAGTAAAGCAGCTTCTGGACAGCAGGACTATGCTTTCAAAGTAGTGGGATCAAATATTAGAAGATAATAAAATATACCCGAAGTTGAATCATGGAATCATAGAATGGCCTGGGGTGAAAAGAACCATAATGATCATTGAGTTTCAACCCCCTTCTATGAGCAGGGTCACCAACCACCAGACCAGGCTGCCCAGAGCCACATCCAGCCTGGCCTTGAATGCCTCCAGGGATGGGGCATCCACTGCATCCTTGGGTAACCTGTTCCAGTGCATCACCACCCTCTGTGTGAAAAACTTCCTCCTAATATCTAACCTAAACCTCCCCTGTCTTAGTTTAAAACCATTCTCCCTTGTCTATCACTATCCGCTCTCACAAACAGTCATTCACCCTCTTGTTTATGTGCTCCCTTCAAGTACTGGAAGGCCACAATGAGGTCTCCCCAGAGCCTTCTCCTCTCCAAGCTAAACAATCCCAGTTCCCTCAACCTTTTCTCACAGGGGAGGTGCTGCAGCCCTCTGATCATCTTAGTGGCCCTTCTCTCGACCTATTCCAAGAGCTCCATATCCTTCATGTGTTGGGAGTCCCAGGCCTGGACGCAGTGCTGCAGATGGGGCCTCATAGGAGCTGAGTAGACGGGGACAATCACCTCCCTGTCCCTGCTGGCCACTCCTCTTTTAAGGCAGCCCAGAACACAGCTGGCCTTCTGGGCTACAAATGCACACTGCCCTCTCATGTCCATCTTTTCATTTACCAGGACCCCCAAGTCCTCCTCCCCAGGGCTGCTCTCAAGGAGATCTTTCCCCAGTTTGTATAAATACCTGGGATTGCCCTCACCCAAGTGCAGCACACCCTGCACTTGGTCTGGTTGAACCTCATTCAATTTTCATGGGCCCACTTCTCTGTCCTCTCCAGGTCCCTGTGGATGGCTTCCCTTCCTTTCAATTATCAGCTACACCACTCAGCTTGCAACAAATGACAGACATGCCTGGAAATGTGATCACGTCTATTCGCAAGCCTGTATTATTTCATTGACCCATACTCGTCGTTATCTCTTTAGGAAGAGTTTTACTCTGGATGAAGATTACTCTTGTAATGGAGTATTTCCTCTAATTCAGAAACCAAAGTCTTCTTAGATAAGAACCATCCAGCTATATAAGTTCAGCCATATTTGTGGTCCACACCAGCCTGTTGGATAGATACATACAGATATACATAAAACTTTTTATAGAGATATGGCAACTTTTGCCAATTCTAAGCAAAAAATCAATCCGATCCATGAGACAGACAGAGGATAAATTAAAACTACTGGGAAACAGCTTCCATATCTATTTTTAACAGATTTGAAAGACGTGGTGGGCTGCATTCAGCAAATATTTCAATATTTCCAGAATTCTCAGAAAAATTATTTTCAGAAGAATTATTCAGATTTTTAATTTTAAACCAAGCGTACCAAAATCAGTGGCTGGTATACTCAAAGTTATTCACGTGCCTACTTAATTTGCAGAATTGAGTGCTCTGCTGTGGCTGAAGAATAAGAGCATATTTCATATCCCAGACGCTACCTGGATCATCATGGTGGCAGAAGTAAGGGTATAAAAGCATTTGCAGCTGGGTCATAGCACTGCCAGAGGGATTGCTTGTGGTATTTTGCAAACAGAAAGCTGATCAAAATCTTTTAAAAAAACCGTAAGAATTGGTTCAGACCAAAGGTTGCTCTAGAATATTTATCCTGTCGACACCAGTGTCTAAAGCCAGATGTGAGAGAAAGAGGTGTGTTTCTCTTGAATACTTTCCTAGTGTCCAGTGTTTTGCAGTTCAGTAATTTCCTGGGTCTTTGTATGCAATATCCTCTGGTAGATTTTTCATCTCTGCATTTGTACAATCCTTTTTTGAAACCCTGCAAACTGAGCATGCACACAGTCACAATACCCCTACATGACATACAGTAAAGTACACATTCAGTGCAGAGGTATTTCTTGTTTTGCTTTGTTTTTCTCATCTCATTCAATGCCTCTTGGTTCCTGTTCTAGTGGAATTCATAAATACTCATTCCTTACTAATTATTCCCATTGTGTCCGTTGCCTACTGACAACTTAATCATCATTGCCAGACTGTCCTTTCAGTTATTCTTCGCACAAAAAATATTTGATTCTTCTTCATTTTTGCTTTGCTTTCCTCATTTCCTCTACACCTCTGAGGAAGCACACTGTGCAAGAGAAGGAAGGTTATAGAGTGGCATAAGTACATTTTCTGTTCTGCTTTTTATTTTTTCCAAGATAATTCCTAACATTTGTTTTGCCATTTTAATTTACACAGAAGACATGATTTCTTTAAAATCATGATTTCTTTTTCCTTGCCTTGCCTCGCCTTGCCTCATCTCCTGTCCCCTCCATTTCCCCTCCATTTCCCCTCCCTTCCCCTTCCCCTTCCCCTTCCCCTTCCCCTTCCCCTTCTCCTTCTCCTTCTCCTTCTCCTTCTCCTTCTCCTTCTCCTTCTCCTTCTCCTTCTCCTTCTCCTTCTCCTTCTCCTTCTCCTTCTCCTTCTCCTTCTCCTTCTCCTTCTCCTCCTTTTTTGTCCCCCATATAGAAACAGCCAGACCAGAGCTGCTTTTGGTGAAAAATAAGCTAGAACTTTTTTTCTCTGATATTAACCAGTTCACAGTTAACTACTCTGACTTCATCTGTCATTTTCCTTCTACACATCTCAGTGCTCTGAGATCCTCCTGTAATTATTTTTAATGAGGTCTTTTCCTTATTCTCCTGGATAACTTAGATATAATCAGATTTTATTATCTTCCTATTTGCTATCTTTTACAGATCAGAGACTGTAGTAGGATACTTTGTAGACATCCCTTCACTGTGAAAAAGGACAATCAATTTCTTCTATCTAATTTTATCTTTTTTTTTTTTTTTTTTTTTTTTTTTTTTTGTCTATGCAAGGATTGTCTATCTTATCTTAAGGCTGCTTATATACCAGGCTTGCTTGATACCAAGTCAGGTGCTCCTTGACTGACTTCCCTGTGAAAGAAGCAGTAACTGTACCTGAAAGTTGCTTCAATTAACAGGACTCCATCATTCACATCTCCACAAGCATAGCAGTTTGGCTGCTCTCCATTAAATGCATGGATGGGGAGATGTCTGTGCCCACTATCCCTAATGAAAAATATTCCCTCAGTCCCAGGGCACAGTTAGAGACACAACAACGTCAGCAGGTGTAGCCAGGCACATTCCTCACCCCACAAAGTTTCTTGCAGGCAGCTTTTCCTAGCTTACTGCTGACCTTTCAGGCCCCCTGTTATCTGTCAGACAAACTACTGAGGTATCTCTATCATCCGCACTCCCCCTCCACCTTTAACCTCTTGCAATTGTAAATGTTCATTAACTTGACACACAGTGTAGCTTCTGTTCCCAGCACTCACTATGACAGAAGGATAGTTGTTCACTCTCTTGGGGATCTGCGAGCACTCCAAGAATTTTTCACCTGCAAGGCAATTGCTTATGGTAAATTTAGAATATTTGGACAAGTGCTAACTGGAAAATAACTGTGTCACCCCACTCCTAGTTCATGAGAGTGTGCTTAGGGTGGAAAAACTTCATCGCAATGAACCCAAGAAAAATGCTTTAAAAGGTTAGAAAGGGGTATCATCCAGTCCTGGAGAATTCACACATCATAGAATTATCTGAACTACTTGATTGAAAAATTCTCAGCCACAACACCATACATTGTAAACTTTTGCCCTCAGGTGGCTCTTCTCTGTGTGACATTAGAAAAAAAAAAAAACAAAACTATTCTTACTGATAAGTAATTTACACTATCTGAAAACCAGAATTAACTGTTTTGTACCAAACTACTGTGTAGTTTGGCCATCCTGCAGATAATGTTGTCTGAATTAAATGAGGGCAAATGTGCATGAGAACTGGGAGTTAGGCCAATAAATTCTCTGATTTCCCCTTCCAGCTCAGACATAAAATTGACATAACTCAGATAAGATTGCAGTAAATCTGGGAAAACCTAAGCTGAATTAAATTGGATTTATATTCATCTATTATACCATGACCAGACTAACATTATCTGGACCAATGCAGAACATGACAAAAAAAAAAAAAGACTTCTGAAATCTTTTATAAAAAAACTGACAGACACTTCTGTTGTGACTTTTCCTTTCCACTTTTTTTTTTCCTTCACTTATTGTTTGAAATCTTTACCACTTTCAGTGAAGAGCACTGTGCCCATAAAGTGATACTTCATGACTCTAGCTGTTCCTGAAGCAGAAAACAGGAATAGAAATGTGGGTTGTTTTTGTTTATTTGTTTGTTTTGTGTGTGTGTGTGTGTTACCTTCCACTTACAAAAGCAAGATAGAATTTTGTGCTGATTTGGCCCAAAAAGCTTACCCTCTGCAGACTGATGGGGAGACCCTCAGTTATTAGACGGTGATTCACTCTTTTGTTGTCTGCATTTGCCACAAGATGTCTATCAGTAGAGGAAAGGGAAGAGGAAAGAGCTCTGTGCTAGCTCTTCAGGTTACCAATTAAGAAGTTCTCTCATTTTCATCATGCCTGGTTGTTTAGGAAATCTCTCTCTGAAAGGAAAAGTAACTTGGGACTAACATATCCTGAAGAAGAGATTTTGCTGATATTTTCCTCTGACATGGGGTTGCAAAAATGTTTGCATTTGGTTATTTTTTTAATACAACATGACAGGTCTCTATAGGTCCCAGCTCAAAACTAGTAATTTTCCTGCATCCCATCCCATTTAGCTGTAATGAAGCAATCTTTCAGATTCAGAAATGACGACATGACACCTGTGAAAATACAAGATCATAAATAGCATGATGTCATGTTGAAACTTCAGGAGTTAAATATAATTAAGAAAATTGCAGTGCCTTTATTTCACACTGCATATTGCCCACAAGGCAATCTCAAGAGAGCGGGTGTTGGGACAGTAAGGAGCGCAGCACACACACAGCAAAGAGCTGAAACCTTTGCCAGCAGAGCTGAGCTGTATGTTGCTGCTGAACCACCACACGCAGTCTGTGAAGCCCAAGTTCCCAATAAGTTCAGTCAACCTTGGATGCAATCCCAAAGGCACAACTTAGAACAACATCGTGAGCATATGCTGCATTTCCCCTCAAGTTTGGAGGCTTCTGCAGATGGCCTGCAGATAGCCATGGGTAGTTCTGGGAGTAAGCTGTTCCTTTCTCATTTAGCTTTCAAATACTGGGCCCCAAGATCCAAGCCTGACCTTTGCTTTATCAGTATGTTCTTTCCTGCCGTGCGGAAACCACTTGGAGACCTGAGATCTGTACTTGAGCTTTCTTCTTGTTCAGAGCCTCTCAGACTGAGGCTCCAAGCATTTTAGCAGAAACCAGAAGCATTCAGTGCTAGAATTTCAAAGGGCGATTGCTGTGTTTGCGCACACAATATTTGAATGCACATTCATTGCATGCTTAATCTCCCTCACGTGCAAGGGAAAATGGGTAGATTTGCATTTGTAAAATAGTCCTGGCATGCCCAAGAGCTCATTCAGCTGTGGCTGCCATGTCCCACTTTGTGTGCTCCTCGGGACTGCACTTGTCCCTTTTGCTGGCAGAAAGGACAAGTGCGCGGCCTGAGGAGGAATAAATTAGATTTTGATCTCTAGCGACCTGCCCTCCTGCCTTTTCTAGCAACTGGGGCCCTCGTTTCTATGGCCTCCTGAGGCTTGAGTGCCCTTGTCCATGCTTGGCTTCCCAGTGCCCACGTGCAGGCCCTACTGCATCAATGTCCTAGGTCAAACAGAGGACATCTCAGGAGGAGCTCCATCTTGTATCTAAGCGCTCAGGACAGGATTTTCTGCAGTTAAGGTTTGAGTAAACAACATAATGAATGAGACTCCTCCAGGTGTTCTTGCCATGACAGTGCACTGCTGACCACTGAACAAATGATCTCATAAAAGATACAAGTTAAGAGGTGGGAAAGAGGACATTGTGTGCAGCAACTGCTGGTATTGTGTTAACTTGGGACAATTCAAATGACTTTGCACCCTTTGTGGCTTCTTACTGTATGGTTTTCATGTAAATCTTTCAGCTCCATTCCCCAGAGATATTCACACACTGGCTCCTAGGTCCCCTGCTCTCTTCTCAGCAAAGGCATGGTGTGTATCAGTCTCAGAGTTATCTTTCATTCCGCTTCCGTGGAGCTCTGAAAAGATCAGCAATTCATACCAACCCATCCTCAGTCACATTAGCCCACAGGAAGGGGATGCTATGGGGTTGATAGCTGGGTCTGGATATTTATCCCCATGACAGCATGAAGTTTACAAATATACTGACCATAGGACAGTCACCCTTTTTCTTTTATTCACTGAAGCAAATGTACTGTACTTTGAGGATAACTGATAGACTATCAGACATGCGGTCTTTAAGGGGTTAAAAAGGCCAGAGGCAGTGTGAGAAAGCTTTTTTCACAACATTCTAACAAGCTGAGCAAAATCCAGGCCTTCTTTAATGAGCACATATTTTATACAAATAAGCTCAAACGAGCTTACCCATCTCTAATTAAACTAGAAAGGAAGCATTTGTCCTAATTGGACTGCATAACTGAAGAATTAATTGTGTGGCTGCTTAGAATTGCAGTCTTATGGCCCAGTTCACAGAAAATACCTTCATGGTAGGACATACTGTATGCAAGCTTTCTCATGTCTTTTTACCAACACGTAAGTCCATGTGTGATTTTGAGGCTTTGGTTTTGTGTTTTAAACAAAGACCATTCGTATAGTCATACATGAGCCTTAGGGGAAGTTAAGTACAGTATTTCAGTATTCTAATTAGGCCATGGAGAATAGGCCTCTATCTCTAGTAATTATGGACTCAGTTAATTCCTAGAGTGAAAATACCACAGTAATTTTTACAAATATTAGAAGAGTTACAATTCCATTGACTCGGAAATAACAAAAGACACGGTACGGGAGTTTGTACTTCCAACCAGTGAGGTTTCTGCATGCCACTACAAGAGGCTCAAGAGCCGCTGGAGTAACATCTGCTATGCTCAGAGGGTGCCCATTAAAACATGGCTTCCAAACAGAGAAAGAGCTAAACATCTTCTATCTGCTAATCTTGCAAGTCTCTCCTGCTTCACTTACCAACCAGAGCAAGTTTTGACTGCTGACCATGATGCACAGCCAACCCTGCTGGGAAAGAGAAATGAAATGCACTCAGCCTTGGGCACTACCAGCAGGACTGTCAACACAGCAGCTCCTGCTCCAAGATCTCTTGAAGTGATACATGATACACAGTGCTGTAGGGCTGTCAGACACAAGCTCAGGCTTGTGGCAGGCTGGCAACAATAGGAATCTCATTTTGGCTTGTGAACTAAATACCTTTTATAGGACCCCTGCCTGAAACCTTGCTTGTCTCTGACCAGACAACTGCGAGTTTGGATTAGTTATTTTAAAACGGAGATTCAGGTGCTAGGATGTCTTTGGAACTTTACTGTGAATGAGGTCTTGAATTCCTTCAGAAGGCCTTTCGAATGACTAGGTGTGCTATTGAGAAACTGTGCTTGTGAAAACAACATCTTGAATGTTTCGTATGTTCTGGCACTATACAGGGCTAATGTGAATTTTATCTTGGCAGGCACTGAGTATAATGCAGCCTTGCAGATTTAGCTGTGTTTAATTATGAACAATGGGAAATATGAAGCATTGAGTGACATATTTTACAGGATCCTTTGCAATCCTTTGATTGTTGCAATTGCAAGAAATATTGCTGTTTTGCAGCATAGGCAATAACTACGTACTGTATTAACTGCTCTACTTTTGAATTCATTTGATCTTTCAACACATAGAAAGTTTATTTGTTAGACTCATTTCTTCTTCCTGTATCAGGTTTTCATTTAAAACTTTCAAAAGCAGCTGTCTTTTCCTTACTTAGAGCCTTTTATTGCTTGTGTTGTGCCTGTTTTCACTTATTTTCTAAGATGTATGTGAAATGGACGCAAATAGAGGATCTTCCTAAACTAGACCCAATAAATAGAAATTCAGACCTGAATATGATACACGACAAAATTAAAGAACTTCAAAAACCAATCTGTTTCGTACAGCCAGTCACTGCTGTAAATCTTTTACCTTCTTAGTCCAGAGTAAACCTTTACCTTTAATTGTAAGGTGTGCCAGATATGTCAAAGATATGCATGCAGTTTTCTGTGTGCCCTAAATTAAAATGATTGAGCATGAACTATAAGCACTAAAACAAGAGCTACAGCATACTTCTGTTGGGTCAAATTTTGCTTTTAATGTTGTAGAACAACAAGTCACAACCACTAGAACTGAGACTTACTTCATTACTGGGTCCATGCTGAGAAGAGGTCTGAATCCACAGCAGCCAACCATCCTGTCTTCTAACACATACCACCAGATGTGTCTGTCACACTGCTTGGATATGGTCAGAGGTAGAAACCTGTCTGCTCCTCATTTTAACAAATTCTTTATAATGACTCTCCAATGAATATACCAAACAGGTGATCTTGTTAAGGTTTAGTGACTAAATCCTGAAGTTCATCAGACTCATCTTTCTGTGATCTTTAATGGGCCACTGTTAACTTAGAATTTCTGTTGGCATTTTGGAGGACAGAAAACAGGAAAATTGGCTTTGACTCTCCTTGTTTCTATATGATTCAACTGTAATGATTAATGCCTGGGATTTAAAATAAGCCCCAAAAGTGAATCAATGTACCTTTTTGTTGCAGGTAAAAAAGGCATTAAACCTACCTTCTAAAGATTTCAAAAATATATGAAATTCTGAAGCAGCTGAGTAAAAAACTGCACTCGTAGGCTGTATGGACTGAGCAGTCAAGGGTCTGTAGAAGATTGTCACATTGCCTTCTGTCTGCACAATTGCCACTGTTATACAGCCGCAGTAAAAGATAAAAAAGTCCCTGAGTAAAGTATCAGTTGAAACACAAGATTTCTACTCTGTGTATGAGGGCTCAATGGTTGTCCAGTCTGTGACTTTAATGAAGAGTGTAATTCTCTGTTTTGTCTTCTGTGGGAAATACTTTGTACTGCCAAAACCTTGACACATTAGCTGGTGCAGTTGGCCAGTTTACTGCAAGGAGAGGAGTCTGCAGCAGTTCAGAGTCCAAACTGACTCACAATGATAGGGAAGACAATAACTCTCTTGAGAAAGGCCTGGTCTTTGCCTGGCAGCATGTTCATACTATCTGACTCCTGTCAGTAGAGGAAATAATTATTTAGTAGAGTTACAGGAATGTCTGTTAAGAACTTATATCTTTCCATGGGAAAGATTCCTTGCACTGTTAGGTAACAGACAAAATGAGTACCTCCTAGCCATTACTTCTCATGTATATAGAAGCATGATATTCAATGTTTTTAATTCAGCCACTTCAAATTATTGTGTAGGATTGCTTTCCCAATCCAGTCTGTGTATCTTGGCTGGTAGTCCTTCTATCTAACCACAGGAACAAAGAGTTAAAATCTGCCATCATTCACACTGGTATAAATGCTGAGAAAGTACTTGAGACTGGATTTATGCAGACCTAAGTGATAGCAAAATTATTAACTACTTAATACCAGCACAATTTTATGTCATTTTATGATTCAGACTCTGGTTCTCAGTTCTTTGCACTGGACAAGTTAAAACAGTATTTGATGCATTCTTAAACAGCAGGGTGTAATTTATGATAATACAGTTAGAAAAGCCTCACAGAAGAAAGGAATCAATTAGTTAGATTTGGAGGGCATAAAGAGCCACTGATAAGACACACAAAGCCAAAAAGGAAAAGGAATAAAAGTCCCAGGATTAAATACAGGAAGGTTTTGCCTCTTGATGAAACTCATCTTTCTTTTTCAGTTGACAAATGATAATAAATTCAGCAGTGCTAAAGCACCTGCCTCTCTCCAGGTCCTGTGACAGAGGCAGTATGTGGTGACTGTTTAAGTCTGCCTGAAAGTAGAACAGGCCCAGACTGTTTTGGGAATGGGCTATTGACACTGATTTATGCCTAGTATGACAGACAGCCGAGAAGACAGATTTCTTGTTAAAAGGAGTCTCCTATGGAACAGCATGTTCTGTGTAGCCCTCTCATGCAAGAGAGCTTGAAGATACTGTGTATGCAATCAAAATGCAGCTGCAGGCAACATATGTAATCACTGAAGACAAGTTGAGTGCAGGCCAATCTTGGGAAAGCTGTAGGTGATGTTTTCTCTGCATACAGATGAGGTCTGCCAGTGATAACTTGTGTCTTGAACCAATTTCCTGTTCAGAAATTGTATGCTTCTAAACTGTTCAGAAATCATAGATTGTTCCTGGAACAGCACCTTTTTATGAAGAGATGCATAAAATTATGGTTGTGGGGATGGAAAGAATACTTCTTCACATTGTTTGTGCTTTTCTGCTGCAATGAGAACATGCGTTAATAGTGCAAGACTTTCTGGAGCCAATGTAAATCATCCAAGATGTGCTGACAGAATTAGGGCTGTGCCTTTTAATATTGATTGAGAGTTTGCCTATATCTTTTTAGATGTCTCTTCAGAAGCAATGAGTAATCCTACACAATAATTTGAAGTGGCTATATTAAAACATGGAGAAATGAGCAGTCGCCTCATTGAGTGCATTACCTTGGCCAGGCACATCTTGGAAGGCTGAGTGAAGATAGGATACTGATGTGGCTTAAAAAACAAGCTGTCTCTCCTCTTTCTCTTCTTTTGCATCTGCATGCTTTTCTCTTATTCCTGTAAATCCGTATATTTCTAAATATCAAAACATCCTGCAGCTTATAATAGACATACAGTCTCCAACTGTTCAGCTTAGTAGCACAAGCCCATTGCTGAGTTGAATCTTGCCAATTTGCCTCCTTTACTGTGATAAAGTTTTCAAGAATGATCTTGCAACAACATGTCAAAAGAGCAATCTCTTTCCTGTAGAGTATAATTTCAAAGTCTTTGATTTGCTCACGTCCCAGTTACAGAAAAGCTTTCTAACAAGCTTGTGCTTCGTTACTATTTCAGACTGTACTATTGGAAAAAGGTAAGATATGAAGTGGAGAGGGGAACAACCCAGAGAAATAGTTGAATGGTCAGATGGCTCAAGGGAAAAAAAAAAAAAAAAAAAAAAAAAAAAGGAAAAGAAAAAAAGAAGGAAAGATCAACAGAATTTAAACTCAACTTGTCGATACAATCTAAAATTACTTCGTCTTCTAACTAATATGTTTCATTAGCCTAGCAGAGAAACACTCAAAGCTTTATGGTGCTTTATAATACCTTTCCAGGAGTAGCAAAAAAATTATTCTTTTGGTCTGTTTTCCTATAAGTGTAATATTCAGACAATCACATTTTGTGTGTGCATAAATACGCCTTAGAAAAATATGTGACTGGGAAGAGAAAGTAGACTTTCTCTAATGCCTAAGGGTGAACAACTTTGCAGAGCTTCTTCCTGGAAGCTCGTCTTGAGGACATAGACAGAAGTAAGCACTCTGAGGTAATTTTTCTCTTCTTTCAGAAGAAGAGAATTCTAATGGAATTAGAAGAAGGGCCAAATCAAACTTTGATCAAGCTATATGATGCAACTATTTGAATCAAAAGCACAGTCTTTATTCTGCTAGGGTTATCATCTTATTTGTGTTCCTTTGTGATATACAAACCAGAAAATATCAAATGTTTAATATCTGAATCCTTTCCTTAGGGGACTACTCATTATTTCCCATATTCTAGCTATGTTGGATGAAATGTATAGATGGGACAAGAGGAAAAGATGCTGCAGAGGACTATTTTATGAGACAAAACAATACTACATTGATGGCCAAATTTTGTATTCCCTATATATCTTTACCCTAAAGATAATTCACTTGTTCCTGATTGAGCTGAGATAATATGAACAGCTGTGGAAATCCTGGTGGCAAACAGAGCAACTCCTGCTCTCTTGCACAACATAAACTATAGTCACGATGCAGCAACATGAACCAAGCATAACAGTAATAGCAGAACAAAGGTAATGATTTTACCTCATCTCATTGTCAGCAAGACATTTTCTTTCCTGTCTGTCTTCTCTACTCCCCATCAAATCACCTTGAAGTAACCTTCCCTTTCTCTTCTCCTTTATGCTACTCTTTCTGTTTTCATTGCTAAGGTCCCCTTCTATTTCTTGTCTTTTTGAAACAGCGTCCTTCTTTCATGGTCTGCTTATGGTCTTTATATTTTTTTTTCTTCATTTATTTTGGTATCTACTAAAATATATCAATATACTGTTTGTAAAGTACTGCCAGCTGTGTGGGCAGATGAGAATGTCTTTAGCTTCTACAACTTCTCCTTGCCACAAGAAGAGAGCTGGAGTAGATGACACAGCAGTTATGGGGAGATGCCAAGTGTGTGGTGCAGCTTCCTTTACCATCTTGAACAGTGAGTGCCAGACAGAAAGAGATACTAAGTAGGTAGTGTACCACTACAGTCAGTAATGTACACCACAATCTACTTGGAAGAAAGTCCTACACTGACAGTTTCTTGGGAACTTACTCAGGAACGGCTCCTAACTTTGGTTGGCTGTTTGCCTTCTTAGTGAGATTTGCTGTAGGGACACCAAAACTAGGAATGTCAGCTTATCTCCCCACCTCTCTCCTGAGGCCCTCTTGTGCTTTTGCCAAGACTTGACTCATTAATGATCCATTTCATGGGTAGCCCTAAAGCCAGAATCCCATGAAAATGCTACGTATCTGATTGGCTGTCCTGCTCACTTGTATAAGCAGATTTTTAACAATAATCCTTTCTGTTTCAAGTAAGTCACTTCTTATCCTGAAAAATGTGGCTTTACAAGTCAGGTCTGGATCATCTTATTTTTCCAAATATATGCACCATGATCAGTGGAACTACCAGTCTACTGGAAACTATCTCACACTATGACAAAGTTGTACTTACCATAATGCCACAGTCAATTAACCCAAAGGTCCATCAAGTTCAGTCCTCTGTGTCTGGAAGTGACTGATTATCACTGGGGATAGGGCAAGTACTTAACACTTGAACTGTGTATGTGGTGCAGTTCAGTATCTAGCAGGGTGATATACTGAAATTTAAGCTAAGATACTAGGTTAGAACACACTGCAGACTGTGCCCAACTGCACTATGTAGCTATCATGAGACAATTTATAGTCTTATTTAGTCTATAAGACTATATACTATAGTATGTAAGAAAGTCTATAGTCTTATAGTCTGGTCCTAGCCAGCACGCTTCACGCAGCGGTGTTGATTCAGTGGGACTTCAGCTGCAAGAGTTAAGACTGTATGTAACTGCTCCATCAGGATAGCTGTGTGCCACCACAAAGACATGAACCCTTAGTTAAAATAGAGTAGTGCACATATATCAACAACTTCCAATTTAGATACTGACAGTGTAATTGTTTTCTGAACGACTGAAAGTATATCCTTAGATTCAGCAAAGAAAGCAGAACACAAACTCTTTGAAGCTTGGTGAATATATGGGGCCAAGTGTAGTTTTCAGCCACTTTTTTTAACTTTACTGTTGTCAATGTGTTTACACCACTATCACTGAAAAACAAAACTTCCTCTAAAAAAATGATGCTTAATAAATCTCTACTTAACGTACATCTTTGTTGATAAGGCATATGCTGGTTGATACCTTTTCCCTAGCCTGACTGTAGAATTATTGTACATATTGATTCTTTTACAGGTTAAACACCTTTGTGATACTTTTTTTTTTTTTTTGAAAGCCATAGATAATGCTGGTAATTCAAAAGTTCAAATTGAAGTTCTACAGGAAAATAGAAACATTAATATCTTCTATCTTTGTGAAGAAGTCCTCCTAACATCCATAGTATGTCTCTGAAACTATACAAGATGATACAAGAACACTCCTGGCAATGACAGACCACAGAAAGCTGGAAAGTTGCTTTTTTTTTTCTGTCTGCTCTCTGCAATGCACATCTGAAGTAATTTACATACATAGAGCATATCCTCTTTCCCAAGGAGTTTTTAACACTTGTGGGGACATCATCTTCTTCTTAAGAGACTGCTAACTCCATCACAAGTCCAGTGGAACTCAGTGAGTCTAAGCTTCCTTAAACAGGCTGAATCAGTATTTATGTGACTGGCAGTCATATGCTTCAGTACGTTTTCCACAAGCAAAACAGCTTAAAAAGACAATGGAGTGGAATGAACCTCTGGTAGTTCATCCAGTGACGTTTCATTGTATATTCTGTCAAAGACAAAAAGAGATGAATGAGAGGAACTGCTAATGCTGCATACTTTCAGGTAATCAATAAATGAATCAATTAACTCACTGTGCCTTGGGTAAATTCTCTCAAAGGTTTAGCTGCCAAAGTCTGCAGCAATGGCAGAACGGAAGGAACAAAACTGAGCAGAATGGTTGTGTCATAACTAACACAAAGCACAGAGTTGAAATCCTGTATACATACTCATACATTTGGGGCTGTTTTCCATTTTGAAACAACGTACGTACATTAACAATGCCAATGCAAATTTCTGATTGAATATGGCTTTTGACATTGAGACCTTCTGGGCCGGTTGTACCTTAACAGCTAGAATGAATGAGCAGACTAAGTTGTCTTATCTTGCACTGCAAAAAGGCCAGATCTTGCTGTGCGTTTTCTCCAGTGGGGTTGTCTCTTTAGTATCAGCTGATGTATATGCCACTAGATGTGATGTATGTGGGTTGTCAAGAGTAATACAGACATCCTTAGAGGGTCGTTACAATTTAGGGAATTCATAGCAACATTAGGGATGATGAAAGAGAATGCTGATTGACTCTATTTGCCCTCACACCATCTGACATCCCAAGCTGAATTGGAGAGTGGTATCTTTTCAATCCCAGGCAGTACTTTCTCTCTTCTATAAGAAAAGCATATAGAAACACCTATGATAATACCATAAAAATAGAGAAATGTACTGTTCTCATTTGTCATAATGACAGTGTTTTACAAAAAGGTGCGATAAAAAATGTCTCCTCTTAGCCCAAGATGGATCCAACATCAAGAGAGGTGTGTGTGAGTGTGTGAGTGCGTGCGTGCGTGTGTGTGTGTGTGTGTGTGTGTGTGTGTTCAAGGAAAGAGGTTAAAAGATTTTTTTCTCTATGCAGCTTTTCTCACCTAAGCATGACTTCTCATAGCTGTAGAAAAGAAAGATGATAATGGCATTTTGCACAGGTCCAGGTCAGAAGTATAAAATATAGTCTATCCTAGTCTGAATTTCTATGAAACACACAGGAAGGAAGGTAGGCAAAACACAGAGGCTATATTTCCTTTCTTCCTTCAAAGAACTACCAATACAGTGACCTTTCACCATTATATGTCATCACTATGAAACAATGCATTTGTCTGCAAATGGCAAATCATATTTGCCTCCACTGGGCTAGATCTGCCCTGGAAGAATTACTGAAGTTCAAACTGTATGAAGAATCATATACATGTATATATGTACACAAACATATATAATAAGAAAATAATCCCTTTCATTATCTCAGTAGAATGGGACAACACTGATCACCCCTATGGACAGTAGTGTTGACAATAACCACACTGTTACACAACTGTTAAATGCTAGTGATGTCCTTAGAGAAGGAGTTCTTCCTCCCAAGTATTACTGTAAATAAGCAGTACTACTTAGCTTCAGAGCTAAACCATTTTCTGTTTCCTCAGACTAAAAAGAGTTAAATCACAATAGTAAATTTAGTCTTAAATCTGAACAATAAGTCAGAATCTCACAGGAGAAAATTGGACTTCAGCAAATATTCATTAGCTCAAGATGTTGACTTTGTGAGAAAGGCAAACATAAATACATTAATCAATTTGTCTATGTTTTTTTTTCAGTATAGCTTCTCTCACAGACTGTAAAACATCTGCCCACGTCCCTCATTTACTTAACACTGGCCATGCTTGTCTGGAGCTGTAGACGCCTGCAAGTACATAAAGTTTTCTCTCCCTCATACTTTGTTTCCAAGCAAGGAAAAAATACTCTTTTTTTTTTACATGGCTGTTTGTACTTGTGTTGCTGCTGCCCCCAGTGTTGCTGCTGTTCATAACTACAATGTTGATTTAACAACAGTGATAAGCCTCAGGCTTTATGCTTTGATTGATCTTATATTGGTTAGGTTGTGATGTTTAGGATTTCCAGCCAGCCTCCTCAGACTGCAGTTAATCTGCATGCTAGGAAGGACTGGGAAGTACTCTATGGCTATTTCAAGCCTACCAGCCTCTGCAGCAAGAGGACCCAAGGGATTTATCAGTGAATCTAGTCTACTTCGTAAAATCTAAAATAAAATATTAATCATTATCATTGTAATTACACATTTACCAAAAATAATGCAGTCTGATTAGAATGATTAGAAACAGCCCTGTGAAGGCTGTTTACAGATTATACCTCTTCTTAAATGGCTACAGTGGAACCAGTTGTCTATAAAAAGCAAAGGCAAGAGAAGGAAAAGGAAAGGCAAGGAAAAGGAAAGACTCAGATTTTGAGCTAGTTCCCCAAGGTGTTGCGGGAAAGTGGTGGAGAGAGAGAAAAGAATCTTACGTCTCACCTTTTCCCTATCTATTACTCTGTAATATTTCTAACTATAAGGGTGACTAAATAAAAACAAGGCACATATTATCTGTGGTAGTTTTTTTGTTTTGTTTTGTTTTTTGTTTTTTGTTTTTTTTTTTAATGTTAGATCAGCTGAAAACCATCTTCCTTTACTAGGAAGTGTCTCTATTTGCCAACAATTCTTTGTGTCTGACTCATTTCCTTATTACCTCTCTCCCCTCCTCTGTTTTCCCTTAAGGGATTGACTTTCCCCACCTCAAACAAAAAGAATTTCTTTGGCATATGAATGTCAAGGACAGATTTTCTAATGTCTGCCTGCCTGCATGCCTCTCTCTCTATCCCTGTCACCCCTATCTGTCTATTTTTCTGAAGTGTCTATTCTTGTAATCAGCTCCTGGAATGCACAAACAAACTTTGCTCTGTATTAATGCATATGTTTAAAAAAAAGTAAAGAATCCACATGTATCACATAAGATGGTTAATGGTGCTACCAAGAAGCCCACATGCATTCTTGCAAACTTGCCGCAGTAGCCATGCAGTGACACAAAGCAATGCATGGATTTATTTTAAAATCCCTATCAGCTCTCAAGTTGAGTGCCAAAGCAGTCTTCTACCTTGGTGGATAGTTTGGCAGGGTGAAGGACTGTCACATGGGTTTTCCTCTCTCAGTTTTGACAGTACAGTATGACCTGGAGAAAAGTGGCATGTCCTCTGATTCTAATCTTGGTGACATCCTACCAGGGTCTTGGACAAGGCTCTGTTTTGTGCCCTAAAGAAACTGGAAGTTGGCTAGGCTTTGCATTAAATGGGCAATGGAATAATATACAATGTCCTTTTACTGATTTTTTATATTTTTGCACAGAAGACAAATACACAGCACATGCAGATACAAATGGTACAGCATAGCAGAAAACCAGCTGCAACATACATGGGATGGACAAGAATGCTTTTGGCCTTGCATTTTCTATGATTTAAACAGCAAGGGAGCAAAGGGTGGGACACAAAAACTGTGCTCTTATAGTTAGCTAAAGAAATAGATGCCAAGGCAATTAGTCAATCCAGACCAGGGAAGAGGCAAGAGCAGTGATTTTTCAGCTAGCAAGAAATCTTTCACTTCCTCAAAGTCAGCCACTCAATAACAGCTTTTTTTCCCCCTTCTGTGAGAACATTCTTGTCTACTTATCTTCTAGTTTACATTTTCATGTATTAAATACTCTGCAGTTACATTACTCCTTCTGCAGCTTTCATGGCATTGTGTCATCTCAGGGATGAGTTTGGAAGATAAATTTGTTGATAAGGCTAGGACAAAAAGTATTGCTGTTGTAGAGCAGAAGAATGTCCTAGGGAGATCACTGGAATTCTTAAACCCTATAGAAGATCACTAAGTTAAGTGTACAGTTCATTGTTTATAAGCAGAGCTCAAAAGGAAGAAACTTTCTGAAGGTTACATGACCTTTCAGCATCTCATACAGGGAATTAAAAATGGAGACATGGCCATCATTAACCATTTTTCAAAATTAAACTCTGAGTGTGCAGCATAGCAGCTTAAAAATGCCTTTCGACTTATTCTGGACACAAAAAGTGTTACTAGCCAACATGGTAAGTGATCCAGTTAAAATGCTAAGCAAACTTGCCAGCATTTGTAGAGAGAGATATTGAAATTATGAATTGTAAGTCTTCTCACAACAAAGTTAAATCTAAGAGTAATACTTACTCAGTTGGGAACAGTAAACATGACTACAACTAAAACATATGTCCTGCCAGTACTAAGCTATGCAGGGTTTTATTTATTACTCCTAGAGGGTTACTCACACCATCAGGTTTGGACATCAACTTTTATTCAGAAAATCAACATTAAGTTCCTTGCAGAGTCAACAGAGAGAGATACAAGGACTTCCCAGGCACAGAGTAATCCTATGTAATTAGGTCAAATGTCTCATGCCGCCTAAAGGAACTGGTTTGCATGTTTTCTGTGAGGGCCAAGCTGGCCTTACTAATTGCATAATAGGGATGGTCTATCTACCCAGGTGGGAATTCCTTGAGGTGACAGAAGCACAATTGTTTCTGCCTCTCCTTCCCCTGGCAATGCAGCCTCAACAGCCTATTAATACTCATACTTTCATTTTTGTCTCTAACTCCTTTGGCCACTTCACATTTTGCTCCTTTCACATGACAATTGTGAGCTTCTGTGTGATGGAGAATTCCCAACACTGGGGGGCATACAGCTTCAGATGCTGACAGGTGTGTTATCAATCCAAGCTACAACTACTCTTAGTGCATCCATCAGCTTTCCTACCCTCCAGCCTTAGCTTTTCCTTGTTCGCTCCTTTGTTGTAGCTATCATGTCCTGAGATGCATTTTCTCAGTTGATGAGCTCTGCAGGAAAAGGTACAGGGATAAATTATTTGGCTATTCTGTGCTGTGTCCAGTCACAGAGCTGAAACAAATGTCTCTGCATGGCCTTAAATTATGCTGCAGGCACATCTCGTCTGTGCATTTCCACTGTTTTGATAAGCCCAGTAGCAGGAACTACTGAGGACATGTTTATTGCTCCATGGAAAATTTTGACAAAAATGGCTAAATTTTAATGTCAAAATTGTACCAATGTTGTTATACAGACTGTAAGGTGAAGAAAGAGACTATGAAGACTACTGCAGACTACTTAAAAATGCCAGACTACTACTTGACTACTACAACTAAAACTGCAAATATTTTGGCCAGCCCAGAGGTCTGCAGGCCTCTTATTCAGAAAAGGGTGTAGGCCTCAAGTTCCGAGAAGGCTATAGGCTTCATTCTCTGAACGTGAGAGAACCTGAAAGTGCACAAATACTGTAGCTGTAAAAACAGTATCTACAAAAACAAAATCTGCCCAGCTAAAAGAGAAACTTTAGTACTCGAAGGGCCTGGGAAAGTTAACCCTACATTTTGTAGACTGCTATACCTTTAAATTTGTTAACGTAAGTTAAGCAGAAGATACTGCCCTAGGCATGACCACTTATAAATGCTGTATTTGCATTCACTATGTTTTAAAATAACAGTCTGAGTAAATTAGTCCCATTTGGACAACATCTGCTCTTTCACAATTCCCTCAACTCTGCTTTATCAGAAATGAATGCGAGTGGGAGAATTTGAAGTTCGTTTAGTCTCCAGAAAAATCATTTTAATCCACTTAAATAAGATATATGATAACAATGCTTTGCAAGTGTAATTTTAGGTTGTAATGGTTTAGAAGGTTTTCTTTCCTTGTGACTATTTCAGCATGTGGTCTGGATATAAAACTGGCTTTGGTTACTAATAGCATTAAACTGGAAAACAAAGCTCTGCATGACTCAACGATGCTTGAAAATGATTTAATCATGGCTCACAATAAAATTTTACAATTAAAGAAATATAGTTTCTTAGACTGAGTTCCATTTCAATACGAAGCAGTAAAAGAGACGTAGTGGAAGGTGTTTATGATCATGGAGGGTTGAGCAGCTCTGCTAAGGGGCAGAGCAACAGCTGCAAGAGAAGTCCCACCCCACTGGGATGTGGTGGGCTCCCATTGCTCCTGACAAGCACACATGCCCTCCCAGCTCCTCTTTCTGGGATGACTGGGGGCATGGTGGTGAGGGTAGAGAGCTGCGTCAAAAGGTCACAAGGCGATAGTTTGCAGAGGCCTGCCAGGCAGGTGAAGGATGGGCTTCTCAGCTTCCTGGTCTTTAAATATGCTTAATCTTCTCTGTTGCATGCATGGCTCAGTTATACCATGCTTGTCTCTGTGTTTGCTTGTAGGGCGGTGTGCCTGTCCCTCGCAGCATGACAGCGAAAGCCATGACTCGGCTCTTCCTCCAGAAAAGCGTGTAAGAAAGGGTTCTTCCTAGCTTGAACCAAAGAAAATTCAGCAAAAGTTTAAACAAGCACAGACCAGATGGCATGCTTTGACCATTATGAAATCTTAAAACATGATCTAAAACAAGGAATTCAGAGTATGAGAAATTTAAGGAGAGAGGATCTTTCATTGTCTTCAGGATCAGTCTTGGAAGTCTTTTGTGCTCTCTCCTTACACAGAGTTACTCATATCATCTTGAAAAAAAGTTTCACATGAAAGCAATAATATTTGGAGTAAAAAAGAGACATACTTTTACATCCGCAGACATAGAGTTCATCCTTGCAGAGGATTTGGACACACACTACATTGTGCATGTGTGCATGGAGAACAACGTGCCAGAAAAGGAAATAAAAATCACCAAGAAAGGATGGGTGAGGACTTTCGCTCATATTACTGATATTCTAGATGATAGTCATTTTGGCTCTTTCTTCAAAGTCTTCACCAGTAGCAAACTGAAATCAAAACAGGAAAGAGAAAGGAAGATGAAAGAAAGAAATAGTAATGATAGATTGAAAAATGATACACACAAAACAATTAAATCTATGGCTGAAGATTAAATGATTGCCAACTAATATTTTAGTTAATCAGAATGTCTCCTTACTTCTTACATAAAAGCTGAAGATTAAAGTATATCCTCCTTACACACAGTAAATTTTTTATTTCTGAGACTCAGTAGACACTGAATAACTCCAAGACTCAGATTTTCTGAAGATTCAGATGCATTACATCAGTGTTAATTTTCACTAAGAAAACAAAGACACAAAAAAAATAATCAGAGGAGCTTTGTATATGAAGGTTTCACAGCTCTGAATACGTACACTGGAGTCTTCTAGAAATGAAATCTGACTCATGAGCTCCAAAAACCCAACTGAAAGAACAAGAAAAGGCAAAATGGGAAGCAACAGTGGGGAAGGAACAATGGAGAGAAAACAACTGCCTGTTCTTTTTCTTCTGTCCATCCTGTAATTAACTGTCATGGTTTGAACAATTAAATAATTGTTGCTGCTCAGGTGCCATCAGATGCCTACATCTCATCTCATCTGGAGTCTTTATTGTGATGGTGTTAGGTATCATGCCCAGACCGAGATGGGGAAGGCAGATAGCTGAATCTCATCTTTGAAAGCTAGATCTGTTCCAAGATCAGTTTGGGAAACTTCAGTATATGCAACATTTGAAGTGCTTTTGTGATTCTGTAGAGATCATTTAAGACCCAGTTCCATTCTGAATCTGGTGGAAACTTTCTTCAAAGGGAGTTCTAAAAAGAGTTCTAGAATTATTTGACCTAAAAATAAAAAAATTTTAAAAAAAGTTTATTATTAAATTCTAAGAAAATTCATTTTTGCCTAAAAAGCATGTTTGATATTTCTGAGCCAGATTCACTGAGTTTTTCAGGGAAAAACAGAGTCATTGTTTTCCTTCATTTCATTTCAGCACAGGTTTGCTCATACATAGATAGGGTTTATCCATAATTTGTTCCCTTTAGAACAATGATCATATACTGGCAGCTTCTCTTTGAGACATAGTAGGAAGCCAAAAAGAGCTTTTTTAGACATCTCTGATAACATAGAAATGAAGTTAACATGACTTAGCCAGTTCAAACACTTGAGGTTCTGTGTACAAGTTTAGGACAGATAGGTAACAACATATTTCTGACTTGTCAGACTGTTCCATTTTCTGAAGCAGTAATTTGGGAAATGAAAAAATACATTAACAGAAGTCAACTCTTCCATATTATGTGCCAAGAACTTCTTTAAATATGGAGTTGAATCTTTCTTTTACTTACTATACTATTTTTCTCCTGTGTTCCTTTCTTTCCCTGTCTTTCGTCTGAAAATTGCAGAATTATCACCTACTATCAACTGCGTTTATGTTCATACTTGTTTGAATGTGAGTCAAACATTAGTCTTTATTTTAATTGAAGGCTGTAAAGTTTACTTTGGGCTCAGTGCTTAGCAGCTGTGTGTTATGCCGATGGCCCTAAACTGTAAAAAAAAGGCAGCATTTCAAGTGAATATGATACTTTTTTTCTTTTTTTTTTTTTAATTGCTTCTTTAACTCACAATGAAAAAAAATACTGGTGAAAGGGATAGAGTTCTCTTTGCTTCATTTTCATGAAGTACTGTCCTATAGATATAGTTTTTCCATCTTGGTTTCTGTTTATGAAAGTGTTAGGAAAGTTCTAAGTGTTCAGCTATTGAAGATCTAATGCATAGTGCAAGCATGACAGAAAGTTAGGAAACCAGTGTACTATAGGCATTTCCATAATTACAGTTATCCATTAGTTAAAAAAAAAAAACAAAAAAAAATATATATTCAAAGTACTAGAAATGTAATACTGAACAATTTACTTATATTTCCTATTCTTTAATACCAGTAAAAGGAAGGATCATTTTAGTGACTTAATGCTTATCATAATCCTAGTTCTTTATTTGCATTCTTCATTGTTCTATTTGTTATGTGAATGCACTGAAGTCTGTTTTAGCACAAACATTAAATGCTTTAAAATGCTTTACTGGATCAGCAACTGAATACACCAGCTCATGTCTGTGTTGCCACTCAATATGGAGATGGCCATGGAGGGTTGGAATGACTCTGAATCAAAATTTCATCTGTTTTTTATTGATCTGCTGTAAGGCTAGAGAGACCCTGCAGGCATACAGGTTCATAACTGTGGCTCACCCAGTTCTCAGCCTGAGAACTGGAGCAGCAGTGCTGCCTAAAAGAAGCCCAGAATGCTGCCACCCAAGACATGTGCAAGCTTTTTAGAACAACACTCATCAGGTTCTTGACATTTGGAAGACCATATGGCACACTCTCCTAGTCCACCTTCTCTGACCTTCCAAGATCACTGGGAGCAGAGTGCCATTGCCCAAGTACCTGCCTGAATGGCTGCAGCAGCATGGAAATGAGTAAGAGAAGCTGGAAATGAACTGACATGAACCTCAAACAACAGCAACTACAGTAAGCTGGTACTTCTGTGAGTAAAGGATCGCTCATGTTCCAGTGATAGGTGATATCACAAAACATGAATAAGCTACGGAAGTTTGCAGTTACCCAAAACATATTGGTTTTCAGGTGGCAGGAATCCAACAGTAGATTTAAATAATTATGTTTACACCTTCCATGTATTAGCTCAGCTATTTTATTACTTGGCAAAGTATTGAACCAATTGTGTTTGCTTATTTTGCTTTTACAATTATTTCCTAATTGCAAGCCATCACCGTTGTATTTTAAGAACAATTTGCTTTGTCGCTGATTGCTAAAGGCAAGTAAAATACTTTGCTTGGAGAAAGTTAGAAATTGCTTTATTTTTCCAGCCTTAGGAATTACAGATGTTTCAAGGTTCTTCGTGCCTCCTTGCAGACGTGGGCTTTTAGCATTTGAATTATTTTAATCCAAGGATCAAAAAATTGCTTGGTTGCCAAATGTCAGTGCACCTTTGGTTTTGGGAACAGCCTTGTTTTACAGGAGAGGAAAAAAGCTGTAAAAATACCCTGGTACCAGTTAGGAACATATTAGTACAACACTAATTATAAACTGGAATGTGTCAGAATTAAATGAGTTATGATCTGGCGAGGACCTGCAAACTATATTCAGATACTTAATAAAGTTTCGACATGCAGCTGTGAAGACTCCTGGACCCTTGCCACCTTTTATTAGCGTGGCGCCCAGCAACGCTGCTTTAGTTAAGGGTCTGTCAGCATTTCCATTATAAAACCCCATTTTTTTAAGGCTTTGTAACTTGCCCATTTTAAATCACATCAAGTTGAAACGTGACATTAAAATTGTCAGGAATAATTTCGCGTAATACAAAAATGTTACTTTTTGACTCTGTTTCAGATTCAGAGAAGTAAAGGAATTAAAGTGAGTGCGTATCATATTTTATTAGGATTTTATTTTTATTGTGCTTTTAAAACAGAACAAAGCAAAGCAGGGCTTATGTTTGAAAAAATAAGTATTTTTAGCCCCTTAGGGCTGAATTCTGCTGCAGAAGTAGAGAGTACAAAAGATGGCATTGCATCCTAGCTTCTGCATCTACTGTCTTGAATCTGACTTGCAGATTGAATTACATCTGAATCTGACTTTTACAAGAACTAGCAAGATGGTTTGAATAAAACTCCAGCTGATTATCAACATTGTTAGTGCTTTTTTGTTTTGGTTAGCTGTTTGTTTACATTTTAGGCTTTAGAATGGCTTCATGTCCTTTCCTACTGGTCTCCTCTAAGAGCTAAGGTATTTTAGTCTTGTGTTTATATACCGACAGCATAATGCAATTTTTTATCACCTGAGGACCTACTCCTCAGCTGATTAAACATGTTTTAAAGGATTGCTTATCTCTCTGTCCTCTTTATTTCTTCCTTCCTGCCTGAAATGAAAGCTAGTAAAATGAGAGTGGGGTGGGGGGGAGACTCCTCAGTCTAATGTAATGAATATCACTATGTATTTTTAGACAGACTTCCTCTCATCTGAAGTCACGTCTCATTTTTTCTTCATAAGTGCTACACAGATAGTTAGATGGGGAATGAGCTGAAGAGCTTTCTCTGACCCTTGACTTCTGCTTTCTCCTCTTTTGTTTTTCTTTTAGTGTGTACAGAATACGTATGTATGCATATATTCAGACTGAAAATTGTCACTTGTTTGTGGCAATTACATAATAGGAAAAAAATAGAGTTGCAGGACAGTCCAAATGAGCCTAAAGATCTAAAGGGAA
This sequence comes from Lagopus muta, assembly GCF_023343835.1. NCBI lineage: Eukaryota > Metazoa > Chordata > Aves > Galliformes > Phasianidae > Lagopus > Lagopus muta. The sequence continues at coordinate 41,080,295 of NC_064472.1, read as the reverse complement.
AATAGGCAGAGAAAGGTCTTGTAAGAGCTGAATATTTTTGTTGCACTGCTGACCAAAGGCAAAAAAAGTGCATCTCTTTGTGCTCATCCAGTAATTACATCGCAGTAATTGAGAAAATTATTCTTTCAAAGTTACAATAAGATAGAAACACCATATGTTATCAAGCCATCACTGGGTCACCTCTTTCCAACTGATACAAATAAAGCATAATGAAAAAATAAAATAAGCAGTAACTCCTAGCATTAGGTATGAGAGTTGCCACCTGAAGGGTTGCAGCCCCAGCTGTTTGGGATCAGATCCTGAAGCAAGCCAAGTTACATGTCCTTGTAGATTTGAACAGACACGCAGATTGGCTGAGGTTGTCGGGACCTCAGGATTCATCAATTCCAACCTAGCAGGGACACCCAGAGCAGTGTGCCCAGGAGCACATCCAGGTTGCTTCTGAAGACTTCCAAGGAGGAGATCTCACAGCTTTTCCATAGCAACCTGTGCTCAGTCACACACGTAGCACAGAAAAGCTTCCTGTTGCTCATTTACCTTTATATCTTGCTTCTTTCTCCTAAGAGATAGTCTTTTGTCTGGTTAGTGGAAGCTCTTTTTTACAGTCCTAAACATAGTTGCTCTCATTTCCATTGCCTCTGTAACCCAAGCACGATACCTGTCCCATGACCTCAGCCTTGATCTAAGCTGGACCACTGCTAACTGCATTCTATTGGACAAACAGATACACTGATTATAAGGGACAGTTTGCCTGGGTTTAGCATGACAAACTCAAGGTCACAGCAGTGATCTCAGTGAAACGAGTAAGCCAGTATGCTTAGTTTCAGTTTGTACTTGGTTAAAATCGTATGCACAATTGGCTACCACAGCTCAACTGATGCACAATAACTGGTTAATCCACTTGTTAGCTAATAGTGCACCTGAGACCTAATTTCGAAAACCCACCTGGAAATAATTCCTTTCTCAGATCCTCAGAGGGGTGAGTATGGCCTTCAGTCAAGCACAGACCAGTTTGCTACAAAAACTGCTTAGCAACATTACAAAATACAGCTCAGACAGAATCATGCCTGATGTTCTGCAGCACTTGTGGCGCAAGGGTTTCAGAGTATGCTGCAAACAGCCACAATGAAGTGTAACACTGAAGCTATGGCTTTGCTGAACTACCATTGCCAGCATCTCCGATCAAGCCCAGGTCTCACCATCAGGATTCATGGAGTCAGAGAACTAGGTGCACCCAGGAACCTTACAGAATGATAGATTAGCGCTCTTCAAGCAAAGCATAACTTCTGCACTTGGCAGCTCTGAATTTCTTTAGCCGGTATCACTGTTCACTCACTTCAGTTGATACATTCTCAGCCTTACGTTTATCTTTTTTATTTAGAGACTTATTCCCACCTTCCACAGTCTGAACAAAGCCATTTCTTGATATTCTTATTCAAGATGCAAAATCAAAGGCTTGAATTATCAAAGTGCTGATAAGCCACTGAAAATCAGATGGATTGTGCAGAATGGCCTAAAAAGCAAAACTGATGGTAAGTGCTCAAGCCTTAGGGTACCAGCCAGGCCTCAAGCTGAGACCAGAGGCATGCCAATGCAAACAACCCTGCTGTGAGTTCCCCTACTCACTGGGTTCCCAGGAGGAATGGAACCCTAGTTCACAGTACCAAAATCACAGCCACAGGCATCCTGATTTCAGGCCTTCAGAGCCTAGGGAAAGCTTCCCTTTGTCCTGCACACAGGTGTGTTCCTTCTTCCTCCTTAAATCAGAGGAGCACTTCCTTGCCAGGTTCAAAAGGAGCTGATTAAAAAATGTTTTTGACCTGGAAGAAAATAAAAACTTAGGCTGTCTTAAGCTGTAACAAAATCGTCTGTACTTTTTATTTATTCATAACTCAGAAAAGCGGCTGTAAGTCTTAACGTCTGAACATTTCTAGCCCCCGAGAAGCTGCCGACAGGAGAACACAAAGCACATCGCCACGTCGGAGTCCGCCCAGCGGGGGCCGCCCGGGATGAGGCGGGCAGCTCCGGCGGAGATCCGCGCCCTGGCGCGGCCGGGTGCCGCTAGAGGGCCGAGGAGGCTTCCAAGGCGCCGCCGTGCAGCCCCAAGGGGCACGCCGTGGCCTCCGCCGCCCTCCGCCGCCCTCTGCTGCCCGCAGCCGCCGCACGCCGCCGTGACCGCTGAGCCTCACGTAGGAGCGCGGAGGCTGGATAGCGTTCCACGTGTAGGAGCGATGGAAAACAGAGGGAAAATGCGAAATGCATGGAATGCCTCCAAAGTGGGTCTCAAAGGAAGTACCCTAGCTTCCCCTTACCCTGTTCGTGCTGTTCCTCTAAGGGGAGGAGTGAAATGTTTCCTGCGAGATCCCAAAGTGACGCTGCAGAACAGTTTTGGGTGCTAACAACACCATCCTGCAAGGATGGCTTTATTTCAGGACACCAGGGAAACTGTGTCTAGTATATAGTGTGTAAAGTGCTACCTAACACAATTTTCATCAAAAGTTTTTCACATCAAATAACAGTTTCTTTAGACTTTAAGAAGGCTGTTTGCAGTCCAGCAGTACCTTCCTACTATTTTTCAGATGACTGCAAAAAATTTTACTGTTTTTCCCTGCTGCATAAACTGACCTCACTCTAAAGCAGCACCTATTCTACGGTTCACAAAAGAACATTCTTCTTCACACTAAAGAAGTGTAAGATGTGGTGACTTTAAATGCAGAGAATCTGTACTGTGGAGGAAATGAGAACCTGGATCTGACAATAACAGGGCACCTGACAACAGCTGAGTTCCAAATCATTACACACAGCAACAAGCTGCAAAGAGGATCCAAGTGCCTGACCAATAATTTCCGCTAATGTCATTGGGAGTAGCCTGTGCAACCACAGCAAGTCAGGAGACAGGGCCTAAAAGACAGCTTAGACTGGAAGAAAATAGCACAAAAAGGGTTGTACTGAAACAGCCTAAAACCCACCTGTCTTCAAAGAAGAGAGTGACACAGAGCTAACAACTGGAAATACTGGGGACACTGAGCTGCCTGAACAGGCTTCATATTCAACACGAAGAACCCAATGCACTGCTAAAAGGAAGCCATTTCTGCAACCTGCAACAGTTGTCATCATTATCATATGGGACATTTGACTAACAAGAGTAATTACTATTTATATTAAATTAATGTTTGCTGCTTCATCATCTACGAAAAATGTTGGTGTAGCATTATAGAACTATAGGGAAGAGTACAAACACCAAGGCCTAGCACTTCTTAAATCTTATACACCAGACAAATGAAAGGAAATTCCACAGGCAATATTAATACATATGTCAGAGTCTGGGAAAGTAATGGCACAAGAATGCTGTCAAAAGACAAGTGATCACGTACTGTAAAATCCGGATAACTTGAGCTGCCATAAACAAACAGCACAAGCCCATAGAATCTGAATACATCACAGAGATATGCTGTGCTCTCATTTGCTAGAAATCTGCCCTGTTAGGAGTATTTTATGCTTCCTGTGGAAAGGTAAGACGCACCAATCAGGAGAACCAATCTATTCCAGACCATCACTAGCTCCAGAATGTTGGTCTTTCAGGCTGTGACGCTGCTTTAATAAGCAACAGCTGTCTCTGCTTTACAAAACCTTTCCAGGGAAGCATACAACTCCAGAGAGACCTGATTCATATTTACATTGACACCCATTTAAACAGCCTGATTAATGCAAAGAGAGTTAAATAAAAATGAGCATCATAAAGCCCTGTAGGTATTCACCCATTCTCTTGTGCTGCATCATGCTGAGTGTCTCTAATAGCAGAACAACTAGGTAGGAGATGCCAAGGAATCAGTCTGGCTTCTCCCATTTAAGGACACTGCACTCAGCTCCCTGTCATTCCCACTTGCAGCTCTCTACACCACTCTACTGGTTTGGAGGGACCTTACTCCTCCACGATGCTTTTGTGCTGCTGTATATCACTGTTCTGGAGCACTATTCCTTCTTGGCTGCCAATGCAGTCCAGAGTAGCTCCACACTGCTTTCCCAAATGTCTGAACATCTTCATCTTGAGCTGGAAGGTCTCCACATCCCTAAGAGGACCTCAGTGTTGCAAGACTGAGATCATTTGTGTGCTGTTTCTAACTGCCATGTAGGTCTGCAGAAAGAGAAACAACAGCATCCCATTCTCGGATGGATCCCATTTAAGGGAAGAATTCAGACTTGTGAGAACAACCACAGCTCGGACATGTGGCTGATTGAAATACAGCCATTTTCCATTAGGGGAGGCTGGAACTACAAAAGATGAACATGTTTGTTTTTCATTTCATGGATACTTTATTAGGAATTTAATTTGACTACAGTACATGCTCAGGGCAGGCTGTAGATTTGAAGAGTTTGTGTTGTTGATTTTTTTAATGTTCACAAATTAGGAAAATAGCTGAGCTCTGATTTCTGCCCCATTTCATTGGAAACAGAGCAATAGATCCATCGGTGTGCTGACCCTCCAAACCTTCTCTGCCTTACCCTACCCTAAGGATCACTGTGCCCGCTGTGTCCACAACTGTGGACATGGACATCCACAACTGTTGTCCATGCTGTGCACATCACTGGCCTCCCTCTTTCCTTATATTTGTTACCATTCTTCCAAGAGATATGGAGAAGTCTGATCAGAATGAAGGACTCAAGCAGAGGCATGAAAGACACAGTGGGAATTCTCCACACAAACAGCACCACTTGCTTTCACCAAAACTTCTCTGCAGCTGGAACATTTGAAGGATTAATCAATATTTTATTAGCTTCTCTATTTGTTTTGTTTGCTTGTTTGTTTTCTTTTTACATAAGTTTAATTGAGGTATCTACCATGAGTATGTTGCTATCTATCCAAAACTCATAGCGAATGTATGAAGAAACAGAAGGCATCTAATGACCTCCTCCTGTTGTTGCTCTCTAATCCTAATGGACCCGAGATGCCTCACTGCGTCATTTTCTGAATTGTGAATGTTCTGTACAACAAGAGCTGTGATGACTGCGGTAATCCTCATGAAACAACATTTGCTTACCAGAAGTGAGAAGATGGTTATGAAAAGTGAAAAGGCTCCCAGAGGTACCTGCTGCAACACATGCCCTTGGCTGAATGCCTGTTTTTGGACATTATGAAAGGGAGGAATTGTTCTATAAAACTTGAGAATGTGAGCATCATTGTCATCCACAATTGCAGAGACAATGGGAACATTTTTTCCTGCTTTCTTCAGAGTGTGTGCCTCCACAGAGCCTCTATGGAACAGCAATAAAGGTGATGGAAATATGAACTGCTTCCAGACAATATCAGGGAAAAGTCAGAAAAGAAATAAAGTAGGAATGTCTGCTATCTGCAGTACTACCACTTCTGAAAATAGAGCCAAATATTGTTTGGAAATTTGGCTGCCTATAGATCTACGTGCTCTTAAATTTGCAGGATGGAGTTATGGGCAAAGTCCCTGTGAGCAGAATATGTTAGTGTATTTTAATTGTCAAGTAAGGGAATGTGTTCACAGGACATTTTTCTTCATATTAGTCTTTGGTGTTGTGCCCACCAGAACTTCATATCAATAAATTGCAGAAGATCTGATATGATAAAGATCTGATTTATTTTTTTTTTAATGCTGATGAGGCTACAAGTATGTTGTGGGTAAAATGAGATCATCTCTAGACATTTGACTGTTCTTACGGAGCACATCTGAGAAAGTGTGTGAGAAGCCTTTCCTGTTTCCAAGCATGTGTTTTCAAGAAGTGACAAAACTGTCACTTCTGTCAGCCTACAGAGAGCCTAGGCCACAGAGCAGCAGACTGCTGGGAAGTGATACTATAAGGCCTAACACTGTGATCCACAAAATAAAATTCTGCTCTAAATTGATAGTGAACTTTGTAATGGTATACAGGTGAGATGTAAACTACAGATTGTCATCAGGCATCTGAAACTGGGGAAGAGGATTTGACTCAGCAAGGATGGGGTAAAATCTAAGATAAAAAATTAGGAAAAACATGTTAATAATTTCTTTTTTAGCCAAGTCTACAAATTTCTTCCAACTCTGTGTCAAACAGAGCCTCATCCAGGAGGGAAGGTACGTCTGTAGGCACTGAGGAACAAAAAGCACTGTTCTGAATGTTTAAACGTATCAGCTTCACTGTCTAAAACGCTCATAGGCTTCAGCAGGAGTTTGTGGGTGCTCAGCGGGTGCTCAGCTTTCAGGCATTTGCCTTGTGTGTATAATTATAAAAGCAGTGGAAGAGTTTTGTATATAGAAACAGCAGGTCACTCATATTAGAATAACTTAGACCTAAAGATGCCTTAGTATAACTGACAGCTGAGACACAATGGCCTTACCTCAGGCAGCTGATATAAAAAAGCTTTGTTATTGTACAGCATCCTGACACCAGCTGGGGAAAAGAGGAGAATAGCTTCTCCCCAAACGGTGTAAATTTTGAAATAAATGCAGTGGAAATAACTGGGAAGCCTGGAAATCTGCCAATATTTTTCTGGTCAACTTAAGTAGTAAGAATAGATTTAATATTTAGGACACTCATCAATGACCAGAACTAGCTTGTAACTATGAAGCTCTGAAATATTCATTGTTTCTGCTAAAGCTATCTTATGGAATTACCTAGAGTCCCTGTACATCATAAAATATTTACTTCATATAATTTCTTATTACACTCCTACAGATGTTGCTGTTTCCAATTAGAGATGTAACTCCTACCACTGGCTGTTAATAACTATTTTGCCTTCAGACATATCTTATTTGCTAACTGAAAAAGGCAGGTTAATGGTGTCTGCTCTGTGGTATACTATTAGAAGTGAGTTTGTGAAGTAAAACTCCCAGTGACTCTAATCTCAGGAATGCTGACTCCTCCTGAGGTCAGTAATTGGGTGTTTTGGGATTTGCCATAGCAGCAGGCCTAAGCCTGTCTTCAGTCCCCTTTGAAATTCGGACCCTGAGGTCAGCAAAATAATTGGTTCATTTGAACAGAAAATCAGAAAATGAAGGGTCCACTTTTTCCCTAGCATCTAGATTACAGTTCAAGCTTATTTTAAGATGTTCTTCTCTCCTTCAGATAACACATCAAAGTCGGTCAGTGTCCAGTTGTGTTTTCGCAGACCTCCTTCTCACTTTGCATCTCCTGCCTGAAGCTCAAAAATTTGCAGGGATGAATCCTTCTATATGGGATAATGGGAGCAAGGCATGGTAACTCCTGTTTCTGCTATGACTGACCACTGTGACACTACGTTATCTATTTTAGTCTTTTGTTTTCATTTTCACCCAGTTTTGTAGGCAAAACGTCTCCCTCTCAACCTCCAAATATACCTTTGACTGTGCCTCAAGAGTTTCAGAAATATCCTTCGTCTTTGGTTTGGAGTTCTTTATTACAAAGGAATTCTGTCATATTCATTGACCAGTTCTCATCCATAGTCACTGCCCTACACTCTTCAATAATTATGACTAAGTAAAACTTCATGATTTTGGGTTTAATCATGTCATCAAAACAACAGAACAAAGTCAGGATAAAGAAAGACATCTGTGTATTCTTTACTAATGAAAATACTAAGTATAGTTCAACCTACTTTGAGCAACACAACCTAAGTGGACTATAATCATCCTATATTTTAAATGAAAAAAAAAGAGAGAGAGAGAGGGAGAACGTGCAGGGTAAACACTGTGGAGTGGGAAACAAGAAACATCTTGGCTACTATTGATGAAAAAGTGAAAATACATGAACTTCCCATCAGTAATTCAATGCACATGGGTGCTTTACAGATTCAGACATGTAGAAGAATTAAAAGCACTGAACGTGCTTTATACCCAGACACATGTGGTCCTTTCCAAAGATCTTTCAAGGAAAATGGAAAAAAAGGAAAAAACTATGTCAGATGTAGATAGTGTTATGATTACAAACACTCCACAGCAGAGGTGCTCCTAACCAGACATATCTGGTTCTCTCTGACAACTTTGCAAGGGTTGAAAAGTGTCGGGAATTAGTTTTGAGTCCTTGATCCCCATACTGCCTTGACGTGAGTTAAGCCAGAACACTAGACTGTGTTACTTGTTTGGATTAGTGTTTATAAAGAAATAATAATAATTGTTTATACATGCAGGGTCAAAGTTTGAAATTCTGTCTTGATTTTAGCTCAGATCCTTCTAAGGAAAAATCTGTTTAGAAATATTTTTAATGCACATATTTTTTGTACCTTAGTTATTTCCACTTCTTTTTCTTCTCCTTTTTTCCTTTTTGCCTTAAGGTGGCTTTCATTACTAATGTTTTATTTGTAAACTATAAAAGCTTCCCTGCTGAAAGGAATGAAAAACTGTTTTGTAAGTGGGAATGCAATGAGCAGGAACAGACACTGGGATTTTTCCCATATTTTTCTCATTTGCCATTGTTGGTTTTTTTTTTTGTTGTTTTGTTTTGTTTTTTTCTGCATTACTCCTGACTTCAACTTTCATTTTCCAAGAAGTTCTCAAAGTTTTTATTCCTGCCAGATTCTGTTATGGTCAACAATCTGAATTAGGACTGAGAATGCTCTGCAATCTTCACCAGCCATATTTTATGTGCTTTGTGGTAATGACAATACTTATTTTGAACAGTTAGGTGTCCCAAGTAATACAGAATACAAGGCTAAGGTTACTGAGATTTTGCATACTTCTGAGGTCATTTCAGGAAGGATGTTAAAAGCCAGCTTGTACTTAAAAACAATTATGTTCCTCCAAGCATTACTACTAATAAAGAAAGGTATCTGTAATACCGATTGTTTTCTTTGTCACTAAGATTCCTGGCTCTCTATACTCTACGGTGCATTTCTTCTTTGAAGCCTGGTAATTCAATCAAAAAAAGGAGCCAGATTGTGGATCTATGAAGAAGAAAGCAATCCCACAGCAGGTGGGGTTTTCACAGGAATGCCTATAAAATCCTCACTACTGAAAGCAACAACAGGATACCCAAACTACCCAACACTGGAGATTTGTTATGGCAGTCAGCTTTCTGTCAATACAGGGAATCAGCTGCACAACAGAAATAAAAATCCTGATGATGCTTGCTCAGCATGGCACTTCCAGTTTATGCTTTCTATCATGGTAGTATGGGAGGGCTCTGATTCTGATGCTGAATTGCACCTGGTACAGGGTGAGGAGCTGGGGATTAGGGTGCTGCAGCAATGCTCTGTTCCACACCATGCAGCCACCAGTTCAACTCATGTCACACACATTAACTGCTAGATGATCAATTTTATGCTGGCTGACAGCTTTCTGAGGGCGCTGCTCTGACAGCATGGAATTGCTCAGGAGGAACAGAGCCTGAAAATGCCCACTTCTCTGACACCCTCCCACTGTGAGTCACCGGACAGGGGCTGCTATGGTAACAAGAGGGATCAAATCCCAAGGTCAGATCTGCTGGCATTCTGCTATGTTTGTGCGTTGGCAGCTGCATAAAGCAGGCAAAGGGTGGGTAGGACCTGCCTTACAGGAGGAGCAATCAGAGAAGATGGTCTGGGGAAAAGATGACTTCCATGCTTGGGCTCTGCCATAGCTTTCCACATTAAAAGTGAAAAGCAAACAGAAATGTATCCAGACCTGCTGAATGATATTGGTTACCATCATTCCTGACTCCTGTGGTGTTAATAATCCCATGGACACTTTTTTCCATCTGGCAATCTTTTCCTTGGCTCCCTTTTGGAAAATAAATCCTTTGTTCTTAGCTTCACTGTTTCTGTGTTGGCTTGACTAAGATGTCTGTGGGAAAGTTTGAGATTTTCTTTTATTTTGCTGGCAATGTTTCACCTTTTCCCCTGCCCCCTCCTCATTTTTTTGGACAGACTTAATTTCCCAAACAGATGTCTCTTGTATTTGAAAGCATCTTCCACATACTCTAGTTACTCTTTTTTCTCTCTTCCTCTCTGTTTTTGCTTTTTTCTTATGTAGTTTTCTTTAAATATTATGCAGATCTTTTCTGAAGAACTACTTTGCAAATTGAGGATTAAAATGACTTCTACTAAACCATGTCTGCAAATGTACATGCCAGAGCCACAAAAGGATGGATTTTCATGTAACAATGTAATAGCAAAACTACTGCATAAGCATCTGCACAAGCAATTAGGGCATGTATGCATACAGATGCCCAGTGGCAAGTGCATAGGCATATTCCTTACAGAGCTTGAGACCTTGGACTTCTCCAGGAAGATGCTGGCAAGCTGCAGGACTTTGCTCATGGGCAAGCAGATGGCACAATCTGAATAACACTGCATGTAGGGAAAACTGCTTCAGCATTTGACACACCCAGTCTTCAAGCTGCCCTATGGATGCAGATGACTGGCCAGAAATCATTAAACTTTTGCTATGGGGTGCATAGATATATGATTGCAGAGGTCTGATTTTCATCTCACAGTCGGCTAGCAGCTGTGCCCAGCAGGCTGACTACATGTGACACTAGGCAGAGCTTTAAGGCCCGGGGTGAGGAAGAGTGTGCTTGGCACTGAACGCTCAGACAAACAAAAGCTACACATTCATGCATCAGGGCCCTCCAGGGCCCCGAGCGTGGCTTGGGTGTGAATGGCATGAGTGGTGCTTCTCAAACAGGAGCTCTGCCTCAGATATAGAAAAGGGCACTGCTGCTTAAGGATTGCACCCTAGGTAAATCTTACAACAAAACTATCTGTTAAAACTATTCCTCCTACAACAACTCCATTTGGTCTGGAAGTGCTACTGGTTGTTCATTTTCAGATGGGTTTTTAAATTCTCTCCTTGCAGGGTAAAAAATGTCTGCACAGGGATGCAAATGTAAAGAAAGGCAAGATTTGTGCATAAGGATTTTGTAGAAATCACAGTGTATTGTGGGAAAAATTCTTCAATTATTGTCGACTTCGTGGCCCACTTCTGCTTCCCAGCTTGCCTTTGAGCTGAAGTTATGGCAGGCCTGAGGAGAAGAGTCATGCGTCTGCCACTGAAGAAAACAATTTTCATATGTCCCATGCATCTCCCTCATCATGCTCCTGGCTTCACACAGGCAGAACTGCCTTGGGACATCAAGGGAACAAAGAAGGAGATCAGAAATCTGCTTTTACTTAGGCCTACTTGAAAGAGAGAATACATTTAGGTGACCTATTCTGAAGCTGTTTAAATTCATTCCCTAATTTTGGCTGCTTGTACAGCTTGTGTAGAAAACAGCTTCCAACTTTTCTTACATTCCTGTATTTTTCCTAATCAAATCTTTTCATAATCCATGGCTAGAGTGCAAGGAGGGCACCTTGTATTTCTTTCAAGAAGTTTCGCACGAATGTGCGCAAGAACTTCTTTACGGTGAGGGTGATGGAGCACTGGAAAAGGCTGCCAAGGGGGGTTGTGGAGTCTCCTTCTCTGGAGATTCTCAAGTCTCGCTTGGACACCTACCTGTGCGACCTGTAGGGAACCTGCTTTGGCAGGGGGGTTGGACTCGATGATCTCTGGAGGTCCCTTCCAACCCCTACAATTCTGTGATTCTGTGAAAACAACTGTGTGCCTAAGGACAGAGGAAAGAGTCTCCAGCAAATAGGAGAAGCAAGAAACAAAATCACTATGTGGCTAATAGCTAGAATGAGAGTATACAATACTAATGTAGCAAAAAGCACTCATTTGTCCTGCTTTTTTCTCCAGTAAGAAGCTTCCTCAATTGCAGTGTAAATACAGCAAAAACTAAAATGCACTATGTGCAGTGTCTTATAAAACATTTTGTAAGAACAAGTAAGAGAATTAATTTGTCCTCTTAATCCTAGTGCCTATTCCCTCACTTTTTATTATGAAAGTCAAAATATAATCGTATTATTCAACAAAGTTATGTATTTTAACTAAGCAATACAGTTCTGCTGGGAGGGGAGAAAGGCAATGTGACTCTTCATCAGCTTTAAAAAGCCTTCCAGACAGTTCTTGGAAAGGCCTAAGAAAGCAAATAGGCTTCAGCATGTTGCAGAAATGGGTTGCGACACACTGCGTCAGCCAATCGTGAGACACTTTTAATGAACTAAGTTCTCATCCTCCTTGACAGTATGAAATCAGACTGCAATACTTCTGAAAGATTTTGATCAGCTCTGTTGCCACATTAGTGGCAATGCTGTTTACGAACACAGAATGGTGAACAAGGTTCTTTTGTATCTATTCTAAGGCATTCTCACAGATAGAAGCAAATTTTTCACACATAAGTGAATCCTTCTTTGATTTAGCAGAACAAACAAGGCTATTGAGGCATACTGTGGCCAGGAGAGACAGGGAGGTGATTGTCCCTATCTACTCTGCCCTCGAGAGGCCTCATCTGGAGTACTGCATCGAGGTCTGGGGCTCCCATACAGGAAGGATGTGGAGCTGTTGGAGACGATCTAGAGGAGGGCCATATTATCAAAGAGGGCTGGAGCACCTCGCCTACGAAGACAAGCTGAGGGAGCTGGGCTTGTCCAGGCCAGAGAAGAGAAGGCTGAGACCTCATTGCAGCCTTCAGTATTTGAAAGGGGATTATAAGCAGGAGGGAAACAAAGGTTACAAGGATAGACAGTGATAGGACAAGGGAGAATTGTTTTAAGCTCAAGAAGGGAACACTTAGATTAGATGGCAAGAGGGAAGCTCTTTAGAGAGAAAGTGGTGAAGTGCTGGAACAAGCCGCTCATACAGGCTGTGCTTACTCTGTCCCTGTAGGTGTTCAAGACCAGGTTGGAAGCAGCCCTGGACAACCTGGTCTAGTATCAGATCTCGAGGTTGGTGGCCCTGAATGCAGCAGAAGGGCTGGAACTTGATGATTCTTGGATCCCTTCAAACCCAAACCATTCTATCAATCTATGAGTGTCAGGTGGGGAGTGAGAGTACAGTCTACTTCAAGTAAGACGCTGAATTCATCTGTCATGACCCAATGCTGTGGGACGAAGTTCTGTACCACTATAAGTTCATATGTGTAGAATTGATAGTATCTGTTAACTGCAGAACAAAAAACTGGCTAAAAAATTACCTAAAATTAAATCTTTTATGTCATTGGATTCCCTGTTTTATGGGAAAAAGAAAATGATCCTGGAAACAAGGAGTCACTTTGGTTCTCTGTTGTTTGTAACTTGGAAGTGCCTTCTGAAAACACTGGGTAAAGCCTGATCTGCAGAGATTTTGTATGTTTAGTGTGTGAGCCACCACATCTCTAAGCTCAAGAGGGACTCACAATGCTTTTCATTAGCCTGTGCCATAGCTTTTACAAGTTCCATTAAAAAATATGAAGAAATATATGTCACTGTAAATACATTTTTCTTCTTTTCTTAATTTTTAGTTTTTTAAGAACTGAAAAACAGGAGTTTGTGTCAGCTGTATTCAGGTGGTGATCATTGAAATACTGCAAAAAAATGTACTGAACATCAACACGCTGAATAAAGCTACTGCTACTCTATGTTCTCTGAGGATAAAAATCAGGGTGGGAAAGGAGAGTGGGAACGCTAGATGTAATAGAGTGAATGGCGTCCAAATATAAATTTACCAGAAAAAGGGAAAACAAATATATTGGAAGAGGCAGTGTCACAGCACTGCCAGTGAAGATTCTGCTGGCTAACACGTAACAGAGCTGTAGGCACAAAGCTCTCTGCCTCTTCATTTTTATTTGGAAAAGAAAAGATGCTTCTTTCCAGGATCGTCAGAGATTGTTATTCTTCATTAAAGCCCTGAGACCTTGGAAAAACCTGCTTGGCTCATTTTTTGAAAACAAAAACAAATAAGCCCTGCAAGTGCCTAAAGGGAGGATAAGGTTACATACTGTTGCTTAAAAATTCATTTGGTGCCACGTCAAAGCAGCAGTAGGTATATTTTAAAGTGACAGGTCTAAAAAATATCGTTCTTGCTCCCACCTGCCCCTGAACTCTCTCCACTCCAAAAGAAGCATTCTCCATGGTCTCCAATTAGTGAGCTCAAGTATTTAAAATTCAGACAAGGACCTTCTTCTCCCTCTTGTACTCATTAGCTCACTCCAACCCTCCTTAGTCAAAGGATTTTCTAAAGAGTCCATTTAGGAGTGCTAATAATAGTAATTAGAGGTCGAGAAACCTTCTTGAAGCTTGACCCAAGTTTTCACCCAAAACTTGAAATGAACACAAACCCTTTCTGAGTTTTGAAGCATCTAGGAGTTAGTGACTTGAAAATATTCTTTTTAAAATATTGTTTCATTCCTGCATAACAAGTTCTTGAAAAATTACCTAAGCAGAAAGGCTGGTTTTTTTTATGAAACTTCTAGATGTATTCTTTGTGCTGTTCCTTTGCGCCTGCTCGAAATGCATACAGTATTAGTAAGGCTATGTAAATCATGAGCCCCTTTTCTCTCTCACTCACATTTATTTTGTGTCAGTGTGATGATATTAAACTTCCCCCTGCACCTCCCAGGAGCCCAGGCATTCCTTACACTACTTTTTTTCATGTTGCAGATTCCAGGCTGCTCTGGCCTCACGTGGATGGAGGCAGCAGTCCAGTAGCTGCCTTGATATACAACTTTTTGCTATAACTCATTCTGCTCCAAACAGCCTGCACAGTGCATGGCCCAGCAATTAACACTTCTGCCATGGCAGAATGGTTAGCCCCACTGCACTGTCCATGCTAAGGAGGGAAGCAGAAAGCCATGCTGCAGCTACGGTTTCTCGTTCTCTGACATCAGCAGGGCAACAGAGAAAAGCAATCAGGTCCATTGGCTGTGGGGATGGGTCTGCATCCCCTGCATCCGTCTCTCTTTTGCATCTGTCTCCAGCTAAACAGGATGTCTCTGAAGGAGATAGCAATCAAGCCTACATAGTCTTCTCAGTGCTCAAAGAAAAGTTTGCGCCTTCCTTAACTGGATTTATGTGAGTGTGATTTAGATCTTGAATTACACTTTGACCTTCTACAAATATTATTAATCTGTTTTAGCTATAATGCAAGCAGTGAGTTTCATTATGACCTTGCAGTGCCTGAATACTTTGTCTTATAAATCTTATTTTATGGCTGTTCCTTAAAGCTTCCAGAAATTTATTATATATTTTCAATTCTGGCAGATTACTCTGGAACAAAAGGATTCTATATCTTGCAAAGGACTTTTAAAGTCATTGGCAAGTTTTCCCTTGTAATTTGGATAAAATAAGAACTGTTTTGAACATTCAGCTACAGTCCAAACCTGCAGCAAAACTTCTTTGAGATTCTTAACATCTTGAGCAACTTTACATATGGTTCATTATCAGAAGCAGACTAGGTCCAAAATTGGAATTTCTTACTGCAGGGATATTTTAACATTTGGTTTCATCCTGAACTGAGAGAAAATGGCAAAACAATGTACAGAAGGGAAAGCAGAAAAAAGGTTCAGAAATATCAAAACATTTCATTTTGAAAATGTCATTAAAAAATTGTTCTGGAAATGTCTAAATGCTTTATTTAAGAATTTTTCATCCAGATGGAACATTTCAGCCTTCTTAAACTCAAATATTTCATGTTTGGCTGGGTTTACCTTGGCCATTGTGTATCAAGACTTCATTATCAAATGTGATCGCTTTACTTGCTGGGAAGAAAGCTGTTGCTTTTAAATGGTGCGTGAAACGTGTTATTTTTAAAAGATCCTGGTTTTACTTAAGTTACATGAGCATATTTTCTTTCAATATCTAGGCACAAAATGTTTCTATTATTCTCAGGATGGGCGTGCCTCATGGTAAGCAACAGAAGTAAAACTGAATCCTACACTGTATGAAAATTCACAAAATGCAGCTGTAGCTAGTTTTTGTTTACCACTGTACATTATTTTAGATATACCAGAATTTCAGCATGATAGTGGTTATACCTGGTGACAGTCTGAAGCAGGGAAAAAGTTCTAGAGAGAAACATCCCTATTCTACACAGTTTTTGCAAACCATTTCAGAAAACATTACTCTTCACAACATAAAATATATGCATCTGTATATCTATGCAGCATAAAATTCCTGCTGCTTCCTCTCTACTCAGATTCCTTGCTGCTCTAAAATGTTACTTGTGATAGAGTAAGATTCCAATAAATTGTATTTATATTTCTGTAGAAGTGCACCTTGTCTGCGTAAATGTTCTTTGAAGAACATTTGAAGAACACTTTGAAGTGCCTTTTTTTCAGCGACTGTAAAATCTTAACAGAGCTACCCATGTCCCTGTACCTAGGAATATCTTTTAAAATATTGACTTAAAGATTTTTCTGGGACAATGATCTTTTGATTAAAATGTTTCATTTAAAATGTCCAGTCTAGAAAAATAAATGAACTATGGGAGTCTTCAATTAATGGTCAACTGCTATTTGTTCAATACCACCTTCTTCAGTACCAGACAGGAGTGCTTCTAATAAATTAACTTGCTGCCAGATTTATACCATTCCTCAGGTTGTCAGAGGAAAAAATAGAGGGATTTTGCTGGTTGATTGACCTTTCTGTGTGAAACCATTTAAAAAAAAAAACATACTATAATGCTGAAGTCTTCTACCTGCTTACCTACATTTCTCCACTGTGTGAAACATTGGTTGGATGGCCAGGCCCAAAGAATTGTGGTCAATGGAGTTAAATCCAGTTGGCAGCCAGTCACAAGCGGTGTCCCTCAGAGCTCAGTACTGAGGCAACTTCTATTTAACATCTTTATTAGTGATTTTGATGAAAGGATTGAATGCACCCTCAGCAAGTTTGCAGTCAACACCAACTTGGGAGGGAGTGTTGATCTGCCAGAAGGGAGAAAGACACTACAGAGAGATCTTGATAGACTGGATTGAGTCAAGATTAACTGTATGAGTTTCAATTGGGCCAAGTGTCGGGTCCTGCATTTTGGTCACAACAACACCAGGCAACCCTACTTGCTTGGGGAGGAGTGGTTGGAAAGCTGTCTGATGGAAAGGGACCTTGGTGTACTGATGGACAGCCAGCTGAATATAAGCCAGAAGTGTGTCCAGGTGGCCAAGAAAGCCAATGGCCTCTTGGCTTGTATCAGGAATGGTGTGGAGAGCAGGACTAGGGAAGTCATCCTGCCCCTGTGGTCGGTACTGGTAAGGCCCAACTGTGAGTTCTGTGTTCGGTTTTGGGCACCTCAATACAGAAAGGACATTGAGGTGCTGGAGCAGGTCCAAAGAAGGGCAACAAGATTGATCAAGGGTTTGGAGAATGTGACCTATGAGGTGGAACTGAAGGAACTGAGGTTGTTGAGTTTGGGGAAGAGGAGGCTGAGGGGAGACCTTACTGCTCTCTTCAAATACCTGAAATGTGCTTACAGTGAGAGCAGGGTTGGTCTCTTCTCACTGGTGACAGGTGACAGGATGAGGGGAAATGGCCTCAAGTTACACCAGGGTAAGTTTAAGTTGGATATCAGGAAAAACTTCTTTACAGAAAGTGTTGTTAAGCACTGCAATAGACTCCCCAGAGAGGTGGCAGAGTCATCATCCCTGGATGTGTTTAAAAACTATCTGCATGCGGTGCTCAGGGACATGATTTAGCGGTAGGTTGTTAGGGTAGTATGGTTAGGTTGTGGTTGGACTTGATGATCTTGAAAGTCTTTTCCAACCTGAGCAATTCTATGATTCTATGATTCTATGAATATTAAGTGTGAGTTTAAGTGTGAGTAAGCCTGAAATCAGCCACACTTAGTTTAGGTTTTACACATAGTTCCAATCTTAAATGAATAGTATCCAGCCTCAGTGTATTACTTCCACTAAAACTAAGAGTAGCATTGGATTTAGTGAGACTGCATGCCAGCAAGAACCATGAAAATATTCTGTCTAAGAAAAAAAAACCTCAAAAAGAATTATTCATAACAGAATACATCAATTCATATTATTCCTACCATGTTGAAGAGTGGTGGTACAAAGAAAGACAGGAAGCTTGGTCAATGTAATTTTTGTGCAATACTCAAGATAAGCAGAACATTAGAAAGCCACTTCTCCTTTCAGTTGATTTTCCTCTCATTCGCATTAATGCAGACTGAGACCTACACCACTGAAGTAAGCACCAGCAAGAAATCAGAGAGAGGTAAATAAGGCTGCAAATGACCCACGCTTTGCAGTGTACAGTTTTTACGTAACAGACATTAGTCTTTGAGGGGTGTGTTATCGATAAACTAAGCTTTAACACAGGGTAACTAGCATATTTTCTGATTAGTGGTCTCCAAATGAATCACACTACCCAACTTGTTTTGACCAACAGAAAATGTGGTATTTTGTCCTGTTGTGTTTCCCATCTCTTACAGTATGATTGTTATATACTGCTCTGGATAGTCAAAAAGCCATGTATAAAAGCTTTTATACTCTCATGAAGCAATATCACATTACAAATCAAGTTCATAACTACAAGCTATCAAAACTGGGGCTTCTTGCTCTTAGTTCAGATTTTATTTTTTTTTTAATTTAGTGTTTTTACGGTGTGTAGTTTAGAGCAGGTAGATAGCTTATGATGAATGAGGATCAGGTGACACATTGCCCAAGCCTGCTCCTGCAGGCTTGAACATACCAGGCATGCAGAGGCTTTCATATGCACAGCTGCTGCTGTGGGCTAACCCCACTAACTTCACTACAGCCAGCAGAAGTCAAAGCATCTCCTGATTGTACAGATTGAGCTCTCTGGCAACATGTCTCTATTTGCACATGGCTCCCTCTCTTTACCGGGGGGTTGTCTAAACAGCAAAGGGCATTTGTGGCTGCCAGAGGTGTGACCCATGATTTTTGAACCCTGGAGCTGGCACATACAGCTGCCCTGTGACTCCCCTGAGAGCAAGGGCAGATAAAGGCTGACTGTGATACAGTATTAGAAATCCTGCCATATATCCAAGCACTCTAACTAACAATGAGCAAATGAGGGTATTTATTCCAGCAGCTGATGCGTAGACAATTTGGGTGATGTGGGAATGAAATAGCTGAATAACTCTCAGTATTACATTTTCACTCCTTCTGAGGTACATATTCTCCCACTCTCCCTTCATGCCCATCCCAGACGTAATTATCTTCTCTAAAGGTTCATAAGGGCCTGTGTGTAGAAGTGACAGCAGAGAGGAAATACTGATTGCACAAACATGGAGACAAGGCAGTTTTGAACATTTTGAATATGCTAAGGCCAGCAGCATCCTCATTAAACTCTGATTAGCAAGCGGACTTGATCCAGGCTAATTCAAGGGTGAATGGGATTTTTCTTTTATTTTTTCACTGCCAGTTTATCAGAGGTAGGCAATTAAGAGCTCACACACCTCCAGGTCTTGTAGTTTTTTTGAAGCAAGGATTTCATACCAGCTTTGCAATAAAGCCTTATTGTCCTTAGGACAATATTCTTCACTAATCTCACTTCTGGCAATTTACTTTTTCTTGCTGAGCAGATTTAGAAACAAAAAACCTTGAAAGAGCATGGGAGGAGGAATACTCTATGGCTATCTAATCCAGTCCCCAAAGTGGGAGTTTTCCATTCAGCTTCTCTTTTAACGAGCAGAGGATAAATAAACTTTTACTGCAACACTACTTTGATTCAAGAGGCCTATGAGGACCCAATTATGCATCCAGTGGGAGCAGGATGGCGGTACGGTTTTCAAAGCAAATGCAATGTAGCAACACAGACCCCTTGTAATTATAGCTTCACTGCAAATTTATAAACCCAGAGGTGAGCTTTGCTTTGGTTGATTGTTCAAATGCAATTATTACCTTTCTTTCACTTTCAACTTGTTAATAAAGCTTTCCCAAATGCAATGCTTGGAGTTATTCTTTCCAAGCCCTAAGATCCCAAAGGTTTAACTGGAAACCAATCCTCTGCTTCACTGAATAGGACATAGCTTCAGTCAGTGATCAGCTGAGGAGCCAAAATGTTTGACAGACACACCATAGGGACCACATCCTATTTTCCACCTGGGAAAGAGGGAGGGAGCAGGAGACAGAAAAACAAAAGCTAACAAAGGAGACAGGAGTGGTTCAGAGAATAGAAAGGAAGAAACACAAATTGAACAGCAGCCTGACTCATAGAAATCATCCTGTTTGTGTTTTCAGTCTCCATTTGCAGTTGACAATATTGTATGCACACCAGTAACGTGTCTTGCTCCAAAGCGCGTAGATTTGTCTACAACCTAGGCTTTGTTTAAAAGGATAAGGAAAACAGGCACACTCAGTGAAACATTTTGCAGTTCTGATCTCCCAAAAGCCCACATTCAGTGAGACACAAGGGGAAATTTCTCCTATCCTACTTGTAGGCTCCCCAGGTAGTCATGAACAGAGAAGGAAGAGTGACTGTGACAGGTAAGTGGAGACACAGTTATATTGCACTGTATTGTGTCTCACTTGAGGAAAACAAAAAAGTTACTTCCATCAGATTCTTAAGTTTATGTAATAGAAGTACAGCATTCTTCATTTATTTTTTTATTTAAATGTATACTTATATCTATGATGTGTCTTGCATGTGAAACATATATAATCCTAGGATAGTGTACTTATCAATGCTGTATGAAAATATAAATCATATGCATAAATAGTATGATGTGGCTAGATGCACATAAGCCTAACATATGTAGAGCTGAGTTTAAGAAGTACAGCAAATCATCTATTTGTTGAAAATGCTGTTTGGGAACACGGCAACTATTCATGACTTAGTACTTGTGATGATTTGTGGGATTTGCACTTTTTTTTTTTTTTAACTGCTGTTGATTTTAATGGAGTTACAGAAATGCTGGGTTGGTAGGTTTTTAGTTTCTGGAGGGTTTTTTTGAATGCCTCTATCAAGGACACTGCAGTATATGTAACCTTGCTCCCAAAACAGATAGACATGAGATAGACATGAGCTGTGCTGAGGACTGCGGTTTGATCTCATCACAAATAATGTTGTAGAGCAGCAAGGGAACTCGAAAAGGAAAATCAAGGAGGTTCAAAATTACAAAGAATCAAATAAAGTTAACAGCAAAAGTTTTATTACTGGTAAGCAGGTATTCTTATTGGCAGCACTGGATGTATGTGGGTAATCCTCCTATTATGCATATTTTACACAAAGGATCTTCAGTTTATATACCTTGTGTCACATATACAGAAGTTTCCCAGAAGTATGTTACATATTCAGTGACCAATTCCAAGCAGGACCTCCTATTTCCTTGGGACAAAGACTCAACAGGCCTTCCTTCTGTCCTTGGTTCAGATACACAGCTCTCTCAGTTACATAAACAAAAATTGCAGTGGTATCCATCAGTGTAGACTAGCAAGCTTAATTATACTGTTATAACTTACATCGTGTTAAAGCAGAAGAGTCTTGCAACATGCCTCCCCACCTATAATGATTCATCACAATTATCATCCATAGCATCTAAAGGCTACTATAATGCAAGCAAGCATTATTGATGTTATACAACAATTCAGCAGCCAAGCTTATAAGGATATATTAACAGAATATTTTGTGCAATTCTCAAATCAGTAGAATCATAGAATCGTGTTGTGTATGCAGCTGCGTATGTTTTATGATGTAAAGGATATTTTTTTCAGAAATGCCTTGCAAAACATTTGTGTATGCACGTATGTGTTCAAGTATATCTTGTAGGGGTTAAAAAAGTCTGTAAAACATGATGGGGGATTTTGGAAAGGGTGTATTCAGCCTGTGTCAGAGTTGGGGTATTCAATGTTTGTTAGTAAGACAACAAGCTAGACTTTAATTCACAGCTCCCAGAATATTATGTTCTGTAGAGGACTTGTGTCCACAGACATGTTTGTGGAGACCATAAGTAGGATATGATCCTGGACTCCTTTCAGACTCCCAGTGCTTAAAGCATATTGGCACCTAACAAATCTGGAAGCTGAGCACAAAACCAATGATTACCTGAAGATTATCTGCAGAACAGCTCTGCAGCAGAGCAGCTTATGCCGAGTGACTTTGTCCCAAAGAAAAGAAGAGGGAGAGGAGAGGAGAGGAGAGGAGAGGAGAGGAGAGGAGAGGAGAGGAGAGGAGAGGAGAGGAGAGGAGAGGAGAGGAGAGGAGAGGAGAGGAGAGGAGAGGAGAGGAGAGGAGAGGAGAGGAGAGGAGAGGAGAGGAGAGGAGAGGAGAGGAGAGGAGAGGAGAGGAGAGGAGAGGAGAGGAGAGGAGAGGAGAGGAGAGGAGAGAATTATTTCAAATCTTCAAAATATTTCATTTTGGGAGTTCACATGGAGAAAGGGAACAAGTCATAGTACTACAGAAGGAAAGTCACTCACTGTGTACTCAAAGGAGGTGATTCACATCTCTTCTTGCTGAGTTGCAAGCAATACATTTTCAAGAACAAGCTGCAGCCCTATCCTAATACTGGATTTCCTCACTAAGTACATGAAAGATGCCCGTCTCTCCATACAGGGTTCTAGGCACCAATGTATGTTATCATTCTTTGTTTCTCTTTCTAATGGATTAACAATGGCATGAGAAGAGCCTGATGAGGCAGTTTTCTGCCCTTGTCACCTTTAGGTGAACGCTGGGAATAGCAGCAGCTTGTTCTCTAATGTGATTTCTTTGTTTCTAGCAGTACGAGCGGTAAAATTCCCGAAGAGCTGCAAGCTTGCCTGAAGATAATAGCTGTAAAGAGTGGAGCTGGGGCACAGGCATTCTTTCCTGAAACTCAGGTTGGTTTCAAGATGAGTGAAATCACCAGTCTGAATCCAGTACAAGGTGCTCACAAGTGGAATCAAGCAGTAGGAAAATTACATTGGGCTGCTATTGAAAATGCAGGACACTTGGCTAATTCAGTGTGTGTAGCTGCGTGAATGTGAAACTTCTTCAAGCTAGAGAACAGCCGTTTCAGAATGCTGAGCCGGACATCCATCTCAAAAGGACTTGTCTCCTTCTTCAGGTTTTACTTGATAGAGAACTGTACAACATTACTATTAGTTATTATAATCTGAAAAATCTTTAGCCTTTCAGAACGCTGAAAGAAAAAGGGGAAACTATGTATTTAGGTTGGTCTTTTTTCCCTACTGGCAGAAGAGACCACCCACAAAATCCTGGTTTGCAGTACACTGACCATCCAAGTTTCCTTTGTGAACTTAACAGCCTCTTTGCCATGAAAAATAAATAAATAAAAATCCAGCAAATGCTTTGCACTGCATGAAGCATTCCTTCAAGAATAAGATCTTAAAGGATTTGCCAAGTTCAGATTTTAATCAAGTGTAATGTGACAAACTAAGAACTACCAGATGAGAGCTGTTTCTCATATCTTCTCCTGCTAAAAGAGTTCAGAAACATCAGCCATGGGTTTGGCAGGGGAGATGGTGCATCCAGTAGACTTCTACTACTTCTCCAGTAAATACCAGGGGAACTGGGGAGCACTGCCCTTTCCTATTGAGTGCAGGCTCCTGATCCTGAAGGCAGGAACTGTCCAGGAATTACACTGCAAAAGTGCAACAATAATAGCTAGACAAATGGGCTGACTTGAATTCAGCCAGCTACATAAACACTCTCCATTAGCATCCTATAACATAGCTTCAATTTAAAATTACATTACTAAGAACAGAAAAGACACTGCTTCTGTTCTAAATCTTTTAAGCCAAATTTTAGCTGATGTAACAGACATGTTCATGAGCTTCTGCACTTTCAGTGTGCACAAATCTTTCCTAGTATTCCAAATAGGCACTGTGAGTTTGATGTTGATGTTAAGAATGCTGCAAAGGGAAAGCAACCATATTAGCAAGTATGGAAGCTAGAAGTCCACGTACCAAAGCATATTATATGTCAATAAAATGATGAGACAAAACTGCAGAGCTTTTGTCTCAACCCAAGAGGGCTTTACTGAGTCCTACAGCTATTGAGCATGAAGTCACCAAAAGAGACTTTCAGAATGTTAGTACCTTATCTACATTCAGCATTGCTGCCCCATTCATGCCATTGCATGCCATCAAAGCACTGATTGTCTCATCAGTACTAGTGTGGACCTGCTCTTGTGATTTCTACCTGCCCCGTGGGCTGGCTGGACGCCAACCAGCTCCATTATACTGTACTTCCAGACTCTCAACTGCTTAACACAGAGTCATGCTTATCTCTTATTCCAGCAAATGCTACTCACAGATGAACTGCTGAGTGGGAGGTACTTTGTTTCAGTCTCTGTGTGGCTCTTTCTTTTAAATATATTGGACTCAAACATTTGACCCACCACTAAGCAATTTATTAACCTTAGATATGATCTCAAAAACACATAAGGACATTGTATAAAAAAGAGAAAAGGAACATACATATATACCTCTAAGGCATGTGTATCTATAAGAGTGTGCATACTCATATAAATGTATGTAACATCAAATCCTAGGTCTGTCACAGTTATTGAAAGATGAGTACTGGACAAAAGCAGAGTAGTAATTTCCCTGCCAAAATGCAGCTCCCAGTTTCCTGCAATTTAGAATGATTCTAAACCACTGAGAGCTTCTGAAAATGACATTTCAAAGGGAGCCAAAGGAAAGAGAGGCTCATTTGGGGCTTTTTGTGTATTCTCAATTTCTCTCAGCTTTTGCTTTCTTTGAACTCCTGAAGGTGAAATGGAGATACATCTGTGGCTTCATGCTGACAGAAGAGAAATAATTTGTTTCCCATATACAGCCTCCAAATCAGCTTTCTCCCATGCAAGCCCAAAACTGGCATTGTCATACACAAGGTAGGCAACTGACAAGTGAAGTTCTTCAGGAACAACTTGCTGCCTCTGTCAGGGCAGGGGCAAGAAGTCCCATTGGTGCCTTCAGACCCTGGCAGCAGCTCAGCAGCTTATTTTGGCACCCACCTTGCACTGAGGCCTACTGGTGTCTGCAGGACCCTGATCCATGCTTACTGCACCCAAGTGCTCCTCTCCCTATCTGCAAGATGCGAGAGCACATTTCTGGGAAGAACCTGACACCCAAACGCTATTTCTTGCCAGCAAGTACTTAATAAACTGGAAACAGCCAGTGTGCTGGGAGCACTGTGCAACTTTTAATTATGGGTGTCCTTTGCATGCTGGTATTTTGAGTGTTTCTAGGCGATTTGCGCTTGGGTTAGCACGGTTTCATTTTTCCTTAGAAGTCCCCTGAAAGGCAGGGGTGAACACTGTGAAAATGGCAAGGACATAGAAGGAGTGGTGCAACTCAGTTACTGTGAAAGAGGAGGCATGACACCCAAACAGCTATCAAAAGGAGGAGTTGCTTGAGTCAAGATAACCTTCAGCTGGCAACCTGCAGATGTGAACGCTCCAAATTCAAGGATTTTTCTCTTGGGTGCGGAGTTATGAAATGGATGCATACATGTGCTGACCAGGAGCATTAGGTATTGAGGCTGAGTAGTGTCTGTTTTAGAGACTTTTTTTAATTTTTAATTGAGCTTAATCATTCTCATTGAACAGATATCTCATCAAAGGCCCATATTGTGGGTAGGAAGAAGGAAAATCTACTTTCTTTTCTAGGATTTTAGCAGACATGAAAATGAATGAGCAGTTTCACTGCTGATGCCAGCTCCAGTGATGCCAGTGGCAAGAGAAAAACATGAAATTTCACTCCGAAGTGGATTTCACTCACTTAAACTTTTAATTATGATTGTCCATTTCTCCTTCCTTTAAAAAATACTGCCCTTGAATGGTACTCTGTGCGATCCATGTGATCAATAGCAGGGAAACTTAACTCACTGGAGCTTTACAAGTGAGTTTGAGCAACATCTGAGGCCAATCTATCTTAACACCATTTAAACTCATTTAAAGTTCAACCTGTGAGGACACAATCCAGTTTAACTTTGCTGATGCTCTTTGTTTCCAAAACATTTTCATGTGTTGTAAAGAAACAGCCCTTTGTTTCAGACCAGTTTTCAAAAAACCTGCTGATAAAGGTGTACTCAGACAGAGTACACTACTCCAACATTACTGACTGTAAAGGCTTCTGTTTTTTTCTCGTTAAAAGATGTATATACGAGTTTCCACAGTCTTTAAAGCCATTTGACTGTAAATGTATTGAAAGCACTGATATACGTGTCAGTAATGCAGCTGTAGATAAGGACCAGATCCACCTCCAGAGCGGTTTTTGATAGTATCCAGACTGCTATTGAAATGCAGGCAGTTGCTGAATGTGGGAAAGGCTAAAGCGATGCTTCTTGGCTCAGAGCCCAGGACTGAGAGATTTGGGTCCTCTTTTCCAGCTGAAAAATATAATGTACTTCCTCTCAGAACTTCAAGGGGTCACACATACTCAGCTGGGGAGAACAGAGGTAGCTTCAATGAAGTCAATGGAAATGCAGGCATAAATTGTTGCTGCTGATCCAACATATTATTATCTCTTAGTAAGCAGTTAGCTTAAAACTCATTAAAGACGGATTAGACAACAATCACTGGCAAGGAGAAGAAACATTTTTCTTTGTTGTTCTTAAACTAATCTGCATCAAATTCTGTTTACCCTTACAGTCAGCTCCCTCTGCAAATTGTATAGAGATAACCTCACTGTTAGCGCACAGAAATTCCATGGCGATCCTAGTAAAGAAATTGTTGGTCTGGAAATACTTTACCCAGTTATCAGAGATGGCATTGCTGCTACCTGCCTTGGATTTTCTCAGTTTACAAAGTCAGCCTCTCAGTCAAAATTTTTCAGAGCTATTGCATTGCATTGCACTGAGCTACTGCAAAATAACCGAAATTTTACAACTAAAGCATAAAAAAGAAAAAGCATTTGCAATAAGCATCGCTATATACGTAGCTGATTTTCTCAACAGGCATTTTATTTTGCTAAAGGCCTCAGCCATGCAGAAGATGGGCGTTCCAGCATAGCACTTATATTAGCAAATCCATGTCGTTTCATTTCTCTTCTTTCCATCTTACAAGTTCTTTGGACAGAAATCATCTTCCACTGCCCAAATATGCAGCCCTAGGGCACTATGTGAATGGATCAGGTATCTCAGGTTCTTCTGCTATTCTACTAATCCAGGTCAGCAGCCATCTCAGACACAAGCTTATCCTGCAAGTCTCTACGAGGATGTATAACAGGAAGTGCCATGTTTTACTTTTACAGCTCTGAGTGAAAACTACACAAAGATGCAATAAAGTTAATTACTAGGCGTTGTCTTTCACTTAGAGGTAAATCTGTGGCTTCATAGGCTTTGCTCTTTTACTCAAAGGAAAAAGTAAAGAGAAGCATTATTAGACACTAAGTCTAAGTGTATCTGTCAAAAAAAAAAAAAAGATCTTACATTCATGCCCTTTTTAACTTTCTGCCCACAGTCAGACTAGAATTACTTTGCAAAGCAGAGAGGCTTCTAGCACACAAGATTGCTGGATGGTCTTCTGAACTTCAAGTGTTTCATAGGATTATTAATGTTGGAAATTCAACTGTGCTTAAAGCAGGTATTGGAGAGCTTTTAAAAGGCCCTCATGAAGCCACTTCTTCCTTGCCCTTCTTTCTTAACTCCTCCATCTTTGCCCTGGCCTTAGTTTTGTTGCAAGTTCTCTTGTTTAAGAATTGCTGGTTATTTTTTATGTACATAGCAGCTGCTACAGATTGGGTGTGCCAGCCTATGAAGGCCCCAAGTGTCTGCGTGCTCTAACATCAGTGGTATAGCTCAAGCAGGAGGGTTTTTCTCAGTCCTGGCAAGGGAGCCAGTGCCAACCAAACAGTATTTCTGTACTGTGAGTAGCTTTGCCAGGTTGTGTCCTTTTTCTAATGCATTGTTTTCATATAGGACAAGGAAAGAATCAGCCTAGTGGACCCATCCTTTCTTCTCTTCTGCTTAAGCAGCAGATTAAGTGCAAAAGGCTTCATGAATGTTGCTTTGCAGACATCATGGATGAAAAGTCTAGTGTCATCTCATTCTGGCCAAGACATTGTGATAAACATCCAAAGAGTCTACAGAAAGGAATCTGGACGAGAAAGTAGAATGTGCAGTTTAATTTTCACATATCACATGTAGAATTGGATAGGGGAAAGGGGAAAGGGATTGGGAAAGCTGTTTTTATCAGTAAGAGTCAGTGTTGGTAACAGCCAGATTGGACCATAGACTGAACCTCTTAAAGAGCTGGTAAAGGGCTGCAAAATCTTTTTCCTGTAGGACATTTCAGTCTTTCCTAGTTGCAATCACTGATAGCAATATCTAGGTTTTTTGCAGGTTTTACTAATGTTGCTGTTTAATAGATTTTGCAGGTCTTTGAAAATGGTTGGCTCTACCATGTCAGGAAATATTCCTGAAACAGTTTTTCTTCTTGAACATTAGAACTGGGATTTTCATGTCTCTACAACCATGGAAAGCATCTCCTTGAGATTCTCTGCTGAAAAGCTGCTAAGTGAATGACATAGCAGGCTAAGTGTGGATTAGCCTGACACCGTACAGTTGTTCACTCAATCTCCCTTTTCCCAGTGGGATGGGGGAGAGAATAAAAAAAAAAAAAAAAGTAGAACTTGTGGGTTGATACAAAACTATTTACTAAGATAGAGAAAAATAAAAGAATAACAATTATGACATACATGTGTATGAATGTATATAACAAGTGATGCAAAAGCAACTGCTTACCACACCCCAGGCAATGCCCAGCTAGCCCCCAAAGCAGCAAAAGAGAGAGAGATGAACTTCTATACCCTTCAAAACTCCTTCCTCAGGATGTCCTATGGTATGGAATATCTCATTGGCCAGTTTAAGTCAGCTATCCTAATTCTGCTCTCTTCTAGCTCCTTGGGCCCTACACTGCAAATTGCCTTGGATCTGTACAACACTGCTTAACAGGAACTATAAACAGTGATGTGTTATCAACATTGTTTTTTTCCTAGAACCAAAATGTAGCATCATACCAGGCACTCTGAAGAGAATTTATTTCTTCCCAGTTGAAATTACGACACGAAGTTACTAGCTAACCTCCTTTGATTCCTCTTACAGTCAATGTACAGAAGGAAGAATTCCTAGAAGAGTAAAAGTGAGCTCAATATCAACTAGAAATCATTAGTGACTTACATGAAATAACAATAAGCAATGACAAGTTATATTACAAATATATCTTCCAGGATGCTATTTTAATTTTTCTTCACATTGACAGACTCACCAGGGAGGCCAAAGGCTGCCTACCTCTGAAACATCAGTTGAGTTCTGTTGACCATCCTGGGTCTTTCTGCACTTATCTCAATATCAACAAATCAACAGTTTCCTGAAAAGGAGGCTAATTAGAATATTTGTGTCTAATTGGTGGGAAAGAAAAGGAGCCTAAGATGTGATGTATAGCATCGATTTTACCGAAAAGGAAGTATTTGGATATTGTTGAGGCAATAAGGCAACAAAGTGTTAGGGCGTGTTAGGGCGTGTTAGGGTGTATTAGAGTGAAATGTGTTTGAATCAAGTATTGAGGATTATTTTAAAAAGGTACTAGGGAGGTCATGCTGTTCTTTCTGCAAGAAATACGATCAGATATTTGTAGTATCACTGGAATCATAATAATATTGATAGTACATTAATTTCTTGCTCAGCACAATAAGTAAGCAAGTATAACATTACTTAGTGTTCAGATGGTTCATTGCTGTATTTTCTTTGACAAATAAATGTAAAATGTAATGTTTTCATAAATACAACACAAATCCAAACATTTATGAGCATGAGAATAACAGATAATACTAATTTATGTCAAGTGTAATCAACCATTGCACAAGGAAATTACTAAAATAAACTGATATGTCTATGCCTCTGATCCACGGCTGCTCAGCATACCAACATGAACAATGCAAGTGTGATAGTTAAAATGATCCTGTGAATTAGAATTTGACAGCTCTTTCTGCTTATGACTCCTGGTGTACTCTAGCATCTAGTTATTAATTAGAAGTAATTTGAGATCAGTCAAAGAGCACTGTGTTTATTCTGGGCGGACATAACATCGCATGAACTCTTCACAGACAAGCTGGTATAAGCCACAAACATTGGGTAATAGGTTAAAATAATACCTCAGTTCTGATATCAAGAAGGAGGAGCAGTGTTGGTTGGTGTCATTTGCCTTTTGCACATAACTGCCCCTAGGTGATTTGCAATTTAGCTGTGTTTTTCTTCTCTTCTTCTCTCCCTCTCTTTCTCTTTTTTTTTTTTTTGGGGGGGGGGGGGGGGAGGTAG
The DNA here is from genome assembly GCF_023343835.1 of Lagopus muta. NCBI lineage: Eukaryota > Metazoa > Chordata > Aves > Galliformes > Phasianidae > Lagopus > Lagopus muta. Next base: position 41,050,309 of record NC_064472.1, on the reverse strand, counting down.
GAGGGGGGAGGGGAGGCAGCAGAGTCAAAATATAACATGCTGTTAGGTGCATCCAGCCCTGAAGCAACATGAAAAGGAAAAGCATGTGTATGCTTTTCTCGTCAATGCAGAGACACCAAGAGCACCACCTCCTCCACTCACAGGGCAGCTGTTGTAGAAGCTCGGCCCCACACACATGAGATACTAAATGCTTACGAATGACACAAGAAAAGAAAATATGACAAGAATGGGAGAGAAACAGAGGGCCAGCTTCATTCAGCAGTGACAGAAGAGGTTGAGAAACCAGAGATGGATATCTGTCCCCATCTCTGTGGCCTCAGGCATGTAATTTAATCCCTCCTGCCTCTCGGTTGAATTGTTCATCCAGGAGAGGCCCACTAAGTAGTATGGATCTGCACAGCTACTGTCACAACCGGCCTTGATCTCACTTGTTCATCTGAAGGTACATTTAAGTTGTGCAGCCTTACCAACAATCAGCCCAAAACATGTTGTGGCTTTTCCTACCCATTTGCCCAGAAGATTTGAAACATGTTATATTCACTCTTAAACTTAGCTCAATGCTCACATCTTTGCTGAAGATAAAGAACAGAATATTCTCATATTTATTCTCCTCAGTTTCCATTTTTTTTTTTTTTAATTCTAGATTACTCTGTGTATTTCCTCAACCTGTACAAGCCTCAAAAAATAGAAGTCCTTGATGGGAAGAAAAAGGAAACAAACACACAAGAATGTTGATAGTTTTCTGATAGTTTTCTGAACCTCTGTGTTAAAAAAGAAGGTAATCAGTGGGTTTTTGTTTGCTTGTAAATTTCAGCATTTTTTACAATAAGACAAATGCTGAATTACATTTTTCTGTGATGTCATATGGCTAACTTCTGTTGTGCAGCATACTAGATACATACTAGGTTATAAAGATTTACATGCATAGTTTCATTCTACTGTAAGATTTCTATTTCTTTAAGAAATCTGAATGTAAAAAAATCATGAGGTTGGTGTACAGAATATGAGGCTTAATGAAGGAAATAAATTTTGGAGCACTTTCACATTTTGTTGGATTTTTTTTCTACAAAGTGCTCAGGTAACATTTTAATCTCTCCTCTGAAACTGTAAAAACCAGAAATCTACACTAAAAAGAATGAAATCTGAGCTTCTCGCCTCTTAAAACATCTCTGGGATTTGGATTTTAAGAACGAGCACTAGAGACCAAGACTGAGGACAAAATCATGAGAGTTTGCCAGGCTGCCTGTACTGGTTTTTGTTGTTTTTTTGTTTGTTTGTTTGTTTGTTTTGTTTGGGAAGGGTTGTTTTCTTTTTTGGTAGAAGTCATCTGGCAGAATAAGCACTGCTGGAAGAGCTAAATAAAATAGTATTTGAACACTGAAGGCATAAAGATGGAAACGTGGGAATGTGGGGGGTGGGGTGTTTGTGAGTTAAGCACTTGCTAGGAAAGTCTAATGGGAAGTTATGAGAAGGAAAGTCAGGGGCAGTGGAGCAAAAACTGTGGAATGAGTGAACCAACTCTTGTTAACTTTATGGCCAATTAATGTTTGCCATACTTGGGAATCAAAAGTTTAGCAAGAGTTTCTCGATATTAAAGGCAGTTCTTTGAACAATAGAGGCCTTTTTCTGCAATTCACAGCTGTCAGAGATCATTTCACTCCCTATATAATTCAAAAAATTGTTGCCTTTAATTGGTAACATAAACACTGTTGGGCAAGTGTGTACTGAGCATGATTCAGATGCTCAGTGTATGGCAGTTTGCATCTGTTAGGATTTGTAAGGAAAAGTTGCATAAATAGTTCTAGACTCACATCTGAAAATCAGAAAGAAAAGACTGGGTCCTAAAGTGTGTCACATACACTGGCTTTAAAAGGACATGAGCCAGGAAAGCAAGAGCTAAAGGTGAAACTCTACGCCAAAGACTCTTTTAAAACAGTCACTTCCCATGTGGTGTCCCTATACATAACATGGATAGAGTAAGCTGGAATGGCACCTTAGCCCAGCATTTCCTGCTCTTTTTGAGTTTATTTTGCCTTTAATATTTTAACTCAGTCTAAGTTTAATGTACTGAGTTGCTGGTTTGCTTGTTTGTTTGATTTTACTGCTCCTATAAAACAATACAGTTATCAGTTCGGAAGCATGGATTTCGATTACTGCTTCCATGCTATTTTGAATTGTACTTATTCAGCATATAAGTGAAACTAGAGTTATATCTGGTCCATTCAGTCCATGAGGACTTCACAACACAGGCTCAAAACCAGTTAGTAAAAGAGCATGGAGCAATCAAACACATGGTGCCCGTGAATAGCCTCTACCCCAGGTGAGGTTCAAACAGTGTTTGAGCAGAACTTGGAATTCAACAGGCTGCAAAATGTCACAAATATCATGAACTCCTTGAGGGAGAGAACTAGATTTTACTTAGATTTTTATTTATAAAACAAACAATGTTTTAGTTAGGAGGATGTTTTCAAAATTAGCAATGGCATTTCATTTAAGGAACAAACACTTGTAGTTTATTCTTTCTTCTATGTAGCTTGGAACTGTGTTATAAGCACCACTGCCTGCTTTGGCATAGATCAGTAAGTCAAAGTCCACTAAACAAAAACACTTTGCCTCATGGGATAAACTTGTTCATCAATCCAACAACATCATATCTGCTTCTGAAAGGTCAGAAAGCTAAAATTGTCAACCATCAAAATCAAAATACTCAGCAACAGGTTTGGTGCTTGTGCCTTCTCAAGTTGCCATGTTTGTCTTTTTCTCTTCTCCTCTCTATCATCAACTTACAGTATTATTAATTTGCTGAGGTTTGCTCCTGATATCAGTCTACCACCTGGTAGCATCCTCCCCAACTCCTTTACCTCAATTCAAGGCATAATACCCTAATAAACATATTGTTAGCAGAAAATCCTTATTTTTCCACAGATTGGTGACAAACAGAACAAAAATTTAGTTAAACTTTGATAAAATGGAGTATTAAGAAATAAGACTCTCCTAAAGTGAGTTTTGTCCATGAAAATGGATCAGTTTTTACTTTGTTATTTCAGAGTAGCATTTAGAGCTACATTTATATTTAGAGCTTCAATAAGATTCTCTTATTGAAACAGTAGAACAAGCTGCAAAATTTTAGCTCCTCTTCCAGGAGTTTAAAATTAATTGACAGAGAGAGGTCATCAGTGAGCAGTGACAGGAGGATCTCAGATGGCTCCAAGGGACATTCAAAAATGAATGGATTGAGGCTTTCGTGTAAGCAAGAATTGCATTTGGGAAGTTTTCATTGTGCATAGGAACCACAAAGAAGAAAGCGCAGAGAGTTTTTAATGGGTTGATCAGTGAAACATGAGGATATTTGAGTGGAGGCAAGAGAGACACAAATATTAATTACAGAGCGCTAAGAAAATATTAAAGGAAAGCATGTGATGACATCAGATGGGGAGAAAGAACTCAAAACTTGCACTGATAAATATATTGCTAGTAAGTTTGTAGAAGAATGGGGAAAATAAGCCTAATGACAATGACATTGTTATTTTTGGCATTGCAAAGACTAAGAGAAAAATGATGTCCTTTGTGTAGGGGACAGAATGGCTCAAGACACTTCATATTTCTTGTGTCTCTGGTACTCTTGTATCTCTTATGTCTTGTACTCCCTTAGCAAGGATCCTGTCTATATAACAGGCACGTTGTGTCATCACAGCGCTACCGTATCCCAGTGTGTCTCAATAGATGGGCTTTCTTAGTCTATGAAACTGAGTTCCCAACTTCTGGAAAACCCAAGTTATTTCTGTCCAAGCTTCCCTCATGAAGTAAAATCAAATAAAGCCAAAAAAACAGAGTGTTCCCAGAGACCAAATTCTTGGGGGGGGAGAGGAGGCGAAGCTCAGAAATGTAATGCAGGGAAGACTGGATATGATAAAATGAGATTTCACTATTTAATTTCAGTTATCCATTTAAATAGCAACATTTGTTGGGATCTGGCAGCAGTTTGAAGAACGTTCCCAAATGAAACAATGGTTTGAATCTAACATGAAATGGAAACATGTTTTAGGAAATACTGTCCTCTTCTTCAGTTATGCTGATTTCACACTTATCTCTTCAGAGTCCCATATGCTTGAGATTTACATTGGCATGAAAACCCAGCCAGACTGGAAGTATCAGTTGTGAGCACAATTCATGTCATTTTGAAATAGAATCTGTATGGCTTGGGCAGGAGGCATTCATGTTTACGGGCACGCTCTTGACATTAGGCCATCAGACTGTTTTACAGGGAGTAGTCAGGATTGTACCACGTGAGTAGAAAAACCCTTATAATTAAAGAGCCTCTTTTTCAAAAGCAAAAATGTATTTCTAAGAGTAAGACATGCTGAGATTTTTGCAGGTTCATAAGCAGTTCTAACCATTTGCTATTGGAGAAAATTTTACTCTTTCAATCAATTGCTATTTTTGAAGAGTTGGTCACATAGAGGAAGTGCACTGAACACTGAAACATTTGTTCATCCAGAAGTGCTGCTTACAGGTACCTGAATCCAGAGCCTGTTAACTGGGATAGGAGATACATGTCACCTCAGTCTCCCCAGAGAGTTAAAGATTTCTTGACAGATGTTCAACAGTGTTTGTGTAATTCAGAAGAGGTGTTTAGTGTCCCACAGGAGCAAGCAACAGGAGTCCAATGTTAATCTCCTGAAATTAAAATGGAATTTTGCCTTCAGAAGGTTCTGAAGTTGGTGTGAAAATACAGAAGTGCGGGTAATCACTTTTCAAAAGAAAGTGAGTTAATTTAGTGAAGTGAAGTCAAACTAACCGCACCAGCATAGTCCTCACATGAAGGAGCTCAGAACAATGCTGCTCTCGCAGGCTGATCAGCCCCACTGCACCTTTATCCTGGTGTGAAATATGGGGGAACTTTATTATGCCTTATAGACCTTGCTGTCAATTGTACTGAGGTCAGTACATAAGAGTCCCTTTGTTATCAGTGACCTGAGTCCACATTTCCAAGGGTGAGAGAGTGTGGGACCTATGCCTATGATCTTATTGTTTTGTACTTTCTAGTGCCAAGAATGACAGAGGCAGATTCCTGGAATTACTTCACAGGTGATGGTAAATGGCCATTAGACTACAGGCATGGCTTTAAAGTGATTTCTCGTTCAAAGGAATGGTTTCAAAGTAAATAACTGTCAAGGAAGTATTACACCTTATGTGCAATAGAATAATGTGATGGTGAAAAAAAGCAAACTTCATATTTGTATGTATGAATATATATGTATATACAGGAATATATATTTCATTATAGCAAGCATAAAAAGAATTAGCACAACCTTCACAGTGCAGATTTGCAGCTACAGGGATTACTAATTTTGCCACCTTACTTATTTTTCATTAACTTCTTGCCAACAACAAGTAGAAAATATTTGCTTATATTCTTTCAAACTTTCTGTCAAACAGGTTGATGAACTGTCTGATTCCCATGCTAGAGAATTGCAGAAAAAAAAATCTTATATTTGCTTAGCCCTGAAACCCAAGCTATCTCACAAATGACATCATCGTGGTAAAAAAGCTTTATGAAAATGTCTGACTCCCCAGCATCCTTAAATGTCTCATTGAGGAACTTCTTTTTCTACACTACGTATCGAACAGGTAGAATCATGCTGAAGAATAGTTTTGCTTTGATGGGGCTGAATAAACCTTTCTCACAACTCTGAAGTCTTTCTAAACAAAGGATTAGGAACAAGTAGAAAGGAAGTGTGGTCTTGTGCTGCCACTCATCACTCCTGCCAATGGAAAAAAGAGAGTTGGTTTACTCAGGTAATATTTTTGCTGCATGTAATTCTCTTAAATCTGATTAGAGTCATCCAGGCTTTTCTAATTAAAGCAATCTCGGAATTCTGTGCCCACTATATGCTTATGTATGAGCTTTCTTCTCACCTTTATTTCTGCCTTTACAGAGAGAAGAATAATATAGTTTGGTGAAAAAAAGCAGACTTAAATTTTTACGTCCATTAGGAAAATTAACATAAGGTTGTGTCACAAAACTGTGAAGGCATCTGTCTGCCAGTTTTCAAGCCAGTTCCTAAACTGTAGCCTTGAAGGAAATGGGCATCTCACTAATCCCAGCTCTCAGTCTCAGTGAGCAAAGCTCGTAATGTCAGTGATGCCAACAGAACCAACCCAGTGCCTTTTAAATCCTTGGGGTGCCTTAGGCTTTGCTTAAACTTTGCAGAGTTGGGCTTTCTTTGCTTTTGTCTCTGGACACCATGATTCCAGTAGCATTGCTTTATTTTCTTAATGCACCCTTAATTAGCAGTTTCCAAAGACAGTTTTGTTTCATCCAAGTTCTCTGCCTTCAGGAAGATGATTGCTTTCTGCTGTCAGGCATGAGGCATGTTGAAAACATGAAGCTCTCAGAATCTTTCCCTTCTTCAGAAGCATAAGTTTTAAAGATACATTTGCAGCTTCTTCTGTAAACAAGGTACGTAATTGTAGACTTCCACAGAGCAGTAATGAAATTCCATGGAAGGAGGAAGGAGATGGTTTGCACCTTTGCCTTTCAATCTGTTTTAATCAAAGAATGTCTTACTCTTTCAGAAGAAAAGGTTAGTCTATATCCTGTGTTCTCCTCCTCTTGTAGCAGCTGGGTCAAATTCAATAAAGAGTTAAACATTTAAGCATGTGGAATATTGCTGTGTTTTATTTGTTTGTTTTGCAAAACTGTAATCTAGTATTTTATGGATCAGAAAGAGAATCAGACTTGAGGGGATGATTCAGAACTCTTCTTTCTCATTCACCATTGAAGAAATGTTCCAGCATGGTATTATTTCCAGGAGGAAACATGATGCATCAGGAAGAATTTTTCAATCAAATATAAAAGGATATTCGCTACAGTTAAAATAATACTAAATACCCTCAGTAAAGTTTACTCTTTGTAAAATTGTAAATAATTATGTTCTTAAAAAATTCAGGGTCCATTATGTTTTTTTCTGTGCTGCCCTTTAGGACATCCTGGAGTGCAGGATGCAACAGGGCATAGGCTAGGTATTGCAAAAGCTCTATGTGAGTCATCTGAGAGCTTGAACAGAGCATGTCTCATATTTGCTGAACAGAACGTTCTGCTCATGTTCCTTGCTGTGGGGAAGTTTGTGGCCCAGATTTCCAGCATAGTTTGCACCAAGAGCATTGCCCTGTTGTGTTGCCTGGGACTAGCTGCCTCCGTGCAGCCAAGGCCTGATGTTGGTAATAAATGTATGTTTCTTCTCTGGTTTTACTATTCGTATTCAGAAATTGCATTTCTTTATTAGCAGTATAATCTGCCTCCTAGTTTTACATTATTATCATTATAGGCTTTATCTTAAACTGCTGATCATCCCTTTTGTTTTCTGTTTTTTCTTGACTTATTCAGGTCTCATTCAGTCCTTCCATCACCCTTATTCCAACCAAACTCATGATTCTTGAACATAATTTGCTTAAAAGATTAAGTTGTAGTGCTTATTCTGTAATGACTCATTTTACTTTTCATGCTACTTCCTGAAATTCAGAGGTCAGTAAGGACAAAGAAGTTGAATTTAAAAGTAATATCAGTTTGAAAGACAGATGTTCCCTTTGTTAAAATGATCTGATGATTACAGTGTATTCCTTTCCTACCACCAGGCAGAAGATTCCAACACTTACATGAACTCCTTCATGGTTATCTGACCTCTTGCAGTGGATTTGCTCCTCAGCTAAGGCACAAGTATCAAATTTTTGAACGAGGGCATGAGAATGTATTCTCAAGAAAAAAGAGAGTTCACAAGATATGATATCATCTTCTCACCTAGAGAATCAGAGCACACAGCTTTTATGTTGTCAACTTTGGCTTAATTCCTTTAGTCGCTTAAAGATCATGAAGCTTCCTCTGGATCCCTTTGGACATGGGTTTTGGATCTAAGATTTGGACACCAAATTTTATTTAATTTGGAAGATGTTAGACACTGCTCTCTGTGCACCACTGGAGGAAAGCAGAGTCCAAGAAAACTTTTCCACATAGTTCTCAGTAACAGGGAGGTCTGAGAAGGTTCCAGGACTTGTGTACAAAATTTGAACTACTTTTCTGTAGTCTCTTTCCAAGATACTCTCCAAGATTTACCTTTTCTCAGAAATGCTTATGTACAATTTGCCCTGTTGCTATGTGTTCACCAGCACACATTAGCAAACTAGAACTGTTTTAGGTTCTATATTCTCCTTCTCTAACAGAGTTAAATACTGATAAGAACAAAAACAAGATGGCCTATGTTCTGAAAGTAAGCTCCAGACTAGCCACAAGCTTGTTGGAAGCCTTTCTAAAATTACTATACAGTTTGGACTTCCATTGCTATCACTGCTTTCATTGCACTGTTTGAATGATGCAGGGAGGTTTAAGAGCACAATCAGCTGAAAGGTGCTTTTAGTGGAATACCAGTGAAATTTATATGAATTTACAAGATACAAAAAAAAAGTAAACAACAACAAAAATACATGACAGATAGAATCCTTCTCACCCTTTGGACATTTCTAACTATTTCCTCATTTATTATTTTGGTGTTATCAGTTTGCTCAAGTAAAATCCTTGGGAAGCAGTTACAATTCAGGTCTGGGAGGCTGAACTAACTTGACAAATTTCCCATGGTTTCAGTAGCATTATACCAATTTGCTTCAGCTGAAATATCAACACATTCTTTGGAAATTTCACCAATAAAATAACATGTTAACATAACATAACAAGTCCAAGCCACAAAGTTTGATCTCTCCTTTTATTGCAGCCTCTTTAAAATATAAATGTGTTTGAATCTAGAAATTTGGCTAATGCCAGGATAGAACTGTGGTGCAGCAGCAAACCTCAGATTTGTACCCCTGTAGCATTCATGATTCGCAGTGCTAGAACCTGGCTCCATCTCCCAGTTTCAATGTTTCTATGTGCTCAGGTTGCACAATGTAAAGGAAAAGTCATATAAGACAATCCATGAAAAGCCTGAGCCATTTAAGTGCAAATCGAATGTATTTAAAAGTAGCTTGGGACTGATTTTTCTCTCCCTTACCCTGGTTTTATATTGATGTTGCTCTCTCGACTTTAGTGTAGTTCTTTTGGGGTTACATTAAGATTTGAATAAGGCTAATTTACTTAGCCACATACCTTCCCAAAGGACACTTCAAGTTTTAGCGTGTATTCTTTGACTTTTTTCCATTTTAATCCTTCCCAAAGCTCAAAACATCCAACAAGGATGAACAGAGAAAGTTTGTGTAACTGGTGATCTTTCTTAAGATATCTTATCTTGAAGTCAGTGGGAGCTTTTTTATTCCTTCTACCCTGTCAGTAGAAACTGACTCCAAGATGCCAGAGATTAGCCGAGTTTTAATGACAAAGAAACACAAACCGAAAAGAATTGAAAGAAAACAAGAGTGTTTAACCAGATCATACTGATGATTTTCTCACTTCTCCATTTTTGTTACAAACAAACCGCCTAAAAGAGTGTATTAAAGAGGCTGTTGAGTGGATCCAATCTGTTCTACAATTAAGTTACTTTTCAAGATTTGCTTTATTACATTAGCTTCTTCAGTGTTTTTAGAACCACTTTGTTTCTTGATAGCTAAAATAAGATGTCAGAGACAAGTTGTTGCTGTTCTCAAAGACAAACTATAACCTAAGAGCGTTGGACTGCACCTAGCCCTTTGTAGTCAGCGTAAGTTGTAAACACACCTGGAGTTAAAATTTCCAACTGTTACTCAGTTAATCAGGCCATTGCTTTTGTACTCACAGAGTTCAGGTAGTGTTTCTGACCACAACATAATTTAAATTACTGGAACACGGTTAGTCTCACACCGAAACAATGCAACTGAAAGTACAGCACCTCAGAGCAGCTGCTGAGTTGCCTCATTAAACGCTCTTTTGACAGAAAGTAGCCAGCTGGATCCTAGCACTCACCCTGGCAGGCTGTGGCAGCTCTGCATAGCCATGGTACTTGAGCTCAGAAACACTCCAGAAACATGAAGAAGCAGAAGTCACCTTACAACAACTGCAACAAGTTGTTCTTCGATGGTCTCAGATGTGATAGTGCACTGTCCTAAGGGAATGCTGGTGATACCACCACTGTGTGAAAATTAGGAAATGCTTGTGGATCCCAACACTTGCAATGGTAAACACAGATGACTACATCTATTTAAATACCATTGTCCAGTCAGGAAAAAGAAACATACCATGTGGCAGGACTACATGACCACAGTGCTTTATCTCAAAATAAAAAATGAATGAAAAAAGGGCTGACAAACATAGTTCAGACTTTAAAGGTTGAGGAGCCTCTAGGAGCAGTTTCTAAATCACAAGGGTAAGAACAATCTATCGGAATTATCATTTAAGCAATAAATAAATTTCAAGACTCAGAATGTAGATGAGCACTTAAATAATCATTATTTGAGTAACTCAGCATTTGTAGACAGTTCACAACAAGCTTCCTTCTGACAAAAAAATCAAAACATTTTCCCAATCATGATCCATCTCAAGTAAGCCTGTGTGTGTTACTGAGTAACAAATGGTAGAAGATAGCTCTGAAGAACCCTTTAGAGGCCAAGCAGTAACTTTCTTCATTTCCTATTGGAGGCAGCACAGGTGCGATGACCAGAGTTTCTGGAGCAGTAGTACTGCTTCAAGAAAACCAACTTGCATTCAAAAAAAATCATGACACAGATTCCTAGTTGTTGTAACTCCCTTTCTTGTCTGGCAAGACACAGCTCTGCCCACATAAGCCATTTTAGTGGTAACTATCAGGGAAGGTTGACTCCTAAAGCTTCTTTGAGATGGGCAGCCTAAGCAGCACAGAATAAAAAGACTGCCACATCTCTCATGAGCCCTGCACAGATGAGTCCTCTGAGTCCTCCCAGGAAGATACCTTTGCTGTGGGAAGGCTATCCATGAGCACGTACAGGCTTGAGCAGAGGCACTGGTGAAATCCCCAAGCCACAGACTACACAGCCACCACAGGAGCCACTGCAGGAGCTACCACAGGAGCTGCAGAGGCCAGCCCCATAGGTTGCACCTTATTCACAGGATTGCCGCACTGAGTCCCTGCTGTGGTCTTTGGAGGAAGGAGACCTCCCACCCAAGGATAGTAGAGTCTTATTTGTAACTGAGGTCACCACACCAACAAGGAAAAGCCTGCAAACCTCTGAACCCAGGAAACAACTACTCTGGACATGATAGGCAAAACATCTATCTACAAATGCTGCAGCAATGAGGACCAAAAGCTTAACACTGTTGGGCCTTTTGCCTTGGGAAGGAAATGCCAGTGCAAAAAGGGATTCAAAAGTACCTTTCAGACCATGGATGAGTAGACTAAACCTTTAGAAGCTTATTGGTTAAAGTCAAAAAAAGCTTCCCTGTGATGGTGTGAGAATACCCACATCTGCCAGGAGCCATGGACGTGACAGGGACTAGCATGGGAGCCTGGTGCCTCATAAGGACAGCCCAGCACTGCTGCCTTCAGGGGCACCGCAGCCCTGCTGGGCTCAGCATGCATATCACAGGCAGGAAAACACCAAAGCAATCTTGAAGAATGTGGCACTGCACAGCATGAGATCATTTAAGCTATTTTTTCCCCCTCTTAATGGGTGTCCCAGTCATCAAGGCAGCTTGGAGGTTAATCGTGAGTGTAAGAAAGTACTTTAATTGTTTGCAAAGGTCCAAACACTCAAGGGATAAGATACACTGTTCATTCCAGGAACATTTTAGCAACTGTTGACTAGTAGAAAGTAAACAGATTTCAAAAAGTGTCAGCATGCCATACCACTGCATGCCATTCCAAGATGAACATTGTTCCTAAATATATTTCTTGTGAGTGGAGGAGGAAAACAAATCTAATTTTAAAGAAATAAAAACAAACCAGATGTGCATGAGTAAATGTTTTTAGTTTTTTTGGTTTTCTTCTAATAAAGCTTTTCTTTACTTTAGAGGTATCGAGTTAATACATGTAATTTGAGAGCTGGCATGGCATTTGTTACCACCCCATTTAGTAACCCTGCTGTGCTGTATAGCTGCACACATTTGCCAGTTTCTCAGAACATATAACTGAGTGTGGGAATGCAGCAAATACTCAAAACCAAAACCACTTGTTCTTTCATGATTGGGCAAGGTGTGCTGTTTAGCTTTGGCATATAATGAAAAATAGCCAACAGTAAACGCAACTCATTAGACTACTGCCAAGAAACGTATGCTAAATTCACTTTAGGTCACATGTCTGCTCAGTTCACTACTAACAAACACTTCTGTAGTGTTTTTATCTGGAATTAAACCTACTGATTGACAGATCTCATGTGGGCTGATGGCCAATGCCATTATACAAACTGCTCTATCACATCCAGTATAGGAATATAAATGTCACTAAGTCTGAAAGTATTACTGCACTCCGACTGGAAATCAAAGACTTCTTTTAAACAGCAAGAAGCTTCAAGAGAGTGTGAATGCTTGTGCAAATTCCTTTTTTTCTCACAAGTTAACAAACATGTCAGTTCATGCAGATTGTCTAATTCATTCCTTGCTATTCACTTCTCCAAAGGCTTTGGGGGTAGGGTACTCCTCACAGAAGATATTTTACTTGATTTTCAGACAGCCAAAGACTGGCCAAATTGGACTATGTGTCACAAAGAGGGAATTTCCAGGTGTTAGCACAAAAACAGGTATGGCAAGTAAAGAAAAAGGCTACCAGGAAAAGGGAAATGCAGAGTATTTCTATTGCTGGCCCTCTATAACAGCTATACAATACTTGTTTGTGATTTGGACTTCCTTTCTGGAAGACAGATCGTACATCTTCAGTGCAGATGTGCGCATGCACATCTACATCATTAGCATTACCATGTCTGTACATTCAGTCTTAATGATTGCCCAGACAAATGACCACATGTATTTAAAAGGCATATGTGAAGTGCAATTTTGCACCCACTTCTGTTAATATATGCAAATTACAGAAACAATGTATTAAATTTTTACTATATGTACATCCACTTCAGTTGGTATGAGAGCGGAATATGGAAATTCCTATTTAACACTCTCTTGTCTCAAGTAACAGCCAATAGTGAAGAAACATTACAGATGATGTTACTTGGGCATTCCAATTAGCATTATAGAAGGAAGAGAAACCAGGAATATTTTATCATGGTAGCACCGCAGCAGACAGAGGTGTGAATGCCAGAGGACTTAACTCTTTTAGCACAAGACCATAATTTTTTTTTCATGTGAGAAGAATAAATAAAGAGTATGGTGACCATATAGCTGGTGATAGCATAGTCGCTGACCAGAAGGTCAAGAATTGACTAGAAGATGCCACTGCAGAAAGCTGTAGGGCTGGTAGCTGTGGGATGCAGCAGCTCTGGAGAGCCCTGCCAATGACAAAGAATATCTGATAAGAGGCAGGCTCTGTAGCTTCTAATCCCCCCTCCTGCCATTGGTAACATAACCTTGCTATTGATTAATGTTTTCCAGGGCTTGGCTAACGTCAGGTGGCAATGGATCAATAAATTTCTGTCTTTAAATGTGGCAGCTAAATTCCTCCTTGGGATTTGCACATACAGCCACTAGAAACAAGTTCTTGCTCCTGTGCTCCTGCATTATTCCTCTTGACGGGTATGTTACCAAGTCCTGACCTTCATTGTGTCTTTAATTACAGATGGCAGGGTATAATTCCTCTCTATTAGACAGGCAGCATACTGTAGTCATTTAATGATCACTATGTCCTGCCCAAGCTTTTCACTCTAGAACACAAGAAGTACTTACACTGAGCCAGAAGCTCCTTTCTCTTTTCCCACCCCTTTCACTCTCCTTCCCACTAAATTGTACAATTTAAGATGAGGAAGAGGGCTGTTATCCCTCCATGAACAAACAAATAAAACTTAACTCAAGCTGGCAGCTATTGATAGTGGGAGGTACTGAGCTCTGGAGACTTTCTTCACCTGTCTGGCAAATGAGTCCAAGAACAAGTGGAGAAACAACTATATCTTCCTTAAAAGGAAAACTATACAAAGTGGCAACAAAGAGTTAAGCAAATTTGCATTACTGTACTTATGTGCAAGCCTAATGTGACTGCAGGGCCGCCCTGAGCTGTGCTTGGGTGGTCCTCTACAAATTTGTATGCAGCAATCTATTACTGGTATCTAGCAGTGATTTATGCAGCTGTCACGCTGCCTTCATCAGCACAAATGAATTGTGGGCACCATCAACTAATGCAAACTCTTTCGTAGTGTCTAAAGTAAACGAGGGCCAAATTAAAAGAAAAACAGCCCAAGGTACCACCCACTCATCTTCTCAGTTCTTTAATGACAACTTCCCTCTACAAAAAAAAAAAAGAACATACAGCTGCTCATATGAGACCACACTTACAGAGACCCCACTGTCTAATCACAGACAGCTTGTGAAAGTCAGCTTTCAGGGTTTGGTTGGAGCAAAGAGAACATGAAAAGTTGGCGGAGTTCCACCAAAAACTAACACAATTGATGGCAAATAAAACTGACATGGGACCAAATCAGTTAGTTTTCATAATTAATATTGATGCATTATTATGTCAGGGAATAATATGAACCACCTGATGATATAATACACCTTTGTACTGTGTGTCTGTATCTTTGTCTTCAATAGAAACCAGTGCTGAAGTGTACCTTGGTCATGCCATGAATGCTGGTCCATGCTGGAGCGTGATCCAGCTCAACAATCTCAGTTTTGCCACTTTGGGTGCTCAAACACACTGCTGCTTTGCAAATGGCGGGGACAAAACAAGAGCCCTGAGTAATACATGGGTGAAATTTGGAGTCCTCATCATAATTTTTTATGAGTTTATGTGAAAATGGAATGAGAAATACTTCTTGTCCAAAATGCTATCAATTAACAAATGGCTTGTAAGAGCAGGTACAGGCATTGGGCTTCCCTTCTTCTTGGAAAAGTTGCCTACTTTTGCTTTCGAACTGAGAAAATAAGTGCTGCTAGCACGACTAATACCTCAGCCAATCTGAGACATAACTAATCTTCACTGATTTTGAAGTTACAAAAAAATATTTTCTGCATTATAGCACTGCCTTTCTTTATCGTAACTGTAGATGAACTTAAAAGAGCTCCACATTCTCTTGAGCAAGCAGAATATAAGGAGCTTGTGATAATACAGCCTGCTTGTGCCTCAGTCTTACAAATTACCTTTTTAATGTTGCACTTGTTGAGAAGGCAGAATGAAGGAATAGAGATTAGCAGGGCAAGTAGCTCTCCGTAACCAAAATGTCCACAGCAGCCCTGTGCTGCACAAAATGATCTAAATCTAGACAAAGTCTGGCCAAAGATCTGTGTTTGACTAAAATAAATCCATCTATCCCTTGTGATTCCAGCTGGACCTTCAGCAGATTTTAGCAACTCCCAAACCACAGACATTAAAGATGCTACTCTCCTAGAACTCAAACAGACACTGAGTTGATCTTGCCCTCAATCCTCATAACAAGTTATTCCCATGTGGAGTGGAGGAGCAATACATCACGATACTATGCAGCATCCCTCCCAAGGCAGCTGGCATCACAAGGACCAGCACAGGATGCTGGAAGGAGAAAAGCAGCATTTGAGCCAAAGTCTAGTGCTAGGCAGATGAAAACAGATGGAGACATTTGTCTTCACATTCTTTTCAGCAGCACTGAATCTGCTGTGCTGCTAGAGGCAGGAGGTAAACTTAAAGACTTCCTTAATTTTCTTAATTTTCACATCACGATTTTGAGTGTTTTTTGCCTACCACATTCAGACTACAAGAGTTTTTGTTGACAAGTGCAAATGACCTTAAAGGCCTATACCGAGTGTTCTTTTCTTCGGAACAATTTCTTTATCTCTGGCACTGAACATGGTGTGAACAGCTGCAGGGGCTGTAATAGCAATTGTGACCAGCTTTCTCTTTTGTGATTCCCTTCTTCTTTTCATTATTGTTCAGTCCTGAATTACCAAGCTTTGTCCTAGGCTGAAAATTGCAAGTATTTCTCTTCTCTCTCTGACAGGTCTCAGACATAGCAGCACAAAAGAAATTTCCATGCCATCCTAATTTTAGAAGGCACTCATTTGCTGGACAGTTCCCCAGTGACACAACACAGAGAGCAAAAAGAAGTTGGGAAAGGCACTTTCTCCTGTTTGAACCAGGCAGAAGAACGATAGGGTCCCTTTTTTGTGCATAAGTGTTCTGCTGGAGAGTAAGGGGGACACAGCCATATGAAAACACACATAGCTGAGGTATCCCAGAGTGCGGCCCACACTGTGGTCAAATCTGAGCAGCAGAAAATTGTTTTGTTTGTTTGTTTGTTTGTTTATTTGATATGTCATTGAACTTAAACGTCATACAATTTATTCAAGTAAAAGGAATTCCAATAGACTGGCCCTTTGTTTTAGTGCTGATTTTGCTTTATTTATTATCAAAATATTTATTATGATTCATGAGCTTGGCAATGCGACACATTGTTCTGCCATATTGGAGAAACTCTCAGTGTGAACAAACATGGGTGGCTTCTACATCAAAACAACGGACAAGGTATCTGTGAGCTCAGTTTTGCAGGATGATAAGCACTGTGCCCCAACTCTGCAATGAAATGTTCAGGAGTTGCTGACTAAATGGTGTTGAAGTAGAAGAGATTGTGTTTAATTATACATGGTGGCTTCCTAATTAGGCAGTCTCATGCACTCATCAACTTCCAGAACATGTCAACTGGTGACTAAGCATCTTTTCCAGACAGAATCTAAAACATATTGATAACATAGTTATAGAGAAGACTAATTACATCAGCAAAGCCTACTTTTCCCATGGCAAAAGTTTGTTAACTTTGTCTTGATAAAAAGGAGCAATTACAGAGTAACTAGAGTGTTATCTGCCACACTATTTTCCATTTTCCATCCACCATTGTTTTTGTAAGAGCTAATAAATCATACTTGAAGACGAGGAAACCTACTGAAATCAGACTAGCTTGTGACTATGCTATTGCAGAAGTCAACATGAAATGGCCAGAGTTGCTGCAGGACCCTATTGTATCTTAGGGACTTGTTCTGGGCAGCACTATTCAATTGCCAGTGACTCAAGCATTTTTCCATTGCCAGTGATAAAGAAGAAGAATGTTATTAAAATGTACTGAGATTTACTGTCTCCTGGTACATTCACAAATGTCCTCTGTTGGAGGAGATGAAAAAGTTTCATTTCCATGGTTCTTGCAGCACCATACATATGTGAGTCTATCTACATGGTTTGGCAACAGAAGTTGAGGTGACAAATGTGGTGCTCTGAGACATGATTTAGCAGTGGATTGTTAGAATTGGGGTAGTATGGTTTACTGGCAGATGGACTTGATGATGATTAAGGTCTTTTCCAACCTGAGCAGTTCTATAACTCCATATTAAATTGTAGGATTTGTTGTTCATATCTTCCAGATTCGCATTGCAGCAGAGATTTAGGCATATATTCAGGAACACGACCAGCACTATGGCAGAGGAAGACACATATTAACTTAATTCTGTATTTCTTAGAGAGCTATGTTACTTATCACAATTGTATTTATTCAGGTGTTCATCTTCCCCATAGAAAGAGGAAGAGTTGCCTTGTGTAGTTGCAGCAACTGTTATAAATTGAAATTTGGTGAGCTTTAAGTGTATTCTTAAATATCTTCCCAGGTCAGGATCCTTAGAAACATAGATTCAAATTTAAATGACAAGTCAAATCTTTATATCTGAAGAAAATTGGTAAAATGTGTTCATGTCCACGTGCATGTGTGCACACCTGTGTGTCTGAAGGAGGGCCTAAATGTTCAGGAGTATGTTCACACTACACAGCAGAGATCAACACAGAGATCTCTTCAGTACCTTTAGTGTCTTGATATCCCAGACCAAAGAAGAAGGAGCGCAGTATTTACAGCATAGATCCATGTTGGGTTGCTCATCCTAACAGCTAAGATTGTCTAGTACGAGTATGAAACTGTGGTAAGGTAGCAGTACTGCATAAAATGTTATTCAGGCATGTTTGGAAGAAGTTCCCAGAACTTCACCATGACTGCATTGCAACATGTGGTGACTTAGAGCTGTTAGACAACATTCACAGTAGTGTGAATGCGTATGTGCCAACCAGGAATGTTTTTGTCAGAGCTCAGAAAAAAAGAGAGTAGAGTCAAGTAGGGTGAAACTATGAGCCCACCTAAAATCTCAACATTAGATGATCCAGAGACAGATACGATTGAGCTAAAGTAGTTAACAGAAAGTAGATGGATTTAAGTATGAAGATACACCAGAAGGACCTTAAATGGTTGGAGATGACAAAAAGAAAAAAATTTATAACGGGTGTGTTGAGAAGTCTTAGTCTTGGAAAGAAGATAAGACTGGCAAGAAAAACAGAGATAATGTCTGGAAGTCTACGTGATCCTGTTGCAAAGATCAAGCTGAGCAGCAACAAAATGAACGGAGAAATAAAGAGGGTTGAGTTCAGTATGAAATATGTTTTCAGGGGACAAAAAAAAAAAAAAAGATGTTTAATAAGAAAACCAAGGCCAAAAAAGTTTGTCAGAGTTTCCACACCAAACAATTTGTTCAGCCAGCAGAACTGTAAATCAGAGACTATTTTATTTTTGGCACAGATATAAATGAAAACTTCTAGTCAGGAAAATATTTTTCACTCTGCTGTGTAACCTCCCGTTAGTAGAGGCATGCTTTATCCAGGGCTGAAAACCTGTCTAGAATGTTCTGTAAAACAATCTCTCTACTGATATCCCATCTTCCCCAGCTTCTCTTGCTCATGTTTGTTTCCCACAACATCATACTGAAATGGGACAGAAGGTTCTGACATATTTCCAGTAAAAGAGGTCCATAAAAATGTATTTCACATTACTTAAATATGGTTTACACTGTCTCACTTAAAGCAGACATGCAGATAAATTATTTAATCTGTTAAAAGTGCAGAAAAAAGCTTGAATTTGTGAATTTGCATCTGAATACAGTGAAGTTTCTTTTAAGAAGTAATTGTACCTCTAAGGCATATAAAATGAAAAGTCTCCCATGAAACTGTTTTATGAGTGGATTCCAGAGCAGCAGTAGGATGAGAATACCAAAAATAGTCAGAGCTTCAAATTCTTCATTAAGAAGCACTTACATCTTCAATATGTTTATTATTTACACCACACCACACTCTCATTAAATAAACAGGCAATCTGTAATTTGAAACATTTTTCTTATTGGAGAAGCTACAGTAGCTCTCATCAATGTAAATGTATGCATATATGTTTCTCCAACAGCACTGCCCTTATTCTGATGAAAAGATCAGATTAGGATTCAACTCCAAATTTCTTCCCATACCATATTATTTTGTGTGCTTCTTGACTCCTACTCACAAGGATTTAAGACTGGATTTTGGGCTGCTAATGCCTAAGACACTAAACACATGACAGTACCACCCCCGCCACAGTTCTTCTTGCAGTCTATCTCAGGCATTCTCAGAGACTGCAATCTGAGAACAGCAGAATCATTCGATTTGGAAGGTCATCTAAAGGTCATGTAGTCCAATTCCCCTGCAAAGAGCAGGGGCACCTACAGGTAGATTGGATTGCTAGATCCTGCTTCAGCCTCATCTTGAATGTGCCAGACTGGGCATTGACCACATATCTGGGCAACTTTTTCCAGCGCCTCACCATCCTTTTGTAAAAAAATTCTTCCTTATATTCAATCTAAATCTTCCCTCCTTTAATTTGAAACAATTTCCCCTTGTCCTGTCTGAGTAGACTGTTTAAGAGTCTTCTTTCTTGTAGCTCCCTTTAGATACTGAAAGGCCGCTAGGAGGTTACCTCAGAGGCTTTTCTTCACCAGGCTGAAGAGCACCAGTTCTCTCGGCCTGTCATCGTGGGGGAGATGTTCCATCCCTTGCATCATTTCTGTGGTCTTCCTCTGAACATGCTCCAGCAGGTCTGTGTCTCTCCTGTACTGAGGACTTTACATCTGGATGAGGTATCCCCAGAATGGAGCAGAGGGGCAGGATCATTTCTCTCTGTTTGCTAGCCATGCTTCTTTTGATGTAGCCCAGGATACAGTTGGGTTTGGGGGCTGTGAGGGTACGTTAATGGCTTATGTCCAACTTTCCATCCACCAAAACCCCTAAGTCCTTTTCAGGAGGGCTTGCTCTATCTCCTGGCTCATACTCAATAGCACGGGTTGCCACTACTGAAGTGAAAGATATTGCACTTGGCTTTGTTAAATCCCATGAGTTTCTCCTGGACCCACTACTAGAGTCTGTCTAGATCTCCCTGAATGCCATCCCTTCCCTCACCCATGTCAACCACACCTCACAGCTTGGTGTTATTAATATATTACAGCCCTTGATCTCAGATGTACCACCTAGCTGGAGCTCAGTCCCTCACCAAGCTGTAATAGCAAGGATCTTCTTGACTTACAGACTGTGCTACTTCTTTGTACTATTGTGTGATGTTCCAGCTGTGGTCCCAATCCATCCTCCTATGCCAAGAGTCATAGTAAATAAGAAGCTTGAGAACCTGGTGCTTATGGAGTGGGTTTCATTTCCATTTAATCTCCTCAGTAGTAAATAAATTGGGAACAATGTTCCATCATCCTCCCCAAAATTGAACATAGCAACCCCATTAG
This sequence comes from Lagopus muta, assembly GCF_023343835.1. NCBI lineage: Eukaryota > Metazoa > Chordata > Aves > Galliformes > Phasianidae > Lagopus > Lagopus muta. The sequence goes on along the minus strand of NC_064472.1, from coordinate 41,029,692 downwards.
GTTTCTGTGTGTATGGGAACTGTTGAGTCCCATGACCTGAACCACTGATTGATCACCTGAGGCAAGAACGGTCAGCTGTGGGAGCGCAGGAGAAGGCAATTCACCTGTGTGTCCTAGACCTCATTTAAGGGCTGATTACAACAAGGGAAGGATCTCTTTCTGGAGATCTCTCCTTTTTGGAGTTTTCCTACTCCAAGCCTACATCCTAAGATACAAGTAAGCATTTCTTCCTTCATTGTTCCTTTTCTGCCATGATAATCTTTCCAACAATAACACCTGTAAAGAACCATCCTAACTGCACCACTCTTCCAACTGTACACTGTGATACTTTCATGTTCAGAACCGCTTCATGCCAAATAGGTCCCAACAGTAGTATGAAGGATTTGCCAGTTTGTGGTTATAACATCCCTAAGTTACCAGCCCTCCAGCAAGTTTCATCACTCTGTAGTTTTATCTCCTCAGGAGTAGAGCTACTTTTCTAACACCAGCAGATACCAAAATGCCTGAAAAGAGACAGTTACACTGACCAAAAACACCTACCTGAACTTAAAATCAAGAAAACATTTTACTCAGCATAGTTTGCTTTTGTGTGAAGCCAGTTTAAGCAGTGAAAGAAAAATCTCTGCTAGCATCATAAACTTTTCTGTTTACCTAAGGAATTTAGAAGGACCTTTGCACTGGTAACTGGGCAGCATTTGGCCATGCTGAGGGAAATTTATCACAAGGCTTCAGCCACAGAAAACAAGAACAAAAATTACTGAGATGCTTCACTGAGTGAAGAACAGATTTTAAGTCTGAAGCAGCTTAGGATAAATAATGAGCCAAAGAAGAACCATTCAGCTTCCATTCAAGAAGATAATTTTTAGCTGGTTTTAGAAAATCTGTAATGGTTGTTTATCCACAATAAACCAAGAGCAACCTCCAAGCTGGTAGGTGGTATTGCAGTACAAGCACATGCATGTATTCTTTTCCTCTCTAAGCAGCAGCTGCACAATCATCCTGAAAGGTTGCAGGGACTGATTCAGTTGTGTGAAACATGTTCAGCTGGTGGGCTTTCCTCAGCCCTTTATCGTGATTTGAGGAAGAAAGTGTCTTGAAAATTCATTTTTGCAGTTCTTTTCAATGCTTAGAAATGACAAAGAGTAAAAACAGCTGATCTGATCAGGCCTCAGGCTGAGTACACATAAACAACTCATCACTGCCAGCTGGGTCACACAGCTTTTTGGGTAGGAGGAGTTCAAGAAAGAGAATGCAAACTTGATGCTTTGTGGGTACAGATACTTGTTTCATTTTGATGAGGTGGAGTAAGGGATCTCTGAATACTCATGAAATACTCCTACAGACTAATAGCAAGTCTTCATATTCAATGAAATGAACTTGGAACAAGGGGCAAAAAATTGTGCTAAAATTTATAATCAAGTTCTAGCTGATGCTATTCACCTTCTGATGTTGACTTTTATCATATGGAAATGGTGCAATGGGTTAGCTGAGAGTGCTTCTCTAGGACGCAAAGTGTATTTTGGGGCTTTCATATAAAAACAAAACTGTTTTTACTACAAACAGATTAATAACAAGAATGAACGTAGAATTTGTTTTAATTTTGATTTAGCTGTTTGACAAGGTTTGTGCCCATAAGTGTTTCTGGTATAAATACAGGTTTGGAAAAAGAGATATTGGAAAGCAAATGACAGTGCAGTTAAAGAAATAATAATATCTTATCAGTTACATGAAATATTTGTTCTGTTTTACTTCTCCTGTCTTCCCATCTCTTGAGAATTGATGTAGGTAGACTATTAGATCAGGAGCTGCCCTTTATCTCCAATTTTAACCATTAAATACATTTATTTTAATATGAAACCCTGTCTAAAGCTGCCTCTGTTACAATTTCTATTTAGAAGGACAGATATCTTCTACAAATTCTTAACAAAATTTTACATCTTTGGTAATCATCGCTAGGATTTCATGGATTAAGGATGGGCTTCGCTATTTATGTTGTGACCTATTTACCACTGTTGTGTTGTGTTCTGAAATGCATGTTAATGTTTATCAATGCTTGATGTTGTGTGCCATGGGAACTGCAACAATATCAAAGGCAAAGGATTTTAGGTATCTCTCTAAGATGTGCTGCAACTGTCAGGAAATCTTAGGGTTGCAATGGTCATTTTAGTTGTAGTTTAAGCACTATAATCCATTTTTATATGAGCTGATATGTGCTGTTGTCTGTTCCTGATACCAATAGGAACACACACTTGGATGTAAGTAACAACTAAAATAGGCTCTTAATATGTTCTGTGCTTCTGTGTTCTCTTTATCAGGAAAAAAAATGTGTTTTTCCTTCGTATAAAATATATAAGAAATCCAAATAATTGTTTGGTTGATGAAGAGTAAAAACAATTATTATTTAAAATTGCAGGCACAACATGCAAATCTTTATTTCTTCAACAATTTATGCTATTAGAGGTCCTTTCATTTATTCCAAAGGATCTGTCTCTACTGCTAAATACTGCACTTATCATGTCTTTCATGCAAGACACCCTTCCTGTGAGTGAGTAGATCTGGTGCTGTAACTAGGACAAGTCAATGCTCTGTTTCTTATCAGAGTGCTGTTATCTGTTTCTCTTTTCAGAGAGTTTGTCCAGCTGGCCTATGGTTCTCATGGCTGAGCCAAGAGGGTAGGTGGAAGAGAATTAGACCAATAGTTTCAGTACATTACACACATTCATCAGCCTCTTGACTTCTACACTAAAATTCTTACCTTTTATGGCAGACCAGGGAAAATGATATAATGGTATGACATTCAGCATATGTATGCATAGGGAGCTGGGGATATAATTCATATTTCTTTACAGGTCATGTTCTGCACGCTTTTCTAGGGGAATTTTGAATTTATGGTCTGAAAAGCCATTTCACTACAAAGTGTAACTAGATCTCCATCGTAAACTATATACAGTGTCAAAGCAAAAGAAAGCAAAGGTGTGGGTTACTGAATGACGGCCTCATCTACACGCAAGTGTGCACACAGTCCATAAAATTCTGCCTTTGAAAGCCAGTAGTAAAATTCTTATTAGAGAATTCCGTGCTAGAAAATGAATTTGCATAGCTGTTACTGTTTCATGCAACAACAACAAAAGTATTTTTTTAATGAAATGATAGAAGGTTGTCTTCATGTGGAGTGGGCTATTGTTTAAAAAAAAAAAAAACTTGCAAAATTAAATTCTTTGGACTGTTTTTCAGGGTGAGTTTTGGGAGGGATGGGAGACTTCTCTAGATATGTTTCAACAAGTGTTTAGTGTACTTTTGTATTATGGAGCTCTGATCTTTTGACTTTCTCCATAGGACTTCAATAGGGTGACTCCAGTTCCAGCTAAATATGGAGCTGGTTAGGTCCCCAGCAAACTGAGGATAATCATACGTAAGCATGTGGCACGTCGGATCTCATTCAAATGAATCCAAAAAGGGAGATGTATGAGTCTGATTCTCACCTCACTCTTCTTCAGTCACCAAGTTATACTGTTATAAATCAACAATGGGTGATTTATTTCATTTCAAACTTCTTGCTAGCATGCATATTAGCTATCAAATTCCTTAAGCACTTCCATTTTATCCTTCTTCTACCAAACAGCTATAGGACCACCACCTCTCCCACAAACTCTCAGTACTACATCTTTAAAATTTCAGAAAAAGTGGAGCAAAAGCAAGGTTTATTTGCTGTGTCCTAATTTGATATACTAATTGTCTTTGATCCCATACAGCTATTTAAGAGGATAAAAACATTTTAAGTGGTTAAAAAGAACTGTTACCTGTCTGATCAATAAATGAGGAAGTGCCAGGTAGTATAAAGCAAACCTCTTGAGAAAGGATTAAGGATGTACAATAGGTGAGTTGCCAACAGTCTTTGCCACATAAATCATCCAACCATAGTATGGGCAATTTATCTTTCTGAGACCGATTAACAGTAGTTCATGGCTGAAATTAGTGTTCTTTAAGGTCTTTCCCACCATAATCTTCCATAATTCTTCTTCAAACTACACTGTTCTTTATAGGCAATATCCTACACAAGGTGAACTTATGCAAACATCCATAGATCCACTGTTTTTGAACTTTGCCTTAGATTCTTTGAGTGAGGAGAAGCTGGATTTGCTCAAATCCATACATTTCCACACTTTAGGACCTGCAAATCCACATAAATGGTTTATGACAAAAAGCTAGCAAGCATGTTCTGGTAAAAACAAGAATGGTTCACACAGTTCCATCATAAAACCATGTTTTTCACTTCAGTAAGTAAAATTTCCATTATCTCTTCTACACTCTGAAAGGTGACTAAAAACAAATTCTTTTTAAGCCAGGTTAGTTTTGAACAGTCATCCCTCACTAAACCTGCTTAATTTTTTTACTGATATATTTTAGCGTGGTTTGATAGACTTCTAGAAATGCTGACTGGAAGGGATATTTGGACATCATTGTGTCTAGTCTAGCTCAGAGCAAGTCTATTGACGGCATTAGAATAGGTTTCCCCTCTTCCTGTTTTGCTGATATTTTTCTGGGAAGTCAGACTATCCCACTACGGTTCCTCATAGCCAGAAATAAAGTAGGAGAGGAGACTCACTGAAAACACTCAAAGGCAGAAGAGAAATAGTTTGAGCTGGCTTTTAAGAGTCTGTTATTAAGAGTCTCTGTGTTCAGTGATACATATTTAGGGAATGGGCATGTCAAAATTGCTTCAAACAGCTGTGGAGTGAACAGTAGTATGCATCCCCTGCAGAGAGGACAACTAAAAGAACAGTTAATGTATGTCACAAGTTGCAGTTACTAGGTCAACAGAAAAACAGCCATCCTCAAAACTTTATACCCTGTGTCAATAGTTTACTGCTCTTTTGGAAGAAATGACCTAAACCAGCACAGGAAAGTGTGTGAGGACAAGCCATCACTCATAAACACTAACAGAAACGCTAAGAATGAAAAGCTGTAGGGAATACCATTAAAAAAAAAAAAAAAAAAACTTAAAATGAGCAGATTCATCATATTAAAGGGCAGGTAAAAAACTCAACTCTGATTAGAATTCCAAAATTGTGATTGGTAGCATCTGAGAGGATGGCAGCTTCCTTGTGACAGTTCTTAGAGAAGGCTGGCACTGCAGTGCTGGTGATTGTGTGCTGGCAGAACACTGTGATGTTTCACAACTGTGGCTAAACCAGCAATATCTTGATCCCACAGAGTCTGTGTATCTCAAAAACAATGAAAAAATAAATCAGATTTGGAACTTCCATAGAAAAACAGACGGTCTTTTACAAGGAAGTATCAGGAGTTTTCACTGCACCTCCTTAGATCCCAGGAGCCTGTTTCTTAAAAGTGACCTTCACCTCAGGTGATTCCTTCTTCAGCAGAAGCTTTACATGGATTTGGGTCACCTCTGCTTCTTTGAATCGTCCGTTACCATCCCACTCATCTCCCTGCAGTGACACAGGGAGGATTTGAGTACAGTCAATCCACTACACTACTTCCACTATTATAACAGAAAATGGATCCACAAGGGGCTGCCAAGGAGAGTTTCTATGTTATGGAAAGAGGACAGGACAACACTGGTAGGAACTTTTGGGTGCACCAATGGCATGAAGGATGTCTTGTCTCTGAATCATTCAAAGGTTGGTTTCAGGGTTTTTTTTTAATCATAAATGATTGCAGTAGATCATCTATAATACAGAGCGAGCAAAACTGCAGGAAAAAATCGGGATTTGTGTTTTAGAAATTGAGTGCAGGTTTACTGTATTTTAGACATAAAATCCACAAGCATGTAGCTTCTATGAAATTGCTCAGTGTATTTGTACCTAATGTATACACCCATCAATATATAGCCTTACGTAGTACTTTCTCATCCCCAAAAGTTCTTACAGTACTTTCTACATGCACTTAGGGATTAGTGGTGAGATATATTGAGACATATTGAATTCAAGGATGTTAAAGATGTCTGGGGGTTCCTGTGAGTTCATGATGTTAAAGTTCACAGTTCATGCGTGAAGCATGTGAATCCCATTTATTGAGGGGAGCAGCAAGAGAAAGGGCTTGTCACACATGCTGAGTCGTTGGAAACACGATCACATGAGGTTAGAATAGTCATCATAACTGATGTTAGGGTCATATCTTGTTTCTGATGAGTTTCAGCTGGTCTTTCTCTGGAAATACGGAGCAGCTGTTTTTTAAAGTTTTGTGAAATGCCTTCATATATACAACATGGATGGAATTTTAGAATAATCTTACTTAGAAGATTTTTTAAGCTTCACAATTAACCATAGATCCCCTTTGGTTGTGTTTCTGCCATGTTCATGTGCCCAACAGAAAGAGCCAGTATCTAATTGGACCATTAGGATCACACAGACTTACTTTTTTCCAGCCAGTAAGGCTTTAGCTGTTACTTTCTGCACTGAGGTTGTAATTTCTATTTGAGTTTAAAGCGTATACTTCAAATACCCACTTACGACTTCAAAGCATTAGATGTGCAAAAATGTACCAAATCCAGATCCAACTTGCTTCAAAGATTATGTAGTATTCCTTTAAAAAAAATGTGCCTCATTTTTCATCTGTTTGTCTCATTCCAGCTTCCAACAATTTGATCTCAATATTATTTTTTTTCTGGTAAATCAAAGTATGCTGTAATCTGAAATATTTTTCCATGTAAGCATTTCTGGGCTGGACTTAATTTACTTCTAAATCTTTGTCTGAATAAATAAAATAGACTAACATTCTTAAATCATAATTTGTCAGGTCCGTTTTACAGAGACTGAGTTGTGCTTATAAACTTTTCCTGAATACACTCCAGTTTTTCAGTGATCTTTCTGAAGAAAGAGCATGAGGTCTATGCTCTCATAATACCCCTTTCCTGTTCTGATTACCTGTTCCTTCTGCAGTCAAGGATGGCACTCAAATGGCTAGCTGCTGTGCTGCCACAGGACCTACTGTTTGTAGGCTGCCTTGTATGACTTCTACATAGGGTAAGTTCTGTATTTTATGAAGATGTTCCATCCCTAATGTTTTTATACCATAGTCCAGCACTAGTTTACTCCTGTCCTTTTCCAAGATTTCTAGCAGTGATATCCTTTATTTGTGCTGCACACTGAAAAATTCATTGAGCATCATTTGACCAAAATCAGGGCCTCTGAGAATTATCTTCTAGCACACCTTTTCTTCATTTTTGGTTATCTTCAAGCAACCTTAAATGCATGTTTACTGTAGACAGTGCTATGTATGAAATGTGTTTCTTGCATCTGCACATCAAATGGGTCTAAGTGAACTTAGTTGTGAACTGTTGTTTTCTGAGTGCAAGATCAACAGTTAAGAGCTCGTGTACATTATGCAATGTCCTAACCATGCTTACTGATTGCAGGGCACAGATATACCAGATCTATCTCTCTTTTGAGCTTCAATCACTCTGCAGGGAGCTATTGCTTTCTGCAGTGGAAGACATTAGACCACAGTTGGGCTTGATGTACTACCAAAGTTTAAACAGCATTTGCCAGTTCTCACATATTTCACTTACACATGTCAAAGTAGAGCAAAGAGTAGCCCCAAGGGCTGTTTTGGGCAATTATGGGCAAGATGATGACAATAATCTAGCAGCACTGTTATCACTATCAAGCATCAAATTTCCTCAGAAAAGACACCTAGATTATGTAATGAGGTAAATTGTATAAAAGCTATCTTAAAAGATTTGCTGTAGAAATCTTTCTGCAACTTCACCCAACACTATGCCACGCTACCCATTGACACACACGCTCAACACATACTGTTTTTCTTTTTTCAAATACTGTCAAAAAATCTGAATTTTCATTCCTCTACTGCTCTCTCAGGTATTGTTTCAAGGAAAATCAGCATTAATGATTGGAAAATTTCTCTCCAACAAGAGAACAGTGGTAACATCATGCTTTCTGTGTGCTCTAAATGACCATTTCACATCAGTTGTGAGATATTTTTATAGTTACTCCCTTTATCCTGATCTTTTTACTCAATTTATAATTTTTTTAACTAAGACTTCAGGCCTTCATTAACAGGTTTCCAACTTCTGATTACTCATGAATATCTGACATGATTTCCGTAACTTTTTTTTGTTTGGATCAAGTTACTTATTTGTAAGTATGATCTAATAATAACAAATTTGTCAAAAATAAAGGGTTTATTTTAGTGAAGAGCTGCCAGTAGGACTCAATGAGGAGGCTCTTGCAATTCCAGAAAAACAAATAAAAAAGTGTGCCACAGGTGTCCATTCTTGAACCCTCACACTACACCAGATTAACCTGAGGACAGATGGTGGGGGGATGGTATGGCATGTCCCAAGTGTCACAGTGCCCTCATGTCAGACAGAGGGAGAGCCCCAGCACAGACCTGTAAAAGTAACTTGTCTCTCAGGCACGTCCCTTCCTGCAGGCTTTGCTGTCATCAATCTGATCTCATACCATCCATAATCTAAGCTTCACTTACTTTGGATAAACACCCTGCAATCCAAGTGCTTATTTAACCCAATTCACACAGAGCTGTATCCACCTGAGCCAAGCTGGTGAATGACGCACCACAGATCTGTGCTTCCTCCGTCCACAGCAGAAATGTCATCAAATGCCATGGAATATCAGCCATGCTGTGCTGAGTCTGCGAAGGAAATGCTAGGAAGAGGAGAACCACAAAAAACAGGTGTGAAGGCATAAGCACAAATCCTTTGTTGTGTGAATTAATTCTATTCAAGCCAATTTGCTTATTTCTACCTCTTTACATAGTTTGGAGCTTTTATTTAGTCCATTGGTAACAAAGAACCAATTGTGCCTTCACGTTATAGCTTCAGCCAAAATTTGGAAGTCTCCAGTGACCTTGAAACTGAATCAGAAAGGCCAAATAACATACCTAATGTGCAGCTCTAGTGAACTGCCTCAAAAAACTGCAGTTTTATGATCAGCTTGCTATTTCTTCACCTGCAGGAACTGCCAAATCCCTTCAGAGATGGGTAGTAGATCAAACACGTGGTAGAGGATTCAGCAAAGCTGAGATTGCCTCCAATATTCTCTGCTTCTCAGATGCTTCAACTGATATATCAGCTGATTTGTTTACATATTCCAGAGTTAATTATCTTAAATCAGTTCAAGTAAAAAATGCAAAGATTAACATAACTATAGCATAAATATTTAACAAGTTGCAATGCAGTTTTGCGGCAGTAAGTTGTATTAGTAATTAGGAACAATGATTGACATTTTTCTTCAGCTGGAGGCACTATGTAAAATTTAGTATGTGATATCATGGAGAGAGTCCACTGTTTCATCTGTACAATGCAGTTTATTAAAATCACATATCTGTGGAGTAATTGTACTTCATCAGACAGACAAAATAGCAGCTGTTGCTAAGTATGCATTATGTTTAAAGTTCTGCAAAGGATTTGATTTCTTGACATTAAAAAATCTATCTTCCCAGTCTCAAACTGATATCCTAGTTAAATACAGTACAGATTTGACTGTATCTCTTTCTGTACATTACTCTGGGCTGTAAGATAAGCATTTTGTCTAGACGAACAGTGCATTACTGAACACACAATATGCCATAAATAGTGAGTTTAATTTATTAAAGAAGAAATTCTTGTAAGAATGAAGGAGAAGAAAGCATGATAATTGGTTCTGTTTACTTAAATAAGTTGAGCTGTTTTATTTAGGAACTAGTCTCAGGCAATAGTTTCCTTTTTCCCAAATACCAAGCTGATTACATGATTTTGCAAACATTGAACAGAACTGAAAATCAAAATTTTCTCTTGGGAGAACTTACATAAAATATTTCAGTATGTTGAACCAGAGATAAATGTTTCACTTGGGAGCAGCTTGATAGCAAACTGTGGCCAAACTCTGCAGCTTTTGGAAAATTGTGTTTCAGTTGTATGATGCATTTGCTCCTATGAGATTGGGTTGCATTACCTATTATATACCATAACATGACTGATCCCTCGTGGTACATTAGAGAGATTTTATCCATTCTGCATCCCACCAAAACATCTGGACAGATGGGAGAGCACATGTAGCAGCTGAACAACAATTTCCATAAAGAGTCAGAGCAGTGTAGGATTTTTTTAATGTTGGATGGAGCAAAAAGGTAACACTTCCTACTGGGGTTTTAATTTAAAAAAAAAAAAAAATCCTTTTTATTTAAAGTGTTTTGATATTTCCAAACTGAAAGAGCTGCATCCACCTACCATGCTCAAATTTTCAGATTCAAGACAAAAATCTTGCTCAACGAACACTCTTCATATCTTTTAATTAATATGATTTTTAAAAATCATCTTTACTGAAGTGGATTCTATATGTGAAAAATTCGGGTTTTGAAAAAGAATTCACTTTCTAATATTCAATCTACATTTTATCCATTGTAAAATCCAAAATAGTTCAAAACTCTGAATATAATCCAGCCTAAAGTCAACGCATTTTACCAGCCAGTGTGGATTAATGGGTTGGTCCCATCAATTCTGGCCAGTTCATCCACACTTAAAGTTTAAGAAATACAGGTATTTGGTCCAGTATGGATATAGCTTAGGAGTTTGATGGTGAGGTGAAAGCCAAATTTATCCTAATTATTTATTGTTGAAACTGCCATCAAAAATGCACAATATCTGTCCTTTCTTCCCCCCCCAAAATAGTGGGGGGGGGAGGGGGGGGGGGGAACAGTATTTTTCACAGACTAGCAAAGGTGTGAACTTCATCAGAATGATTTCAGATTACCAGAAATGATCCACAAGCCGCACACTGAGATTTCCATTGCAGTGCACCTAGACAAGTTTTAGGCCTACCACAAAGTGGGGATCTCATTTTTCTGCCACAGAAACTTCAGATCTGTGTCAGGCAAGGACAGAGTTCAGGACTGAGTGCAGACCCAAAACTCCTGCTGCAATGAAGCTGCTAAGGGCAGCAAGGCCCTTCACCCCAATCCTCCTCAGTACATCTCTTCCCAAGCAGTAAGCCTCAGCTGGAGAGCAGGTCCTGACACTCACCTTCACTCTCCAGACTCTTTCACCAGTCATCAGAGGACTCTTCCGACTAGGGATTTTGAAACAATTGCTACAGTTTGCATAGCTGCACTATAATGGTTCAAATAAGGGATTATGTGCATTACTGCAAGCCACAGAGTGAGAGGAAGGGGATTTAAGTTCTGGGTATTTTATTTAAAGTTTGTATATAGTAAGCAATCATGCAAATTTCTGAAGGAAGCTTACAGGAGACTGGATCGGTCAATACCCCCACTGTTTTCTGGTTTCCTAAGGCTAACCTGCTGATGTTACTTTGTTGGCTTAGGACTTCACTGAAATGCTTATGTATAGTGCCATCCTGCCAGAAAGCAGATCCTGAAGCTGTTATGGGAGGAAAGAAGACTATACCTTCACATGATCTGCCCAAAACAGCAGAGAAGTATGATGGAAAACTGTGTCTGTTCCTTACACACATGAAGGCTGGGAATGGGCTTTGCGTTGCAGCCACCACCATGCAAGCTCTGGTTTGCTTCTTCTATCTCTGCATCCAGTTCTGGTCTTCTCAGTTCAAGAAAAAGAGGGAACTACTGGAGAGAGTCCAGTGGAGAGCCTCAAAGATTATTAATGTACTGGAGCATCTCCCTTATGAAGAAAGGTTGAGAGACCTGGGGGTTCAGCCTGGAGAAGACTGAGGAGTATCTTACCGATACCAATAAATATATAAATGAATAGAGTCAAGTGGATGTGGCCAGGCCCTTTTCAACAGAACAAGGACAACGGGCAAAAAGCTGGCACAAAGAAAGTTCCATAAAACATGAGAAAAATCTTCTTTACTTTGAGGATGACAGAATACTGGACTAGACTGCCCAAAGAGGTTATTCAATACCCGCCTGTAAACACTTCTATACAAACTGCTGTAGCAAACTTCTTTAGCAGAGGGGCTAGACTCCTCTGGTTGATCTCCAGAGGTCTCTTCCAACCCCTATGATTCAGTAATTCTGTGATCTCACCACTCCTCCCACAACGTGCCTACAGCAGGGTTTCAGTTTGCTGACCCTACAGCCAGCAGGGAGTTTCTCATTGGCTTTAATGTGAGCTGAGTCAGAGCAAAGGGATCCTTTCAGCAGTGTTAGGGCCACATGGTCATGATCTGTACAAAACTGCACTAGACCATCACTCTGTTTGTCTTGAAGTAGGAATGAGAGATGTCAGAAGTAATTATCTCACACTGCGTTAATCACCTATCTAGAGGGCATTAACACTGCACAGGCAATCCTTCTTGTCTGCATCTGTCTGGACACAGTCAAGTGGAATGATTGTCTATATTCTGAACCCTTAGGCTCTCTCGGATTTAGAATTAAGTATACATATGGTACTGCACTAAAATCAAAGATCAGGGAAGAATCATTAGCTAACAACTCACAACACTTTGTTAGTTAGTTCTCTATTCTTTGCATGAAGGGACTTCTTGAGCTAAGCAAGATTTCCCAAACAAATAAATGAGATCTATTTCACTGCTGATGTTCACTTAATAGATTTAAAGCAATTGAAAAGAAAGGAGGCAGCAGAAGCTTACTTCTCATCAAGCCTCCTTCTTTCAAGAAAGAATGTAGAATCCTCCCTTTTAATTGTAGCAAGCAGGCCTAGTCTTACAAAAAGGAAGATAAGCAATGTTTTTATTCCTTCTCTCAGCAATGTTGGTTCTTCTAACTCAATTTTGCAATGCAGTGAAATGCCTTTGGTGTGAGAACTGGCAGCTCCTGCAGACTCACTTTTTCCTTAATGTGTGCTCATCTCTTCTTTGCAGAGACCTCGAGAGAAGCCCATAGCACTGCACAAGTCTCAGAGAATGCATGAGTACCTATACCACCATCCATCCCTTCCTGCACCATGTGGAGATGCACATAGAACTGGGATGGATATTTCCATGCCCGCTGAGACTGTATTTGCCATTGCGACACAGAATTGAAAGATTAATATACAACGCAATACTTCCATCAAAATGTCAGTGTAATGCCAATGGACTCATTTCAAAGTGTCTTTTGTGAACATGATGTATACGGACGGACAATGGAGAATACAAAGCACATACTCTCAAGCTAAAATGTTACAAATGAAATACTCCTAAAATGACTGCTCATTAAGCTATCTTTTAACATAATGCAGTGTGGCAAAAGTTGGTCTGAGGAAAAGGCTTGAAAGAAAGGTCAGTTGAAACAGAGCTGGGAGTACTTCACATTTTGTGGCTAGGATATTGCAGAGACATCTCTGTGACAAACAGACATAAATCAGTGTTAAAACTCTACTTCTGCATAGAGCTGACTGAATAATTTTTTGTTATGTCTACAGCATTTTTTTAGTGTAAGGGCAGCAGATGCAGTTAAAGCATTTTGATAATACGGAAATAGTATGTTTTGATTGTTGTGCTTGAAATAATTCTCTGGGTTATCTCAAATTCTCAAAATATATTTCATATTTAATTTATTTCAAGACACCCGATTTTTTTTTTAAAGAGATCAAATGAAAATATCTAATTCCACAAAATACAAAAAAACTTTTAGCCTTCTCAGATCCATAAAAATCTTTACAGTTGAAAAAATTCTTTCATATTTTTTACAGTGTACATCAGCCACAAATTAAATAGCTAACTAACTGGAGGAGATACAACAGAAAAAGGCACCACTAAACAAGCTAGAGTGCAAAACACACACACCTGAGTGGAAGGTGTGCCAATGCAATGGAGTAAAGAATCATGCAAAATGCACAAGGAAACTGTTGAAGGAGCACAGACCCTACACAGTACAAGTGGAGCAGAGAGATAGGTGACAAGAAATGTCATGGAACTATTAGGACTGCACAGCCTCTGACCTCCAACTCAACCAATTCTGAGGACAAGATGAGAGGAAAACTGATAGCAGGTGGTCTTTGCACAGGTGATGTGAACAATCAGTGTCAGTATCCTGAGTCCAGTGACAGGAGAACTGCACCAACCTATTAGTCAAAGGTTGGAGGAAACATAAATTATCCACAATAATATGGGCAGGAACATGCACGCAGTCTTCTCCTTATAGCTGTTCACTTGTTAATCCTGCATTTTTTATAGAACCTAGGGAATAGTGGGAAGACACTAGTTATCTGAGTATAAAAAAACCTCTTGAAATCTTTATTACTTCTCACCTTAAAAATACACGTGCTTCAATGCCATACTTTTCTCCATAAGAGTAACAATAATTTCAAGAGATATAACTTCCTACGGAAACAGTGATAAAATTAGCTTGAGATATATAACCTGGGGGCTTGCAAGGACTTTGGGAGGCCCAGGTGCTTTGGGGAAGTCCAGAAATCCATTTTCAATGGGGTGAAGCTCAGACAAATGTTGCCTCAATAACAAGTTATACCAAATTACTATGAAGTGCTGGAGACTTGCCATAGTGAATGTGCAAAAATTGAAAAGGTGCATTTGTTCGAAGTTTCCATTTGCATATTTTCAAACTTAGGTTAAACATATGCCAGTGAGTATGTGTATGGGATTGAGATCACTGTCTGGAATAGGAGACTGAACGGTTTCTGGACTGGAAAATACAGATGCCTTTGTCCTACTTCCAGCTTTTCACATCATTCTTCCTTTAATAATCTCTTTCGATCAAAATTCTGTCAGAAAAATTTCCAAATATTTCAAGCCAAAATATCTTCACAGGAGTATCTTTACACTGTCCTAGCCAAAATGCAGAATTCCCAGTGAAATTTAACACTTTTAATGCCCTGGCCAGTCATCAAACTATGAAGGAGTTAATTCCAGACCTGTTTCTGTTTCTTAATTCCATTTCAGAGAAAATGTTAATCCTTTAATTATATAGCATGTTCAACTGACAAAATGACTTTCATATTGTTGAAAAGTACCTTGTTATAATGAAGGCTTTTGATAAAATGTGGCCACAGGGAAAAAACGATAGATTTGCTATTAAGACCATTTTTTTTATATTAAAATTCAAGGGAATATGCAATCCTCTTTAAAGAGAGTATTATGTGGCCACAGTGGTTTCCCACTATGCAGAGCCAACTTCCTGTATTCCTGGAACTGTGAAGCCGAATGGTAAGCAAACTCTGCCCTCAGATCTACAAAGGGGAATTTTCAATTACACACAGGGAATTTTGCTTTATGTCCCTTTTGTATCTCTTAGAAAATGATCTCCTCCCTCCTGATAGACAGGTTACATGGCGCTTCCAGCAGAGCTGGAATCTGTTATCCCTCTGATAACAGTATGCTGCAAAAGGCATTGCAGATAATAAGCTCAAATCATGATTCTGTATCAGCACTTCTGAGACAATCATGGCAAGCAGCAAAATCAGATCAGATCTTAGCAGCGCTAAGCACCAGTGAATATTTCCAATTACCACTCCGAGTCTTCAGGAATAGTTAACTACAGGTATTTTTTCTTTCATTACAAAGGATTACAAAGGTGATATGAAATGCTGTCTCCCGAAGAAACTGAAGTTGCATGCCCACCACTTTTTAATGCTGTATTCAGGGTAATCTGATCAAACCTTTCCTATCCCAGAATTTTTATTGAGTCCTGCTCAGTAAAGTTGTCCAACCATTAAAGCTTGATTATCCTCTTTGAGCTAAAAGCCCAGACTTGGCTGGAGAAGCACACAGAAATGTAAAGCACAACAAGTACTGCTTCATGACTATTCATGAAAAATAGTGGTGTCTTTCCTACTGCGTGTGAACAGATACACAGTTTCCAGTCTGCTAGATCTCATCGTGTGTTCTAACTGGTGGAAAATTGATTAAAAATTAGCACTGAGTTAAGCTCCTACTGCCTAATCTTATTACGTAAGGTTGATTGTGTTTCACACTAATAAGCTAAGAGGTTAGGACATTAATCTACTATAAATGAAATGCTCCTATGAAATGTGATGGAAGAGACAATACCAAACTCACTTCACTGCAGCTGACTTTCTATACTGAGTGCTGTGCTGTTAACAATGTTACAGCCTATGTTATTCGTACTTTGAAGTTGCTACTGATTTTGTAATTTTCCTTTAAAATATAGGGACAAATTCCCGAGAATACTAACATAGTCATTAAAAAATAATGCAACTTGCATCATGCTTGTGGTATTTACAAGCTCATGACCTATAAGAGAGATGTGTTTTGACTAACGACAGCAAGGGAGAGGAAGTAAAGGTGACACAACAGGGTGGTTCAGGGCTTGGCTTCTGGCAGCATGGATGTCTGATCACCAATGAGTTATGTATCATAGCTGGCACTGGATTTGATCTGAATTCATTAGTAACACACAGATGTTCACAGGAAAACACAAGAATTAACTTCCCTCCTGCTTCAAAAGCAGCACCTTTTATTTCAAGCTTTTTGGAATAAATAGATGATTGCCTCATGGGCAAAGATTGGAGGAAAGCTGAGCTGGACCATTTGCATTCAGTTCTTTGCATACTTGAGAACGATTTTAAAACTGGGATTCACTCATCTAGATGTCGCTTGAGAGAGTGGCACTGGAAGGCCAAATTAACACTGACAAAGCTCTTTGGTGAGGATGACTCTGCAGGTGCATAAATACTACTACTGAGCCCATCTGAAACTATTTTAACTACAGATCTCTATAATACTACTGTGAGAAATAACCGTAAGATTTAAATGACAGGTGCAGTGAAAAAAACATCATTTAAAACTAAACAAAGCAGGCAGTATTTACTTATTTATTGTTCTCAAGTTTAAGGTGCTGATTAACTCACTGGGAAAATTTTGATGGGTTACCAACATATAGCTCACCTAACAACATATGCTGCCATTAAAAATAATAATAATAATAAATCTTCATTCTTGTAAATTATGCAGACAGAGGCATATTGGACATGATTCAGATAGACAAAAGTCACAGAAAAAACTAGAAATCAGAATAGCATTTCTTGTTCTCAAAAACAAGAATTCTCCACATGGGTGTTGAGCATAGTCCTAAAAAGTGAGTCTCCAGATGTCATAACAGTAGAATGCACACCAAACATCCAGAGCCAGAGCTGCAGCCCCTCTGAGATCCCCTTCACTGTGCCCAGGGGAGCAAAGAGTACTCAGAGCTGATGCCCAAAGGAGCCTCCTCTGTGTCTCTGATAAAGCAGAAACCCTCAGCAGCACTGAGCTTTCCATCATCTGCTTCCCACCTCATGCAAGGACAGGAAGGAGCTGCTAGGGCAGAAGTTGGAGCCTGGGCTGAGACCAGTACCCAGGGAAGGTAGCCTCCTTGGAGGCTTTGCTCAGGGATCAAAGCAGGGTCAGCAGAAAAGGGCTCTGTGTTAGCAGAGGGGTTGTGCTGGCCTATGCCCAGGAAGGGTTAGCAGTGGTACAAGGGCTGCCTTGTCTTCACTACTGGTCACAGCAGCCGGACCTACCGCACATTGCACATTGCAGAATTACCCTTCTGCATCAGGACCCTCTGAGCCAGAGCTCAAGCCCATTTTGAGAACATGTTCTAGTACTCATCAACCACAATCAGCAGGATAAGGAGAAATCACGGGTTCACAGCTGGGGGTGGAGGGAGGAAAAAGAAGGAAAAAACCCCTCTTCTGACTCATGCCTTAAAATCAAATCCACTTTAGTGGATTTAGCTCACACCAACACTCTGGTAGCACGCCTCTGGAGTGGGCACTGAGGTTCCAGCTGTTTTATGTGGTGTTCATTATATCTGCCTGCTACAGCCTGATTTTTATTGCTTTGAAAACATGTAAACCTCTTCTCTGTACATAGGTAAGCAAATCCTGGACGATATTACCCAGAGTGAGGGGAAGGGAATGGCTTAGCGGCTAACCTTAGCACAGAGCAGAAAGGCTGTGGTGCAGAGCAAACAACCTCCGTGGTCGGGTCTGTCAGTCAAATTCCTGGTGGACAATCAGCCCTTAAGATGTGATTCCTGTCCCGGAATAGCCCACACTTATGCCCTTAAGAGTTCATAAAAACCTGCGGGTGACGGCTCGACGCGACGGCTAGGCCCCGCGGCGCAGCGGCGTTGGGTGAGCGCTGCCTGCCCCCTAGCGGGACGTCCACCGCTCGCGTCTGCCGCCGCGCGGCTGCGCTGCTCCAGCTCACCGTACGGGTTGGCTGCTTCCCCAGCGGCAGGGGCAGCTCTCGCGGGCGGGCACCAGGCTTCGCCCCCGGGCCGGTAGCAGCGGCAGTACGATCACAAGGCGGTTTGTGACCCTCGTCTTAGACAATTACGTTTACAAGAAACAGCCTGTAGGGGACGCTGAAACAAGCTATGCTCTTAAGGAAATTGTTCCTTGCTCCTTTGCCTATGCACCACCAGTCCAAGTTGGCCGTTCACAAAAAAATTAAAAAAAAAAAAAAAAGGAAATCATGGGGCTGGTTTCACAAGGTACCTAGGTAGGTTTCTGGAGAGGAAACCAAGCTCATGGCTTACATTCATCAGCAGCAACTAAGAAGCTGGAGATAGGGGCTGGATGCTAGTTTTCGTGCTAGTTAATAGGAACATTAGCAAGGTCCCTCAACTCGATGAATTTGCAGATGTCACTAACCTGAGTGGTGCAGCTGATACAAAAGAAGAAAGGGATACCATCTGAAGGGACCTGGACAGGCTCAAAATTGGGCCCATGAGAATCTATGTTCAACAAGGCCAAGTGGAAAATGTTGTACTTAAGTTCAGGCAATCCTAGACACAAGTACAGTCTGGGAGCAGAACTCACTGAGAGCAGTCTTAAGGAGAAGGAGCTGCATGTCCTAGTGAATGAGAAGCTGGATATGAGCCAGCAGTGTGCTCTTGCATTCCAGAAGGACAACAGTGTCCCCAGCAGTGTCAGAAGAGGGGTGGCCAGCTGGGAGAGGGAGGGTATTGTTTCCCTCTGCTCTGCACCTCATGAGGCCCAATATGGAGTACTCTATCCAGGCCAGGGGCCTCCAGCACAAAAAAGATGTGGAACTGTTGGAGTGGGTCCAGAGAGGGGCCACAAAGATGACTGGAGGGCTGGAGCACATCTCCTATGAAGAAAAGTTAAGAAAGTTGAGCTCGTTCTGCCTGGAGAAGAGAAGGCTCTGGGGAGACCTCATTGCAGTCTGCCAGTACTTGAAGGGAGCTCATAAGCAGGAAGGGAAGTGACTTTTTATGCAATCTAACAGTGACAGGACAAGGGGGAATGACTTTAAACTAGAAAAAGGGAAATTTAGGTTAGACATTGGAAGAAATTCTTTTCTCAGAGGGTAGTGAGGCTCTGGAACAGAGAAGCTGTGGATGCCCCACCCCTGGAGATATTCAAGGCCAGGCTAGATGATCAGGGCAAGGCTGCTCTGGGCAACCTGATTTGCTGGTTGGCAACAGCAACAGCAACAGCAAGGCTGGAGATTTTTAAGGTCCTTTCCAACCTATGCCATTCTATGATTCTGTTATTCTGTGAATAGTTCAGGGGCTCCCACAATGATTTGTTTCCAGGACTTACATGCAAATCCACCATGGTGGAAGATGCACCTGGTCCCCTTGCCTCCTAGATGAGGTGCTGGTAACAAGAAGGATTTAAATCCATCCAGAAGGCAGAGCCTCTGCATAAAGGGTACCCTCATCTGCAGTTTTACTGGCCAGCTGCAAGTCACTGCTACATGTAGTTTAAATATCATCTGAGCCCAGGCACGTCAAGCACTTGGTTATTTAACTGAGATTACCAGGTGGCAGCTGTGGAGGGTACCAGAGGTTGGTGGTGGATGGAAATAAGCAATATTTGAGTGTGCAGGATAGGGCATGACCAGAAGCCTGAAATGGAGCCAAAGGATAGGAAGGCAGTGAGGTGAAGAGCTGGGTCTGTGCAAGCATGGAGACCAAGCAGAAGAATTTGTGCTGCCCACATGCAGGCTGCAGTGGAGGCTGGAACCAAGGTCGTATGGCCTGGGCAAGGAGGTTGGGGCTAGAATAAAAGAGGAAAAAAGTCTGAGGAAAACTGAGCAGAAAGCCAGCTTGTGGGCATGGTAAGGAGAGGCTCCTCTTTTCTAGAGGAGCTGTGAGTGTCCCAGAGCTCCTTCAGTTACCAGCACAGCGGGCAGCTGCAGCACCCACAGGTCCTGCATACTTCTCCCACCAGCAGGACATCAGGCAGAAGCAGCGTGAGGCCCAGGGATAGCAGGAGCCCAGCAGACTACATGAGGCCCAGGGACTGCATGAGGCCCAAGGAGAGTACAAAGCTGAGAGAACCACAAGAGGCCCAGGCATGGCATGAGTCCCAGAAGGCCTCTCAGGGTCCACATAGGTAGGACAGCTCAGTGCTGCCAACTGTTTGTTAGCAGAGCTGGCAGAGCCCCTTGGGAGCATAGTGGAGTAGGCCTTTTAACCAGAAAGAGCTTTCCACTTTGTAACAGAGCTCTGTGGTCTGCAGTTAATCTCTCTAAATGGCCCCAAAGGTAAAGAGCTCTGAAGCAAAGGGTGAGCTAGTCATGATTTAGTCTTAAGCAACACACAGGAGCTAATTCACCTCATGCCAGGACTTGTGCTGCTGAGTAACAGCTGGATTTGACATCAGGAAAGGGAACATTGCTTTATACAGGAGGGACTTCATTAAAAGCAGGAGGTTAGATACAAAGGATATAAAACCCCCAAGTGTAATATAGGTCCGCAGTATGGCTGCTGAGTCCCTAAAATGTTTGCAGCACTGAATACAAACGGAAACCAGAAAGATAGGAGACATAAATATAACCAGGGTTCTCTGAGGCAAAGAGAAAGACTTCAGAAATTTGATACAGATCCGCTTAATAGAAAGAACAAAGAGTACAGTCTAAGAAAGAAAAGGACTGAGGTGGATTTTGCCAAGTAAAAAGCATACAGTTTTAAAACAAACAACATCAAATAATCTAGATGCATCTGAACCAGGAAATGTGAAAGAAGAGGGAGAGATCTGATGATCAGACAAGCTATGAAGAATAATTGAGGGAGATAAAAATATTGATGACATGTTGCACAATTTCCCTGCATTACTCTTCATTGCTATGGATATTGGCACAGCTGTTAGCTAGCAATAACAATGAAATATCAGCAAAGAAAGAGATATCAGAAGAAGATATATAATGGAAGTAAATTTTGTCGTATGTCTGATGTTTATGGTGGAAATAAGGAATAAAGTAGTTAAACAGGTAACAGAAATAACAGTTACCATCCAAGAAGTTGGAGAAAACATAGTTTATCAATATTTAGGCCATAAATAATAAAAAAACTTAATCCTAGTCATAAATATTTGCATTACATCACTGCTAGCATAGAGGAGAAGGTTTGCTTCTTTCTCTGTGCAATTAAAAGTCTGAGAGTGGCTTTCTTCTCAGTGCAGCTATAAAGCTGATTTATGGACATGACATGGTGACTTTATAGAGATAGGTCTTCTTAGAGGGGAGAATCGTTCTCCTAGGCTGAATGTTCCTGGAGCACTTCACCCTCATCTTACTGCCGAAAGAAAACAAAGAGCATTCTACTTTAAAATTATGAGAGATAGAAAACTTCTCAAAAACTCTATACCTTTGGATTCCATTTTTTTATATTAAGCTTTTTCTTCCCTTCTGCCATTCTCAACTCCTTTGTAAGCCCTAGTGATTTTATTTTTACTTAGCAATTTATTTTTATTTGTTATATCTTTATTTCCACTTTCCTCTCTGCCTCTCTTTCTCTCTACTGCCAGCCTATGCAAAACAATATATGGCCTAAAATGTAGGGAGATCCATGTTTATTTTCATACACTATGGATAATATATTTAAAACCCTGGATATTTGCTCAATAATACATATCCTGGAATCATATGCTGCAGGATAGTTCTGAGATTAGTAGAACTGTCAGGCATAAAATTGTATGATAATGGATTCAGTTTTCTTACAGTCTATACTACAATATTTCTGGGGAGGTAGAGGGTGTGTGTGTGTGTGTGTGTGTGTTTTGTTCTGTTTTGTTTTGTTCACATGTATTTTTGAAGTTTAAATCCAAAGTAACTTTTTTTTTTTCACTGTGAAAGAAATAGATGCAGACTTCTCTTTCCAAAGAACTAAGGAAGTGTTTAAAGAAAATTGATTTCAAACATAGCCATCGCCAGATTGCTGCAAAATTAATTTTACCCTTTTTCCTTCCTAGCTGCAATCAACCAACAGCATTTTTTTTCCTTTTTCTGCAGATCTGCTGTCTATCTGGTGTTGACATATGCCACACTGTGATGTGAAGTTCCTTACTTGGTGAGTGAATCTCACCCAAACCCCCCAATTCAGTTTTTGACAGTATTAAATTGAAGTATGGTTGGAGCAGGAAATATTTCCATAAATGAGATTATTTTTCCCTCTGCAAATTCTGTTATAGTAATGAACAGATAATTGATATAGCATCCAACTCCCGGTGTCCTTGTCTGGATCTGTAAGCACCCCACATGTGATTCACAATAGGGCTGGAGTGCATTGCTGGCCCTTCTCATTTTCTGCCTCTGACCTTCCTTATGGCAGTCATCCTCAACCAGCTCTCAGACTGCACCTCACCTTAGGTCCTGGCAGCTGAAGGATCACGTGCCCATACAGCCTTGTGGTTTGCCCACTCTCTCCATGCCATGAGCTGTCCAAGATCCTGCATACAGAGTCAAATGCTGCTACAAAAATAACTCATTCAAAACAAAGCCATCTGATATAACAGTTCCAAGTGTTTTGTGGCCAGTTCTCATTTGTTCTGATGGCCTTGTTCTGATGCAGCAGCCAGCAGCAGCAGTGGACACTGGGTGTAAGCAGCAGGTTGGAGAACTCCCTTCTCTACTTTTATCCAGTAGAAACAGCCAGAGGCCTGGGCACAGCACAACACTCCCAGAGCTTCATTGCGGCCATGTTTTGAAGTAGCCATCCTCTGATCACTAGCACTGAAGCTCAGGGCTTGGTTCTACAGGCTTGGGGGGAATTTGTCATTAAACCCACGTAAAATCCCAAGGTGTCAGAAGAACAAAAGGACTCAAACTGCAAGCACATTCTCATGCCTCCACTCCAAGCATGCAGTTCTCATTCACATTTTTGGATCTGAAAGCTCCTTGGCAAGTATCCCTTTCTCATTTTACACCCACTGATGATGGATGTAGGCGTGTGTGTGTGTTACTGCTAATACCCAGAGCGAGCTCATTTTTGTTTTATGAGAGAATTCTGCTGAACTCATATTTTGGAAGATAGCATGCAATGCTCGCCAAATGCTAACATTGTTTTTCTTCACCCACGTTCTTCTGGGAGCTGGGGAGCAAGGTGCTGCCTGCCCCCTCCATCACACCATAGGCTGTCACACCTTGGTGCCTACAGCCCATAACTAATGCCAACGTCTCAGGAACAAATTGAGCCTTTAGTAAAAAATCTCCTTGGAGCCTTTGATTTATTTGCTGAATTAGACATGTATTCCTTTCCAGAAGAAAGTGCATCAACTTAGCATGAAAGCTGTAAAAGACAACCTCATGCTTATTTCACTGGAACAGGCTGCCCAGGGTGGCTGTGGAGTCTCCTTCTCTGGAGATGTTCAAGACCTGCCTGGATGCCTACTTGTGCAACCTGGTGTAGGGAACCTGCTTTGGCAGGGGGCTTGGACTCCATGATCTCTGGACGTCCCTTCCAGCCCCTACAATTCTGTGATTCTGAGATTCTGTGATTATTTTAAGGTAAAGGTTTTAATCATAAGTTGGTATAATATCAGTAGCCTAATCCAGTATGCTTTCTACATACAAATTAAATTTATAATATATTTTTCTTTTCTACCTTTTACTTCAGTCAAGTGTATTCTGGTTGTCAAGGTCACACAGGACTCCTTGTCCTTGCTGTAAAACTGTTAGCTGATGCTAGTCAATTACCCAGAGCATCTGTAGTTTGCATCTATTGTTTTCTATTCTTCTTACCTAACCAACCATTTGAACAACAAACAGACTAAGCTATTTTCCTCAATTACTGATGCATGTGGCTCACCTGGTGTTTGTATTTCTGGGCTTGATTGTGTTGTCATTTTGCTTCTGGTTGGGATATTTATGAAAATTGGAAGGCGGGAAGAAATTTGGATAGGTTTGTAGCAAGAGCTCAAAGACTGGAGCACAGCTTTTCAAAGGCCTCAAAAAGAGAATTTCTACATATCAATCATGCTGACACTTCTCTCTAACAGAAAGCTTTAATAGTCCATAAGGTTCCAATTTGTTGTTGGTTGTTTTTTTTTTTAAATCCTTATTTAGAAAACCAACTTGATTAATTTGGAAATACTAGAGGGTAATACTAAGCTAGGTTTCCAAAAGAACATCTTACCTAAGACAACCAAATGAAAATGTCAACAGAGGAAAAAAATTATTTCAATATTTTGTTCCTTAGCTGCGCATTTTAGAAAGCAGGAACATGTAATCTCCAACTGCTGTAACTGATAAATAAAGTATGAAACAGCTGGTCAGCATATTTTGGGACAGATTTTTCTGCATACTTTTGCAGCCGTGTGCCAAGCCCTGAGAAGACACAGTAAACCAGAGCCTCCACAAGTATACATAGGCCTGTTTTCAGTCAAATCACCAAAGTTGTCTTGTGACACTCAAAAAAGACCTGGTTCATAACATATATTTCAAATGTGAGCTGTTTTGTTCTTGGAGTTCTGAAGGAGAGAGAGGAATATCTTTAAAGAAAAAAGTAATTGTAGCAAATGATAGAAATACCTCTGAAACTCTCAGATTTAAGCATCATCACCCAGGCTGGACTTTAACTTCTTGCACCTCTCCCATGCAATCGGAACAGGGCAGCCATGTCAATGGCACTTCTGAAGAACTCTCCTAGGTCCACTTGGCTGCTTCTGCAGAACAGGTTACACTGTAAGTGAGAGGCTCCCTGCTCACTGCAACACTGTGCTGCAGTCCCAGAAGTGCAGCTTTGTTGACTTTCAAAGATCTGCTTTAGGTCTACACAAGACTAGGGTGACCAGGATGGAAGCATTCAAAGAATGGTCAATTTTATTTAAATTTGTTGATGTTATTCATATCATCACACAGATCCAAGCCAGCAGTCAGTGCCTGCTCCTTGAAGGCTACAGCCAGGAGATGAAGGAGCCAGAAGTAGCCCAGGAGGCATCAGATTCAGTTGCAGGGATTTAGAAGCCACAGTGTAATCTAGCAAACATGCTACTTTAACCAAGTGCCATATACTTTTTCATTCTTTTCCTTTTGCGAAATCAGTTTATAAGTTGTTTTTACTTTTCCATGTAGATCTAACATATTCTCAAGCCCTTAGAAAGGATTCTATTGGCTTCACAAAGGTTTGGATCATGCCTTTAGCAATCCACCCATAGAAAAAAAAAGGGGGGGATAAAAAGAAAGCAGTGACTGTTTCTTTCTTTCCTTGCAGATTTGTATTGAAAGAAAAAGGGTCAGAATTTTTTCTATGCTATAATCAGGCATAGAGCTTTGAACAAAGATCAATGCCAGCATCCCACTCTGGAGGCGCCTACACTTCAAAATCCTTCCCTATCAGACAAGATACCAAAGGATACTCTTACATTTCTTCTGTGGTAAAAATGGGATATTTGGCGGGGGCAGTGGTATGTATTTACATGACTGACACAGTGAGAAATGTTTTCACAAGTAATGGCTGAAGGTAGGAAGAGGCTGCTCACCTATCTGCACTCCGCCACTTGTGTGTTTAAGAGGTCACATTTTCTTTAAAAAACAAGTTCAACATAAGTCTACAGGAGAGATGTTTTCTTCTCCCAGCACAGGCATCATGTACACCTTCATGTATCTTACATCTCAGAGCAATAACATACTCCAGGGCAAGTCACCTTCTTGATCATCCATTCTCAGGATGGCATTGTTACCCATGGAGCAGCTAACCAGAGAGCCTTGATGTTCACTCAGTGTGATCTTGTAGGTGGATGTGAATATCACATCCAGGCTAAGTGAGGGACCTTGAACACACAGAAGCTATAGTTACTCCCTGTTATATATAATAATATTTGTATTTACAGGATGAGCAGGAGGCCTGAGCATCTGTGTGTGATTTACTGGTTACTGACCTGTTAAATATTTGTTGCTAGGGAATGCTGCAATTGTGTTTTCACACAATGAAAGTGCCCTGGTTGTAAAAATCACCTTTGTACTACTTATAGCGCAAGGAATGTCATAGTTTCCAAATCCACTTAACCACCTAAGTAATATACTTTAACATGAGAATCTGATTCATTTTGCATTTTAATAGGTAAATGCAGTGAAAATTTGAGACATAGCAGCAGGCATTGCATTTGTAGCTAATTAAGGAAAACTGGATTGAGCCCAGATGTGGATTATGCAAAGTGATTACTGGTGTTCCTTAGAAGCTAATAATTTTGAAAGCATTTCCTTGTGCTTGTTCACTTTTTAAGTATGCCAAGATTAAAAAAAAAAAAAGCTTCTGAAAGGGGGAAAATAGGCTTCCACAGAATAAAGCTATCAATGGCAATTACTTCTATCGTTTCAAATTGATGTGTATGGTAGTTAATGATTGGGTTGCAGCCATTCTTTAAACCAAAACCTGCCAATGTGATTTCCAAAGTGAGCACAGCAAATAGTTTTCAGCTACTGAGTTAACAAACATAGAGCTTGGCATCCACTCCAATTCCCACTGGAACAATTTGTGACATTACGATATTTCATTTTTGTTCCAGAAAAAAAGACAACATAATAAATGTTAATTGTTAAAGATAAGACGGTGCTATGTCTAATTCCACCAAACAGCAGAGTGAACGAAGCTGTGGAGAACAATGGAGAACAAAGATAGTCCACCTGAGGAAAGGAGGCAGAATCTGGCTACCTAGAAGTTAAAGAATGATAGCACTATGTAAGGATCTTTAATAAAGCACTAAGAGATACAAAAAACTTACTATGTAAATAAGCAACTCAATAGGTTTAATTTTTTTTTTTTTTAACATAAACTGATTTTAATATTTTTGATAGGTTATCAAATATCCATCAGAAGCCTAGGGGAAGAAACTGCCAGAAAAATATAAGCAGTTCGAAGCTTGAATTTATGCTGTTTTTGTGGTGGGAAACTTGCCCAAGTGTTTGATTTTACAAAGCTGACAAGTGGTTTGGCAGTATCCACAGAAGCTTCTGCCTTCTTTCTTTTCCTTTTTTTTTTTTTAAATTTGTATTGATCTTGCTGTTAAATGCTAGTGATTCAGCATAACTCAGCCTTAGACACTTTTCAATTAAAAATATTGCCATTCTGAAATGCAGCCATTATAAATTTATATGATTTTTAAACACAATATGTCTCTCCTGGGTCTTTGTAATCAGTTTTTGAATTATTTTTCTCTATTTGTTGTAATTATGTTGGCAAATATTGTGGCATACAAAATAAATTTTGGTGGTGAAACAGAACAGACAAAATTTTCCATTTCCATTCTGTCTTGTTTGCACTAAATTGGACTCTCTTATATTTTGTTTCTGTTTCTAAAGATATTTACACCGTTTACTATCGTGCAAGCAAAAGGGAATTTTTTTACTCTGCACTTTCTCAGGCTATTGTCTCACATCCACAGCACTCACTCATAAGTCACGTTCAGCCCACAGATGCTGAGATGTCAAAGCAGACATGAGAGGTAGATACAGCCACACAGCTTACTGCAACAGGGTGCTGTAAGTCAAGTGCTGCATAGGCAGCCTTTGACTGGAAAACTTTGCAACCAAGGCAACAGGCAGGAAGGGGATGCAGACAGTGCAGGACAGCACTTCTCACTGTCCCAGAAGTTCAACTGCTATCAGTTTTTTTGAGGCACCAGCAAAAAGGATGGTCTTGAAAGAAAACAAGGATGTTTTGGAGCTGTTTCCCACAATTCTCCTTGAATGAGAGAATGATATCAGAAGTGAAAGCTCAAAGGCACTTGTTGGTTGTTTAGGAAAGTGTTGAAATCCTAGTCATCTGGGAAATTTTCAGTTAGTCTGGACAAGATAAATGTGTGGTAGGACAGGATCATGGGGAAGAAGGTTGTTGGATGTTGGTAACTGTTTTCTCTAGTAATTTTATTAAAAGAGACAACAGTGGACACAAATAATTCAAGTTGCACACTACAGATTTTCTTAAGATTCAGAGCAATATCGTGATGCATAAAAGATGTGTTATCAACACATATTTAATTATATCAGTTGAAACCCAAACAGAGGCATTTGCCAAAAAAAAAAAAAAAAAAAAAAAGTAGTGACAGGATAGTGAATAATTTTTGCACACAGACCTGACCTATGTTTAATCAAAGTGAGTGAGAATGAAAACACTCCAGCCTTAAAGAAATATATTTCAACTATTGTCCTGACTTTGCTGGATGCACAGAACTGTACAGACAAAATAGTCTTCATTAAACAGGGAAGTCATACACTGCATTCAGTAGCCTGATATGGAGCTATTACCTTATACACAGACATATGCTGGTTTTTTTTTCCATGTACTCACAAAACATCTGCTCTCTTCTTTGCTTAAATTTTGGCCTCAGTAGAAAGCAGCTTTTACTTTCTCAGCAAAATATTCCTAAATATAGCGATAAATACGGGAAAATATGTTACTATCTATGTGCATGCAGTGAAGAAATAAACGTGTCTATAAAGGTAATGTTTTATTCCAGCCCTATTATTAAAGCCTTGATTGTAAGATCTCTGGTCTGTTTTTCATTTCTTACAATGTTTGAATTTTTAAAAGCAATTACCAACAAAGTCTGGCAGAGGTAAAGTTGATTTTAAACCTTTCCAGTTTCAGTAATATACACAAGTGTTAATAGCTCAGTTAAAGATGTTTCTAGGAGTACACAAGAAAAAATACTGTTCTCCTATCCATCCCAGCAATACAAGAACTTAACTTCTGATTTGTGTTTTGATAGCATTTTTGGAGACTGAGGCTAAAGCATCAACAAGTTTCCCATGTACAGCTCTTAAAAACGTCTGTACCTTTAATGGCAATTTCCAGAGTATTACTGCAGGATAACAAAGCAAATATCCTTCACGTGATTTGGCCTTTTCAAAGATTTCTGCGGAGTTTCTTAACAGTCCTTCAGTTTCTTAGTCAAAGAGACCTCTTCATGTAAAACAAAGCTGTGTTTTCCCTCTGGCTTCAAGGTTGTCAACATAAATCCTACAGAACACAACACAGTGCGGGTGCAGTTCTGAAGAATTTGTGGCCTCCTAACTTTTATTCTCCAGTGTGTACTGGAAGCACCTGTAAAAAAGGAGTGAGATGCTCTCTGAAGGCCATGATGGGAGCCCCCCAGCCTCTCAAGCAGTGCATGTTATCTGCGTTTCAGAGTGTGTCCCATCACTGCCCTCAATACAACTTCTCACTACAGTGCTCCACATTAGGAGTCCCACTAGCATTGTGCTCATTTTCTCAGCTCCAGTGCTTCTCCCAGTGCCCTGGTTGCCACTGAGATTTCTCCCCAGGCCTTGCTAAACTGTGATTTTGAAAGGTTTCCATCTCAAAACCAGGAATCTGACCAGATTTGTTTGAAAATGGGACTAGTTTCATTCAAACCACGTCATAAACTTCAACAGAGTCTGGGTTTTGACTTCCTTGTGAAACTTGAAACCACATGTGTTCCACATGCTTTAGGGTTTTGTTGTGAATATCTTACACAGCTCTCTGGGAATAACCTTTTCTTGTGGGCTTTTAGCATTTCCTATCCCAGCCAGAACCATAAAAAGCAAAGACTGGAAAATATGAAAACTAAAATTATGTGGGAAAAGAGAGGACTTAACTTTTTAAGCCTCAGACAAAGTTTGTGTTCATTTAGAGCTCAGAGTCAAGTTTTGAATTAATCCTTGTTTTATTTAAACTGTTAGCCTTAATTAGGTGCACTCACGAGAAATCACTTCAGCTCTAATACAGAATCATAGAACTTGCAACACATGGAAATTATAAACACTTTGGAGTGACATGAGAGATGGGTGTTGGCTCTGCAGCAGCAGAAGAGCAAATATTTACAGTACATTAGGCTTTGCTTCGCTCCTAAATTATTATCTTCCCCTCTGGAATAATTTATTTTCCAAAGACAGATTGCTACTATTGCCAGTCCCCTCCCCATCAGCACCATGGCAGGCAATTCTTTTTCCTATATTTCTGTATTGAACTTTCTTGTTCTAGCTCTCCACAGATCCAAACGAGAACTAAGAAGTTCTTAATTTGCTGTCTCTTTTGTCCCTAAATCACACTTGAGCCTCTGGAATTATTGTAGTCCTCTGAGCTCCTCTGGTTTCTCATTTTCAAAATAAAGATACCAAATGTTAACTTCTTAACAGAGGTGTTAATTCACATCCATAAGAGGACTTTAAAATAGAAAGTTATATGTAATGTTAATTAGTGGTATTATGATTGCTTATTCCAAAAGCCCAAAGAAGCTGTTACTTTACGGATTACTTAAGTCAATGCTAAAATATTGCCATCTTTGATCTCACAGGATTCAGCTATGGAAAGTTAAATAGAATAAAAGAAACACTATGGCATAAAGGGGAAGAAATAATTACACATAGCATTTTTATTCCCCTGGTATAAATCTGCAGTGCATGATGTGCCATTAGGTTCTGCAGTAAATGTACAACATCCTGGCTTTGCGCTTACAATAGCTAAAACCATCTGTGTACGTGTAAAACCTTTGCTGGCAAGTTTCCATGTGTGGTTCATGCATTCCTTTGCCTGTGCAATTTGAAGCTGTCAAAAACTAATTAAATAATTATGTGGTTGTTACTGCAGCTGTGTGTATTCTTCATTACGCTATAAGGCTGCGGTTTGAGGCGCTCTCCTGCTCTGGGTTTCAAAATATTAGTAATGGAAGGTGTGTTGTCGGTGCATGTTCTGCTGCTGCCAGAAAAAGCAGAGAGGGAAGGGAACCATCTTTAATGTCAGTTTGTCACCACACTTTTTACTGCATTTTCCGATTACACAACACAGAGATGAAAATAAAAGTTAGCTCCTTGCGCAGGCAGAATTCTGCGTGGCCTGCCCTGCATGCAGGATCTCGGGAAATCCCTGAAGGGCCCTTCTGGCAGGTGTGTGACCAAAGAGCGGCTCTGCAGCGCTTCCAGGCCTGCAGAGGTGGACTGTGGGTTGACAGCAGGAAAGTGAGACAGAGAGTGGTCTCCTCCTAGACCAGGCCCAGGCTGCTCTAAGCCCCGCTCCTGACTCAGCCCCATGGGCCCCTCCTCCCTGTGACTGGATTTGGGGTGACAGTGTGTCATCTCCTCCAAGAACAAATTGAGTTGACTTAGCAGCAATTGCAATTAATCTTGATCTTAGCCTGAGGTGCTGTACAGATGCAACACAGCATTGCTTAATTTAGTCTTTGGCCAAATTATGACACTGTCACTCACCAACATAAGTTTTCCATTGAATAACAAGAAACTGTCTCTGCAGTAAAATAATTCCTGGCTCCACTACCTAGTGGAAATAACTTTTGTAATGATAAAAACATAGCTATCATTTACATTGACTAAAACAGCGTAAGTGGGCAGCAGAAGGGCAGTCAGTGGACATAGGACATAACCCTACCTTGTGTCTGGTGACCATGTGCAACAGAAGAAGAGGAAGCAGCCCATTGTGAAGGCAGGTAAGATCTCCTCATCAGGAAAGGTACTTCTCAGGACCACTTAATGAAGCTGCTCAGTCAGCCCATAGGTAGATAGAGCTGCTATTTCCATAACAAAACAGAAGATATCAAGGATGTTTTCCATTGCTGTGGAAGAAATGCCCTGTTTCCACATTTTAGAATTTTAGAAACAGCACAGCTGTTGGAGTAACAGCAGCAGCAGCAAAGCTGACTGTTACAGAATATCTCCAATTTATTATATTTATGGAGCAACTTTAGTTTTAATAAGGCTTTCCTCTAATTTGTGGAACTGTATCATCACATCTACAGTTGTCTGCTTGGCTAAATGTTCAAAAATACTAATAACGGGAAAATTCCAGACACTGACTTTTAAAAAAATATTTTTCTTGTATGCACCCACGGTATAATACATCAGGGTAGATGCTTTCCTCCTCATGTTTTCACATGATTTATAACTATTGGCCCAGAAGATACACAGTCTTTCTCCGTCTGCTCAACAATCATTTATTACCTAAAGCAATTTGTTTGGTAAGTGCCCTTCTCAGATCTTCCCACAGAAAGCATGCAGGTGAGTAGTAAAAAATTCCTGAAAACTAAAGCTAGGAGACAAAAAAGCTGCTTTCAGAAAATCCAGGCTGGAAGCTAACAGCTTTGAGTGGCCTATGCCTCTGGGTCCCTCTCGTGGCCCAGCAAAAAAGAAAAGCTGTTGCCAACCCCTGTACACAGTCCAACACACCGATACACAGGCAAGTACAATACATCGGAAGGACAGACATGCTGGTAATCTGTGTGAGAGCTGATCTGAACCTGTTTCTCATTAATCTTCCATCTATTGAAATTCCAGGGAAATACCACGTAGAGTCAAATGGCACAACTTCATTTTCATGTTTACCTCACACGGTCTTATAAATGTAATGAAACTACTGCAGATTACTATCCAACATGCTTAAAGGGTGTCAGAAGATGATTGCATTTCATATAGCTTCCAGATCTATATTCAGGGTTGTATATTCAGTATTTCTTACATTCCAGACTTGTGTGTTATGTTCTTAGTAATTAGGAAGTAATTTCCTAAGCACAGTCAGAGCAAACTTTGTTTGGGGCAGTGTACATTTGCTTTTGGGGGGGGGGGGGGGGGGGGGCTCTTTGTTAATAACTGAATATTATAATCAACATCATCTGCTTTCTTTGAGTTGAAGCTTTTTTACAAGCTAAAAACATCAGGAAAAGCTTCAGGCAAGTAGGCAACAGCCTGATATTGTAAATTTGGGAAAGACAGAGGGAAAGTCAAGGACTGACCAAATATCTTTAAAAATATATAGCTTTGGCTGAAGCATCAAGGGGCTTTTGGCACCTGCCTCCATCCAAGCAGCAAGAACTGACACCAGAAAATAAAGTGCTGTGCCAGCATGTGCTGGATCCTGCAGATCCTGCAGTTTCAAGGGCAACAGAACTGTTCTGCTCAATTCACCTGCTCTCACTACTGGTAAAGATGCTAATTGGGCATGAAAGGTGTGAGGAGATACAAAGCAGCAGCTGAGCAAAAAGATCAGTGCAGCATCTGATGCTGCAAAAGTTAGCAACATGCAGGGCAGTATGTGCCAATGAGGGAGGCTCATCAGAAAAAAGACTATAAAGGCAGCCCTCGCTTCACAGTCACCCAGTTGCCAGCACCAGCTATGAACACGCTAACCTCTGCTAACCAGATGTATGGCAACCTCACATCCTTTTTACTGCCTGAGGGCCCATCCTCACAGGGCCTTGGGGATCTCTTCATTCTTTCAGATACAACTCTGAGTAATATTGGTTGTTTTCTTCAAGAAAATTGTATTGCAATGTTACTTGTCCCACTTTCCCCCTCCAAGAGGTCCTGGAGCTGCCAGGGACTCCTCTGTGCCATTTTCTCCTACCTCCAACTGATTCCTCCCAGTTTTCTTCTACCTGCATTGCCTTCCTCTGCAGTGTACGTAAGTGCGTACTTAAGCACTTAAGTATAAGCACCAGCTATACCACTTCCACAAAATCATACATGCTTGTCCCCAAAGAGCTATTTTGATCCCAGAAAGTAGAGAAATAAATTCAATTTCACTTATGCTAAGGAGAATCTTTAAGTCACTCCAGTTTATTTACAGCATTGGCTTGCTGTGCTTGTTGCAAAGAAACTGACAAAGGCAGAATGATATGCTTGAGATCAAGCGTATATATACTGGCACATTCATCAAACAAACAGGCAGCATCATGTGTAACAATTTACATAGCCAAGTTTGGCAACCAGACTGCATACATGCTTTCTTGGAAGCTGTAAATAACAAAAGATATAAAAATGTCCAGACAAAACTTCATTTTTCTTTCCAAATAATCTAGAATCCACTTATCTAATGACACAACAGCAAGAAGACAATCTAAAGCTTTTGGCTTAAGTCTTTCCACTTTATTTGTTTATCCATTTCAGAAAATGCCCATCAAGCACAAGCAGACCATCAGGCATCTGGTCTCAAATCCAGTGGAAGTGCTTCCCTTTTTATTGAAAGCTGCTGGAGAAAGAACTTGCAGCTGCAGGGACAAGGAAGACATGCTGTGCCACCACAGGTGCTGGTGCCACAGGTCAAAATGCTGTCTTCACATGAGCCAGTGGAGACCATATCCAACACAGTTCCATTCGCCTACTCCAGAGATGTGTTGACACAGGAGATAACTGCTCGAGAGCAGAATGATTTTCTGGATCCTCCTGTTGTGCAGATGTGAATTATTAATGCTATGTTTTCAGGAGGAAAAACATAGGAAATCATGACAAAATGAACAATATTACATAGCATAATTCTTCATCTGCCTGTAGTGTCCCACTAATGACACAAAAGCAATTTAAAACATAAACAAACATTTTCAATTTAAATACCTAATGATAACATGGGGATCTTATGTAACTAGTCTGATTCTTAGAGGTACAGAACACCACCATGTAATTCAGGATGACTCACTCTGATAAAGGCCAGTACTTATGACTCAAGATGACCATCTTGAGAAAATCTTGGTGTAAGATGATCCATGTTTTTTCCTGAACCATAGTAATTTTCTGTTTATGAAGTCAAAAGAAATATATCAGTTCCCGTGAAATGAGTATTCAGTCCCTCATATTTACACATTCACACACAAACAGATATATATATCTAGCTGTGTGTATGTAGGCTGTATTTAATGAAAGCATTTCACAGAGTCACAGAATCACAGAAACATCAAGGCTGGAAAAGACCTACAAGATCATCCATTCCAACCATGCACCTATCACCAATAGTTCTCACTAAACCGTACCCCTCAACACAAAATCCAAAAGTTCCTTGAACACCTGCAGGGCCTGTTCCTGCTGGCAACACCGTTCCTGATGCAAGTGATTTAATTTAATTTAATTCATTTTATAAAATTATATTTCTTACAAACAGTAAATTAGTAAAGTCAATACTATTGATGTACTTCTTAAAACAAGAAATTCTCACAACAAACATCTTGTCAAGTTCTGTACTTCTAATTTATGATGATGTTCAGAAATTCAGTCAACCTGGGAACTAAAAAACATGTGGGTGTTGTAAAACTATCCACTGTAATAAAACAGTTGCAACATTTTTAGCCAGCTGAGGAACTGGGAATTAGGCTGATGGAAGGGATTATTGCTTAATATTTTCCGTAACATCAGCAATCTTGTCAAAATTCCCTGGTTGCTCTAAGTGTAGGAGACGTCTGTTTTATGGGGTGAGCACATATCCTGTAATGTCTGCCATGAAATAGCGTCACAACCAGGCTTCATTACCCGTTCACACAGTAAGCCTGGTTTACACTTCAGAGTGCTGTGGAAAAATCACACCTTTGGTCCTTATGCCACAAAAAACCTAATTGTAGATAGTTCTTCAGACTGACAAATCCTCTGGCCAGTATCATGTATTTCAGGTTGAGAATGACTACAGGCTGTACCACCAAGCAAATCATTTTGCCATTTACACTGCACTGTGCAAACTTCTGCTAGAAGGATCTCCCTGTATAGCTGTCTCTTACCCAGCTCATGGATTGTAACTAAGGGCACAAATCCCAGTTGGAGGCCAGTCTCTAGCAGTGTGCCCTAAGAGTCGATACTGGGACTAAATATACTTACCATTTTCACAAACAATCTGAACACTGGTATGGGGTGCATCCTCACCAAGCCTGCAGAAAATACAGAACTATGAAGAGAGACTTCATTTTGTCATGCTGTGCTGTCATCTGAGCTAGAGAAATGGTCTCAGAGGAACCTCATGAAATTTAATGAATTGAACTGGTCTACAAATAATTGAGTTGTTTTGCATCTGGGGAAGAACAACACCATGCATCAGTATGTTCCTGGAGATGAAAGGGCTGAAAAAGTCATTCTACCAAGAACATCCAGAGTGTACTAGTGGATGACAAATTGACAATGAACCTGCAGCATGCACTCCAGGCAAAGAAGGCCAACAGCTAATAGCACTAACACCCCACGTTGAGGGAGGTGATCCTTCACCTCTGCTCAGCACTGGTGAGACACATCTGGAGAGCTGGGCCTGCTCTCAGCTTCCCAGCACAAGAGAAACACGGACATATTGAAGCAACTCTGACAGAGGGGCATAAATATGATATGGAGATTGTAGTATCTTTCACACACGGAGAGGCTGAGAGAGCTGTGCCTGTTCTGCTGCTAAAAGAGTGTTACAGTGTGTATAAATACATGATGAGAGAACCTAAGAAGAGGGAGGCAGACTCTTCTCAGTAGTTCTTGCTGATTGAACAAGAGGAAGTGGGCACAAACTAGAACATACTGGATTCCAAGGGAGCATGAGAAAACAGTCTATTACTGTGAAGGTGGTCAAACAGGCACAGGTTGCCCAGAGAGGCTGAAGCATCTCCATCTTTGGAGATACTTAAAAACCCAGATGGACAGTCCAATGTAACTTGCTTTAGATGACTCTACTTGATAGAAGGGCATTGATCTCAACATGATCTCAAGAAATCCCTTTCAGGCTCAGCCATTCTGTGACCCATTGATTCTGTGACAGTGGTACTGACAAACCTTCAGGACCTGTGTACTGTGAAGGACAAAGATCTGAATCCCTGGAAAAACAACAACTTCTATCAATGGAAAGGGTGATGCTTTGCATTTATGGTATTTTTCCCCAGGCCCTTTATTTTTTAGATTATCCGTTTTATAAGAGTTCTAAGCATGCTGCATGCCTGAGCCCAACTGAGACAACTCTCAGGAGAAGATAAGGTACAGTGGTCATCTAGTGATTTGTTAGAATAACACTGACTGTTAGCTAAATATATTTTGCTTACCTCACTTTTACAGCCTTTGTAAAAGAGAAAATATTTCAGAGAAAATATTCAAGTGAAAGTGAGGGAGAATAAGAAAGGCTTCAAAAGAGTACAGTCTATTGTAAAATACTCCTGTAGGCACTGTTCACACAGAGAACAAATACTTGGAGGTGGCACAGGGAGGCATAGACTTGCTAACTTTAATCAAGTGAGCCTAGGGAATGGCAGACATATCAGCAGGAACATGAGCCTGAAAGTGCAGGCAAATTATGACTCGCCAGGTGACGCTGAAGCCTGTGCTGACATTTTCCCCCCACTGTTGTCCTTTCCCAGGCTAGCTAAATTTGTGTTGTTTTCACACTTTTATTTTGCTGCATAAGAATGTTTTTAGGTCTTGATTTCACTGACAGTTCATCTGAGTTACAGCTTTTCAGCAATTCTTTTGAATCTGCTGCCATCTACTGAACACAAATCAAGCTGTAATTTATGGTTTTTGCGGTCAGCAGTGCATGTTTTGAGCTTCTAAGACATTCAGGGTTTTGTCCCACTCCCCTTCCACTTCAAGGTGCAGCTTACAGTGTGGTAAGTTTTGCGTGCATTTTCGTAGTAGGCTGCCAGATGTAAACGATTAACTGATAAAGGGCTAATTCTGTGTATATACCCTCTGTGTCCATGTGTAAATGACTTTATTTTCAGCACCTGGGGATTTTCATTAGATTGCTCTCCACAGATAAATTCATGCTTGAATATCTCTGTCAAAACAAAATAATTCTTAAAAGTTGTGAGCATCTAAAACTTTGACTGAGCCAGGTTGTCTGCACAGAAGTACATCAGTGAGCTGCAGCGTCTTCAGGAAAATCTCACTGTAAAATATCTAGCTGACAAGTTTCTGTCTAATTTGGAAGTTAAGCAATCTTTCATTCACTTGGACAAGCAGCAACATTTTCAATACTTCTTAGCTGCTTTCGAAGCCGGGAGTGATTCAACAGTGAAATTTAGAAGTGAGAGACTGCAAATGAGTGACGAGGCTCCAAGAGATAGCTGACAGTCAAAACACGTGCTCTGCTTCCTGCCACTCCTGCTCCCAGGCAACTCCATCACCTTTAGTACCAGTATGGTGGGTTTCTGACACTGGCTTACTTCGATTTAGCTTACAGAACGAGAGTAAAACCTGATTGTTTGTCATTTTGTCATTTTGGTTTTTTGTTTGTTTGTTTTTGTTTTGTTTTGTTGTGTTTTGTTTTTGTTTTTCTTTCTGGGGAAAACTTCCCTAGTAGAAAATAGTATGCTTCACAACAAAAAATGCTTAATTAACAAATGTACTAAATACTTGTTTTGGCTGAGATAGTAGCTGGCAAGTTCTGTGTTTTGGATTTTTGATGAAAATAGTAGCATTAACACACCACTATTTTTAGTTGTTGTTGTTAAACAGTGCATACAAAAAAACAAGGACTTTTCAGTTTATTATGCTGTTCTGCATGTGGAGGCGTGCAGGCAGTTTGGATGGGACACAGTCAGGACTGCTGGCACAAACTCGAAAAAGTTCTCCATACCCATACCACATCAAGTTCAACCATAAAACTGGGGAAAATTGGCTGGGGTATTTGCTTGGAGACTGGCTGGGCATCACCCCACTAGAGGTAAGCAATAGTATTCTGCATAAGTTGTTAGGGCTTTTTTTGTTGTTACTGTATTCTCTTTGATGGGGTGGGGGTGCTTTTTGTTTTCTTTTCCTTCTTACCTACTCTGTCCCTACTTCAACCTGTGAGGTCTCACAATTCTTTTTTTGTTGTTGTTCTTTTCCTAAAGAAAGAAAGCATGTGAGGAAGGGCTGTGAATGAACATCTGCATGGCGCTTTGCTGTCCGCTGGGTCAAAGCACAATATGAAGCTAAGTATATGTAGTTATGGAGAAACTGGAAATGTAATGACCAGCTTAAGCTGGAACAAAAAGTCTGTGTCAGATTCAATATCAGTGCTGAAGTAATCCACAAATTAGATGTCTTTAAAAACAAAATATGGTTCTGTAATAGCCAGTAGTCTGACTTACACATATCTAGCCTGTCTTCATGAGATATGGTCTTCTAGTTTTTTTTGTTTTTTTTTTTATTTCAAGAACTTATATTTTTTTATATTCAAGAACTTAACAAGCTCTACTAATTCTCTTTCCCACCCACTTACAGCACAGCACCTTTTTATCATTACCACTCTTGTATTTGTCTGACAGTCATTTGTCTCCCCAGTCTGCTGAAAGGAAGTGTAATGGTGGATGGGTAAAAGGGTAAAAGTGGGTAAATGATGGGTAAAAGGGTAAAAGATTGGTAAAAGTGAAAGGGTAATGGTGTTTGATAAGCTGGACATGAGCCAGCAATGTGCCCTCTCCCAGAAAGTCAACTGCATCAAAAGAAGCGCTGCCAGCAAGTTAAGAGATCCTGCCTCTCTGCTCTGCACTGGTGAGGCCACACCTGGAATACTGCATCCAGATGTGGGAAGAAATGTCTCCACCTCGAAGTGTGAATAGCATTGCACTCAGTGCCTATTCTCCAAGTTACTTGTACTCGTGACTCTTTTTGTGACTGTTCAGATCAATGTATTTACTCTTTTGTTACAAGGATAATGACTGAAGTACCACAAAAATCTTCTCATGTTAGCTGGACTGCCTTTGCCGAGGCTGGCTGATACACTGCACATTTGCAGCAAGGAGCCTGTTCAGCAACCTCAAGTACTGCGTTCACTTTTTGGCCCCTCGCTACAAGAAAGACATTGAGGCCCTGAAACGTGTCCAGAGAAGGGCAACAAAGTTGGTGAGGAGTCTGGAGAACAAGTCTTATGAGGAGCTGCTGAGAGACCTGGGATTGTTCAGTCTGGGGAACAGCAGGCTCAGGAGAGACCTCATTTCACTCCACAACTTCCCAAAGGGAGGGTGTGACGAGGAGGGGTTTGGCCTCTTCTCCCAAGCAACGAACAGGACCCGAGGAAACAACTGCAAGTTGTATCAGAGGAGGTTTAGATTAAACATAAGGAAAAACTTTTTCTCTCAGAGGGTGGTCAGGCACTGGAATGGCTGCCCAGGGAGGTGGTGGAGTCACCGTCCCTGGCAGCGTTCAAGAGACATCTGGATGAGGAGCTGCGAGATATGGTTAAGTGCTTGTGGTAGCAGTGGTAATGGGAGGACGGTTGGACTGGATGATCTTGTAGGTCCTTTCCAACCTTGTGATTCTATGATTCTATGACCTACGTTGGAAACCCCATGATCACTTAATGGCGGCGCACAGTACGGCGAACCACTGGCACAGCAGGCACCGCCATGCGAGCGGGAGGCGGGGCCGGGTTGCCGGAAGAGCCGCGCGGACGGCGGCGTTGAGGGAACGGCAGCGTTTCCGCCCCGACGTAATGGCGGGGAGGCGGTAGGGGTCGGAGTGTCGGCGGCTGGTGAGTGCCCTTCTCTCGGCGAATGGCGGCCGGGAGGGGCCTCCCGCCGGGTTCCCGGGCGCCCTCTCGCCGAGCGTCTCCCCCGACCGAGTTTCCGCGCCTGCGGCGGCCCGGGCCGTGGCCTTTACTCCTTCCTTCCCTTCCTCCCTTCCTCCGCTCAGCGCCGGGGTGGTTGCTGTAGGGGCCGAGCGGGGAGGTAGGAGGCGGGCCGGAGCCGTGTGCGTGCTGCGAGGAGGGCTGGAAGAGGGGGCTGCGGGGCGAACGAGGGTCCCGGGCTTAGCAGCGCGTGTCCTGCGTGGCGTTGACGGCGCCCTTCCCTGCGGCAGCCGGCCGGTAGCTTGGCGGCACTGTCCGCTCCTCCCGACCCCGCGGGGGGTGCCTCTCGCACCGGTGGCGTTGCTGCTGACCGCTGGCCGTCCGGAGCCACTTGAGTGCCGCGCCCTGCCTCGTGTCAGCTGCGGGGTGAGGCCGGGGCACGCCGAGCGTCCTGCCCGACCTGTGCGTGGGCGTGGGCTGGGCTCGCGAGGTGACTGCGGAGGGACCTGTTTAATAAGAAGTTGGTGGCAGCTTCTTACCTAGCATAAGAAGCAAGTCCAGTTTGTACTCGCTATTGTTATTGGTTCCTACTTAGAATGACTGCACCCCTGCCGTAATGTGCAACTGACTGAGTTCAGGTCTTCGGAGAGGGACCCAAGAGCTGTCACTGTTGTAAGAACAGAGCTCTGCTTATGTGGTGGTTACGTACTGAAAGCTTCAGGCTGGTAGGAAGCAGACACTGAGATATGGTATACTGGTGCCTTTGGAGCCTGCAGAACTTTTTTATATGTATGTATATGCACATATGTAAATGTATGTACATACACATGTGAGTGTGTGTATAGGTGTAGATAGATATCTATAAAATCAAGCATCCAATATCCATACTGAATACATTAGAAGTGAATTATCTACTGCCTCAGTAGTTCTGTAGCTTTCTCTGCAGTCTTAAGTGCATAAATCTTCTGAA
Organism: Lagopus muta; assembly: GCF_023343835.1. Taxonomy (NCBI): domain Eukaryota; kingdom Metazoa; phylum Chordata; class Aves; order Galliformes; family Phasianidae; genus Lagopus; species Lagopus muta. The sequence continues at coordinate 40,988,399 of NC_064472.1, read as the reverse complement.
AGAGAAAAAAATTCCAGTTTGGTTGTATATGGCTAGATTTCAATTATGTAAAATATGGTGTAGTTGCACGGACTGATTTTTCTTTATTTGGTTTAACATCTCTTCCAGATAACTCTCCTTTCCTAGTCTCCCAGGTTTAAGTTAGCTCCTTAATTACAGTACTCTGAAAGCTTTTTATGGTAAGAAAACAGACGTGGTAAAGTCTGGGGTGCATATTGGCAGCCCATGTTTTTTAGGCAATACTGTATGTAATAGTAGTATGAAATATGCATTTTTACTACCCAATAATATGAAACCTCTGAGTTCTGGAAGAGGTAAAAAGTGCAAAGTCCGTTAGCAGCTAAGGTTTTTTTTATCACTGGGTGATGTTTGCCTCAGACCAATTGTTGCTCATCTGTAACACTGATCACGATTTTAATTCTTAACAAAGTGAACAGTGTCTGCAGAGATGACGGTGGGGGATGATATTTGGATGATGATTTTAATTAGCTTTTCATAGAATCGTAGAATGGCTTGAGTTGGAAGGGACACCAAACATCATCAAGTTTCAACCCTGTGTCACAGGTAGGGCCACAAACCTGCATATCTTATACTAGACCAGGCTGTCCAAGGCCCCATCCAGCCTGGTCTTGAACACCTCCAGGGACAGGGCACTCACGGCCTATCTGGGCATCCTGTTCCAGCACCTCACCACTCTCTCCTTAAAGAACATTGCCTGACATCCAATCTAAATGTTCCGTCCTTGAGTTTAAAATCATTCCCTCTTGTTCCATCACTTTGGAGCATTGCCTTTACTGCTGCCTAAATACTCTGTGTGTACCAGAGTTTGTTCTGTGACACTTTAAAAGTTCTATACTGAGCTGAGTATACTGAGGGAAAGAAGAAAAAAAAAAAAAAAAAAAAAAAAAAAAAAAAAAAAAGGCCATGGACTATCACTGCATTTTGTGAACCAGCTTTAGACATTTCAAGAGGAGAAGCTTATATTAATTTTGAATTTTATTTGATTGAAGTAAAATTTCATTTTCACCAAGATGTTCCTGTCTTTACGGTATTACAGAGCTAGGGCTTTTATTTTTGAGATTTCAGTAACCAGTACGTCTGTATTTATTGGTTGATTATTTTTAAAATACTCCTTTTAACTTTTATTTTCTAGGTGTGAACCACAGAATCAAATAGCAATAACTATGGGAGACACTGCGAAGCCTTATATTACCAAACAAAGTAAGGAACCAGAGATAATATTTGAAGAAGAGTTCAAAGGAGGTCTCTCACGGAAAGACTACCAAGTAACAGATGAATATGGAAATGGCCATAGCAATAAAATAGATATCAGCCTGCAGAAGAAGAAGGGAACACCAGGTCATTATGGAGGTAGTCCCAGACGAGGACCACGTACTGTTTTCAGTAGCCCAAATTCTCTTAAAAATATAACTCCCAGTCCAGGGTCAAAGTTGAGTGACACTCAAAAAGACCAAATAAAGAAGTGGATATCTGATGACCACCGTGGTAATTCTGAAAACCGGAGAGACTACAGATCTGGAATCTGGATTCCCACGCATAACAGAACAAGAAAGGACTCTTTTCACGAAGTTGAAGGTGCAGGAAACAGAAATGTAAGACGACAACTTCAGAAAGACTTAGCAGATGAAGACGTGTCAGACTTGCAGAGAGGAAGCTCTGGTAATCAAGATGTTTGTTATTATACATACTATTTGGTACCTTTCTGTATATGTTAATGAAAAGTAAAATTTCTACAATCGCTGTTAAATCAAAAAAATGTTTTTGTTCTGTCATACAATGCAAATTTACTCTATTATGTTGAATCACTTTAAACAAGTTGGCACAGTGTGTGGTATAGAACTTGTTTTATAAATTGTGTTAGGTTTTATATGGTACAGAAATTACAACAACTGTATGTTGTCCCTGTTTGCAGTTTTCCAGGTATGGTTTGATTGAATCTGTTAATAGATAGAGATAATTAATTTAGGTTGCTACAGGATAAAATTCTAGAGTTGCCATTGAAGTCCATAAAAGTGCATATTAATGAAGACTGAAAACAATGTGTCGGAGATGTTGTGAGAACTTAATGCTCACAAGTAAGTAGTGCAGTAAGAACAAATAATGTATTTCCCATAAAGTCATAAGTATAATCAGAACTTCAGTGAATCTGAGTATGAGAAAAAAGTGTAAGTAGACTAAAGCAGTGAGAAGCATCGTAGAATCGCTCAGGTTGGAAAAGACCACTAAGGCTGTCTAGTCCAACCATCAACCCATAACCACCATGCCCACTAACCACGTCCCACCATTCCTGCTAACCATGTCCTTCTGTGCCACATTCCACCCACCACATTCCTGAGCACTTTCAGAGATGGGCAACTTGTGCCAATGTGTCACCACTCTTTCTGAGAAGAAATTTTTTCTGATATGTAACCTGAACCTCCACTGGTACAACTTAAGGCCATTACCTCTCATCCTATTCTTAAAAAAAAAAATCTTTAAAAAAAAAAACCAACATTTTTTTATATGTTTATAGTTAGGTAAAATAAGAGAGATTGCGACCTGGCTGAGGTGCTGCTAAGAGGGCAGGGATCAGCTAACTGTTATCAAGAGGTCTCTTATTCTAGTTAAGATTATGGTCTGTTCTGCTCCTCTCCTGGGAAGGTCTTGCTAGTTGATGTATAAAAGTCTACTCTACTATAAAAGAGACTCTACTGTCTTTTTTCTTGACATCAGTTGTAAGAGGATGAACTCTGAGCAGGTGTCCAGTGTCTCCCATTGTTAGAAATAAATTGCAAAGTAAAGCTCAGTCTCAGAAGGAAAGAGCAGAGCAAAATTTACACAGGGGAATTGAGTTAGTGGCATGCAGGAAAAGGCAAGCCTCTCTTTAAAACTTATCTAAAAGGATATGCAACTTTAATTTTGGAAATCCATTCTGGAACAAATAATGTAACCTACTGTGGTTATCTGCCAGATAGCAAAGAGACAAGTAGCGGTAAATGTGGATTTGCCTAGAAGAAAGTATAAAGTATGTAATTTATTTCTTAAAAATGATAAAATGATGACATGGGAGAAAGGTTATACTGTTAGTGGTATTATACTACTGTTAGTGGTATTATACTACTGTTAGTGGTATTATACTACTGTTAGTGGTATTATACTACTGTTAGTGGTATTATACTACTGTTAGTGGTATTATACTACTGTTAGTGGTATTATACTACTGTTGGTGGTATTATACTACTGTTGGTGGTATTATACTACTGTTAGTGGTATTATACTACTGTTAGTGGTATTATACTACTGTTAGTGGTATTCTCAATGCTTGGGTGACAGTCCCAGAATAAGTAAACTATAGGAAAATTCTCTGGTTGAAATTAATACAGCAAAGTTGTAGAGCTACAAAAAGTACCAGTGATCTTCTTAAAGTGATAATAAGCATTGACCAAACTTCTGCAAGAGCTCTACTCTGTTGAAGCTTTATTACACTATTCTGATTATGAATGTAGACAGTGTTCTTATTAGTATAAATGAGCTGCAGAGCTGGTAGGAGCTAAATGCAGAAATGCAGGAAGAAGAATAGAAATTATTTAGCAAAATTGAAGAATTGACCTAGGTACAGGTTGAGATACTAAATGAATACATGTGAAATCTATTATTTAAGTTGGGGTGCACAAATGAAGAAGAAAGAGCTATTAAGTAGCATTTCTTCAGAGAAGTATCTGGGATCATAATGAATAGGAAGATGAAAATGAGTAGTCAGCATCAAGGTACTGTGAGGTGTAGGAACTCAAAATTGTAGCCTGAAGTACGCTTTTTCTTGTATATTTTTGGCAAACTTAGCTGTAGTGTTTTTCAACAGCTTTCTTGAATAAATAAAGCAGGAACAGTCCAAAACAACAAGAATGCCAGGGCACCTAAAAAACATCAACTAACACAGGGTAAACCTTTCTTCTGTAGGCTAGTGGGGAGCAGCCATGATAATAACTTTCAGTGATACAGACAGTTATTGAAAATAATATGGTAATCTTGTTTGAATCTTTCCAACAGTAGAAACAAAAAGGAGCAGGCCTGAAATTCAGCAGGAAGGATTCAGATGAAGAATAGAGGGGAAGTTTCTCTGTGTAACATTGTGAAGTACTTGGGATGTTGTCTTGGCAACTCACACAGTCTGTGCAAATGCCTTTGAGAATAGGTTGGATGAGCATCACCCAGCGTTGACAGAGCTCATTCTGCTGTGAAGCAGAGACATGGTGTAGCTCACCTCTTGAAGTCCCTGCATAAACTGTCAGATAGCAAACAGTTATTAATAATGCTTTTTTGATGTTTCCTCTTATTTGACATCTTCTGTGCAGTTGTCTCTTCCTCTTAGCTTCGTGCCTTTTTCCTTTAGCTCACACAGAGTTTACCAAATCTGAGGTGCTGATTTTTCTGCATAATCTTTAACTTGAACACACCTTTAGTACTTGTTTACTTGTTAGCCTATAGTTAGATTGTCACTACTTCAACTAATAAATAATACTGGAGGTATTAATTTATTTTGCAGCCTTTTCTGAACTTACTTAATACTTACAAAGGTAAATGATAATTAGGTGCTTTTCACATGCTTTCCTTCAGAGACATTTATTTAATAGACAGTTTTCTCCAAGTCGCACCAGCATTCATCAGAAAAAAAATGTGGTCAAACAGCTGTTGCGGGTCTTAGGATTCTCAGCAGGAGAGCCAGTACAGAAAATGGAAAGGATATGTAAAGACAAGGCTGTGACTTCTGTTTCTGTTCTTTGGAATGTCCTTTGGAGAAAGAAGAATCCCTACTAAGACTTAGTTCTGTTTATTGCAACATATGCTTGTGCTGCTCTGCTGCTGAGGGGTTGTGTTACCATTCTTGTTCTTTTCCTGCTTACAACACCAGCACAAACATGCTGTTCAGTGAATGAAATCAGACAACTGGTTGAAAATTCACAACTAGCTTGTTTTGCTTTGCCAGTTATTAGAGACAAAATTTGTAATAGCAGGGACAAAACCTTACAAATACATTGGGTAAAGCAGATATCTTTTTTTTTTCTTTTTTTTTTTTTTTCTGACTATTACAAATAAACTTCATGGTATGACAAGAGTTTTGGAGTCTAAGAAAGTTACATAAACTTTGTCAGGAGCAGGGAAATGTTGAAACTCTGTGCACCTGGACATCTTATGTAACCATTCAAGTGAAAATTAATCTAAAGTCTTACATGAAAATCCAGCGTATGTGTTTTCATTCCTGAGGTAAGTTTTACACGTCTTTTTCAGGCTAGTAGCAATTCGTACTTCAAAATGACAACAGGCATTGCTTAAAAGAAGTGGTGTTTGGAGTTCTTTGATACTTTGGGCATGTTGTATCTTCATAGCATTATACTGGTATGTCTCAAGTAGGCACCTAAATCTTTAATTTTTTTTCAACTGTAGCAAAATTGTCTAAATAAGCATGCCAGTTATTTTCAGTGAGACGAACAAGTGTTTCATCATCATCTGTAACAAGTGATAATCCAGGCTCTGTCATAGATGCACGCTTTTGCTATTATCACACTTACACAAAACAGGCTATGATACCATGCAGAGTAGATGATTCTTTGGCTTGCGTTTAAGTAGAATGGAAATTAAAAGAGGAAATGAAATCCAGAATTTTGTATGGTATTTGGATTTATTTGTTGTGTTTGCTCTCATAATTCTTTCTAAGAAATGAAGAAGCTCAGGAAAACAAGGAGATCAAGAAGAAGTAGAAAAGATGAGTATGATCAAGATGATGAAGTGGGTGGCCCAGTCATAGATGAATCTGTGCTTTCAGCAAAAGAGCTTCTAGGTTTACAGCAAGCTGAAGAACGATTGAAGCGAGACTTCATTTATAGACTGAAGAAGGTGCCACTCTTTTATTTATCTCCTATATTTTTAATCTTTGAATAAAATGTAGAGATGCGTATTGAGCAATATCTCTGGCTATAGCTAGAAGGTCATTATCGATGTAACGAAAGAGTAGATGAATTGTAAAGAGAAGGCAAGTTATCCTTTTCTATTATATTAAGTCTCAATGTGGCAGCAAGATAATTGCAAAAAAGACTGATCCATCTGCTCTCCAATTAACATCGGTTCACTAAAGGTTGGGCCAGCAGATCAGAAAAATGTAATTGTACATTCAGTTAATATATTCTACCATGGTTCTGGGGGTACTGGACAACAAGGTACTGGACTTAATTTCCCAGCAGCACTCTTCTTCTGGCATTATGTTTGGTGTTTGAACTTTTTAATTGTAAAGATAGAGTTGGGAAAGATAGAGTGAGCATTCCTGGATTTCAGTGTTAGAGTCTTCCTGTTAGCAAGGGTATTGAACAAAATTAAGTTAGCATTATTCTTTATTTTATGGTGTGGTTTCTTTCTGTCTTTATTTTAGCAACCTCGAAGCTACCCATCAGCAAAATATGCCTGCAAATTATGTGATGTTTTGATTGAATCTGTGACTTTTGCTCATAAGCATATTAAGGAGAAAAGACACAAGAAAAGCATAAAGGTGAGTTAAGGACAGTAGAGGAAGTGTAAAATGCAGGCTTTTGAAGCTGTCTTCACCTGCTATTAACTGTGAAACTGCACTGTATCTAAAATAATCTTATTTTTTTTACTATATTTGAAGCTCCTTGAAAATGTATTACATATTAAGGCTCATAAAAAGAGTAAACTTAATACCTGGACTTTACTTCCTCTCTCACTTTTGAAATGTAATTTATACTTTTTAATGTCCATCATTAAAGGAAGTCCTTATTTAATTTGTCATGGAGTAGTATTTGATCTGGAGATCAAGTATAACAAAAAAAACCTGTTTCAACTCTTCTATTGTTCTATAATTCTTCTAATAGACTGGTTACATGCATTCCTTTTGGTGTATATTTGGTATATCTCATCAGTTAAGTGTTTTGATAAAGTTCAAAACAGTGAGGTGTAATAATAAGCAGAAATCATAAGCTGTATGTCTGGATGAAGATTGCCATTCAGAATACTGTAAATGAAATTAATTGCCTGTGGAGTATTGCAGGCCTATTTAGATGATCATGAATTAGTTTGATCATGTTCAGAACAAACCTCAAAGTAACTTCTAGCATGACCTCAGTGTTACTCTCTTTTTTTTTTCTTTCATTTTGCTTTCCCAGCTTGAAGTAGACAGTAACTGTCTTGATCATGTTTTCTGTTTCTTCCTCATTAACTTCTAGACTTCCTTATTTCTTAGATTTTGAAGAGTTGGTGTGGTTTATTTACATTCCAGATACATGTGTACTTAAACACACGCACTGCTGATGAAAGAGTTGATGACTTTTTTTACATTCCAGATGCATATACCCAAGTAAATGTACACATGTATGTACCCCTGCAGGTTATTGAAGCTTCTTGGTATATATGTTTTATACCTATTGCAGTTTCTCTCTTGTTCTTTTTCCAGTTACCTTCATGGTCTTGATCAACTGTGGTTATGGTAATTGAGATAAGTTGCATTCATTCATTCTAGAACATTAAGCAATTGAACAGAATCATTAGTCTTCTTATCTTTTAAAGGAAAAGCAAGAGGAACAGCTATTGAATGCCCTGCCTCCTCCAACACCTTCACAGATTAAAGCTATTGATGTTGCCATTGAAAATGTAGTACAAGAGTTTGGCTTAAGTAATGCAGATTTACAAGAAAGGCTCAAGATTGGAACAATAATGGAAGACTTACTGCATCAAAAATTGCCAGGTATTATTTGCAGTTTCTTCTAATTGCTAGATATGTTAATTTTTGTAAGTTCACAGAGGTGGAAACTCATTTAAAAACTTGGCTAGCTGGATACTAAAATACTGTATTTAATTACTAGTCTCTGTAAACAATATGATGTGGCAATATCAGAATTAAATTACAGTGTTGCTCATTGTAATAACCTAAATAGACCTGGACTGAAAAGTAGAGATGAACAGGATGTGGGGAGTATATTACCTTCACTGTAAGCTTTTGCTATTTAAACAATGGAAGGTAGGATTTACTAAGTGAGCGTTTTGCTTTTGGAAGATCCGTCCTGAGCTTTTGTGGTCATCAAATCTAGCGGTAGCTGTAAGATGCACTGCCAGTGTTGTAAAGTAGCTACAGACTTAGGTCAGTAAAATAAAATAAATGGAGCATTCTTTTCATTGCAGAGTGCTCCTTAAGGTTGTATGGATCTTCCTTTAGCAGATTTGGTTTCAAAACTTCAGACATAAACATAGACATCCAGTTTCCTGCCAGCGTAAGTAAGACCATTTTATTAAATATGTCACAGTGGTTTACACCTTTGTGTATAATTTAAATATAACTCATGAAGTGGTAATAGCATTTTCAAAATGAAAATGCATTGGGTAGTACAGAGCTATCACACTAACACAGTTGTAATATAACATGACTTCATACTTCATTGAATCTTGTTCTAAAAAACTGAAAATACCTAAAGCATCTGGACTCCTAGCAGTCGTATGGGGCAGATCAACTTATTTGTCTTGTATTATCGATGGATCAAACGGCATTTCCATGGTCTTGCTTCTTGTACTCATCTGTGCTTCAGTTTCTGATTGTTGTGTCATTTTTGAGCCATTAAATCATCTTCTATGCGAATTAAAGTATTGATTTGTCATGCTAGTAGGTTTTTTTGTTTGTTTGTTTTGTTTTTCTTTTATGTTGTTGTGCTTGAGACATTGAAAAGAAATTCAGGACTGTGAAAAGTTTCTTTTTCCACACTTACAATTATTCCTGGTTTGACATTCTCATAGCTAAAATCAGACGTTTTCTCTGATGAATGCTGAAGTGTAATGGAGAGAAGAATGATCTATATTCTTAAAATGTTTATATTAAAAGCTGTATTCCAATCTTTGACATGTGACAGGTCCTCTGCTTTCAGAAAGCAAGCTGATCAAACTCACTGAAAAAGTATTTTTTAGTGTTTCAATTTGATGGAGATAAAAAATGAACTTACAGTTACTCCACGATATTTTCCATCCATGTTCCTCCTGATAAAACCTTGCTCTGTTTGCCTTTTGCTGTCTTGGAAGGAAAACAGAATTGACCTAGAGGCATTGTTTAAAAATAAATAAATAAACAAATAAATAAAAAGTGATGTGGGAAATCAGCTTTTTCACTGCAACAAAAACAACTTTATTACTTTTATTCACAGATGACTCAGCCAGATGTTCTCTTACTTGTTCAAGAATGTCTACAGAACAGTGGTAAGTTGCTTCCTATTCAGTTCCATTGAACAGTTACTGCTAATCAATTCCACTTCTGTTGAACATGTAAAACAAATGATTATGAGGGTTTTTTAATTAATTTGAACCTGAAAATTATTGCAGAAAATAATGCAGAAAATTTCTGCCACTGGTAGAGGCAGAAATTACTCTTGTTTTTATAGTTAGTTTTATGACTTTTTATGACTTCTGGAGTTATTTCTGATGATATGAGGAATTCCTAATGGGATGTTTTCTTCCGCATCACAAGTGAAGAAGGCAGGTGGTGCATTTCTTTCCCTAACTGCAGTATGAACCATGTATAGTACCTGAAGTAGATTGAACATTTCTAACTTGATCAGACTGCTTTGATTCTGTGATTGTGATCTGTTTTCTTGTAATTGTATGCACTTGTCTGTTAATGCAGTGAGCTAATGTACTATTGACTGCATACAGACACATTTTTCAAGCAGTGAATATGACTGTGTGTACTAATGTGTGGTCATATAATATCACTTTCCTAAATGACATTTTACATCTTAAATATACTCAAGCCAGCTAGAGCATATCCAGACAAAAATAAATAAATAAATAGGAAATAACCTCTGTTATTTTAAATGCAAATTTTGAAAAGAAAATTTTTTACGTTTTACCTTGGATTTTGTTCACAGATGGGAATTCAGTCTGTATAGTTTCAGGCAAATACATTAAACTTGCATGTACTTTCTGGTCTAAGCTTTCTCTTCCCATCCTTCTTCCATTCCTCTATCTGTCCCTCTCATCCCCTCTGCTGTATGTATGTGATCTTGTCTGATCAAATGACTGTTGCAGTCTTTGAGGATAGCAGTATTCACTACTCAATGGGAGGTGAGAAAAGGACACCCAGATCCCAAAAGAACTCAGAATCTGTGTTTTGAAATATAGCGTTTTCTTTAACATACTAGTTTTTTTGAGTCTGGAGATAACAAGGGCAGAGAATTAGGCATTAGTGGTACTTCCAGGGCAAAAGCAAAGAGATCAGTTGTTTCAGTTGCTAGAGCATAACAGAACTTCAGTTTTGCAGTCACTGAATAGCTAACACTTTCATAGTTCTCTCTGCACCTGACCTAATGAAACATCAAGTTTGTATCAGTATGCTCCAATTAGAGGAGGAGCTGTAGTGGTATTTATGGTATTTATACTTCTTGCTGTTAATGGAGAAAAAAAAAAAAAAAGAATCTAAATTAAGTTTGAAGAGTTACATAAAGAATAAGAGGGGGAAAATTAAAGTCTAGGAGGAAGACATTACCTCTTGTTAGCAAGCCTGTTCTAATACTTACATAGAGCATTTCTAGATTACAAGGGAAATTTAAATTAATTACTTTATTTCCACCTGGTACTGAGATAAAGTTGTATGTCTTTAATCTTTCACAATACCTTTGTTTTATGGATGTTGTTGGTCTAAAGTTTTATCTGCCTACAGTAAAGTTAGCACAACCAAAATATCCCTACTTAAGTATGTCTACAGTATTTATGAATTTTGTAAAGTTCGTTTTTTCTTAAGTATTTTCTTAAAATAACAATTCTTATCATAGAATATAGACCATGCTCTTCCTATCACATGTGAAAAACTTGCATTAAGAGCATGTTGGAGTTAATTTATCACATCTAATGTTCAGCATCCTTGGATGAATGAATAAAATAACTAATTTTGAAATAATCACGAAATTGCCAGAATACAGCTGAACTGCTCTAGTTGTGTCCAGTTCAAAATATTTTATGTCAATACCATACTTACTATGCTTTTTTCTCTTTTCTCCCTCCTAGAATCTTTTGTTGGAGTTGATGCAGATTTCCATACTAGAATACCGGTGGTGGTATGCAGAGAAAAGCAAAGGTCTCAGTTGTCACTTTCTGTGTTCTAATAGTATATAGCAATGTAAATTATGTGTACCAACATCTGAAAAGTGGTATTTCTTTACTAAATTGTTACAGTTCCATGGATCTTGAAACACAAACTAACACTCATGGGCAAGTCATTCCTAGCCTAGAATAAGAGGGTAAGGGTTGTTCTGTCCTCAGCTGCGTATTTCCCAGTCCTTTCAACCATTTTGGCTTCCAGCATGTGCCTTTACCCCTCCATTTGGGATAACTGCTTAAGAAGAAACTTCCTTTGCTTCCTTATAGATAACATAGATGCCATATTAAATTAAAGATTTCTCTAAGGGCAAGATCAGCTTGCATAGCCTCACTAATATTTCATGCACGAGTTAAAGACATTTTACGTTGCCCATTTAATGGAAATCACTTAAGATTCATGAAACATTCTATAAATACTTTCTGGTACAGGAATATTACCAGTTATTTGCCGCTACCTTGTTTTTTCACTGTTTGAAAATGTTTTTTGTTCTGTGGAAGCAGCGTAGAAACTATTTTGCAATGGGTGTGGCATGGGAAAATATTTTTGATACATGAAGAAAATCAGAATTGAGGTTTTACAGTTCAGTGATTTAATATCATTAGAATTGAACACATTAGAAACAACTTAAATTTGGAATTTGGAATGGAACACACTTCTACAGAAAATTACGAGGCGTGCTTCCAAAAGTAATGTCTCCTGTTTATTTTGTTGGCCTGCAAAGTCAGATGCAGATGTTCATGGCATGGCAGTAGCGGTTGAACTTTCCCAGCAATAGTTTGTTGCATTTTGTTGCTGTGCAACAGCTGGCAGCAGAGGAACAGCCTGACCAAATGGCATGGAAGTGCATTTGAAGTAAAGGTGCGGAACTGAATTCCCTGATGTGGAAAAAATGGCACCCCCTTGACACTCTTCAATGCTTGCTGAACTTTTATGGAGGTCTAACAATGGATATGAGCCCAGTGAGGCAACGGGCAGTGCATTTCAGCAGTGATGACAGCAATGCGCAGGACAGACCACGTTCTGGACAGCTGTGCACAGATGTCACCTCTGTTGGTTCAGACTTTTGCAAACTCAGACTCCTGAGTCTTACTGATGGAAATGTATAGCTGATGGTGGTGATTATGTTAAGAAGTAGTATTTTGTAACTGAGAATTTGCTTTGTCAAATAGTCTTACTGTGGTCTTTGCATCTGTTGTAGTTTCCATTGAAATAAATAGAAGACATTACTTTCAGAGCAGACTGTGTATAGTGCATTCGTTTTCAATCTTATCATATATCAAGTTGATTTTCATGCTTCTTTTAATATAGATATGCTGTCTTGGAAGAGCTGTTCAGCCTTCCCTTACAGCTGCCTTCTAGATTGTTTTGTGAGATGTAGTCTGATCTCTCTCTCTTCTTACAAGGCCTCCAAGGTCTTTTACTTTGTTTCTCTTTGGTTTTTAGTGGCCTTATTTGTAAAGTAAGTGCAGGGAATGAAAATGCTTATCTGACAACAAACCATTTGGCTACCATTGGAAAACTGGAGCCTACTGTTGCATCTTTAGTGATTGCCTTCAGGTACTGGGCAAAGGTAAGAGTTATTTTTATTCCTTCATCTGTGAAAATATTTAATGAATATTGGTACTATACTGGTAAGACTGTATGATTTAGAAAACCATTGCTTAAACTGTTTTAGAGAGAGTACTGGAAAAAGGGTATAATTTTTGTTTAAATTACAGACTGCCTAAATTAGACATGGAGGTTGGTGGCCCTGCCTGTGGCAGAGAGGTTGGAGCTTGACGATCTTTGAGGTCTCTTCCAACCCAAGCCATTCTATGATTCTATGATTTGTTGCCTTACCATGTTCCATTAAATTTTAGAAGTGGAATTTTCAGATTGATTCCATGAGTGTCATGCAAAGCTCTAAATGTTCTGTTCTTTCGTATTACCAAACAAATCAGAAAGATGTCTATGTAGTGCAGTTAGCATAAACTTAATACATCGTGAAAATGACTGGAAATAAAATTTTTCTTTCTTACATAGATAAAACTTTCTTTTGAATTAAAATAATAACAAACTTGTTCAAAGACTTTGTGTGCATGCAGTTAAAATACAATCTTATGAAGAACATAGAAAAGCATTTTAACTTTGGTTACATCTATGTAAAATGATTTTGAAAATCTGCACTATGCTGTCTGTTTTGCCATTCTGTGTACTCGGATTCTGTGGTATTTTTGCAGCAGGACTCTTAACTGATCTCGATAACAGAATCAGTCTCACAAGAGGAGCTCAAAGATACCTGAATTTTTCTCACTATATACAGTGACAGATTTATTTATTTTTTTTAATTGGAAGGAAAACAATATTTTTTACTGTTTCTCTTGAAACTGCAATTACTGCACAATTTATTTTACAGCTGTGCTGTGTGGATCGTCCTGAGGAAGGAGGTTTGTCGCCCTATGTGTTTGCATTAATGGTTATCTTCTTTCTGCAACAGAGGAAAGAGCCTTTTCTACCTGTCTATTTGGGATCATGGGTATGTATATTAGTAAACTGGGTACTGTGAGTGAGTGGAGGATCCATCTTTTCACTTGTGGTGTGACCTCAGCTTCTTGCTACACTGAGAAAGCTGTAAGCCACTCTTTTCTGCAGGAATTCAGAGATAATGTGATTCAGCCAATGTACACTTAATTGTTATTTAACTTGTAAGTATATATATATTACTTAGTTACTATATTACTAATTATTAGTAATATATATATATTATTATTTTTTTATAATTATTATAATTATATATATATATATATATATATATTATATATAATTACTTGCCTAATAGGTAAAAGGATAAAATTTGCAGTCATAGACATTGAATTAAATGCTACTGCTGCCCCTTGAAGGAGTAAGGTAATTGAATAATGCAGTGCATAACAATCTACTTCCTTATTTCTTCAGCCTTTCTTCCATACCCTTGATAGCTCTGAATTAATACAGCTATATCGCAAAACAATGTCTTGAACTTTGACATCTGGGTTTCTAATGGAAGTGTGGACTACAGTTCAGGAGCACATTTGGGCATTGGGATCAGGCTATTATGGGTAGAAACCAATTCTCTAGGACACTATTCAGGTGTTATATCCGTGGCATGTATTTTTGTTCATACAGTCACTTGTAATATTTAATTAACATTTAATGTGGATGTCCTAGTTTCCATAACTAATTACACAGGCCTTGCAATTAACAATTTCCTTTGCTACATGACCGACTCTTTCCCAGAGTATCTTCACTCTCTGCACTAAATGTGAGAAAAAGTCCTATACAGTATGACTGTATAATTAAAATACATATACTCGAGCAGGATGCTAAGCAAGTGAATGCAGGATGCTATTCGCTTTCAAATGCAGTGCTCCTCAAGAGCTTTTTTTAGGGAAGTTTAGGGATAAGAGGGAAGCAGGTTGGGATTATCTTCTAGGGCCAGAGAAAGCTGATTTTAAACTTTGTTCTTGTTTGGCTTATTATCCTGGAAAGAATGCTTTAAACTTCATGTAATGTTAATTTTTGTTTCTTTTTCTATCTCCTTTAGATTGAAGGTTTCTCATTAAACAAATTAACTAATTTCCATCTTAAAGAAGTTGAGAATGATGTTGTGATTTGGGAACATAACCCTGTTGACAATGCTGATTTGCCACAAGAAACTTCCCCTACAAGGGACAAGGTGTGAAATATTTAACATTCCTTTTGTAGTCGTGTAGTAGTTTTTACTGTTCTTGGGGGGGAAAAAAAAACTTATATTTTTGCTCTGGTTTTGATGTTTCCAAACCAAAAGAGGAAATGGAAGATTACATAATTGCTTCATACAAAGTTTGCTATGCTTATCCCTAAGTACCCAGAAGCTGACAGACATTCAAGTCTCTTTGATAAGGCCCTGGGTTTTAATCTGTTAAGGGAGAAAATATAGACTTAAAACAAATTTATTTCAAATTAAATCAAGTGTATGATTGTATTTCATCTTAGTTTTGAACTATTCTTACACATCTTTTATTTCACAACTACTCTGCAACCCATAGTGTTGTTCTCTAATGACATTTTGCAGCAGTTAGCAATAAAATTTAGAATCTGTAATCTATTTTGTGCTGTTTCCTTGGAAATTTGTAAATTATAACAAAGACACATAACCAATTGCTATTAATCATTGACACTATTCTTCAGCTATTGCTGAGTCTTTTATTTTGATGTCTTATGATAAGAGCTTATGATATCTCATCCTTTTTTGCAGGTGTTGTTGCCATTGCTGTGTTACAGGAGTAGTTATGAATTTTATAATACCACTTTACAGATAGGACATGAAGAAATCAAACTAAATGATATTGTTTGCAAATGCATGTTCTACATAAGCAGATTTTTTTTTTTACGATCTGAATATCTGTATATGCATTAAATATTAAGGGTTTTTTTTCTGTAATTGACAGGTTCCCTTAGTATTTGATTCAGTACAGAAATGTTCAGCACCTGTAGGGCAACTTTGGGTAGAACTGCTTCGTTTCTATGCCTTGGAGTTCAATATGGCTGATTTGGTTATTAGCATACGACTGAAAGAAATAGTGTCGCGTGAATTGAAGGACTGGCCTAAAAAGCGCATAGCTGTGGAAGGTATGTTATATCAACAGACTTCATAGAACTGTTGCCATTAACTTTCCAGGGTATTGTCTTTGCTGTTGAGAAAAAGTGCAGTAACTTCGGATTTTTTAACTTTGAACTGCTATTCCCAGCAGTGTTGTAGAATGTTTTTAAAAAAATCAGTTTGGGGTGGTGTTACCAGAAGTAATGTGAGTGATGAGGATGGCATTAAAAAAATAAAATAAATTGTCTTCAGTTGTGTTCATACATTTATGTTCCTAGGCATTTTAGTGTAACTAACAATACTATATTTGAATTTTTTGAAGTATCTAAGTATATTACTTTTTTAAAAGTTAACCTCTGCACTGCTGGCTTACTTTTTCTTTCTACTAGACCCATATTCAGTCAAAAGGAATGTTGCAAGAACTCTGAACAGCCAGCTAATGTACGAATACATTCTTCACTGCTTGAGAGCAACTTACAAGTATTTTGCTTTACCTCACAAAAAACCTGTGAAATTGAGAAAAAAGTCCCTTCCAAATGCCAACGAGGAGGAGTCTGTAAAGCTGGACAATGGAAGTGACAGTGTAAAGCCTGACAATTCTGAGTTGCAAAATGTCAGTGGTGTAATTAACACAGCAGTAGTGGAAGGTTATGTAATTGAAACTACAGATATTCCTCAGGTACATGGAACTTTTCCTTCAAAGGTGTGTGATGGCTCAGAGAGCGTGACAGAAGAAGAACTGGCTGATGATACAAGTCATTTGGGAATTGTTCAAGAAGATTCAGACTGCATAGTTGAAGAGGTTATTTCTGGAGATAACGAGGGCTTTAAACCAAGTTGTGAAGAGATGGAGAGTGGAAATGAGGAGGAGGAGGAAGAAGAAGAACAAGAGCAAGAAACAAGATGGAATAATATCTTGTCTACTGATCAGGGAATAGATGAAGACAGTGATGGTGGAGATCTCCCTGTAACAATGACAGATCATGATATAGAGACATGCAGTACTTCAGACTTGGAAGGTTTTCAAATAACAGCACTTACAGAGAGTGATGAGTTTGGCTTGGAGTGCACGGGCATAATGGATAACAAGATCGATGCTGATGAGGAGAGTACTGAAGGTACTGATGAACTCAACGAATCCCCCCAGAAGTTCATACATTCAACAAAGAATCAACTGGCTGAAGTGATTAACTCAGAGGAGGAGGAAGAGGAGGAAGAATTGAGTCTTCTAAACCAGGCAGCATGTGGTGGTATCCTAACAACCAAAGGTGAACTAGACAATACATACCCTGGATCTGGAGATGAGAATGCCCTGTCTGAGGAAGATGATGATTTGTCCATCATTAATAAATATGAAGAAAACCGTTTCAAAGACAACATTCATGGATCTCTGAGGATCAGTTTCAGTCAAGAGGATCTTACTGAGAAGGGAGATCTTTGTGAAGAGAATGCAGTGGTAGAAAAGTGTTTAGAATCTGAACTCTTTTATGAATTTAGTAAACAAGCTTTTACAAAAGGCAAGGTAAGCGAGCTTTAACAGAATGTGCACATGTTGTTTATGCTCTCTGATCAGTTATATGAAAGTACTGTTCAACTTCGTTAAGGGGTTATGCTTTTTGAAACCAATTTTGCTTTCTGTTCATGCAGTCTCCTACAGTAGTGTGTAGCTTGTGCAAACGGGAAGGTCACTTAAAACGAGATTGTCCAGAAGACTTCAAGAAAATTGAGCTGGACCCACTGCCACCTCTGACACCCAAGTTTTCAGTTATTCTAGATCAAGTTTGTGTCCAGTGTTACCGTAAGTTTTTCTCCTTTACATGCTATTATGGGGAAGAAAAAAAGAAAAACAACTGCAAAAATCAATGACATAACCAGAAGCTATTATTATAAAGGTGTCTAGTTTATTTGCTGCACTGGCTACAGTATGACTGTACTTTATAAGATTTGTAAGAATACGGTAGGACTGTGTCTAGAGTTTATATCTTGAGAAATAAAAAATATTTAGGTTTGCCTCTGTGGCAGTGGCTGTCTGACAACTAGTTTAGGAATCTTAATATAAATCTAAGAGTTTGTTACGGTGGAGTGTTTTGACTGGTGCTTTGACATTAAAAATTCAAGTAACGATTCTCAACAAGACTTCAGTGTTCTTGAAAAATTCAAATCAGAATACTGTTTTATAACACTTCTCCACTTTTGTTCTTTTCAGAGTGGCCCAACTTTCTTCCTTTCTCTCTCGCCATTTCTGACCAGACAAAATGCATTATTTGTCTAATTAATGTTTTTCTTTGAACAGGTATTTCCCTTCTACTTCATCCTTGTTATCGTTCCCTCACATTTGAATCTTCTGCTTTTCTCTTCCCCTTACTATGCTCCCCTCCCTTTTTCATTTCAATCTTTGTTGTTGACTCTTTTTACAGATCAGTTTACCTTAACTGTTTGTTTGTTCATTTTTAAAGAGGATTTTGCTCCAAATATTATAGAGGATCAGGCTCGGGAACATATAAGACAAAACCTGGAAAACTTCATTAGACTGGAATTCCCAGGTGATTAAGTTCTGCCTTTATATTCATGCTTTGAGTGTTCATATTTAAGTGTTTTCCAAGAAAACATGTCAAGTCAGCATAATAAACATTTTAGTTTTGAGCATTTGATCTGTATTGTTGTTTATTGTATATCTTCTGTTACAATGGTCATATTGTTAACATATCTTAATGTCTCAATTTTGTGTATGATGCCCTGGACTTTCTTCCTGTTGATATGAATTTTACTTCTTTTAACAAAGAAGAAAGACTTGAAAACTAGGTTAGTTGTGTGGTTTGTTTGCTTAAAGAGACTAAGAAAAGCAATAGCCTCCCCATAGATTTTATTTTAACCCTTCTGTGACTTTATCATCATGCATAAGATTGCATCTGTACAAAGGCACAAGGGCAAGTTAAAGAGAAAATAAAAGCAGTAGGACAGTTTCAAGATAGCTGTTTTAGGTTCATTCATTAACCAGGCTTCTCATTATATCTTCTTTTTAAAAAAAAAAAAAAAAAAAAAAAAGCTTTTTTGTTTTTAAGAATTCTGGTAGGGGTCTTGATTCCAAGGTTAAAGAACAATTTTTTAGTTTACATGCATGTTTCTGTGTTTTCATCACTACTCTTTTTATACTTACCAAGACATGGAAAACTTGGTAATGCCTCAAAGTTTGTCTGTCTGTCTATATGTATGTGCACTTGCATACATACATTAGTCTATATGTTTGCATATATATACTTCTTTAAATTTCTTATAGGGACAAAAGCATTTGATCCATACTGTTCCTGCTACAGATTATCGGCTTTGAAATATTTTTAAATTTTGGCTTTTTCTCGGATCTTGGCTGTATGAAACTGTTGTTTTCTTTCTGGATTCTTATATATGTAGGACCTGGACTTCAGAGGTGCCTTATCTCAAAGATCTCTGGTAGAAAGCAATCCTATTTTAATCTGGTTTCAGTCCTGGCCCGAATGCTTAACTTGGGAACACCAAATTTGCTTCTGTCAGACTTCTCACTTTAGCTAATAAAAGCAGAGATCATTTTGAATTTGATAGGAACTAAGTTTTAAAGTAACATAAAAATCACTAGTGTTTTCATGCCTGTATTAAAAAGCATGCAGTGGTGTCAAGCTTTTGTTTGTTAACATGTGATTATAACCCATCACATCTCTTACAGGAACGAAGCTGAATTTGTTTGGCTCCTCAAAAAATGGCTTTGGTTTCAAACAAAGTGATCTTGATATCTGTATGACGATGGATGGGTTGGAAACTGCTGAGGTAGTTTGACAAGATTTTTTTTCCAGTGAATGCAAACTTTGTACTGTATGTATGTTGTAGCCTTATGAAAGCTTTTCAGATAGAGGAAAACACAAGTAGGTGTGACAAAAGAAGGCGGCGTTACCTTTTTCTGTTATTGATCTGTTCATGAGTTTAAGAACCTCAGTTCTTCATAAACAGTTTTCTTCTGAATTAGGGTGCTAGCATAATTTCTAGTATTAGCTGTGCAGATAAATAACATTTTTTGTAGCACGAACAACGATGAATGGGAAACAGTGGAACATGAAATGAGTCTTTCATGTATAAAACAAAACTTTTAAAACACCTGTATTGAGGTACTGTCTGTCTAGTGCTGAGGTTACAAGTGCTATTTTGAAACAATTTCTGGTGTATACCTAATTGTTTTATATGAAACCCAGTTACGTAACTTTAAACTTAAACTTAAGATTTGTTTGAAACACTTGTAGCAGGTATTATTTGAGTTTTGACTTTTTTTTCTTACTGTCTTAGGGACTTGATTGTATCAAAATTATTGAAGATTTAGCAAAAGTTCTCAAGAAACAGTCAGGTAATTAAACATTGAAATAAGTTATTCTGTTTATGACTTCAGTTGATACGTGAAAATTTTGGGCCCTGTAGATGGAAAGTCATGAAATTGTTGTATGAGTTTAATATTGATAACTAAGAGATTATGTTGTGGACTTTTGTATTTATTTGTATGTGTAGGTTTCTGAGTTATAATATTATAAAACTGCAACTGAATTGGGCAGACTGTAGATTCATAACCTTAATGTGTAAAAATGAGCCTTAAGTTGAAGGTTGAGGCTTCATGTTAGTAGCTATATTGTATTTTTGCATTTAGTGCCTAGTAATGTAATGATAAAAGGTAGCCTAATACAAGCTTGAAGTAGTCCTGCTTGATCTACAAGAGAAACAGTTTTACAGTGCTTGTGTTGGTTTATCTCGCATGACTTTAACATAAATAGAGTGAATCATAAACAACCTCCTAAGTTTATTTTGCTGTTACATTTGGACTAATCTTTGTTTTATTGAGAGGGGAGGGCATAACTATATTTGTATATGTAATATGTAGTATTCATAATTCAGAGTGTTTGGCAAATGCCTGAAGTCATTTAATAATCATGTATTACTGATACAATTTTGATATAAACTAAGATTTTATTGTGTAGCATTCTTACTACAGTTTGGGATTATTTGGAGAGTATTCCATACTTTTATGACTGTATTGTAGACATTTAGTAATGAAATATTTCCTCCTAGGTCTACGAAATGTCTTGCCTATAACAACTGCTAAAGTCCCAATTGTCAAATTTTTCCATATCAGAAGTGGTCTTGAAGTAGACATCAGTTTATATAACACTCTGGTAAGGTTATCTGGTTTTTAGCAATAAAATGCGGGGCTGCTTCTTGGGAATGAAATGATTGTTTTGTCTAGGTTCAATTATAAGTGGTTCCAGTTCTACTCCAGTTTTAAATTTCCAAGCACAGACGAGTTATTTTTGACATGGTGCAATCAATTGTGCAGCCAAGACTTCAGTGTTAATACATCTGTAAGACAAGATAGTAGTTCTTCAGTAATGATAAGTGATAGTGTTTAATTCTTTCTGTGAAACAGACAATAATATAACTTCACCTTTCCCATCCCTCAATTCCCATCACAAGTCATACTTAGCTTTTGAGGCTTGGGATAGTAACAGGAATCCAGCTTGCCTGGACTAGAATACAACACAATTTAGAAAAAAGTCATTGGCCAAATATTTTAAAAAGAAGTATCATTTGTTTTTTTCTGATGTTTTGTACATCAATAGGCAGCTCCTTGCAGCATTGAAGGAAAGTGAGTTTTAGAGCCAAGCATTAAGCTTTCTGAAGCTTCTGTATGAGTCTGAGGGGAGCCCAAGTAGAGAAGGATACTTCAACTTCAAAATCTAAAAGTGTGTACTTGAAGTTTTGCATCCCCATGGGTAATTTGATAGCTCTCACTTTTCTGGAATGAAATCTCTTAATTCAAGAATTAACCTCCTACCATATATTTTGAAAATGCAGTAATAGATGAATACTTCACTTTCTGAAGTAGTGTTCTGTGAATTCTGCTTTATAGCAACTCTGAGAAGCATGAGTTGTTTGTTAGCCTTTCAGTAGAGTAGTAGTGATAACCTCACTGTTGAATGTTTCCTTTCTCAATGTACATTCTACTGTGCGGGGCTTAACTGTAGAGCTCACAGCTCTACAGGCTGTTAACACAAACTCAGTAAGTAAATTAAAATTGAAGAAGTATGCATGTGAACTCTGAATCTACAGTGCTCTGAATCATTCATTGTCTTCTCTTGACTAAAAACATTTTGTGTGTTTTCAGCTCATTCCCTCAACTTCTTCAGACCTCCTATATTTCATATATGGATTTCTTATTTTCATAGGCCTTGCATAATACAAGACTTCTTTCATCATATGCAGCCATTGATCCTCGAGTGAAATATCTGTGCTATACGATGAAAGTTTTTACAAAGGTGAGTTTTTCAGGCATTCAGGATGAGGTAGTACCTGCACCATGAGGTGATGATCATAAAAAAAATGTAATTTGTGTTCCTTTTTGTAGATGTGCGACATTGGAGATGCATCTCGTGGTAGCCTTTCTTCTTATGCATATACTCTTATGGTGCTTTATTTTCTTCAACAGAGAAATCCACCTGTCATCCCTGTTCTTCAAGAGGTACAGTATATCAATAAAGAAACCAGTACCTGTACACAGTATTGATCAGAAGAATGTTAGTGTTGGTCTTAAAGGCTTTTCTGTTGAATTTAATACTATGTTTTCAGATCTACAAAGAACCAAAAAAGCCTGAAATTTTAGTTGATGGTTGGAACGTTTATTTCTTTGATAAGATAGAAGAGTTGGTGAGTAAAAAATGAAAAAGAATTCATTTTAAGAAATGTTCTCAGACATGTTGATTGAACACAGTAGTGGAACTGAAGTAGCTATTGCTTTATAAATTGAAATGTGAACTTTTAAGAACATGGTTCTATTCAACCCAGCAGTGCAAGCACGTGTGCATTGAAAAAGAAGCAAACAAAAAAAATCCACTGCATAACCTGAAAAAAGTAGTTTTAAAATAAATTGCTTTCAGATGTTGATGATGATTAATCGTTATGTGCATCGCGTTACTGAGCAGAGAATTTCTTTTAAATGTTAATTACACTTATGGCCACAGTAGGTTAAACCTATTGAATAATTTTTAATTAAGTGAGCATTTACAGTGAATTAATAAAGGCAAAACCTGATGTTAAAAGTTCTGTTGAAGTTTAAAGACATGCTATTATAAAATCAATAATTGGGTTCTTAGTGGCAGTTTAGAAAGAAAGTATCCTGGAGTAACTGGATTGTGTTGGATTTGAAAGTTATTAAGTTATTCTCTCCAGTGTAAGCATAGAAAATAAATGTATTTCTGTCATTTTCAGCCAGTTGTTTGGCCTGACTTTGGCAAAAACACTGAATCTGTAGGGCAACTGTGGCTGGGACTTCTTCGTTTTTACACTGAAGACTTTGATTTTAAAGAGCATGTCATCTGCATTAGGAGAAAGAACCTGCTTACAACTTTCAAGAAGCAGTGGACATCCAAATACATTGTTATTGAAGGTAAAATCACATAATGTACATCCCTTTATGGAATTTCTTTAATGTCCACATGAAAAACTTGGTCATTCTGTGTTGGCTTATTTAGTTTTCTATTAATAGATTACAAGTTGCTATTTTGTTACGTTTTAAGTCTTCATAAAATTCCCATTCATTTTCAGTGGAGCTAAAAATTATTCTTTTTCTTCCCACCTGCAAAAAAGCTGCAAAGCAGAAATCATACTTGTGGGATTTTCCCACTAATAGTAAGGTTAGCAGAGTTCATATTTGAATGACCAGTTTAATGTTGTATATGTATTACACTGTTAATGCTAAGATCTCTATTAGGAAAATACAGTGATACATTTTAGAAATGTTCCATAAGTCATTTTCTGGGCCATGTGACTTTCACAGAAAGAACTTCTACTGTCTTGTCCCACATACAACTTAAGCATATTCTTTTATAGAACCACAGAATATTCCGATTTGGAATGATAGGGATCACAGAGCCCAGTTTCTGGCTCCAGATAGGACCTACCAGAATTCGAGCCCTATCTCTGAGAGCATTCTCCTTATGCTTCTTGAACTCTGGCAGGTTGGGGCCATGACCATTGCCCTGGGGAGCAGATTCCAGGGTTTGACCACCCTCCAGTGAAGAACATTTTCCTTATCCCCAACCTGACCTTCTCCTGATGCAGTTCCATGCCGTTTCCTCAGGTCCTATTGCTGTCACCAGAGAGAAGAGATCATCATCTGCCCCTCTGCTCCCCTCATGAGGAAGCTGTAGGTCGCCATGAGGCCTCTCTTTTGTCTCTTCTCCAGACTGAAGAATCGAAGGGACCTTTGTCACTTCTCATACACTTTGCCCACCAGGCCGTTCATCACCTTTATAGCTCTCCTTTTGACATTCCCTTGTAGCTTTATGATCTTATATTGCAGTGCACAAACCTGCACACAGTGCTCGAGGTGATGCTGCAAAAGTACAGAGCAGAGTGGGACAATTCCTTCCCTTGACTGTCAATCTATACTGTGCCTAATGCGCTTGGGGCTGCTTCATTCACTTTTCATCTCACTAACGTGATCCTTTGTCCATGAAATTAATTTATTTTCCAGAAATTCACAAACAGTTTAATTTTAGTGCATTAATTCTGTTTTCAAAACAGTTGTCTTGGGTTGTTTGTGTGCGTATGTGTGTATATATGTGCATATAAATATTTATGTCTCTAATGTTTTCCATACAGACCCCTTCGATTTGAACCACAATCTTGGAGCTGGATTATCAAGAAAAAGTAAGTTTCCTGTTGAAAAACTTGGATATTAAGTGACAATTCTTGTTTTACTGGCTTGTTTGATGTTCACATGATGTTTTCTCTTTTTTTGTGTGTGTTTCCCTAGTGACAAACTTTATAATGAAAGCTTTTATAAACGGCAGAAGAGTATTCGGTACTCCTGTAAAAATATTTCCTAAAGAATATCCATCAAAAATGGTAAGCTGCTCCTAAGGGCATCCTATGCATGTTTTTCATTGTGTAACTCGCTTTTAAGAATATGGTTATGGTCTCTTAATGCTTTTCTTAATTTCAGCAGTGCTCTTATAAATCCTTGAACTGTTACTACTGAGTACTTTTTTTCATATTGCTTGCCTATAAAATGTGGGGGCATACAAAATACTGATCAAGGGAGATATTCATTATGTAGGCTTTTAGACATTTCAGCCTCCTTCAGAAAAGCTTACGGTTTTTTAAGACTGGTTTAAGAAAGAATGTTGCACACCTGGTAGTTAGCCGGCCGCCTGTGGGGAAGAGGAAGCAGTGGACGATTTTATCTCGTTAGATCTGTCAGAACTGTACATAAGCAAAATTTCAACATCTTACTTATCTGTTTTGACTGCCCAGTGTATGAACTTGTAATTTATATGCATCATTTTTTTTTTTCAGGAGTACTTCTTTGATCCAGAGGTACTGACAGAAGGAGAATTGGCACCAAATGATAGATGCTGCAGAATTTGTGGTAAAATTGGCCATTTTATGAAAGATTGTCCCATGAGAAGAAAGTGAGTATAGTTTTGGGATCTCTGTGATATATTTCCTTAGAAGGAAGATTAGAACAGGGATGCTAAAGCTGTGCATTCACAGCTATATTCCATACAGCATTCCACAGAGCAGAAATCAATGAAATTCTGCATTTATGAAAATAAGTGGTATAAGACTGATATTTCTTCAGTCCTTTGTCTAGCCATTGCAATAGGAGATGCTCTTTATGACAGGTACACTAGTTGGCTGTCTTCTGGGGATCTCTTCTCTTGCATTCATTTGGTTTCATAAGCACTTCATAGGAGGATTAATGAGTATTGATAATGCCTGGATGAGATTTGAAGTCACAGTTGTGTTCATCTTGTAGCTTCTTGCCAAATTAGTGTCTGTGCCCTTTTTAGTAATTGCTCCTTCATTTTACCTGCCTTTCTCTGTACTTTCTGTAACTGTACTACCTCCTTCTTAAAGTATTCACATTAGACTAACACAAAGTACATAGCTGGAGGCACGCCATAGTTTTACACAGCACAAAAAAAAAAGTCCTTTCTGTATTGTTCTTGAATGTTACCTGATGATGCAGATATTCTGGTAAACTTCTTGGCTACTACTGTTAGTCAGTTTTTCTTGTTTTCTTGTTTGTATTGGGGTGGGGGTTTTGTTTGTTGTTTTTTTTTTTTTATTAGTAATTCTTTAAAATGATTCCAAGATACTTCAGGTCTATTTTTAGGTCTAATTGCCAGCTTTCCTTTGTATATTGTATAGCCATGGTCTAGATTATTTTTGCCAGGATGCATTATTTATAATTTATCTACGGTGAAGTTCGTCTGCTATCATTTTGTCAGTTTATTCAGTTTTGTGAGTTTCTTCAGTTTTCTCGTCATTAGTGCTGCATCTGACTGAGCAAAGGAGTCTGTTATCATCAGACACTGATTGTTCCTTCTCCAGTTCATAAATAAACAAGTAAAATGAAACCAGATCAGTAATGGCACCCAGGTCCTCACTGATACGTCTTTAAGTCACTTTGAATGCTAGAAGCATCTTCCTTTATACATGATTTGTAGAGAGAGTGAATATATGCCATTTTGGAAGGAAGGTAGATTTCTCCTGGAATGGTACAAGAAGTAGAATGAGAGCTCTATTTTTATGTGCTAGTATTTAATTTGGTGTCCTTTTTCTTCCACTGTCATTGCAGCTCCAGCAACAAGATCTTCACGTTGATGCATTCGTATTTTAGAGGGGAAAAAAAATAGAATTTCAGGTGTATTGTAATCAAATTGTGAAGTTAATAATATATATATCATAACAGTGTAGAACTGTTTCTTAAAAGAGCCAAAGGCATTTAACTTTATTTAACCCACTGAAGAAATACATGGAGTCCATTTATAGGCTATATGCAGTGTTTGTGTTTTTATCTTTAATGTATATAAGACATATGAAATCTGCAGCCTTTTCCTCTTGCAGACTGAGGCGACGACGTGATTATGAAGATAGTAAAAACCAGAGGTACACAGAAAACAAAGAGAAAAGCAAAGAGGACAAAGAAATACAGAACAGAACAACAGAAAAAGAAAGCTCTGTCAAGGAGGGGAAATTGCATCTATTTACACCTCAAAAGAGCAAAGTAGCAAGGGGAATAGTGGAAACTGGAAAAGAACGGTCTCCCAGGCAATCAGCAGAGAAGTGGAAGCGACAAGAAGACAGAGAGTTAAAAGAAAAACGTTGTTTTATCTGTGGAAGAGAAGGTCACATTAAAAAGGAATGCCCACAGTATAAGGTAGCTGCAGGTATGAAACTGATCAAGCTGAGTAGTTTAAGCAGAACTTATGGTTACAAAGTTCATTAACGGCTAAATATTTTTCCTTTGAATGGCATTCACATAAATGCCAACTTTTTAAAAATAGAGTCAGACATGATCAGTTTCCCCTTTACTTTCACCTATCTTTCAAAACTGTTGTGTCCTGAGAATTGAGATGGTTTCTCTTAGCAGGCCAGGAGGTAACAGTAGAAAGTGGAGAGTGCCTGCTGTGTTGAAATTGCTTCTGTTGTCTTCACTGCTAAAGTTGGCTAACGTTTCAATATACAGCTTCTATTTCAGCACCTGGTAATAGCAGTAAAAGCTTATAGCTCCTTCCCATCATGTAAAATAGACCTTTTCATAAGGACCTCAAGATCACTGAAAATAAATTGCTCAGATAAAATATTTTGAATGGGAAGAAATAAAGAATGTAATTCCTAACTCAGTAATATGGTCGATAAAATAATCTGCCTTATTTTTCTTAGAGTTATTTTGCAACTTTGAGTTAAATAAAATTTAAAAAAAAACATGTGAAACTACAGTAATTGCCTGAAGATAGAACTTGACTGACAGACTTGAAAACAGTGAACTGCTAAGCAGTATCTAAGTCATCCTTCACATTAGACAGATCTCTAGTCATCGTTATTGTAGGAAAATCATTCTAATAAGAATGCAACTTCTTGGCATGGTGCATGGTACTTTCAGCTAGCTTACAAACGAACACAGTATTACAGTTTCCCTCTAAGTAAATCTAGAAGCATTTATATACACACTACAGAAAAAAGGTGTACAGTTTGCTCATTGCTTGACATCTCAAAATAAAGTACAGGAATCCTTTGCATACACAGTTTCAAATAATCTCTACTAGAAAAATGTTCTTTCTGGCTCAGATAAGGAAACCCTTTTATCCAGATGTTTTTGATAGAATAAGGCATAAAGTTGCACTACCAGAATACTGGAAGCAGTAAGAAAATGGTTGCAAATGTGCTCAGAATTTTAAGGATATTTGCAAGTGTTCTTAATTGATTACTAATAGAATTGGGTGGATGAAAAAGATGTTTATAAAGTGAAGCCACATTTTATTAGGCTTTTGAGAGTTTGAAGATGCATGTCAAGTCTAAACTTAACTTTTGAATTTATCTTTGAGCATTTTTTGCTAAGATTATGTTTGCCATCATACTGAGTTTGCTGAGTTGAAAAGGAATATACTTGACTGTTTTGTGGTTGCTGAGGGGAATTATGGGTATTTTGGGAATCAATATATTTGTAGAGAAGGAGAATTGATCTAGGATGGACTTTTTTGCTTGTCTGGTGCCTGAAGTGTTCTCTATAGTTCTCTGGCCCAAGAGGTTTTGTGACTTACTGTGCTATACACAAGCACTTTGTGGGACTTTGGTCAATTCACTTAACCCAATATCATCATTCATTTTCTGAAGGTTCCAGTCTCCTTTTGTAGGTTTGGGAATCGGGGTTTCTAGCTTAAATGCTTAATTATGGATGTATCTCATTTCATTGTGCCCATTTTTGTATATTATATAAAGGCAGAAAACAGAAATGTCTTAAGTTCTCTGTGCTATGAAGGTAGAATGCAAGTATCTTTCTAGTTTTTGTACCTTAGGATATCTGAGATGAAAAGTAGTTTCAAAATAGTAAGTCTTTGCTATATTACAACTTTTTCAGGAGGTTCAAAACCAGAAATGTTGTGTGGATCCCCTTTACCTCCAACTGCCAAACATGCTGGTCGATTAAATCAGGTAAATGTTAAGTGCTCTTCTTCCTGGATCTCTTTAAATATTCTGAAACCCTTGTAAAGGAACTTAAAGCTGTTCTTACTTAAGCTTTCAAGGAGAACATGTGTAATATGTAATTCAGTTTTGTAGGTTCATCAGTATATATGTGTTGTTTATAGGGAATGGTTACACATGAAGAAAAAAAGAAACAAAAAGGAAAAGTACTTTTGAGTCCCCAGACAGGTTTGTATCTCTTTCTTTCAATTCAGAAATTCAGTGTGAAAGCATGCGTTTTCACCTTACTTTCTCAGTCCGTATGGAAACTCTGCCTAACTTGCTGAACGCAGCAGCAGTCTGAACAGGTTGCCAGATAATTCTGAAACCACCTTTTCTTTCTTTTTTTTTTTTTTTAAGCTGGAAAAGCGCATTTTTTTAATTCGTGTTTTGGGAACAAAACTTATAAGGCATGTCAATTCTGTCAGCCATTTGTTCTTTATTTAACTCTGATAGATTTATTTTGCAGAAGGATCTGGTGTTTTATCAATCTCTCTCTTCTCTCCCTCTGTTTTGGCATACATGGGGTTCTGTGTTTCTCTTCAGGAGCAACATGTGGAGCACTTTCTTGTGAGGCTTCCTCAGAATAATCATCTAGAATTCCACATGATCAGCTAACTTAAGAGAGACTATGAAAGCACATCCTTTGATCTGTCAAAATGCGAGAAAGTTAAAATTACACTTACAAGTAGCAGACAGACGATGACATAAAGGCCTTTGTATACGCTCTCTGGATCAGAGACATTTTGTGCACTGTGTTAGATGCATGGTTGCCACTGCAGCTTCCTTACAGAAATTTCACACATTTAACTTGTTAACTGTCACAATGAAGATTTTTCAAGTAACTGTTTTTTTGTTTTTTAATTACTTTGAGTTTTGTGTGCAAGTGCAAACCATTTAGCAGCTTGGGTTTTTCCATGGAATACATAGATCTCTTCTGGGGCATCTGAAGGGAGATTTGAGAAGTCTTTGCAAACTGCTATTAAATATCTCTGTAGGTTTTCAGTTTTATGTGGGGTGGGGAAAAAAAGTCATTGCAAGACTTCTTTGAAGCTGAGTTTGGGAAATTAAAAAAAAAAAAAGCAGTTTGTCCCCAGGCATTTATTTGGAAAAAAAGTAATCTTTTCTGTATTATAGTATTTCCTACTGTCCTCTAGCAGCTGATATTATAAAGTTGATCTTGTGTGCTTTCGTTGCAGTTCAACTTAACAGTAATTTCTTCTTGTTTTACTTTTGTTTGTTTGTTTCTGTCTATGGTGGTGGTAGTGGTGGTTATTGGGTTGGGATTTCTTTGTGTTTTGTTTTGATTTGAAACCTTTAAGCTTTTAAAGTGTGATGCTTTTTTTCCCCCCCTGATCTCAGGCAGCCTTTCCAATAGATATATGACTCAGGGAAAAGCCTCACAGAAGAGGACCCAGCAAGAATCATGAGGGATATGAAGCACTGTTAAATTGCAATACAGTTGCAATTTACTTCATTCTTATACTTAAAAACTTACTTTGGCTAAAGCATCTGGATTCACAGGACAGCAGCATAAATAATCTTCAACCTAAAACACCCATGTTTCTTTAACCTTACTTTAGATTGCTAATAAAGGATTTTAATATGGTGTCATACCATAGACCCCTTGCTCCTAAATAGATTGTCTGAGCATTTTAATAGAAAGCCATGATGTTTTGTATTTGTTTACTAGGTAAATCATATAGATAAATGCAGGTACTGAAAATGGACCAAGGTTTTGTCATTCAGCCTGAGCATTTTAAAATGCACTAAAATTGTTGCAGGCCAAATAAATGTATTTTCTTCAAAATATGATTTTTTTTGAAGGAGCAAATATTATTTATATATGTTGATTGTTAATGAATATTTGTGTAAAAGTGTTTGAAATGCTTGTAGACTGTGCTTGCAAACAGGTTTTTGTGGTGTTTTTATTTTCCCCGTGTAGAGGACTGAAAACACAGTCACTAGTAAACATATGTTAAAGCTGTCTCTGCAGTAAAGCAGTACCAGTGAGATTTTTAGTTTTTTGCCCCTTCTTTGATTTTATGAAATTTAATTTGCTGCTGTGCTTGTGTACAAGGAAGGAGAAGAGAGGAAAAATAAAAAAAATTAAAAAAAAAAGAAAAAGAGACAACTAAGAAACAGGTCAGTCCTGTTTGATGCTGCTAAGAATCTTTTTCATTATCTTGGGGATACAGACATAACTGCTTTATGGAATAGAGAAATGATATATGGCATCTGGGGAAAACATATGTGCATTTTCATAAAATGTGAATGGGATCCTTGGACCAGCCAAGAATTTAAGTAGGTTTATCAACTTGAGCTTTACTTGAAGTCCTTCCAGAGCTGGTAGTGTACTCTGTCTTGTTCAGGAAATAATTACATGGTAAAATTGAAACCACTGTTATTTATGACTTTGAAATAAATAAATAAAATCAAAATCCAGAATTACTTTTCTGTATTTCTTCTTAAGTTGTAGCTTTCAGTATTCCTGACTTAAATGTGGAATGAATCATTAATTTATTGGAATGATCTGTTTTATAAAATGCTATGCTTTTTTTTTTTTTTTCCTTCACCTGTTTTTCGCTAAAGGTGAAGGTTAGAATTTCCAAAGTGACCTTAGGAAGCTAACTCCTATTTTTTTTTTCTTCATCAACATGAAGCCAGCTATCTTTATATTTCTAGATGTTTTATCTTTCTCCCAAAAGATGTTGTTTTTCTTTACCTATTTTCAATCTTAGCCAGCTTCACAAATGGAAAACCATTCCAATTTTGTTCTCTATAGCATGTTATTCATATAATTTTAAGCATTTTTTTTCCCTGAGATTTTCTTCTATACTTCCACATTCATACCCAGAAAATTCACATGCAGGACATTTGCATGCCTCATATATATTTTATTTAGCCTTCTGTTCTGTTGATGAGAACAAAATGTATACACCTCTAAGAGACTACAGCATAATGTTATAGATAGAAGATATTTTTAAGACTAAATAAATCACATTTATGCTACTCAGCACCCTCGCATTGAGATATTTTTTAGTTTTATAGTGAAGCTTTCAAGTGTGAGATTTCTAAAGTCAGTTCTAAATCCTACAGATTACACTTCCAACCTCCAACTCACTCTGAAAATACCTCTTACTTCTGTGGAAACTACAGCAAAGAGTACATTAGCACTGTTTGATAGAGAAATTCTCAGCTACAAAACGCTTCTGTCAAAAGTCACCATCATTAGCTGTGCATTTTCATTGGCAAGCAGGGTTTTGTCGCCGCGCTCATAAAGATGTGCACCAGCAAAGGTGGCCTGCTGTTGTCACTGCTGAAATACACCACATGCCTCACCATGTTCACTTCCACTGCCTGGTCTCCATAAACATTCAGCAAGCACTGCTGAATGTCAGTGGTTGCATTTTTCTGCGTGAAGGATTTCAGTCACGCACCTTTATACAAGGAGGTAAAGTAAACAGTACTGACAGAAAAACTGGTTGCATTTGGACGCTTGCTTCCAGCTTGTACTTAACAAGCATTGCTGACTAAGGCCTCAGGCTCATAGAGCGTCTAAGGCCTTCCATCTCTGAGATCACCAATTCCAACATCAACCCATCAGCAGTATGCCCAATAACCATGTCCCTGTGTCTTAGTTTGAGCTGGGATGGAGCTCTTCAGAGCACCTGGTTCTAGGAGAAAAACGATGATAGCACACTGATACTTATAGTTGCTGTTAAGCAGTGTTGCAAAGAGCCAAGGCCATTCCCAGCAAAGATCCCAAGGATCTGGGAAGGTGCAGAATCAGGACAGCTGACTCAAACTGGACAGAGGATTATTTTGTAGTGTATGGCCTCGTGGAAAGAGTTTTGAAGGCTATGAAAATTCATCACTGCTTTTGCTGTTCAGGGCTCTAGCTGAGCGTGGGTCGGAGGGTGGTGAGTAATTGCCTGTGCAGCACTTCTTGTACATGCTCATGTATATATAAATATACGTATATATAGTCATAAGCGTTATCCTTTTCTCTATCTTAGTGAACAGTTTGATCTTAAACTACTTTCTTTTTTTCCAGTTCTCTCTATCCTTTTGGGAAGGGGGCAGTGGGCAGATGAATGCCTGGTGCTCAGTCATCTGCTGGATAAAAGCACAATACCCTCAGTACCACATCCACACGATTCTTAAATACCCCCAGGGACAGTGTCTACCATCCCCCTAAGCAGCTCATTGCAACATCTCACCACTCTTTCAGAGAAGAATCATCCAACTTGAACCTCCCCTGGTGCAACTTGAGGTCATTCCCTCTCATCCTGTTGCTATTACCTGGGAAAAAAGGGCGACCTATGCCTTACTACAGACTCCTCTCAAGGAGTTGTAAAGAGCCCGGCTGACATATTCCACATTTGCAGAGGGCTGTGTACCTCACGTTGGATATTTGGAAGCATTTTTTTTCTCAGAGTGATCAGGTACTGGCGCAGGCTGCCCCGGTGGCGTTCAAGAAGGGCACAGATGCACTGAAAGCCGCGGCGATGGTGGGTCGACGGCTGGAGTCGGTGTTCTCAGAGGTCTTTTTCACAGTGACTCTATGGTTCTGCAGAGACGAAATTCCCTGTTTCCATCGGACTGTATCTGCATCCCCTGGCCGTCGTTCCTGCGGACACGGACGGTGCGGCCCGGGGGCAGGGCCGGGCCCTGCACGCCCCTTATCTCCGCGCACAAGCCGCGAAGCCTCCTCCGAAACACACCCCACGGGCGCGCGCACGCGGCCTCGGCGCAGCACGGCCGAAGGGGCGGGCCGGACCGCCTGTCCGTCATTCTCGGCTGCCCAATGAGGGCGGATGGCGGAAGCGCGTCGGGCGGGGCGGTGTCGCGGCGTGACGTCGGTGGTGCCCATGGCAGAGGGCAGAGGACGGGGCGGAGGGGCGTGATGGCATCGTCGGTGGTGCGGGCCACTGTGCGCGCGGTCAGCAAGAGGAAGATCCAGGCCACCCGCGCCGCCCTCACCCTGGTCAGTGCCCCGGGCCGAGCGCCTTCGGCCCCCGTTTACAACCCGCGGCGGCGTTCTCGGAGTCGGGCCGGGCGGCGGGGCCTGCTCCCGCGGCGGGCGGCATCGGAGTGACAGCGGACTCGGAGGCGGCGGGCGGGGCGAGGCCGAGCGCCGCTGGGCCTCCGGGGTGGAAAGGAGAACAAGGGTGTGGGTGCGGGCGCGGGCGGGGGGGCGCCGCGCCCGGGGGACCGCGGGCAGCCGGCTAAGGAGCGGCGTCACGGGCTGCGAAGTGCCTGCGTGCCTGCAGACAAACGTAAAGACGTTGTGTGCAGAAAGCGAGGAGCGCGCTGCGCGCACAGAGACTGTCTGAAAACGGAAAGCTAGCCCCAGGGGCTTACGTATCTGAGCTGCTGGCAGTGGGGAGGCGGCAGGCACTCTGCTCGGCACTGCAGTCACGAGGCACTGCTGAGGTCAGGCAGTGGGTCGGCAGCAGGTGGGCTGGCGATGTGACAGGTGCCGAAGGTGACCGTGCAGATGGGGTGCCGGCATGAAGTGTAAGGCATAACTGTGTTGCACAGTGTCAGAATAGGGCTGTGTGTAACACAGTTGTGTGAAATGCTTGTGCAAGCACTCTCTGCAAATGAACAAGAAGTAACGATTAGAAATGATGTGTTTTTGTTTTTCAGACCCCGTCAGCCG
This sequence comes from Lagopus muta, assembly GCF_023343835.1. NCBI lineage: Eukaryota > Metazoa > Chordata > Aves > Galliformes > Phasianidae > Lagopus > Lagopus muta. The sequence goes on along the minus strand of NC_064472.1, from coordinate 40,953,953 downwards.
TCCAGAAGATAAAACAACTTCTTAAAGACCAGCCTGAGCATGTAAGCATACTAGGGCTGTCGTGTTGTGCAGCTGACAGTCACAAAGCACTTCTCACTAACCTAGAAGTCTGAAATAAACACCCAGCAGTTTAGAGATGTTGGGGGCTTTTTTAGAGATAAATGTTTTTTAAGCATTGTTTCTCTATAGAATTAAATGCAGGAGGTAGCTTGCTGTAATGATGTGTCACTGTACAGTTACTGTTGAGATGATAAAATGTGAAACGAAGTTGAGCTTTATTTTTAAGTTATATTTTAATGAAGTCTTCTAATAAGTCACCACTGTGCCACCAGGTGACTTTAGGGCCTTCCAACTGTTGCTTTAAGACATTAGTAATCAGTTTTTGTAGGAATGGTCATTATGAGGTATATAGCTGTAATGTTAGATTATTATCTATTGGTCAAAACATTCATTTTTGTGAGTTGCCAGCCTTTCACCAAATAACTGAGCTTTTCAGAGGAAAGCTCAGACTTGCTTTCTAACCACTATGAAAACAAACACTGTCTTAATGCTTTACAGCAAGTACTATTTCAAGAGAAATATTCTCTCTTAACTTCAGTACAGTGCCCATTGTTTCCTTTTCTTCCTGTACATCTGTAAATAACCAGGCTTTCTCTTCAAAACACAAATGATGGTAAGGAAGCCCTAAGCCTGCAGCTCGGCTGATCAGTCATCCTTGTGTTATAAATGGTGTTCCTGTTTTCCAGCATGCTGCATTGTATCTAGTGTTTCCTGTCGAGAGGTGCTTAGTCAGAGCAGATCACACAGTTTGTCCCACGTGGTGGTATTTGGTAATGTTCTGGTAGATTTTTATTGTAACACAGGTAATATACAGGTATACAATGTACTTCTGTTTAACTAAGAAATAGTGGTTTGCTGAAAATGGAATAGGTACTTTTGGAAGTTTATTGTACGTGAATGGCTTTCTGATTCTATACCACTTTTTCTTAGCTCCTCACTTCTATGGCTGCTCTTTTTCTCTCAAACAAAGAAGGTCATTATGAGAAGCAGTGAGTGATTACAAATACACTGACTGGGTTGGGTTTAACATGGATTAATGTAGTAAGCAAATGGATATATTCGATGTAAGGTAGAGTTTGAGTTTTATGGACAAAAGGCAGCAGGAGTAATGGAGAAATCAAAGTAAATTCTTTCAGAACTTTGAATTGAAGTAGTTTTCTGATGGTCATTAGAGAAAGAGTGTAGAAATCTAGCAACTGCCCTTGGCCTGCCCTCACAGCTTCATAATTAATTAAAATAGTGCCTGAATTAGCATCTGAATGAAGTTTAAATTGAAGTCACAACATTCTGAAATTCTACTGTCTTTATGAGACTGGGCACTCACAGAATTAGCAGTAGTTTATTATCACTTCAAAAGTTGTTTTTAAGAACCATTAGAGCTAGGTGCAAAGTAGCAAATATCTGATGCTTACCATTACCTTTATAATCAATCTTGTAAAAGGAAAAGAAATGCACTGAGCTAGTTCACTTCTGTTCTAGTTCTAGGCTTTGGGTAGGGAAGAATAGATGTCGTCATTTTGTTATCCCACCTACTTTTATTGCAAGGTGTTGAAGAACAGGTTTAAAAAAAGTCATGTATGTTTGTATTTTGTTGTTTTTTTTTTTTTCAGGTAGGTGTGAAAGTAGGTGTTCGTACAAGGGGATGCAATGGACTTTCTTATACGCTAGAATATACAAAGTCTAAAGGAGACTCTGATGAAGAAGTAGTTCAAGATGGTGAGTTTCTGCTGCAGTAGAGCAATCTTATGTGGTTAGAAAGGCGGGTTAGAAATTGTTTTGAGTACTAAACTATAACAAGAGGTCCTAGCTTCCTGATACTGGAGTTGGTGCTGCATTGGTTTCCATATTGAAGTTATCAGTTAAAACCTGCAGCTCTGCAATCTGTAGTTCAGAGGCTGCTGCGCAGAATAACCAGTGTAGCCAATTGTTCATGCTTTTGGAGGTGGTTAATCCTAGGTATTTAGAGAAAAAAAAAATAGAAAAATGCATAAGGAAAGGGATACTTTATCAGCATGCCTAAAACCAGAGTTGGCAAAATAAGGATTTTGTTTTTGAAAAGTCTTCTCTAACTTGTCGTCTTCTTCACTGATCTGTAATTTGTTTCTAATCTGTTCATGCTTTTGATCTTCAAATTGTTTTGTAACAACCATTTCTACAATTTTAACTAAGCATTACTTAGAAAATTGTTTTTGTATGCTGATGTTTAAGCATGCTATCTGATAATTTTGTTGAGAATGCTATAACAGGTGTATTGCTAAAATATTGAAAGTTCCATAGTTTTGTCCAGCACTCAGAAGACTTTCTTTGTGGTCCTGTAAAATAGGGATTTTTACAGAATCCATATAATGTTTGTTTTCGAGAGGTTTCTAAAATATTCCTCTGGTTTTTCTTTTGTTTTGTCTGAGAATTACTGAATTCTCTTGTATTTACGTCCAGAAAAATGAATCTGGCAGAAAAGGAGGAGATATGCATAAGAATGGGATATTGCAATTATTTCCTTATAAATAGTATTCTGCAACGCAGAGACCATGTTATAGCTATGTTATAGATATCTACAACCAACTAATACATTTCATTCTCTTACAAAAAGAAGTAGTTGGGACAAATGACTAAACTGAACTGGAGCACATGAGATCGAGACTGCCACGTAATTCTGCAAGTGCCTCTTGATTTCAAACTTAACTTGCTTCTGGAGTTACCTCTGCTTGACTCAGAGCTGCTCTGGCTTTATAGAGCTGAAAAAACATTTTCTGGTTTGGATCTTAAGGAAGATAAAAGCAGTTCATGTTTCCCTCAGTCAAGAGAGAGACTTCAAGGTCCAAAAACGGACAGGATTTCAGATGTCTCTGCTTTCTGTTTTGTTTGGCTGCTTCTAGACTGATTTCCACTAAAGGCTTTGACTTTAATATAGCTCTGTACTCACCAGGCTGGTGGTTTTGGATTTCAGCCCAAATTTTCTGGCTTTTAGGTAGCAAGTGACCACTTCAGGGATCAGGTCTGTAAAATTTTGCATTAGGTTTAGCCTTCTGTGTTAATTGCTATCAAAATTTTCCCTGAAAATCTGGAGTAACTTCAACTTTGTTGCCTGCGGACTTGTGTTGTTATACCAGTGTGTTTTATCTAAGTTTTCACTGTAATAGAGCAGCTTTCTGGCAGTTGCTTATATAACTTAACCAGTTCTCGCTGTTGTTCACTGATGTTATTTCTGTTATCTTCTACTCTATAAACAGCTGAAGCAACCTACTCACAGCTTTGCATGCCTTAGAAAAGGGATCTCTTTCTGGTTCATAAGATGAACTACTACTAAGACTGTTATTCAGATTTTATAGTAGGATAGAAAGTGCAATGGAAGAGTGTCCCAGGTTAAGGAAAAAGAAGCTGTGTTGATGGTCTTCAAATTTTGCTTCTAGAAATCTGAAAGTTAACAATTTCCCTTTCATTTGAAATACAACTCAAAGTAAACAATGAATGATTTTGCTCTATGTAAATTTGTTTTTCTTTGTTGTCTTCAAGGGGTTAGAGTGTTTATTGAGAAGAAAGCACAGCTGACACTTCTAGGAACTGAAATGGACTATGTAGAAGATAAATTGTCCAGTGAGTTTGTCTTCAATAATCCAAACATTAAAGGAACATGTGGCTGTGGAGAAAGCTTTAACATCTGAAATCTCAGGACTACTTCTTTGACTTTAAACATCACAGGACACTTGCTTTTTGGCTTTCAGAAGTAGATCAGTTTTCTTCAGATCTAGGGTGTGTGAAGTCTGGACACCACTAAGAAAAATAAAATTGAGTCGTGTTGAGTATGTAAATTGTATGTTAAATTGCAGCACTGATGTATTTATGCTGTAACTTGTGATGAGTTGGAATCTATAAGGTAAGAACAGTAAGTGCTATCGTAATGTCACTGTGCTTTTACATGCCAAGGAAATAAAACACTGCTGTTCTTTTCCTTTGCAGTTTTCTTTGTTCACTCAGCTCATTCCCCATCCAAAACTGATGCAATTTGCAAAAGTATGTTGCCAGTATTCTGGCTTGATTTAGGGGAGGAAAAAAAAAATCACCATTTATGGGTGTTTTATATACACGGGCATACAGTCTTCAGCTTATAAGTTCACTGATTATGTAAATGCTTACTTTCCTTTCTTAGATTTCTGATACTTTCATGTTTTTATGTGTAGGTTTTCTGGAACTTACTTTCCTCTAAATCCAGGGAAGTCAAAAAAGAAGTTTGTATATTAGTGTAGTGGTAGGCTGTTGTAGTACTGCTTGTAGAAATAATTAAAAATGTGCTAACCAAATTTTAATCCCATTCCTTGCCTAGTTGAAGTCACAGCCTATGTTGTACTTAGTGATTTTCAAAAACATAAAATATATTCAGGTACTGGAATGCTGAAGCAGGATACAGCCCTTGTTCCTCACATTTCTGTTGTTTATCTTTTGTGGCTTAAATTGCAGAGGTGTTAAAACTCAAAATTTTGATTCTGTGTTCACAGAGTATGTTTGTATTCTCACCATGCTATCTGTCTACCAAAGCCACAAGCTGCTTTTTCTGCAAGAGGAATCTTCTTTTTTTTTTTTTTTAACCAGGTGTGCTACTCATTCTGTTAGAACTCTAAACTCTGCTTAGTAACTATGTAGCACTAGAATTTTTCACTTTAAAAGCTTACAGTAACTTGTATGTAACAGCTAGCCAAGGGTTAATTTAGTTACAGGAAACAGTTTATCATTTAAAAAAAAAAAAAAAAGCTTTTATTGAGTAATTGTTTTAAAAATAATTGTCAGTAATTAAAAAAAATATATATCAGATTATTCCTAGTCAGATAATTCCCTTTTTGAAGCAGTGTTTTTCAAGCTGATGATCTTCCACTGGAAATCAGGCACAAGTGTAAGCTTTTCTCTCGTCCTTCCCAAAGCTGATAGAAGAAAAGTACAGGTCCATCCTTTTATCTCTAATTTCCCTGATTGTCTAAAGAGGGCACTGTGCAGCTAAGTTATTCCCTTTGGTAGACAAGACAGTAACTTGTTAATCTGGGAAACTAACCTGAACACTTAGTCAAAAGACTGGGAATAGAAAGTGGAGGATTCTGGGGACTGGGCTCTTAGCATCGTGTACGCTTGCCTGTGAACAACTTGTCAGTTGTGGCATGCTACAGATGTAGAATTGCAGCCAGTTAGATCTGGCTTGAGAAAATATGTAGAGGCAAGAATAAAAATGAAAAACTTAAAACACTCTTGGTATGTACGGCGTAGGAATTGGAGGCCAGAATTTCCAGAGCTATGGTTTAATATTAGATGCTTGAATTTTAGTTGTATACTATGTCATCTTCTGATATAAAAACTCTTTTTAATAGTCAACTATTATACACAGTTACTTTTCTCCTGAATTACTTTATGAAATAACTGGCGTAACACTGGTTAGGAATTTATAGTGCCGTAAATCCTTTCATCTTGCCAAACAAAAATCTGGTTAATGTGATAGTATGTCTAAAACTCCAAGCTAAGGGTGTTTCTTCAGATTACGTTTCTATGCTCCTTGCTAGCAGATACAACTATGAATGTAGTAACACTGGTGTTTGCTAAGAGTGCTTTGACTTGTTTCACTTGTTTTGGTGTGCATTTGGTTTTGGGGATGTTTTTGGACCTGTGCACACACATTAATCTTCTTCATGTGTTTTGTGTATATGCCTCGAATGGAAATTTGCTTTTTCATACTCTCATGAAATAATCTTTTAAAACGTGTTAATTTACTGACACATAACGCACAGTCTGTTAAAATAAGCTTCTGCTTATGTGCTATTTACTGTTATGTAGGCACATGGTTTTGTCAGTTGATACAATTTTGTGCAATACTGTATGTAGAGTTCTGAGTTACAATAATAAATATTTGCCTGTTGGTAAATGTGAAAGATTTCTATCTTGATATGATTCTGTTTACAATAATGAATATGGGGTAGAGGACTTGGCAGAGAATTAGACTTGTATGCCTGGATTATGAAATAGATACAATATTAATTAACTGAATTAATAATTCTAAGAAATATGAACAGTCTCCATCGCCTTCTCAGAATTTGTTGATACAACTGTGTATTCACAATGCTGGAGAGAAAGAACCAAGTCTTTTTTACAGTCAGGGGGCTGGAAATGCAGCAGCTGTCTTTCTGTTGTAGAAACAGAACTTGGGGGGGAAAAAAAAAAAGCAAAACCCTAAAACAAACAAACAAAAATTTTTGCACTCCAAGTCACTCCTGATCCACTCCTTTTCGTAGTTCTCTTTGGATGTCTCAAGAAGGAGGACAGCTTGTTCAGGAAAACCTTAAACAGTTCAGTGTACAAATCATTTTGGCAACGAATGACAGCACAAAATGAATTTGAACTAAAAAAGTAAGACACAGGTGGTAGGACTGTAAAATCTAATGTCAAATAATTATTGTTCTGTGTGTGTTGGAATCCTATCTGCCAGGCTGATTATGTTTGTTTATCACTGTAATTGTTATTCTTCCCATTTATTTAAATGGGCTTCTTTACTAGCAGAAAAATTCCTGAACTATTCCACTTGTTGCTAACGCTATATATATATATATATATATATATATATATATATATATATATATATATATATATATATATATATAGTGTTTTATATATATATATATATATATATATATATATAGTTAGCATATATATATGTAGAATATATATATATATATTTTTTTTTTTTCATTAAGCAGGTAATTCTTTTATGTTACTACAATTCTGCAGTCTCTCTGTAGGAATCTGTACTTGTCTCATGTGGCAAAGTGTGTATTTATGTATTTGTTCCAGAAGAGCTCTGAAAAGATTACTTGAAAAATTACTTTTCAGCATGACTGGCTTTTTATCTGTAAACACACAGTTTACAGATAAAGATGTAAAGCCATACAGTGAGAACTTTGGCCTTCTCTTTTCCTTTCTTGTTCTTTTAAGATATGTGAGGAATGCTGCTTTGTGAAGGCGAGCTAAAATGCAAGGACTTAGCAGAGCTCCACATGCACTTAGGTCTGAGTGGCATTAATTGTAGTTGTTTTCAGCAGGAGATGGCATTTTCCTTAAAGATTCACTAAGGGAAAGTTTATTTGCTGAATTGAAGCAAGCTCTTTGCCATCATCTCTTACTGTCCCTTTCAGTGTGTTGTTTATTTAACCTGGGTGTACCTTCTCTGGTAGCAGTGCTTCTCAAACTGTGGAATCTGTGTTCCTAGATCAAATCGAGGAATGCTAGCCACAGTGTCCTAACCCCTGCTTCTTTTAATAAACGTACAGCTCTGTTTCATGGGAACAGATAGTTACTGCCATAGGGGGGCAGTAAGTTTACTGCAATTACTGTTCATTCAAAATGAGAATTGCCTCTGCCTGGTTCCCTGGTTGTTTCCTCTTGTATTTCATAGAGTACTTTTTGCTGATACTGATGGAAATGATTGTGTTGTTCACCCTTATTTCTGCTCTGTTCTGTTTTTCTTGTCTGTTTCTGAAGGATACATATGGGTGCAGGTAAGCAGAATGCCAAATCACTTTAAGACCTCCAGATGCAAAAAATAAGAAAGAGCAGAGCATTTATTTTGCCAACAAGCTTTTTCTATTGGTTTTCTTTCCATTTGTCTCCTTGCTAGTAGTGTGCTAGTGTACTTGATTAACATTATATCTAACTACAGATTTCTGCGGATATATTCTGATTGTCAGCTTTAACCTCCAAATGCTGGGATTGTGTGATCCAACAGGATGAAGAATCTCATGTAATAGTTAAGTCTCCATTCACAACGGTACTCTCATCCTCTACACCTTATTTATCTGGATTTTAGCTATTGCACAGTGATTTTATTACACATGGTTTTAATCAAAAGTTCCTTCTTACTGAAACTAAATCTAGACAACAAGAATAAGTTCCCTTGGCTAATGAAATGGGAGAGCCTCCAAAAAAAATGGAAGTAACCTGAATAGCTGAATTCATTACACAGAGATTTCCAGCCAGATATATCCTTGTTTTGACCATGTGTTTTAATCTTTAATTTGTTCATAGTGAGTCATCCATGTAGACCTTTAATTCCTAATCACGATATTCTAAATCAATACTAAATTGTTGTATGGAGAAGCAAAACTGTTTAAATTTTGCTGTTAATTATACTCGTTATTTTTCACTGCAGTTGTTTCATATTAAAAGCTTAAATGCAGGCAAGTATTAAAATAAGGAGAAAGGTGCTAAGAAGCTTAATGTTGTAGGATCTTAGGAAGAGCACAGGTAGTAGGGAGTGAGAAATAGTCCCTCCTTGTCGTCCTTCATTTTCACAATAAATTTGTGCAGTGTGATCCTCCCTTTTTCAAATTAGAGCTGGTTGAAATATGTTGTCAGAATTTGTTTTCTAATGAATATCTAACGAATAATGCCCCCTCACTAAATAAATTAATAGAAAATCCAGTGCTTGGGTGTGAATAGTGACAGTGCAAAACTGCTGTTTGGAAACTTTGTTGAGAATGTAAATTGTGCTTCTTTTCCTTGAAATGAATTTCTTCCTTTGCTATTCAAGCTATGAATGGAAGTTCAACCAAATTGGCCAGCTGTAGCAGAGTTTGCTGAAGTGCTTTTAGAAATTACTGGTATGTTTGTATCCTCTGTTTGAGGCTGCTACTGCTACAGCAAATTTGTGAACGAGTGACTGAACATCAACTAGTGAGGCTGAGTTTGTGTTAACAAGTTGCATTTTGCCTGTCAGTACAAGGGAGGAACCCATGTTCCCTTGCTGAAATATTGGAAAGCCGCAATACAGCAATAAGCAGAGGTAAAGTGATAGCCAGAGATATCTGCCCATATCCTATAGGGAGCCTGAAATGCCTGCTATGAGGTACGGTGCCTTCTACCCTGTTCTGTGCATGAACAACCTCTGTTTTCTGCAATTAATCCAGAGTGTTTGTGCAATCCTTAAATCCAGAGGCTGTTGCACATTCAATAATATCTTTGCCATCCTCATTATGGGTATGGTCCAGAACTGTGAAGCGGTATATAAAGTCTCAAAACACCTGTCATGAACTCCAGGTTTTGATCACTTCAAGGAAAACTGTTCACATTAAGTGCACATGTGCCTTCCTTTGAATGAAATTTGTGCTGCCTTGGCTGTCATAAAACATAAGGCTAGAACAGCCTTATGCTATGAGTAGACCCCTATGACTCAATAAAGAGGCTCTTCATGTAGCACTTCTGAAAACAATACTCTTGGTTTATTATTAAATTGAAAAACCTTTTCTAGAAAATAGCAATCTGGTGGGAAGCTGTCTGCGCTGTGCTTTGCACGAGGAAGTTCTGTGGAACTGTGGAGGTGATGGCTTTGCTTCTGCTCAGCCGCCACCCCAAGCTCCACCAGTTGAAGAAACTTCCCTATGGTCTACCTGCTGTGGAATGGAAATCTACAACTCACCACTGTGCTCCTAACTCCCCAGAAGGGGGGTCATGTGGATCTGGTTAAGCAAACTTTGTTTGCAAGTATACGGTTGGAGATGCTGGCTTAGCATCTGCGCCTAAATCTGGTTTGCTGGACAGAACAAAGAGTGATTTCATGAGATACAGAGATGGTTCTAGTTGAGCAAAACAACAAACTGAGCTCAGATTACAGTGTACAGAAAAAGGAAATGAAGGGGTGAGAGGACACCTTCTGGGTGGGACGGCTGATAGGTAAACTGAGAAGAATGTGAACCCTGAGAACCTCAGGCAGCGGGTAGAGAGGGAAGGACTCATTGGTACGGGGGTAAAAGAGGGGCTGCGTCCGCTGGTACTTTGGGAGATCCATGAGGTTATGCCCCAGTGGACTCTCCATCGATTCTAACAAACAAGTAACGCAGCCTGACGAGGGTGCTCTCAGCGGTGAGCGCAGCCAGGGGGCAGGCGGATGTTTCACTCGGCGCCGCGCTTCCGCCTTTCCGAGTGCCGGGATGGAGGCGGTTTGATGCGCAGTGTGTGACCGGGCCGTGGCGGCCCGCAGGCGGTCATTTGAGGGGGCCTCTGCTGCCAGGACGCGGGCAGCAGGAGAGAGGGGGTCTTGTGTGTGGTAGGAAAAGGGAAAGCAAGGGAAAAAGAATGAAGCCAGCAAAGGAAAAAAAATATATATATATATAGTATTTTGGGTGGATTTGGTATGGAAATTTCTTGGCCTGGGAATCACCTTGCAAAAACTGTGAGAAATGCTGCCCTATGTGAGGTTTTAGACCGGCAGGCAGAGCACCGTTGTGCATGATGCAGAAGCTCCATTGTTACTTCACAGTTCGCTGGGAAGTAAGGAGTGAATTTTGGGTGTTTGCATTTCCCTGGAAGTGTTTTCCCCACTTTTGCATCTTTTAATTTGTAATTAAAATTGCTTTACTTTTTTCAGTGTAGTGAAGGCAAATGGATCAGACTGAGGACGGTATGCTCCCCGAAGATATGGATCAGAAGCAGTCATCCTCTGTGGGCTGGAAAGTGAGAACTGTAACAGTATAAAGACCATTTGTAGGCTTTCTCTGCCCACTTCCTTTATCCTCAGGGTTGTTTTGCTGTGTTTTTTTCCCCTTGTTGATGTTTTCTTTGTTTCCCCCCAAAGAATTCCCTAAGTATTCTACGGTACCTGGTACCAAATTATTATTTTTATATTATTACACTGAAATGCTCTTTGCTATATCCAGTGGACCTGACAGAATGAGAAGACATGCTTGGCTTTAATGGAATGGTGCTTTGCAAGAAAATACAGAGAAACTTTTTTTTAAGCATCGCAAGTACATTTGTGCTGAATTTTTGTAGCAAAAAGAAAAAAACAGTAGTACCAGAATCCACAGCAGTTGAACATTTCATGATCAGTATTTAGCATATGAATAGTGTTTTAATTATGTCATTTGTTCTCATTCTTGAAAAGAAAGAGGTATTTGTTCATGCTGTAAATCAAAAAGATGAATTTGTTTCTCATTTGTCCTGTGTGCATCAGTGCATTTGATGAGAATACCAGTAAGAGCAAGGTGTCTTAATCTGCTTTGTCCTTTACATTATATGCTCTTTAATACATGTTTATCTTAATAGAAGCAGCTCTCTTGCTTTCTTCTGTAAATTTTGAGTGCTATTTGAATAAAACAGAAAGCCATTGCAATCCCAACAATAGGCATTTTACCTCAAGTAATTTTTATTCTGAGTGATGCTACTTACTTTTCTGCAGAAATTATCAGTCTCTTTGAGCTTTCAGTAAAACAGAATGACTCAATGCATAATAGTTGGATGCACTGGCCATTTTGTATATGACAACAAAAAAACAGCACATCTTTTTCATTATTTGATGCATCATCTTTGCAACCTCCTATGTAATAAACTGATTGGCCTTAGGTACTGGACATAAGCTGAGGCATGCAAAAGGTTACAGATTCCCTAGACTCATTTACTTACTAGATTCATTTATTTACTCTTAGTGATCTGTTTTATACACATAGCCTATGTAGCTGAACACACTGTTCCCATCAAACTACATTTCAAAATCAGTTTTGGACAGGTTTATTTATCGAGGCATGAAGTGAAAAATAAGAGGATTTTTCACATTGTCTTCTACAGCCCATTCCAAACAGTAGAAAAGAAACTTCTATGCATGTTCATGCAAATCAGTCCAAAGGGAACTGTCATCATTGTGAAGTGCTGGGATCCCATTTGTTGGTTCTCACATAGTCGTCTTGATTTTATCTTCATCTATAGTCACTGAGTATATGGGTTACGAGAAAAAAGGGAATAGACTCTTGAGCAGAGTATGTTGTGATAGGACAAGGGGAAATGGTTTCAAACTGATAGTGGAGGTATAGAATGGACATAAGGAAGTAGCTTTTTACATCGTAGCTGGTAAGGCACTGGGACAGGTTGCCCAGAGACATGGTGGATGCCCTGTTCTTGGAGACATTCAAAGCCAGGCTGGATCAGGCTCTGAGAAACCTGACCTAGTAGTAGGTATCTCTGTCCAATGCAGGGGAATTGGACTAGATGGCCTTTAAAGGTCCTTTTCAATTCACATGATTCTATGATTCTATAAATAATTTTTATGGTATGCTGATGTTGTAGGATTTTTGTGGGAAGGATGTTTTGTATTGTATGAAGATCACCAGCTACCAAACTATGACGCATATCAAAACTTGTAGTCTATAAACAGTGGTAGTATTAATAAAAGAAGACATCCTAGTCCTCCACAGAACTTATTTTTATAGTTATGAGTATTTTCATTAATGTGGAAAGTTTCCCTGCTTTTTTTCTTTTTTCTTTTCAGGTGTCAGAGTTGTTATCTTTCACAAATATCAAAAATGAGCGGCAAAATTACCTTTCACTTCTGGAGCAAACACACATTTCTCTCTTCCATACCATGCAGTCAGCAGTAAGATCTAATGACTGGGATGCTGCAGCACGTAGCAAATGCAGCTATCTTTGTAAGAAATCTATTAGTAGTAGTTGTTCACAAACAGGTATTGCAAAGGAAAATGCTGAGTCATTAAGAATAGGAATGAGAAGTGCAGACAGCTCCATATCTGAAGATGCCAGACAGCTGTCTAAATCAAAGCCAGAAGTATCTGTTTCTGGAGGACACAAAAAATACTATTCTAGTGACTCACTGCAAAAATATATTTTCCCTTACGTGTTTTTGATCAAAAATTGCCTTTCTATGCCACTTTCTTTGATCCAAGACAAATGTTTCAGTGGAGAGATATTATGCAAAATACAGTATTTAAGGAAAGAGAAAAGGAGCACGCCAGCATCAGAGACTCCTGTTTCCAAATTACATGCTTCTGAAGGTGCGTAGTCTGTACTGGTACTTATATATGGCTCAGAATAGCTCAAATGGGAATTGCTAAGAACCATGGAAGAAAAAAAAATTGAAAGAGGAAAATAATTGAGACTGAATTTCTAGATAAGGCTCCTGAATGTGAAAATTCAGGTATTATACTCTGAAATAATTTCCAAATAATAGAAGCATGAATATCTGGGACATGGAAAAAATGTTTGCTAAAGCAAAAGAAGGCAGTCTGCTACCTTAATTTACACCAAACATTTATTTATGCAGGCACATTTGATAATATTAGTAATTGGTCCTTACAGGCTTTTTAGTTGTTCCCGATGTTGAATTGAATTCAGTGGGAATTCTGGCATGGATTTTGTGAAAGTTGAGTTTGTGGAAACTGTTTTCTCCTCACTTAAACAAAGCAGTGGATTTTGCTCAGTAACAGGTTCAATAACTCTTGAATTACTTTTTATATTTTTTTAACCTTACGTCTGCTTTGAAGTATAATAACAAGGTTTTTATGGATTTGCTACATCTCATGGCTTGCATACATGGTAAACATTCTGCCTGGAGAATCTCACACTAGAGTACTTTGCTCCCATGTGGCAGAATACAAAATGTGAACCAAGCTGACGCTGTTCACGTATCTCACCCCTTCTCTCCATTGTCATAGCTTCAATGTACTTTACAGCCTCGTACTAGTTTTTCCTATCTTTGTGTGTGTTTCTCTCTGGAAAACACTAGTTAATGGTACTTCCCGGATAACTAAGGAGAAATTAAATCCATCTTTATATCTTCTGGATTCTCAGATAATAGCCTCAAGTCTCTAAGAAATGACTTGGAGGAGATAATATGATTTCCACTGTTAAAATTTTTCTAGGTGCATCAGATTGGAGCTGAGGACTGTCAGAGCATCCACCCCTTTACAGCCCTCAAGAAGCAGACAAGTGTTCAAACTAGTTTGAGTTGGTTCTTATGTTTTATCTGTTGAGATGTTCCTCACTGGCCAGCAGTGACAAAATTGATGCCTAGATCGCCGAAGACACTTTAATGTGGAAAAGGATGAAACTGTTTTGTTCAGCTCAAACAAGACATGCAACCTCAGCAGCATTAGTACGAGCATGTCTTCACTAATCTGTCAGCAATTCACATCTGTGAGAGCATGCAGCTGCTAAGTACTGACATCTAGTCATTTTTGGCCTAGTGAATGTGGCTGGCAACATGGGTGTCCAACAGTGATGATGATATGTGAAATAATTTTCCTCTTGACTTAGTAATCTTTAAGAATCCCTCTATACATATAAGTGGAAGCAGGACAAGACTTACTCATTTTGTTTAGTTCTTCTTAAAAACAACAACAAAACCAAACAATATTGGCAGTGATCAGCTGATCATTTGGGTCCTAGAACTCAGCTTAAATTACAGCATGCAGATGTCAGTGTTCATGCCTTGTTGCAGTGTACTCCTAATTATTTTAGAGAAGAAGTTCTATTACATGTACATTAACATAATACATACCTTATTGCCAGTGCCAGAAATACCATACGTTGTCTTCCATGACCTGAGGGAACTGCAATGGAAACTGTATAAAGGCATGGTGAAGAGGAAGAAGTCCAGCCGAAATTTTTGGAGACAAGCAAGTTACGGAATTTCTACAATACTAGATGGAACGGCTGTGAAGACACACTACAACCTCCCTTTGATTTTTAAAGATTCAGTAATTCTGTCAGCTTATCCTGCATATCCTGTTCTACGTCTTGAATTCAAAAGGGAATAACTGCAGCTCAAAATAGGAAGCGAATAAAACTGCAAGTGCCTTAGGCAATTAAAAAATTATCATTATTTTTAGTGTTTCTTTAGTCTGTAACAGTAGCTTGAATTTGAGCCTGAAGCATAACATTCTCACACTGTACAAACACAACATGATAAGCTGACTTTTCTCCCCAAAGATTTCATTTCTCCATGAAAGTGGTACAGGATATAAATGTCAGTCTTCATGAAAACAAAGTTCACTTATTTCTCTGCCTGTTCTGGAGCATAATAAGTAGCTGCTTATGTAAAAACATAATGTATTTTCCTGTAAACTGTAATTCTCAGTCTAGGGAGTCTGGCTCAGCTAACTGCTATCTAAGATACCCCAGTCAGGGTGTTCCCAGAAATAGGCACATTCTAGGTAAATTAGCCCATTTACCTTGCTGTCAGAGTAAGGCATTACCTTACTCTGCCCTGCCCAGAGTAAGGAACTAAAATCTATCTATCCTTTCTTTCTCTGCATTTTATACCTCTCTCTCTCTCTGCTTTTTTTTTTTTTTTTTTTTATTTGGCACTTCTCTACTCTCTTCTGCTTTTTCTTCAAATCACACAAATTCTTAGGTACTTTTTAAATCACCTTTGCTGTTGATGCCTCTTCTTGTCAGTCATCAATCAGTGTTTGCTTGCAAATGCTCAGGGAGCAGTCCTCCTTTCTGTTTGTTTTACATCAGGGGTCAGCTTCCTAATTGTATTCTGTCCCCCTCTTCCACTCTCCTTCCATGCATCAGACTCCTTTCATTTATGATCAAATTCATTCCATTTTGATTATGAATGAGATGGCTCTGCCAGACCCACAAGTCTCCAAGTGTTAGCAACACCTTTTACTTTCCTGGTTGCCACTGCTAATGAGTTTGTCCAGTGGTGTAGCCTTTCCAAAAAACTCCTGTCTTCCAGTTGTCCCAGTCAGCTCTTCTCCTCAAGCTACTCTGATATAGGTTGGTTTGCTTAGCAATAGGGATTAGTACATTATTTTAAGAACCAATGTAATAGTTTAGCAAAAGGAATCCATAAGTGATAATTCTGCAACTTCCCATTTCAACTTTAGTGGGTGAACAGTCATGTTTTTCCTCAATAATTCTGCACTGGGGACATAATAGAATACTTTTATCTTTGCCTCAATGATTTAGCTGCATAGAAATGCTGGAGTCACAATGGAATACTTTTATCTTTTGCCTCAAAACATGCAAGGACATTTTCCTCTGGTTCCACAGACATTGTTTTAAAAAGTGGTTCACTATGGCCTAAGCAATGGAAATCTTCCAAACTGAGGAAAAGTGAATGAAGTGAGTCAAAGGGCTCAGTGACGAAGCTGACGTTGAAAAAAAGGGGAAGAAGTAGGTGGGCACTCAACCACCCTAAATACCACTGAGCATGCCCAAGGGGACATTAGTACATGTCTGTGAGACCTTGGAAAAGAGTGAGTACGTTTGCCAAAATGCTGCGTATGTGTATCTTAGCTGTATAAATGTAGAACCTGAACTCTGAGAGTGCACGCTTTCTTGTCAGTTTGCCCAGTGTGCATCGTGAGGAATAAAGGAATGCCACTTTGTAACACCACAGTGGAGTTAGAGATTTCTTCATGGATTTCAGATGACAATTTAGTTTTCCATTGCCTAACGTGCTCTTCCGTCTTCTCTTCTGCAAGCAAGTTATACCCTGGAGATACAGGTGACCGTTGTATTTACAGTTGACATTTGGTTGTAACAGAAAACGAAAACAGCCATTTATTCATGGATGAGATGCTGAGCGTGGAAACCCTGCTGCTGCACCAGATGGTGTTTACAGAGTTACCTAAAGAACAGGTGAAGTTGCCTTTGCGACCCTGCCGTAGTCATTCTCATGGAAATCCCACTGTGTTAGAGCTAGGTAAGTATTCCAGACTTACTCTAATGCTGTAAATTATTTCTCCCAGTTGCATAAGGCTTGTGAGAAAGAGCTGAGTGAAATACTCATCTTGCTTCTACTTTGCACAGCTTTTGTTGTATCCTCACCGAGAGGCTGTCTGCCAGGTGGTGGTAGTGCACTACTTTGTTTTTCTTTTTCAAATATCTGATCTGAAACCTATCAAAGTTAATGAAAACTTACAAGCTTCGATAGGAAGACTAAGAATATAAACCATGAAATTGATTTCTTCTGATGTCCGAAAGATCACTATTCAATGAGTTTCCTGGCTATTTTCTGATAATAGCTGTCCCTGCTTTTGAGTTACAGGTTGAAAGGACACATAACTTGATTCCCCAGAGACATGCTGCTGGGAGAAGGCACAACTTCAGAAAAAGTGCATGCAAAAGTATACTAAGTGAAGAAGGATAATAGAAATTTGCTATTTTGTTTAAAAAGAAGGCCTAGGCTGCCCAAAATCAAGACTATATCAGCTTCTGAAAAATCTTGCATTGCATGCCTGGTGGTGGTGTCACACTAGAGACACGTCGAACCTTCAGAAAATGACTGAAGATGATAAGGCACATACTATATTTCTACTCCTGAGTAACACACTCAAAAACTGAAGTTTGATTTAGACCATTTCACAGTACTGGAACAGAGCTTGTATCATAAATTAAAGCTCACACAGATATCAGAACAAAAACTTTTAAAG
This sequence comes from Lagopus muta, assembly GCF_023343835.1. Classification (NCBI taxonomy): domain Eukaryota; kingdom Metazoa; phylum Chordata; class Aves; order Galliformes; family Phasianidae; genus Lagopus; species Lagopus muta. The sequence continues at coordinate 40,936,695 of NC_064472.1, read as the reverse complement.
CAAAAGCAAACAGCAATTACAGTGCCACTGCTTCAGGTTCACTCCTCTCACAATGGTTCAGTGTCTGTAACTTGTGGAGGACAGATCTGTTTGTACTAAACAAACATTTCATAATGCAAAGAAGATCCACTTAGGTTGTCTTTATTTGTGATGATTAAAATTCTTCAATGAGCTAAAACAAGTTGTATCTTTAAATGGCTTTTGAAAAATTATTGGATGGAAAAGGAATGAGAGGAGGAAGGCAGTCTTAACTGTATTTTGTATCAACATTTTTGATGTAATGTTTTTTATAGTGAGGAATTAGGTACAAATTATTCCAGCATCACTACTGAAACTGAGTACCAAAAGCTACGTGGGGGAAATATCTTTGTTAATGCTTTCAACATCTTCTACATCTTTTGGGTAGTAATAGGCAGGAGCTGTTACACTTTATTTTGTTATGCCTATTAGAAGCTGTGAGACCCCAACTATCAATGATGGTTGTGTTAGTGGATGTTTAATTCTGAAGTGCTCTATGCCACTCAAGGTGCTGAAACTGGCTCATCTCACTCTGCCACTGCACTGATCAGGGAAAGTTGCAGTCTAATGTGCATCATTGAATTCTGCTATGCAGCAAGATTATTAGAAGTTAAATCTCTAAAGCTGATCTTAAACCTCTCCTATTGTCATCTATTATACTCCCCTCAACCCCTCAGGTCACTTTAATAAAGTTTATTTAGCTTTCTGACATTTCAGGCTTAAAAGAACAGCATGGGTTCTCATTGAGGCATGTAGAACACTTCAAACAAAAAGCATGGGGGAGATCTGTACTTTTAAGGATGCCTATGTCTGACCTAATAACGTGCCAACACCAGCTTTCTTTGATCCAAGACCAGCACTGTAACAGCTTGCTTAATTAGAAATGGCTGTACTATGGTAATGGTTTGTTGTTGTTGTTGTTGTTGTTTTGCGTTGTTTTTTTTTTACCCTCACATTTGGAGCACAGCTTCACCATACAATAATATCATGGAGGGAACAGAGGACAAGGTTCTTTCTGAATTGCATATAAAATGTAAAGCCAAGAACATTTCGATCTTGGAAGGAAGTTGCCCATCCCATCAGAGCTTTTTTATCCTTACTGAAAGCTTGCATTATCAGGCAAGAATAACATGCAGTGGTGCCATGATGCAGCAGAAGTTTTCTTCTGTTACGCAGTGAAATAGCAACTCACCTTGTACAGATTTGCTAAAATGTCTAAGAAGTTACGGTGTGTAGCAATTTGTTCTGGCATATAGCAAGTTTCCATAGATTTTTCATCAATTGTTTAGGTGAAGCTTGACAGTGCCACTGTGCTACATTCACGCACTTGCTCAGAAATTGCAGCATGGCTTTCAGTGGTTATTCTCAAACGTGCAGTGACTCAAACTGTGACAGTGAACAGGGGAGTGCTTTAAAGCACAGTGTTTCAAAAACCTTTATGATGTCATGTCAGTTTTTGTTATTTTCCCAGCGTACAGGTAAATATTCTTGTCTTGCTAGCTGTAGCTTCATAGTGTACTTCTATTTTTGTTGACATGGTAGCTTATGATTTCTGTTGCATTATATGTTACACATAAACACACCGGACATCAGCAGCTAAAAGGCAGGCATAGAACCTTAAATATATAAATAGGGTTACATATAAAAGACTATCATACTTATCAGTTATAAGTCTTGTGCAATGCAGATGTAAGGCCCTGTGTTTTCTGGGAGAGCTACAAAGTATAGGAATGAATGCCAGTTCTTGAAAAAAGTGCTACATCTTGAAACAGAAGTTGGAGATAACGGCACAAATCACAGCAGATACGCAGAGATTCACAAAAGAAGATTTTCTTCCAAATGCCTCATTGAATTGTCTTCTGTACTGGGGAAAAGGGGAAAGAGAAATCTTCAGATGTAATGACCTGGAGATGTCTTGGATCTTCTTTCTCATCTGAAATGGCAGCCACTCACAGGAGGTATAGGAAAATGTAACACAGCTAGCTAACAAACCTTTGGGGTGAATGGCACACAGATTGGAGTACTGCTGGGCCACCACCGCAAAATAAGTGAGAATATTTTCTCTCTCCCACATCCTAGAAGATTCTGGGGGCAGCCAAAAGTCTGTTGGCAGCATATGAAAAATAATCAGTGCAATTAGTCCCCTGCTTCTCAGGCACTGAGACAGTTTGTGCTGAGCTATTCTTCAAAGGGCTGTTGCATTCTAGTCTTCAGTGTATTATTTCAACCGCATTATTTTTAGAGCCTTCTAGTCTATAGAAGCCTATGAATGTTGGATTAGAGCCAACTGCTTTCTACAAGAGGTGGCCACAAATTGCTGCTCAGGCTTGTGCATGGGCTGACATGCAGATCAGATGAGCTCTGAGACTATTTTGGGTTGTATGTGCTTTTATGTGCTAAAGAGCAGTCAGCTTATGAAAAGTGCTTGTGTGTGGATTAGCATCAGAACTAAAGTAGTCCATGGCTGTGCAAAAGAATACAAATGAATTCCAGGAGTTAGTCTTAGCAAGCCAAAAGCAGGCAGAATAGCAGAGCCCTGACCATAGCAGGGCTTCTACTGCATGGCTCCTTCCAACATAAAGCAACAGGACCACATCTTTTGTCATGCACCATATCTTCGCGATTGCTGCTCTGAATAGCCTTTTGCCTGCTGTTTCCTAAACAAATTCAGTGATAGTTTTAGCATTGCAAGCATTATTCTTTCTACCACTGCTTCTCTGTGTATCAGCAGTCCCCTTAAAATAATCTAATCTAGGGGAAAAACAGTACATAATATTGAACAACATTTCTTCTCAGTGGTAACTGAGAAAGAAATGGTGGAGGAAGGTCCCAGAAAACTTGGTGTTCTTGTACTCTTATACTCTCACTCAGTTTCCTGAAGATGATGTTCTGATGCTTGTGGGGATTGTAGGCAACTGATGCATTTTCTGTAGCTGTGTAAATCAGAGTCAGTTGAAACACAAGAATTGTAAGATCAGATTAGCATCTATGTATTTGTATATAGATGGCAATATTAGCGTTAGGTGGATTGTTGAGCTAGATGATCTTTGATGTTTTTTCCAATCCTAATGATTCTACGATTCTATTTATTTTTCAGTGAGACAGGGCAGATTTTTAGGTTTGTCTAGAATGGTCTGGAGATCTCAATCTCACCATTGCTATAGTGAGCAGCAGATATTAAGCTAGAGTAGTGAATGAATATCCTCAAAACATTCTTGTAGTATGTATGTCATGGTTTTACGATTTTTGGTTATTGGTATACCTCATCATAACATCATGTAGTGCACTGGGAGTTAAAGAGTTAATGCTCCAGTTCCGGGTACCTGTCCCATAAGAGAAGAAGGACTACATATCCTAGAGGACTTTGTGTTCAGAGAGGAGATAAAACCCCTGGCAAGGTCTCATGACCCTTTTCCCTTTTGGTCCCCACAGTGTGTGAGCTCCCCAGATTGTCTCACCTCAGCATTAGAGTAAGGCCTTCAGTTTTTAGACACTCTTTCTCTCATTTTACTTGATTTATTAGCTCCGGTTCTAATTATATCGTATTATATTGTGTTATAGCACATTATCTTGCCCTTTGTTATCTTATTTAGTAAATTAATTTGTTTCTCCTCAGATCATTTCTGCTGTTTGCTTTTTTTTCTAGACCGATCTCTCTACTCTTTTTCCTTTTTTCATGCTTCCCTTTTACGGGGCGCAGATCTGCAGGTCTCTCCATCCCACTAGTCACAGAACCAGCCCATAAACCACGGACAGTGTACTATCCATATTTTCATAGAATCATAGAATCAGAGAATGGTTGGGTTGGATCATCAGGCTCCAACCCCCTTCTGCAGGCAGGGCCACCAACCTCCACATTTAATACTAGACCAGGCTGCCCAGGGCCCCATCCAACCCAGCCTTGAACAGCTCCAGGGACAGGGCATCCAAAGCCTCTCTGGGCAGCCTGTTCCAGCACCTCACCACTGTCTTGTTAAAGAATTTTCCCTGGATATCCAACCTAAAATTTTCTTCCTTCAACTTAAAATCATTTCCCCTTGTCCTGCTGTTATCTACCCTTGTAAAGAGTTGGCTCCCCTCCTGTTTCTAGGCTCTCTTTAGGTACTGGAAGGCTGCAGTGAGGTCACCCCGCATCTTGTTCACTCTAGGCTGAACAAGCCCAGCTCCCTTAGTCTGTCTTCGTAGGGGAGGTGCTCCAGTCCTCTGATCATCTTTGTGGCTCTCCTCTGGACTATCTCCAACAGCTCTCTGTCTTCTTTGTATTGGGGGCCCCAGACCTGGATGCAGTACTCCAGATGGGACTTCAGGAGGGTAGAGTAGGGAGGGACAATCACCTCCCTGTCCATGCTGGCCACCCCTCTTCTGATGGAGCCCAGGATACCATTTCTGAGCTGCAAGAGCACACTGCTGGATCATGTTAAGTTTTTTATCCATCAGGCCCCTGAGGTCCTTTTCTGCAGGGCTACTCCCAATGCTCCTGCCAGTCTGTTTTGCCTGGGATTCCTCTGTCCCAAGTGCAAAACCTTGCACTTGGCTGTGTTTAACCTCTTTAGATTCACCCAGGCCCACCTTTCCAGTCTGTTTTGTCCCTCTGAATGGCATCCCTTCCTTCCACTGTGTCAACCGCACCACTCAGCTTGGTGTTGTCAGCAAACTTGCTGAGGCTGCACTCAATTCCATCATTGATGTCATTGATAAAGATGTCAAAGAGCACCGGTCCCAAGACTGGTGCCTGGGGAACTGGTCCCTAGGGAACACAGCTTGTTACCAGCCTTCACCCAGACCTTGATTTTCATGCACTGCATCTCAAGCGAAGAGTTTATTAAGCACCATAGGCTTTTTGACTTGAGATTGAAAATCAAATCTGAAAATACAATAACCAGCTGATTGAATAGTACTTCTAAAAATACTGTTTATTTTTGCAAACATCCTAATTTTGTAACATCTGTTCATTAGAAGGAACAAAAAGGGAATGTCCTGCTAACAGGAACAGTGACTCTGGAGAAAGTTTCTCACTGGTGTTTTGGGTGTAGAAGTATTTGAGCAGTTGCTCACAGTTGATGTGGTTTTGTATAGTTCATCCTGTTCACAGGTATAAACACGAGTGAATGCTAACAACCTCAAGAAATCCCCCAAAGAGAAAATTCAGCAGATACCCACACTATGTGATTAATACCACCTGGTGGTTATCTCCACAAACTACAATTCTTGTTTGCTGACCAGTTTCACCTCCTCAGATAACAGTGATGCAGAATCAATTGATTTTTATATATTTATCTATTTAATCCTGTTGTGCAGCACCAATTCTTGCAGGTTTGCAGAAGTAACAGACTATCATAAGGGCTGTGCTTAAGCTGAACTTTCAGATTTTGCTCTGGTACCCAGGTCTGTACAGCACAGAAGCTAGAATAATGTGTCACATTCCAAAGGTGACACTTCCTTACTTCTGCTGCTGTGATGGGAATGCAGTCACCTCATTCTCCTAGTTTCAGTGGCATTCTGTACATACCATCTTTGAACTGCTGATAGCAATAAGAGATTTGACTTAAGTAGCCAGTGAGCTAATTTTGGCAGCAGCATCAGCGCAAGTGTGGACAATTAGCTATCAGCCCTAGCGGAAATAAATGTTTTGCTTTGTCTTTGTACTAAATCACTTGTAAGGCTGTCATTCTCTATTAGCTTGCTCTTGTGAGCCATGAGATTACAAATTTGACACCGATGTCTCACAGGAACTAGTTCCACAAAACAAAGCATTGACTTCAAATGAGCAACTAACCATGTGAAACTTGTCATTTGAACTTCTGTGATTTTGGTAGAACATAGGGGTTTTTTTTGTTTGTTTGTTTGTTTTTGTTTGCTTGTTTCTGTCTTGCTAATAGTCCTGCATTCAGAGCCCTCAGTTGCTAGATAGTTCTGTTTCCCACTTTCCATTTCACAAGTACAGCCAAATCATGCGTGACAAATTGGTGGCTTTTTATGATGGAGTTACAGCATCAGTGGATAAAAGAGGAGCAACTGACATCATCTACCTGTGCAAAGCATTTGACACTGTCCCGCATTACATCCTGGTTGCCAAATTGGAAAAAAATGGATTTGGCAGATGGAACATTTGCTGGATAAGGAATTGGCTGGACGGTCACACTGAGAGTTGTGGTCAGTGGCTCTGCATCCAAATGAAGACTGGTGATGAGTGGTGCTCCTCAGGGATTGGTGTTGAGACTGGCTTTATTTAACATCTCCGTAGGTGATATGGACAGTGGGATTGAGTGCACCCACAGCAAGTTTGAGATAACACCAAGCTGAATGGTGCACTTGACACGCTAGAGGGAAGGGATGCCACTCAGAGGAACCTGGACAGGCTTGAGAGGTGAGCCTGTGACAGCCTCATGAAGTTCAACAAGACCAAGTACAAGATTCTGCATCTGGGTTGGGATATTTTCAGGCACAGATACAGGTTGGGCTGAGAATGGCTTGAGAGCAGTCCTGAAGAGAAAGATTTGGGGGTATCAGTTGATGAAAGAATCAACATGAACCAGCAATGTGTACTTGCAGCCCAGAAAGTGAACCGTACCCTGAATTGCATCAGAATTGTGACCAGCAGGATGAGGGAGATGATTCTGCCCCTCTATGCTATTCTCATGAGACTCCACCTGGAGTACAGTGTCCAGTTCTGGAGCCCCCAGCACAAGAAGGACATGGAATTGTTGAACTGGGTCCAGAAGGCCAAGAAGGTGCACAGAGGGCTGGAGCATTTTGCCTTTGAGGCTGAGAGGGCTGGGGATCTTCAGCCTGGAGAAGAGAACATTTGGAGGAAACCTTATACAGGCCTTCCAGTACCTGAAGGGGGCCTACAGGAAAGTTGTGGAGTGACTTTTTATTAGGGCAGGCAGTGAAAGGACAGGGGAAAATAGCTTTAAACAGGAAGAGAGTAGATTTACACTAGAAGTCAGAAGAAATTCCTCACTGTGAGGGTGGTCAGACACCAGAACAGGTTGGCCAGTGAGGTTGTGGATGCCCCCTCCCTGGAAGCATTCAAGGCCAGGCTGGATGGGACTTTGAGCAGACTGGTCTGGAGGCATGTGTCCCTGCCTCCTCCTAGAGGGAACATTAAGTGTACGTCCTGCAAAATGTAGGCCATAGAAGAGCATATATTGACTGGAAAGCCCTTTTGTTATTGTTGTTGTTCGTGGTTTTTTTTGCATAAAAACAGACCCTGAGTGTGCACATCAGCCAGTAAGAACTTAGAAAAAATGAATGCATGCACACTCGCACACTGTGCAGAAGATTACACTATTTCCTATCTGTTTTTGGCAAATGTGTTTTAAATGTGGTGTTTCATATCTTGTAATATCACTACACCTTTGAAAAATGTAGCCTGGATTTTAGATGTTCTTCCTTGACAGGAGGAGAAAAGCGGCAGGGGAAATCACCCAGTTTTTTTGTTATTTCATAGAATCATAGAATCATAGAATCACCAAGGTTGGAAAAGACCTAAAAGATCACCCAGTCCAACCGTTCACCTATTCCCAATAGCTCCTACTAAACCATGTCCCTCAACACAACATCCAGCCTTTCCTTGAACACCTCCAGGCTCGGTGACTCCACCACCTCCCTGGGCAGTCCATTCCAGTGCCTGACCACCCTTTCTGAAAAGTAATACTTCCTCATGTCCAGCCTGAATCTCCCCTGCCGTAGCTTGAAGCCATTCCCTCTGGTCCTATCACTAATGACACGAGAGAAGAGGCCGACCCCCAGCTCACTACAACCTCCCTTCAGGAAGTTATAGAGAGCAATAAGGTCTCCCCTGAGCCTCCTCTTCTCCAGGCTGAACATTCCCAGCTCCTTCAGCCTCTCCTCATATGGCCTGTGTTCCAGACCCCTCACCAGCTTTGTTGCCCTCCTTTGAACACGTTCCAGGGCCTCAATATCTTTCTTGCAGTGAGGGGCCCAAAACTGGACACAGTACTCGAGGTGCGGCCTCACTAGTGCTGAATATAGGGGAACAATTTGGGGTCATTGGGAGTAATAGTATGGTAAAAATGACTAAACCTACTCTTATCCAAATATGGCTAATGCCTTTCTCCAATAATTTGAAACTTTATGGCTCTGCTGGTTGATGATGACCAGACATTATTTTGGTAATGTGTCTCCAGAAGATGATCTCATGACTGATTTTGAAGATCTTGTTCTATTAGGAGGTTTTCAGAAATGGAAGAAGCAGACTGATGTTTTTGATTTCTCTATTTTAATTTGTTTTTCTTTTTACGAAAAAGATAAAAACGGTTGGATTGTTTCAGCTTGCCATTTGGCAGAAAAGCATATGAGTAAATAAACAAATGGTTCAAGTAAGTCTATTTCTCTCCTAAATCTTTAGAGTTGTTATTTCTCTGTGATATAAGGAAATTTAAAATGGTATTTAAAAAAAAAAAAAAGAAAAAAAAAAAAGGTCTTTGATGGTGAAACAGAAAAGAAACTGGGATGTAGGACTGCCACGAGGAAGTCTGAAGAGGTCAGATCTACTTCAGTTACTATCAGACAGTATTAAACATCTTAGGTAAGACATGCACAGATGTAGACTGTTTTGCTGATTTTAAATCCTCCATTCTCAGTTTGATTTCAAAAGGGAGTAGAGCACAGCAACAAGAGTGTTGATGTCAAAAAATGAAATCTGCATCTCTAGCACAGTGAAGAACTGTTTTTTTTCTTGGTCTTTTCCCACTGTCCCTACTGAAGATGTTTTGACTAGAAAGGACGCAAGACGAAATCTTTGACTTTAAAATGAGAGACCAAACTCTTTTGACAATGCAGGGATAGGGTTTACCTGAAGGAAAAGTGAGCCCAGCTGACATCATAATTCAACAGTTTCAGTTAAATTCCAGAATCCCACTGTAAGCTTAGGATCTACTTCAACAGATTTTCCTTGCACTCTTCTCCTTTCTGCCTAAGTTCTTTTTCATTGTGGTTGTTTCGTTTTGTTGTCTTATTTTCCTTTTTGGAGGGGAAAGGAGCAGGAGAAGAATTATGCTTAAGCTGCATTCGACCTGGACATGCTGAATAAGCTCGTTGTTATGATGCTCTGTGTGTCCAAAAAAATGAGTCAAAAGTGAATAATGCTCTAAGATTTGCTTTTCTTCTAGGCCTGAAACTGGTATTACACTTACAGTTCTTCTGCATTTATAATTGTAAGACAATTTTTTTCATTAGTTATTGTGGTATATATTTTATATGAATATATTGTGTTTTCATAATGAGAAATAATACCAACTTTCAATTACTACCTGATAAAAACTTCCATAAAAAGCTTTCTATAAAAACTGTCCGCAAGAAAAACAAATCCTTTTCAATCCTCATGTTGCAGCAAGGATGTAAGATATCACCCAAGATAATGCCAGTTCATGGGTTTGTAAAATATAGGATACGCATTCAGTACATGGTGCTATTAGAAATAGTTAAAATGACATCTAAGCGTTTGATTTTTAATTTCATTTAAAAAATACCAAGGGCCTCCTGTACTATATACAGAAGAAAAGTGAATGCCATAACATATCTGCACCACATCTACATCTTTTCCTTGACTATGAGTTGGAGACTTATTTTCAAACCTAAGATTTTAAATGATGTGCCAAGGGCTTCACAGAAATTAATGGCAAGGATATGATTAGAATCAGAGTATTTAAAATCTGTTAACTCCCTCTAGACTATTGCTTTCTTGACTGACTAATGTTGCAATGACTCTTAATATATTTTTTAAATTTCTACTTCTGGAAGTATTTGAGAAATGACCTGAGAAATGCAGCTCATGTCTAACAATTTGTGAGCGAGATAAATTCACAGAATCGTTGTGAATTTCACAATCATAAAATGATTTGGATTGGAAAACATCTCAACGATCATCCAGTTCCAAACCCCTGTCATGGGCAGTGCTGTTTCTCCCACTAGCTCAGGCTGCCCACAGCACTATTCAGCCTGGCACTGCATGCTTCCAGGATGAGGCATACACAGCTTTTTTGGGCAGCCTGTGCCAGTGCCTCGTTGCTTTCTGAGTGAAGAATTACTTCGTAACACCTTACTGAAATTTCCCCTCTTTCTGTTTAAAGTAATTCCCCCTTGTCTTATTATTATCTACTTGCATAAAAGTTGGTCTTCCTCCTGCTTCTAAGCTCCTTTCAAGTACTGGAAGATTCACTGAGCTCTCCCCTCAGTCTTCTCCAGGCTAAACTCAACTCTTTCAACCTTTCATCATAGGAGAGGTGCTCCAGCCCTCTGATCATCTTTGTCAGCCTCCTCTTGACCCTTTCCAATAGCTCTGCATTCCTCTTCCTGATCAAATAGGAATGCTACAGCGTCCATGGGAAATGTATTCATAGTAGTTATGTATTACCTGTGTATGTGCAGGTATGTACAAATTATCATAATAAAGGTCAGAGACAAAGGTAGACAAATTTGTGAGTGAACCTCTTGGGGTTGAGGGCATTAATATACTCATTTTCCAAGGAGTATCTGCAAAGCTGTGTGACTTAAAAAGTACTTCCTCTCAAATAGGCAGAAACCAACCTGTACTGATACTTGTGGTTATTCCTTCCCAGGTGCAAGTCTCTATACTTGCTTTGTTAAACTTCATCTGTTTTCTTGCTGTCCAACTCTCCAGTCTGTCCAGGTCTTGCTGAATGGCAGCACAGCCTTCTGCTGTGTCAGCCATTCCTTCCAGCTTTGTATCATCACCATACTTACTGAGGGTGGACACTATCCCCTCATCACGGTCATAAATAAAAACATGGAACTAGACTGGACCCAGCACCAACCCCTGAGGAACACCGCTAGTCATAGGTCTCCAAGTAGACTCTGCCCCAACAATCACAACCCTCTGTGCTCTGCCAGTCAGCCTGTTCTCAACCCACCTCACCATCCACTCATCTATCCCACACTTTCTCAGCTTCATTAGGATGTTGTGGGGGACAGTATCAAAAGCCTTGCTGAAGTCAAGGTAGACAACATCCACTGCCCTCCCCCACCTACCCACCTAGCCATCCTAGAAGGCTCTGAAGTTGGTCAAGCACAATTTTCCCTTGGTGAACCCATGCTGACTACCCCTAATAACTTTCTCTTCCAGTTGCTTGGAGATGGCATCTAAAACAAGCTGTTCCACCACTTTTCCAGGGCAGAGGTAAGATGGACTGGCCTGTAGTTTCCCTGATCCTCTTTCTTGCCCTTTTTGAAGACCAGGGTGACACTGGCTATCCTTATCTTCAGGCACCTACCTCTCCCATTCCCCAAGACGTCTCAAAGATGATAGAGAGCAGATAGAGAGAGGGCAATCACCCCTGCCAAGTCCCTCACCACACATAGATGCATCCCAATTGGGACCATGGATTGGTGTACATTGATCCCACCAAGATGCTCCCCCTCCTCAACCAGAAGGAAGCTCTCAATTTCCCAGATTCTCTCTTTTCCCTTCAGGGTTCAGGAGCCCTGAGGGGGAGTCTCTGAAGTGAAGACTGAAGCAAAGAAGGTGTTCAGCATCTCTGCCTTCTCAGCATCCCCCATTATGAGGACACTTCCCTTGCTCAGCAGGGGACTCACATTATCCCTACTCTTCCTTTTACTATTAACATACTTAAAACAAAACAAAACAAAACAAAACCTTCTTATTATCCTTTATCTCCTTTGTCAGCTTCAGCTCCAGGCGAGCTTTAGCCTTTCTTGTTGCTTCCCTGAAGGCCCTGACAGCAGTCCTATTCTCTTCTCAAGAGGACAGGCCCTTTTTCCACATTTCATAGACATTATTCTTCCTTTTGATCTTATCCACCAGCTCCTTGCTCATCCACACAGATCTCTTGCCTCCCTTCCCTGATTTCCTACTGTTACGGATGCACTGATCTTGAGTTTAGAAGAAGTGCTGTTTAAATGATGCCCAGCTCTCACAAGTCCCCTTAGCTTCTAGCACTCTTAACCCATGAGATACCTCCAAGTAGGTCTAGAAAAAGGTCGAAGTTGACTCTCTGAAAGTCCAGGGCAGCAGTCCTACTTCTTGCTAACTTACTTCTTCCACTCAAGATCTTGAACTCCACCACCTCATGATTGCTACATCCCAAGCTGCCCCCAACCTTCATAAGCCTAACAAGCTCATCCCTGTTAGAAAGAACAATGTTGCTGTTACTGAACTCCTCTGCAGCTTAACATTGACATGCACTGCTGTTGGCTTCAAAGAAATCAGGATACAGTTCTGAAAGACCACAGAAGCATTGTGCATATTTTGCAATCGGGAAACTGTGTTGAACTCTCTGCTGCTATGTCCCATCCATTTTTTCTTGCAGACCAAAATGAGAGATTTTCTTTCAAGAATTCTTTGTTTTATCACAAAACTTAAAGGCAAGGCTTCCCTTTTTCTCAGTTTTCTGTTAAAATGCATGCCTATTCATTTAAAAGATGATACGTGTTTGCTAATGTTGAATGTTCAACCATCCTTTATGCAACACCTGTTGTAACTGCAGCCTACGCGTTAGTTAACAGAGAAAGTAAAGATGACCATCAGTAGACAGAATAAATAAATAGAACAGGATTTATTATGATGACCTATTTTTTTTACACAAGAGCCGTTGCTCTGCAGCTCTGAGCTATTCATAATCTCCTCTCTGTCAGTATCAGCTACTGATACTTCCTAAAACACCAGCAGGTGTTGAGTACTGATAAGTATTTTGAACTAGTTCTGCTACCATCATTGTCCTTCAATGTCTTTAGGACCACTTTGTGCAGACTGCATATGCTGCAGCAACTGAACTCTAGTAATTTATTCTCATTGGATCCACACTGCAGACAGTGCTGAACCTGCAACGTTCCTGTTGAAGACAGCTTTTTGTCAGCGAGCTCGTGATACAACAGCCACTTCTGTGTCTGAGACCCTGTATTTGCAAGCTGTGGGAAGAGCTGAAAATCTCCTGAGGCATGGAAGTAACTGAGTATGTCCATAGAACTTCTGGCTGTAAGCAAGATGGGGAAAATTAAACAGTACTTCCAGCTGCAGGCAGCCTTTCTATTTTCTGCTTGCACAACGATTCCTAGTAAGTACTTTTATTGGTGTTTATTTTTACCATCCTTCTGTTCTAACATAAGTGAGCCACTTTCTTACGGTCACTGTATTTGTACGAATCAAATTACTGCACCCAGCCCATTAAGGGAATTTATCTCAAAATAGTAACTTTTGCTGAAGAGATGCAGTTCTCCCGCACAGCCCGTGAACCAGCTGCTGCAGCTCCGTGCTCTGCTCTCGCTCAGCTATGTTCCACTCAGAGAAGCCAACGGGCAAAAGCAATGTTCAGAACCAGACGGTGGAAAGCGTTCAGCTGAATGACTAACAATGGAACAGACACGTTCTCCAACCATTCAACGTTCTGGTAGCAAAAACCACCCGTAAACGGGTTAGAACAGCTCTGCCCAGTCTCACCTCGCTCCGATTTTGGCTTTCCGCTTTTGGCTTTCCGCATATGACACGCCACCGCCTGCGGTCACGATCGGACCGGTAGCAGGGAGCTGCTGTCCTCCACCCACAGTGCGCGGTCGCCCGAAGCCGCCCCCCAGCCCGGCGCAGCCCCGCTCCGCGGCGCTGGGTGAAGTCAGTCCCCGCCCGCGCTGCCCCGCTGCCCGCCAGACTTCCTCCGCGCCCCGCTCCGCACTTCCTGCCCCCCGCCCGGCCGCCAGCACCGCCCTCCCCGCGGGAGGCGCCGGGGGCTGTGGGGGGCGCGGCAGCGGCCGCCTTCCTGCTCCGGCCGAGGCAGCCCGGCGGCAGAGCGCGGTGAGGTGAGCTTGGGTTGCCGGCAGCAGGCGGGGCCGGGCCGGAGCGGGGCTTCGCGGGGCCGTGCCGGCGGAGAGGGCAGGTGCTGGGGGTGGCTGTGCCCGCGGGTCCCCCCGCCAGACCCCTCCGGACCGGGGGGAGGCGAGAGAGTCCGCCCCGGATGGGGCCGCGGGTGGCGGCCCGCTTTGCTCCGTGCCCGCAGCCTCTGCGTCCCGGGGGTCTTGTATGGGCCGGGGCCCCTCGGTAGCTCCGCGTACTGCAGTGGGGTACGGATAACGTTGTGATTGAAGTGAGGTGGCAGTGACGGGTTCCGGCGGCAGCCCGGCGGCAGAGCTTGGAGGCGCCGTCCTGCGGCGGGGACTGCCCGCCCCTGTGCCAGCTCGGGCTGCTGCTCAGTCTGCCAGTCAGTTCCGCTCTCCCAGTCCAAGCGTGTCTTAATCGCACTGTGCTTGATGAATGGCTGCTTGATATGTGTTTTTTTTCTTTGTTTATTTTCTGTTGTTTTTTTGTTTTTTGTTTTTGTTTTTTTTTTTCCAGTGTGGGGTTATGTGTTTTACAGTGAAACTGTACTTGTGGTTTTACAGGAGTGGAAGGGGTGACGTGATATTGTGGTTCCTGTGCTGTACATATAAGCTTACTCTATTCCTTTTCCTTTTATTAATCTTTAAGGGCAAGCAGGGGTCCTTTCAGTTTTGATAATTTCAAAATATTTCATTTTGTATGGAAAAGTGCCTAAGACAAACCATATCCTTTAAAAGAAATTAGCAATCTGGCTGACAGTGAACTGTTCTCATGTGTAACTTTTTTTGCTTGGTGTTGTTCTTATATGGAAGTATTCTGGATTCTCAGCTGCCTGAGAGTCATGTGGGGGTGTCAAAAACCATAGCTCTGCTTGGGAACTCTCCTTTGGATTAATTAAGAGGCAGTGCACAGTGGGCCTTGATCTGAAAAATAGCCAGTGAGGTGGTGGTAGCCATCAGCCACTCCCTTAGCAGGAGCCTTCTCCATCCGTTCATGTTCTGATCTGTTATTTGTGTCTACATACACATTGGGAAAGGAAGTCCTGAGGTCCAGACTGGGCTTCGAGCAGTGTTGTTTATTGAGAATGATGAGCATGCAGTTGCAGAACCTGTTGGCCAAGAGCTGCGCCCCTTCCTGGGGAGTGTGTAATGTGATAATTTGGACAAACAGCGACTCAGGGCCTCTCAAGGCTTCATATCTGAGGCCCTGTGGGCAGGAGATGGCTTTCCAGGTGAGATGGTGGCATGTGGCCTTACCTACTCTGACTTGTTATGGCTATCCCGAAGGTTGTGTCTCTGTTGGCAGTCCTTTGTGAGGCTTCTGGGTCCTAGCTGCTCAGGGGGGGGATCTGCTCTAGCTGGCAGTACAGCAGCACAAGAAACGGGAAGCATTAGCTGGCTCAAGCATCCACCACCTCCCTCATGGAGCACTGCTGGGTGGGCATCAGAGGGCTGGAATGTTCAGGGGTCAGGAGTTCTGTGTCCTACCAAACGTAGAACATGATGCATGTGGCAGAGCATCTCATTCCACAGCTGTAGTAAACATGCATGAGAGATGGGTTCCTTCATTTTCAGTGAAATCACATTCTTACACATAAAATCAGAAACATATTTTCTTTTTGACTTAATAGCTGTGCCAAGCTAGATATTTCCTGGAGGACAGCATGCACAAATACATTTCCATATCAATGTATTCCCTAAGCTGATTTGCATCTTTCCTTCAGGATGCGGGTCTCCCCAGGAGAAAGCCATACAGTTTCTCTTTTTAAACTTCAGTGGGAGGAAATGCCACTATTGCAGCTGGGGTTGTGTCATGGTTTTATGATTTTTGGTTATCAGTATTCCACACCATAACGTCATGTAATGCATTGGGGGGTTTGACTTCTGATGCTCGAGTTCCGAATGTTTGTCCGACGGAGAAGAACTACATTTCCCCAGGAGGCTGTGCGGTCAGCGAGGAGATACAACTCTGTGCAAGGTCACCTGATTCCTTCTTCTTCGCCTGCTTCGCCATCTGTGCGTTGCTGTCTGCGCTTTGCCGTCTCTTTTTCTTCATTCACTCAACTGGACTGCACTTCTCACCTCAGCATTGTGGTGAGGTCTGTCTACCATTCAGACACATTCTCTCTCTCTCATTGTATTTTACTAGTACTATATTTAGTAAATCATTTGTTCCACCTCAGATTATTGCCGTTGTTTTCAATTATTTTGGGGTCCCCTATTTCCCTTTTCCAGAGGCGTGGATCCGCAGATCCCTCCGCCCCGCTGGTCATGGAACCGGGCCAGACCAGCCCATAAAGCATTGACAGGTTGTGCACTGGATCAGATTGGGTGGATGGAAGGTGCTCCTGTGTGACCTGTCCCTTCATTCCTTCTCCTTCCTCTCTTTCTGTTGACTATAAGACATATTCCCAATTAACATAAATCAGCTAAGAGCAAGCCACACTGGATATTTTAGAGGGGAAAATTTGTGGAAATCAAGTGAGGAGTACTTCAGTGAAATCAGTGCTTGCTCACCCACTTGTTTCTAGCAGGGACAGCTCAGGCAGCATGACATTGGGGTATCCACAGTACTGTGGTGCTGTGCTCCAGACAAGACAGTCACGTGTGTTTGTGCAGCTGCTTTACCTCCATGACTTTCTGGGCTAACCAGCAAACCCAGTAGTTAACTTTCCAGCAAGTCTCTGAAGCTGATGAAATGGAAGCTTTCTGTTGGTTGGATGTTGGGTAGATGCTTTTCAGCAGAGGTTCAGGTTGGATATTTACGAAAAGAATTATTCTCAGAAAGAGTGGTGAGCCACTGGAACAGGCTGGAGTCACTGTCTCTGGATATATTTGAGAACCATGTGAATGAGCACTGAGGTACATACTCAGTGGCATGGTGGTGATAAGTTGACGATTGAACTAGATAATGCCAGAGGTCTTTTCCCACTGTTATGATTCTGTGTACTTCTTACTTCCAGGAGGAAAACAGCATGGAAAGCAGCACTTGAAATGATGCGCTGTGATCTTGCAATTTACATTTAGTAACTTTTCTATGTTTTCCAAGTACACCAGCTAGTACCAGTGAAGAACAGGATACAAATGACTTCAGACAGATTTTGTTAAACAGTTTTTGAAATGGAATTTTTATTTTGGTAAGCACGAGTAAATAAATCATCTTGTCCTTTGCTGGCATGGTTGTCTCTGTTTCATAGAATCACAGACTCAACAGAATGGCTTGGGTTAGAAGGGACCTTAAAGATCATCTAGCTCCAACCCCCTACCAGCCACTAAATCTGATATTTGATTTTGATTTTGTCTCTGGAGTTCTACGGTTTTATATTTGCAGGGAATCTGCTCTTAAATCTCAGGTATTCCTGTTTGTTTAGCACAGCAGGAAGGCAATCTGCACAGCAGCACATGCATTTCCATAATCTGTACCTTTGTGCTGGAAACATCTATGTGTCTGTATGTGTGCGATGGAGGTGGTGAGGCCATGCTACTGAGGGAGAGTGACAAGGGGTTGTGTTTGACACTAAGTCTGGAAGGAGTGTTCCAAAGTGGGCTTTATTCTGGGTGCACATGTGCATGAAATTAATGTGTGCTGTTGAAGGACTTAAGCCATGGGCATAGAATAATACCAGCATCTCTGTTTCTTCCTAGCAGCTGGAATCATCATCTTCCCTGTGATCACAGCATGTCCCCGTGCAAAACCCTCTGAGGGTTGCTCCCATTTGTTCACTTATAAATACATTACAACCTCTGAATTGCATCCACAGGGAAAACTAAGTTGTTGTATTTAAGGGTGTGCACCTTGAGAGAATGCACAATGTGTTAGTAGTAAATGAACCCATTTCACCTTGAATTAGTGTCTTGCACTTCACTGGTGTTTGCTGTTTGATTTCATTACTATTTTTGCTGGTTTTTGTCTGCAGTAGTGCCAAAAGGAAAAAAAAACAAAAACAGTGGATCTCAGTTTGCAAGAGAGCAGTCTGTATTGCCAACTGTGCCCAAAGTTTCTGGTGGAGTTGGACAATTCCTTGAGCTAAGTGCTGTTGCGCTCATTAAGACCGGATTTTATCAACTCATAAAACTCATAGGATGTTTATGGCCTATTGTAAACAGAATTGCAGTTGCTCTTTGCCCTCACATTGTGTTAAAATGGGTTGCTTCACAGAGTGAAACAAGGCTCAGTGGCAGCTGACACCTTCGATGTTGCTCACTTGCTAAACCTCACAGATTAAGGCATGTTATTTATATTTGGTCAAGAGCAGTGGAAAGCTGAAGATCAAAAGAAATAGCACTTCATATAATTTCCCATTGAAATTAACAGTGTTTGCGTATTTATTTATTTAGGTTACCCTTAAGGTATTCATGTGCTTACTTACCTATTAACTAACTAGCCTTGAACCAATGCATTAGGTTCACATCCCCAGTTGAAAGCAAGGTGTAAATTACTAATGTTCATTACTAAGTGGTATGACAAGGAATCTGTCCTCTTACTTCTAGACTAGTGCCGTTAATTAGCTTGCTGTATGGAATGTATGATAGCAGGATGGCTGGTCTATTCTATTTGTTTTTGGTTTTCATTGTATTGTTAGGAATATTTGAGATTTTCTTGCAAAGTTGATGTGGGGCTTTCTGTAACAGCTAACATTATGATATGGCTTTTTTCTTTTTCCAGGTGGAAATACCTGCCCTCCTTGCCTAGTGGAGTCCAGCTGAGAGCTGTTGTGTTACTGCAGTGAAGGTCTGATTGTGTTCATACAGTAATCTAAGTGGGGGATGCAATATAACGCACATAATTTAATTTGCAGTTTCCATTCCTTTGGTTTTGCTTTTTTGCTGTTTTTGACATGATAGAGCTTGGGAACAGCTGCTGAGAAATGAAGTCTCCACCTCTTCTCGTGGCCTCACTCCTGGCATGCATCATTGTTTTGGGTTTCAATTACTGGATTGCAAGCTCTCGCAGTTTGGATCTACAGGTAATGTTACTATTGCTCTACATGTGGTCATGCACATCTGCAGTTGGCAAAGGTAATTCACAATAAATAGGGTGCTTGTGCTAGATGTGATGAGCTTGCTTTGGCTTGCTTTAGGGATTTTCACAAATACTACAGGGAAGTAGGGAGTTCAAGGGGACCCAAAGCCCAAAGACCTGAGTATGGTACCTCAAACGTATGTAGACATTCAGCTGCTTTCTTCTACTTCAGTTTTTTTTCTCAGAGTATGTTGAACTTGAAGTCGATTTTAAATCTGAACGAGTCTTTGTAATTTGCTCATCTTCCTAAATTATTTTTCCATATTGCCATTTCAGTGACTGCTGTTGCTCAGTATAAAGAAAGATTGACCCATTTCAGTATATGCTGGATGAGTAACATGCACTTTCCCACTAGGGGCTAGCTTGTTCAGATACAGTTTCTAAAAACTTGAATTTGTATTTCTTAGAAATTGTTCCTAAGAAGGTGTTCAAGTTCCATGGAATAATTACTATTTTGTAGCTCTTTTGTTTTGTTATTATTTTGTTTCTCTTTGCCTTTTGCTATTGCTTCCTCAGAGTCGGATCATGGAGCTGGAAGGCAAGGTCCGCAGGGCAGCAGCAGAGAGAGGTGCCGTGGAACTCAAGAAGAATGAATTCCAGGGAGAGCTGCAGAAGCAGCGAGAGCAAATTGATAAAATACAGTCCTTGCATAGCTTCCAGATGGAAAATGCCAACAGAGCACATTGGGAAGAGAAGGTAGGAACTCTTCTAGCTACACTATTCCATGAGATTGTGGTTAACCATTATACTTTGCCACAGAGTAAGGTTGCTCCAGCTAATGAGGGTTGCAGTTAGTGTTTGTGTGACAAAATATTTGATGTATAAGTTATCACTGAATGCAGCTTATAGCCCTCAAAGCGGTAAAAGATTTGCTCAGGTGTTTGAAATGGAGAAAAACTTTAATATAAATGTGTTAGGGGGAGGGAAAGAAAGAAACAGAAGTAAGCTGAAATCTGCATTTTTCTTACTGCACTGCATGAGGTTTTAATTGTGAAATATTAGAAGCTAGTAGTGATAGTACTTCTGAATACCTTTGCCTCCTATTGTTAGAGCTACCTTGGTTTGACCTTTGGCTTTCTTTCCTGTACACTGACATTTTAAAACTTCAGGAAGAGAAGAAGCTGCACTGATAGATATGATTGTATTCCTTTCCCAAGTAGTTATAAATGATTCATGTTTATTTCTAAATGCGTTGTAAATTTTGTGGCCTCCAAATCTTCTGCCTCCAAAACTCAGTAAAGTGAGAGACGTTTGATTAAAAAAAAATAAAAAAAGCAAGTTATAGTTTCGTTGCTTATATTTTAATGTGTATAGGTGTTAAAAAGATACCCTGGGATATTCAGATTACATTCAAGTGAAGAGAATCATAGAATTGTTTGTGTTGGAAGGCACCTTTAAAGAACATTTGTTCCAGCTCTCCTGCAATGAACAGGGACATTGACAGCTAGATCAGGTTGCTCAGAGCCTGATGCAGCCTGACCTTGAATGTCTCCAAGGAAGGGACATCTACCCCCTCTCTGGGCAGTCCCCAGTCACGGGGAACTTTACTTGACTGCCCTGATTTCTCCAGTATGACGGAGAGTGACTTGCCAGTTAAGTCAGCCAGTTCCTCAGTGCCTTGGGTAGTACCTCATCACGTCACAGAATCACAGAATTGTAAGGGTTGAAAGGGACCCCTGTAGATCACCAAGTCCTTGGAACATGCTAAAGGAGGCTCCCTACAGTACATTACACAGGAAAGTGTCTAGATAAGTTTTGAATATCTCTAGAGAAGGAGGCTCTGCAACTTCTCTGGGCACCCTATTCCAGTGCTGTCACCCTTCTAGTAAAGAAGTTTTTCATCATGTTTGTAGGCAATTTCTTATATACTTCTTTGTCCTCACTGCCACTTGTTCTGTCACTGAGCACTGTTTATAAGAGCCTGGCCCCATCCACTTGATTCCATTATAGGATCCCCCCTCTGTCTTCTCCAGGCTGAACATCCTGAGGTCTCTCACGCTCTCCTCATAAGGGAGATGCTCCAGGCCCCTCATCATCTTTGTGGCCCATCTCTGGTCTCTAGGAGATCCCTGTCTTTCTTGAACTGGGGAGCCTAGAACTGGACTTAGTACTCCAGATGTGGCCTCACTAGGGACGAATAAGGGGAAAGGATCACCTCCCTCGACCTGCTGGCTACAGTATTCTTTATGCATCCCAGGATACCATGGCCTTCTTGGTCACAAGAGCACACTCTTGGCTCATAGTCAACCTGTTGTTTACCAAGACACCCAGGCCCTTCTCTGCAGATCTCCTTCCAGTAGGTCATCCCCTAAACTGTACTGATGTGTGCAGTTGTTCCTCCCCAGGTGTAGGACACTGTACTTGCTCCTGTTGAACCTCACACGGCTCCTCTCTGCCCAGCTTTCCAGTCTGTCCAGCCAGGTCTCATGAATGGCAGCACAGCCATCTGATGTGTCAACCACCTGTCCCGACTTTGTATCATCAGCAGACTTGTTTAAGGTGCATTCTCTCCCTTCATCCATGTCACTGATGAAGATCTTGAAAAAGACCGGACCCAGCACTGACCCCTGGAGAACACTGCTAGCTTCAGACCACCAACAGGACTTTGTGCCACTGATCACAACCCTCTAAGCTTTGCCAGTTGATCAATTCTCAGTCTACCTCACTGTCTACTCACCTGTCCCACACTTCCTGAGCTTACCTATGAGGCTGTTACGGGAGTCAGTGTCAAAAGCCTTGATTTTTGCTCAAGGTACACAGCATCCACTGCTCTCTTCTCACCTACCCAGCCGATTGTGAATAGAAGACCACCAGATCAGTGATTTCCCCGTGGAGAACCCACACTGTCTACTCTTGATAAACCTCCTTCTCTTCAATTGCTTGGAGATGACATCCAGAATAAGTTGTTCCATCACTTTCCTAGTGACAGATGTGAGGTGGACTGGCCTGTAGTTTCCCAGTTCCTCCTCCTTGCCCTTTTTGAAGATTGGAGTGACATTGGCTTTCCTCCAGTAGTCAGGCACCTCTCCTATTTTCCACATCCTTTTGAAGATGATTGAGAGTGGCTTGGCAATTACTTCTACCTGCTGACTCAACACTCATGGCTGTATCCCATGGGGACCCTTGGGTTTGTGCGTATTGAGTTTGTCTAGACAATCTCTGACCAGATCCTTCTCAACCAAAGGGAAGTCTTCCTTTTCCCAGACTCTCCGTCTTCCTCATTCAGCAGTGGGCCCACGTTTTCCATCATCTTCATTTTCCTATTGAGATACAGAAGTGTTGTCCTTGGCCTCCTTCACCAGATTCAATTCCTAGTAGGCCTCAGCTTTTTTCATTGCTTTCCTACATGCCATGACAATGTTCCTGTATTTCTCCCAAATGGGCAGACCCCTTTTCCACATCTCATAGACTTTCTCTTCCATTTGATTTGTTTCTTGAGCTTCTTGCTCATCCATGCAGGTCTTCTGCTGCATTTGCCTGATCTCTTACTCTTAGGGATGCACTGATCTTGGGCTTGGAAGAAGTGGTGCATGGACTTGTGGATGTTAAGATTCCTCATGTGATTTCTAAGAGAGTCTTCTCCTTTGATGGAATAGACTTCTTTCACCCAGGCTCTGTCTTCAGATTTGGAGATGTGGGAGATATGAGAGAACTGATGACTGGTGAAAACTGATGCAAAAAAATTGTTGAGTCTCAGCTTTATTCATGTCTGACATCACTAGATCTCTTGATTTGTGTAGCAAGGATGGTACGTTTTCTTTGTTTCTTTTTTCTAACCATAGTTCCTTTTTTCCCATTTGTCAGCAGTTCAGTTCAGCTATTCATTGATGTTCCTAATCCCATCTATGCATGCTCAGACAGCATTCCTAAATTGTTCCCAAGATGTGAATCAGTCCTTGCTTCCACTGCTTATGCATTTCCTTCTTTCTCTTCAGTTCAGCCATAACTGAATATACAGTCAAGATGGTCTCTTGTCTTCTGTGCCTGATTTCTTACACTTGAGATCAAGAGCTCTTGTGCTTGAAGAAAAACATCCTTGAGGAGCTGCCAACACTTTCCTGCTCCAGTGACACAGAAGGCTGTTTCCCAAGGGTTTGCATTCACAAGCTCCTGAAACAGGAGAAAGTTTGCTTTTCCAAAGGTCTTCACTTTGCTCCCAGCCTATATGCTTTGCGATCGTGAATGCCAGGAGGGGTTCAGGTTGGATATTAGGAAACATTTCTTCACTGAGAGAGTGGTTGGGCACTGGCTGCTCGGGAAGGTGATTGAGACACCATCCCTTAAGGTGTTGAAGAAGCTTTGAGATGTTGTACTAAAGGGTGTGGTTTAGTCGGGAAGTGGTGGTGGTAGGTAGATGGTTGAACTAGGACTAGGTCTTTTCCAAACTAGATGATTCTATGATTCTGTGATTTTTATCTTGATCCTCCAATAATGAGACTATCTGTGTTGGTGAGCAACGGGCCCAGTGAAGCTCCTCCACTGGTTGCAGTATCTACCACTTGGATTAAGAAAATTGTCCTTTAAGTCAGCTTGATGCTTGCTGAGCTTCTTCTCCAGCAGATGTCAAGGTAGTTGATATCCCTGATCAGAATAGGGCCTGTGATCGTGTGTTTTCTGTAGCTGAGGAAAGAGCAATTCGTTGATGTTCTCCTCCTGATTAGATGGCATGTAGTTAACACTGACATGAGGTTTCCTTTGTTGTCTTGGCCTCTAACTCTCACCCATAAGTTCTCAACCTGCCTATTATCATTTTTCAAAGACAGTTGTACACATTCAATCCTTTGTTTTACACAGAGCACAACTTCAGTCTCGTCATTTCCCTGTCTGCTTAATCATTTCTCAATATTCAAACCTGTGGTCGCTTCTCCCTTCTAGTGGCAGGCATTGTTACTGTATGTTCTGGGTATTGTTTGTTTTTACCGTCCTCTTTGCAATTACCACTGTTTGCATCTCAGAGTCTAATTTGTGGTTCAGGAGTGCTTGGTAAAACCCTTCATTCTGTTCTATCATGTTTTTGCATTCCACATGCGTCCTGCAATTAGCAGAGAACATTTATGAGGGGGAAAAAAAAAATTCAAAAGGCAAATGCATTTTTTGCTTCTTTTTCACTAGTAGAATTTCCTTTACCAAGGTAAAAGAATTTCTGTATGTCTACCTACATACTGAAAATTCCATTGATAGCATGATGGGCAAATATCAAGAGCTAGTGAGAAGAACTCAACCAAGAGTCCTAAGAAAGCTCCATGGATGGAAAAGTGCTTTCTTTTGCCAAGAGCAGTGTGCACTTTTTCCTTTGAATTACCATGGTACTAGTCAGTTGCAACTGCCACCACACAATCATTTTTTCTTGTGGTAGAGTTGCTTTTTTTCCTTTGAGTTTAAAGGAATTATTGTTTATCAAGTCTTGCATTTTTTCCTATAAAAGTCATAGGAAATATTAAAAAAAAATCAATCTTGTTATGTGACATAGGATGAATATGTTATTTTGGGGAAGGTTTAGAGAAACTTATGAAAAAATCTTGCCTTTAGTGTCTCTTAGAACTTCTGCGTGAAAGAGTCATTACAGAGATGAGAAAGACTAATTAGTGTATTCACACCTAGAACAGGAAGTGTCTGTACACTCACTTATCAAAGCAATTGTGAAGCCATGCGGCATAATATTGTTATAGCAGGGCTGAATGGTCAGCTAAAAGTTGCAGAATGGCTTAGAAAACAGCAGTGGGTGGAGGAGCTGCTCCTCAGGCTGCAAACATATGACATCTGCATTACCTGATTACTTGACGTCAGTGATGGTTACAATCAATAGGGCAGACTGGAGAAGCACCTGCCCTCTGCCCCATAAGATTTTTTTCTGGCTCCAAATGTTCCTGGGCCAGAAATAGTTCCTGCTGGAAAACACTGTGCCTTATGGTGCCTTTATGTTCCTTTGGCAGCTGCTGTTGAAAGACAGGATGTTGGACAAGGTGGGGCTGGGACTAGCATAGCTGATCTTAACCTCTTAAGTGCATTCTCTTCCGTCATCCTAAAATGCAGGTGGTCAGTAATGGAATAGTCAATGAAGTTTGCTGTTGGAAGCCCAGGAGCTGATGCTGTAGGAAACATAGGTATAAGTGGTGCAATGGACTAATTTCCTCTTCTGTTCCATGTGACTGGAGAAGAACAAGTCTCGGGAGGCTGAAGGCTGGAACGAGCATGCGAGTCTGTGCACTTGCTCTTGTTGTGACATGTGAACAGACATCCCACACAGTTGTTTGCTGCCCAGATCTGCAATTTAAGAGTAGGGAGAGCTGTTTTACTGGAAAACTCTATTTGTAAAAATTATGCCATAAGCAAGTTGGCATGGCATCTTTTACTCTAAATTACAAGTGCTCCTGATACAGCTGTGGTGGTGGAGGAGGAGACCGTAGTTTTCCTCACTAAGGACCTTAATCTGAACATGCTCTCCAGGGTCAGAGATTGTACGACAGTGGGATGTGAATACAGCAAAAAGCTGTTTCTGAGCTTTTTTAGTGTTTGTATTTAAGTATTTATGTGCTAATGTCTGTGTTCTGAATTCACATGTATGTACATGAATGTGTATGCATACACAAACACATATTCTTGGTTTTTGGCTCAATGGATTTCAGTGGAATCTGGGATACCTGGGAGGCAGATAGTGAATGCAACGTTTCTGCTTATACAAAATTCATTTCTTTAGCTGAACTTTATATTTTTCCTTTCTGGAGATTAGCAGGGAATGTTTACCCAGTCCAGGAGGAATGAATGCAAATCTAAACCCTGAGTGTCTCAGCTCTCTTTCCAAGTTAACACAACTGTCTAAATGTAACTAAACAGATCTTTACATGACAAGCAGGATTTTGCTTAATTTTCACTGTTGTCCTTAAATAAGAAAAATGAAAAGGCTGTTAGCTGATTTGTAGAAGTGATTGGTTTGTGTCAGAAAGCTTCCTCTTTACTGGGGTAAAGTTATAGAGCCTCTGGATATAGAAGAGTAGTACTTAGCAAAAGTAACTCTTAAATTAGATTTGAGACCCGTCTTAATTTTACTTTATCTCTGATCACTGCATCTTATTACTTTGATTATAATATGGATAAGGATATGGTCATAATACTGATCATATGATAATTATGCCGCTAATTTAGTTTTGTACTAAACTAATATACCAGTAATATACATTCCAGGTTAAAGTAATTCTCAGAGACAATGTGACTATCACTAGTTACATCTGCCTTCTTTTCTAGTTCAGTTGCCTCTGTTCTACTTTATGAGCAAGGGTACAGAAGGAAGAAGATTCTCGGAGTGTGAAATATCCCATGGTCTCACCATCCATTGAGGCAGTGAAATCCTGGCTAATTGCTCTCAGAATTGTAGAACTGTAGAATCATTCAGGTTGGAAAACACCTTTGAGACCATCTAGTCCAACCACCAACCCATCACTACCATGCCCACTAACCATGCCCTCCAGTGCCACATCCACTCGGTTCTTGGATGCCTCAGGGATGGTGACTCCACCACCTCCCTGGACAGGCTATTCCAATGCTTCACTACTCCTTCGGAGAAGAAATCATGTTTCTCTCATGTCTGAGTATGTATAAAACACTTCTGTCAGCAGGCTTCTTTTAAAAAATCTGTTTGAATTATTGAGGATTTAGCCAGTGGCTTCTGGAAGTCCATACAGAAGTAGACTGAAGAGATCGAGAGGCCTGACAAGAACTCTCAGTAACAGCAGACAAAAAGTCAGGAGTGCAGAGGGGCTGTTTCTAATCCATAAGCAATTTCCAAATCAGAACAATATCCTTCACGGTTGTTATTCAGAACTCGTGGCTTCTGGGTTGCGCACACCCACAATAGTTTTTTGAAGAGTGGAGCAGCAAAACAATGCTTGTAATCTGTTTCATGTTTAATTCTTAGAACGTGCTTTTGCAGTTTGGATTTCTGTAATTCTTCCCAAGTGCACGTCTTGCTTTTTTGTTTGCTGAAAGAGAAGTGCCTGGCACTGTTGCTTGATGTCCTTTAACGCTGTTCACAGCTGTTCTCATCGCTCCCCCGAGAAGGATCTCATCTTCCAGCTCAGCCTTCTGAGACAAAACACCTGCTGGCATGCGGAGTGCAGGCTCTGCTCAGAAGGAGTGGCAGTGGCCAGAGGAAGAGAGAAAAAAGCCTGCAGTGGAAATAAGGAGCTGCTTATGTGTGCTTGTTTTAAAGCAGTGTTGCACCCAACAGCTCTGAATACTAGTTTACACTACCAGGTGTTGGGGTTCTAATTAAACATAGCAGTGTTTACAGAAGTCCTGTAGCTTCAAAAGGAGTGTTGTCTCCAATCTGCCTGCTGCTGCCCCACAACTGCAAACATCATTTCTTCTTCAGATTTTCAGCTGCTTTTCCTGCTGAGAATGTAAGGAAGAAAAAATCTAATTTCTTGATGGAATTAATTTCAGTAGGAAATTTTTAAATGAAGAATATCTGCTCCGTTCAAGCTCAAGATTTTTTTCAGGTTTCTTCAACTGAGGTGCTTCTACTGAAGTATTTATGAGCATTTTGCACAGGGACCAGCCTAAAAGAGAAATATTTTCATAAGGAATCATTTTTATGAAATCTTTTTCTTTTTTCCTTACATACTGATATGTGCTTAGCCACAAATCTGATGCCTTGGAATGAAAAAGGCTCTTTGTGGCTGGTTGAAATAGTTCCCACTATTTCAAAAATTATTCCAAAGTGATGAAAAAGGAGACTAGAAAGACACAAGAATTGGAGATATTTAATGCCAAGAATGTGGTGGTAGAGAATGTGTCTTTGCAGAAACAGAGAAAGACATTTTTATGTATCATTAAGACATGAACAAGCCCTCGTTTGGGCTACTGGCTTGGAAGTGTGCTTGATAAACTGCTCCTTGTGTCTGCCATAGGGACGCAGATCAGTTTGCATTGGTCATGATATAGCTGCCCATCTTCTCCCTGCTTATTACAAGTACTGGTTTTATGAGTTTCTGCATGTGCAAGCCTCACCCTCCAGCTTGCTGTGTTCCCAGCACTTTGTTTGGGAGGCTGGGCAGCTGAAATCTGCTTCTGTCTCAGAGCTTCGATTAGTGATACTGCTGCTTGCTTTTTTCTCCTCTTGAGAGCTGTGCCTTATGAGTGCCAAACCCCTTTCCGCTGCTTTTAGCTCTGAAACAAATGTTTATTCATGTCAGCTGCTTTGCTGTGCTATTTCTTTTTCTGTTGCAGTCTCTGGTAAGTAGATACGCTATTCTTGGTTAGTGTTGGAAAACAGATACATCAGTGTGCTGGGTCTGGCTGGTTTTATGGTGGTATCAAAAGCCATAGACAGCCATGCTGAAGGAGCTGGGCTAGTAGCCCCCCCAAGAGAGTGATTAAGGAGACTGTTGTGTAAGACACTGGTCTAAGTATGTGTTTTAGTGCACGTATGTAGCTCAGGATATGTGTTCAAAATACGTGTGCTTTGGGATGATTTATCTCAATGCCACCATGCAGGTATTTCTGTTTGTGTTCTTTTTAAACATACGCTTTTTAACGTTTGTGCATCTAAAGTGGAATACGACTTAACGTAGATATTCTTTGGTATACGATACGTATCTATGGCAGTTTTCATTAAAATATTTTCTGTCCAGGTGGAGCAAGGTCTTTTTTTATCACTGCTGATAGCTGTGTGGCTTTTGGTTTGGTTTCTGAAGATCTGCTGTCCGTAACAGTGACCCCAATCAGGAGGCTGACTGTTCCTGCCTCATAGTGACAATGATTTCTGTGCAAGGTGTATTGCAAGCACAACAATCTGGCTCTATTTACAGAGTTACTCCCGTGCTCTCACATATTGTTTTGATATGGTGAGATACTGAATTCACCAAAACTGAATAATCACTGTCAGGGATTATAGGTATTGTTGTTGCTGAATGGGATTTAAAATGTAAATTTCCTCTTAGGTCTGAATCTCAGTGTGTGTTTGCTGACTGCTTCCTTGCAGTTTGAAAAATGTGATAAAATAATACCCGCCTAATTCCCAGATATGAGGCAAAGATTAGTTAATGTTTGCCTGGCAGGAGGAAGAATTAAAAGCCTGAAGCTATTGATACAGTTAGGTAGGGAGCTGGCATTTGGAACACTGCCCTGTAAATTACTGAGCACAATATCCTGCTCACGTTAGACAGGTGGCTGGACTTCTTGTGATTCCTTCCTGGATTCTTACCCTCAAATTTAGAGAGATAGATGTGGCACTGCCAATTGGAAGTTTCATTCAATTTTGTCCACGTGGTCCAAAAGATTAAGATCTATAATTTTTTATGCTTTATATTTTAAGGAGAATTTTCCATGCCTAAGGTGCTGAACACCCAGCACTTGTGTGCTTCACAGTCAAAATGAAATAAATGGTTCTAGTGCTGGGGGCATTCACTAAAGAACAGTAAACAAACAAACAAACGTAAATATGTGTGAATGTAAAATGGCTGTAGCAAACTACAGTACTTGTTCTTCTATTCCGTTGACAGCTTCTGGTAATAGCCATGGTTGACTAACCCCAGTAAGGGAAATCTTGATGACGATGATCATGGAGCAGTCTCATTAGGCTGAGCAGGCAATAGCAGCACATTTCCATTGAAACATAAACCTCCTTTCTGCAATTAAGCAGTGAAAACAGATCCAGAACCTTTTTTACCTTGTCCTTTGAGAACTGAGAAGGAGAGGAGTTGATTGATCCTAAGTGTGTTGCTTTCCACGTTGTTTCTCTTTGTTTCTTTTCAATGAAGGATCAAGACCTTTCCTCTTGATATTTCACAACAGTGTTCATGGACTGATGGCTTGTATGGAATGCTGTAGGAATATTTCTTTTATTGAGTTGAAAAAGACTGCCTCTTTGTTAAGACATGAACGACCACTTCTTTGGGTTGGAACTTTTTAAAAGGTTCACAAAAGACAAATTTACCCCTCTGCTCCGTGTATGCTTGGATTAATTGAACACTTCCCTTTTAATCAACTGGTACTTATTAGTGTTAGTCTCCAAAAAAATAGGTGTTTTTCTTCAAGGGGTAAATACAATGAATCTGACCATAACTATTACCATGAGATTAAACCAGGATAAAGCAGCAAGCAATTTTAGTAGCGGGCTCTTTACATTCCTCCTGCTTTTGTTTAAAGGTAGTAATATCTTTGTACACTCAGAAATCTGAATTAAAATAACTCTTCGTTGGTTTTAATAATAAGTCTCTAGAACAGTGAATAAAGTTTTTGTTTTCATCTGTAACCCAGCACTTATCAAGTTAAAAATCCTATTACTAGTGGTTCGATTGGTGTTATTTATAACAGTAATGGTAACTCAGGGCCTTTGCAGTTAAAACATTGTTTTCTGTTTTGCTCCTTACAGGCAGTGCTGATGAATAACATCACAACAAATGAACGATTGATCCAGAGTCTACAAGGTAGAACATAATACCTCCCTGAATCGCTCTTTTTTTTCCCTTTCTTTCTTTTCTTTTTTAATATGCTGTTTTTAAGACTTGGGCTATTCCAGTGTCTTCTGAAAATGCTGCCTTTCTCCAAGCTGTGGGGAATGTGCAGGAGCTGCTGTGATTTCAGTTCTGCATTTACACAGTTCTGGTTCAGTGAACTGTCAGTCTGCATATGCCTCAGTACCAGAGGGATTTGTCTGTATAGTTCTTGCTGTAGACTCCTGATCCTTATCTGCTAATGATATAAAAACAATGCAAAATAGAACTAGCTTATTAATGTATTGTTAAAATGCTTTTGATTGTACTTTTTATCACATATGCTTGCATTCCTCCCTGAGGTGTTTTGGTCATGTATTTTAGCATCAAGATAATTAGCAAACTTGTATTAAACAAAAAAACGTAGTCTAATTCATTTCAATTCATGTTGGTGTTCCAGAAGTGTTCTTAACAATGTATGCCCCAGTATTCTGAGGAAGAAATCTTAAGTTCTATAAACAAGCAAATATATTGTCAGTTCTTCTGATGTCTTCATAGAAAGCTTTCTGTCAGGAGGCATTTATAATGATGAAGCATGATAATGATGCTTCAGATATTAAAAAAAACCAGAGAATTCCAAATCATAGGTTCCTTAAGAATGTAACAGTAAACTCTGTGTTACTCAGGAAAGAATTGTAAACACATCTTCTGGTAGCTAATCAATATGAATGCTATTTCATACCACGTTCTGATAAATCTCTCTCTCTCCTATACCTGATGGCTTCTGGGGCTGATACCTAGTAGACAAAGATTTTATAAACAAGCTAGAATATTCCTTGTAAAGAAAAGGAGATTAAAAATCTACATTATGCAGCTTTTGTTATTCCATTCAGCCGAGAGGATATTTGGTCTTACTGAATCCTGTGCATCTTTCATTTGTCAATGTAGAAATTGTCAGTGCATCTGCATGCAAAATGTAATGAACGTGAGAAATGGATAGAGCTAGTGTGCTTATAGCAAGGTTTGCCATCTGATATATGTGTTGTAATATCTAGCTAAATATATGTGTACATTTTAATATATATTTTAATTTTATTATGATCAGAGCACTTGAAAGAGTTACAGACAGAGTATGGAAAGCTGCAGCTGGATGTTTACCGATTTCAGAAAAACCAGACTAACCTTCAGAGAAAATTCTCATATGACCTGTAAGTTCTATCTGAACAATGCTTCCGGAGTTGTAAGTGATTTGGTTATAACCCTGAGAATTCTTGTGACAGCTGTAGCACTATCAATAGATATACCATTTTAAGGTGGAAGTGACACCGCATACATCTAAAATTGCTCAGAGTTAATCTTGGAGAAGAGCATACGCCTTGCAATGAACAGCATCTCAATATCCATAGACTTCTTCTACGCTTCTGGATCTTCCTTCCAGTGCAGGAGGAGAAGGGTAGCTATATTCTCATTTCAGAAGTGGGGGAAACTGGATCATGAACAGGCTAAGCAATGAAGAAGTTTAAAAACGAAGATATAGAAATACTTTTGAGAGGCTATGCCTCATGGAGTTGTTGGAGGCCAAACAGGAAGCTTCTGTTAGAGTTATGGTTCTGCAGTGCATTTCATACTTATCCTTTTTTTTTTTTTTTTTTTTTTGGTTGAAATTTTTCACTGAATTGTAAGGCACAGATTGATGAACAAAAGTACCTATCAGTATATGTACCCTACATGTATACCCTAAACATATTTCTGCTATCTGAATTTCTCATAGGTTCTTTCTGCTTAGTAATGTTCTTGTCCCTCAGCTTCTTCCCTTTTGTGCTTAGGTATAGAAAACTGTTACTCTTTTAAAAGAGATGAATCAGAATTCTAATAATTAAGGACTTTTAACATAAAAGGAATTTGAAGATATAAGTTTGTACCAACCTTTTATTAAGCTGAATTACACTTACATGCCAACCAAAGTATTTTACCCCTCACAGTACACTACATCTTTGACACAGATGAGTCCTAACATAATTGGGACTCTTGGACATTTGTTCATCTTCTTTGCTAGCTGGATAAGAAGGTATCTTCCTTGATGGCTGAGGTCATCAAGAGTAACTGAATTCATAAGTGCATGTATGTGCTGTACAGTTGTGCTCCACATGAGAAGTAATCGTTGAATTATTGATTGATAAACGTGTGTAGAAAAGCGATACAAAATTGTTGTAGTAAATCTGACATCTGAAAACTCAGGCTTATTGTCCATGAAATGTTTTCAAGTACATCTCATTTATCTGAAGAAGATTAGATCTGGAGGGATCAGCTGCAGGAGGGAACAGCAAGCAGAGTGAAGAGATAAAGTTATGGTGATGAAATCATACTCCTTGGATGGGTTTGCCAGGGTCAGCGTGGATGCCAACAGGACTGAACAGGGATTAAGCAGTCAACTCGTCTGCCTTCCATTAGTCTTTAAAGCAGATGCACCATATTCTGCTGTCTCTCCTTGGTAATCCACAAAAGCAGCTCTCAGTTGAGGAGCTACACAATCTTCATGAGGTTTGCTTTATAGCACTTAAAAGTTCATTTATGGTAGAAAGGGATGCTAAACGTGTGGTACTTCCTTGGACTTGGAATTGTATGGATGAGAGTATGGCACCTTGGATATCGAGTACACTTTGCCTAGCAAAAAAAAATCAAAGAAAGAATTACTGTATAATTGAAATTTGCTTTTTTTCAAGTACACAAACTGCACATTTTTAGTCAGTTTGGCTGTTGTGCTGTAGAAGACTGATAAAATTGTGCGTGCGTAACGCCTAAGAACAAAATTTAATATAAGAGGTACAGAAAACATACGTTTTCCTCAGGTTTCATCACAGCAGAATTATTTTTTGAGTGAGTCTCACGTTTTCAGTTCAACAGGCAGCAGAAAGCTGTGTGAGCGTGCTGGTATCAGGACTACTCAAGGTCCATCTGTTCTCTGCGTAAGCTTTTCTTTCCCTACATCACACTGTGTCCCACACAGCTGCCTCATCTGATTTGCTAGTCACTAGGTCTCAGAAGGGAGTAGAGGAGTGTAAGGTAATAAAACTAAGAAGATAATAAAGTAGGGAGGAGCAAAGGAACAAAGAAAATAATTTTACAAAATGAAATTTTAGGAGACAGTTGTGAACATGGATGGAAGTTTGCAACTTCTCACTTGTTCATGTTCTTTCCAGGTCACAGTGCATCAACCAGATGAAGGAATTAAAAGAACAATGTGAAGAAAGGATAAATGAGATATCAAAAAAAGACCATAATGTACCACAGGTCAAAAAAAATAAGGACTTCTTAGAAGATTCAAAAAGAAGCACCCAGGTATGATAGGAGTAGTTTATCGTAAGTCTTTTTCCCTGTGATTCTTAGGAGGTTCTCCTCCTCCTTTTTGCTATCTCCAGCTAACATTATTGTGTCTCATTAAACTTTTCAGTACTTTCATTTGCATTGGTTGAATGCTTCTGATTTATGTGAAATTGAGTGAATCTGGGGAGAGAACAAAGCATAGATCCTGGAGAGGTCTTTATTGTTCTCCTTATTACTGTCCTCTGAGACAGGCAGAATTGGAGAGGTGATAATGAGAGAGTGAAAGTGGTGAGAAGCCATTTCAAGAATATTTGTGCTGCTGAGCTTTGGCCCACAGCTCCTTTTGACTTTGTTAAAGGACTTAATCGCTTTGTGTGTTGAAGTTGTATGTTTAAAGATGAGGATAAATTTACTATCAATCACTTCAGAATAGCAGAAAGCCTGAAGAACAATCCTGTAGCCCACAGCTCTTTACCTGGGACTTTGGGGTTCAGCTGTTTATCGCAGTACCGTGAGTTTCCAGAGGAATACAGATTTCAGTCTTGTACAGCAGGAGTGAGAGTTTTGTTTTTTTTCTCGGGATCGGAGAGCTGCAGGAAGTGTTGCTGTGTGTAACACAAACAGTCTAGTGGAATAGAATGGGCTTGCCACATGGGTCGGCCCTGTGCCAGCAGCGGTGGCTGTGTGCCCACCCACTCTTTCTTCCTGAGCTGTGGAGGGTGGAAGGAATGCTGAGAAAAATAAATTTCATACAATTGTGTTGTCTTGGCATGTAAATTATTGATACTTCTTTAGTAAAGTAGGATTAGATCTGGGATAGGACTTGAGTAGTTAAGCTTGCCACAGATGGCCATGGAAACAGGCAGCAAAACCCCCATATAAAGAGGCAACTAATATATTATACTTAAAATAATTTAATTTAAGGTGCCTCTTTCTTCAAGACCACAAGCCTTGTGACAGAAACTTTAACATGTGATTGCATTAGAGACTATTTGAATGGCCAGCTTTCATTGCAAAGGCAAAACAGTTTTGGTAGTTCCTGCCTTCTGTTATATGAGTGCTGCTAGAAGAATGAAGCATTAGAAACAGTGAATGCTATTCTTCTTTTCCCTTTCTTCTACAGGGATAGTTGTTGTTTGTCTGAGTAATTTTTGTGAAGTGTCAGATAAACAAAAAAATAACAAGCTCATCATTTGGACACAGGCGGGAAGACTTTATAGAGCAGATGTGTCTTGCTTGATTGAATGATGGAAAATACAAACCATTGATACACTTCATATGGGGAAGAGCATACTAAAGAGATGGGCAAGTGAATTTCTGATATTGTCTTGCATCAGATTCTCATTAACATTACTCATACCAGATGAGGTCTACTTACCAATTCCAGAAGCTAGGAAGTCTTGCATTCTTCTCCAACAAGTCTCATGTCTGAAGTCAGTATTTTCTCAAAGGCTACAGGTTACATGTCGTTCTTGTTATCTACAGATGGGTTGGCCCCAGCTCCAAGAGCTGCTGATAGTGCTTCAGGCAAAATAGTTACCCTGCGTTCCCTAATGTCTATTGCAGTATTTCTTATGTCAAGTTGTAATTT
This sequence comes from Lagopus muta, assembly GCF_023343835.1. Taxonomy (NCBI): domain Eukaryota; kingdom Metazoa; phylum Chordata; class Aves; order Galliformes; family Phasianidae; genus Lagopus; species Lagopus muta. The sequence goes on along the minus strand of NC_064472.1, from coordinate 40,901,498 downwards.
TTTCAGTTATTTGTTTGCCAACGATTGCAACTTTTGCATATGCAAAGGCTGAGTTACTGAGTCACTGTGTATGTTTTTAGCTGGAATGATTCCCATTTTTACAGATCACAGTGGCTCAGCTAGTGTGATTTCTTTTTTTTTGTGCTGAGTTTCTGAAATGCACATACTTATGTAACAGAAAGTTCAGTATTAAAATAAATCAGAGAAAGGAGGTAGGTTGTTGGTTAGTTAATAAATACACAGCTATGCTTATAGTTTTGTCTTTTGAGTACTGATGTATACTTATACTCCTAGGTTGGGAATATAAAATGTGTCTATTAATTTATCTTTAACAAGTTTCAGTTATCTTTTCAGACAGAAGACCAACCACTTCAACTTGTAGCATACACATGCTTTTATTTGATGTCATCATTAAAAGTTACTGAGTTGAATATGTAAGATAATACAGCTTAAGGCTTATTGCATATCTAATTAAGAGCTGAATTGTTGCTATTAATTTCAGGCTTGATATTTTTACAGAAGTATGTGTGCCCCAGCATAAACTGGAAAGCAGTCTCATCTTCAGACTCTAGAGATTTGTACTGCGGAGACAGTTATGTCTAAAAAAACCAAGAGGAATATTTAAATATAGTACCTTTATGTTTTAATGACTGAAGAAAGACAGACTTCTTCTGAATACCCTTATTGCAATAACTTTACTAAATTTTCTGTGGTAGTAATTACTTCTCAATCTGAGGTGTTAAATATTGTTGATGTTAGACTCAGAGGTGTTGACCCAAGGTCTTTAGCTCTCCCTGGCTTTAACTGAGCTTAAGCAATTTCAAAATAGCCAAGTAATCGGTGACCTACACATCCTTTTCAACTTTAGTTTCTTGGTTATTCAATCACTTATTTCTGCAGACGTTTTACCAAATGCTCACATGAAGATTTGGCAACCTAGTAATTTATTGACCTGCTTAGGACAATAAGCAGTTACAGTTTACCAACAGCTGGAAAAGGAAGAGTTTTGTGGATGGTGTGACTTTCTACACCATAAAGTTTTTTTTCATTCATTTTTTTCATTTTTTCATTTCAGTTTTTCATTACTGATTTGTGTAGTGCCAGCTATTTAAAAAGTCTCTCTCTGTAGGTCTGTACACTTTTCTCTCTGCATCTTTGAAAAGAATCATCATAGAATCACAAAATGGCCTTAAAGATCACCCAGTTCCAATTCCCTCTGCCATAAACACTCACCAGATCAGGGCTGCTCCCCACCAGATCAGGTTTTCCAGGATCCCATCCAACTGGCCCTGAATGCCTCTAGGGATGGGGCTTTCACAGCTTCTCTAGGAATCCTGTGCCAGGGCCTCACTGCTCTCTGAGTATGGAGCTTCTGTCTAACATCTCAGCTTAATCTCCCCTCTTTTAGTTTAAAGCCATTATCCCTTGTCCTCCCGCTATGGGACTGTTTAAAATGTCGGCTCCCTCCTGCTTGTAAGCTCCCCTCAAGTACTGGAAGGCTGTAGAGAAGTCTCCCTGGAGCCTTCTCTTCTTTGAGCTAAACAAGGCCAGTTCCCTCAACCTTTCTTCGTACAAAGGTGCTCCAGCCCTCTCATCATCTTACTGGCCCTCCTCTTGACCCTTTCCTGCAGATCCACGTATTTCGTGTGCTGGAAGCCCCAGGCCTGAACACAGTAGTGCAAGTGAGGCCTCACAAGGGCGAAGCAGAGGAAGACAATCCCCTCTCTGTCCCTGCTGGTCACTTTTCTTTTGTTACAGTGCAGGATACTGTTGGCCTTCTGGGCTCAGCTACAGCTCACATCCAGATTCTCGTCCTCCTGCAACCTGGATACATGCTCTAAGCATTAATCAAGCTGGGCACTTTGTAGTCATTTGTCTGTCAAAACCAGACATTGTAGTCTGGTGGGTTTTTTGTTTTTTTTTGTTTGTTTGTTTGTTTTTGTTTTGTTTTTTATTATTTATGCTGGTATAGGGCAACATGGGCTCCAGGCACATCTCATGTTCAGTTTTTATGTGAACTGAATTAAGATAGCTATTAAATGCTAATATGAGTAAAGACCGCATAGAGAATTGTAGTTGTTTAGTTGAAAGATCTTCAGGTTGGTGGATAATGTTTCTATGATTCTGTGACATCTTAGCCATTAATCTTTAATCAGATCTGACAGGTCAGAGTCCAAGACCAGTCAAGTACCAGTATTCAGTACATCCTTAAGTTTGGTCTTCCTAATAATGTTGTCTAGTTGTTGATATTTGGTTTTTTTTCCTTCTCTAAAACCTACATTCAACATTTATTCCAGTTCTGGACAGCAATGATTGGCTGATTATGCCCAAACTCGGTTTACCTGTTCCTGCACTAGCAGCAGTTAATGCCATCTGTTTTTATTGCTCTGCTGTCCCTGGTGTGGTAGCAGGGGTACAGTAGAGAAATGTGTGGTGCTATGATTCTGTGACCCTTGCTGAATAACAGGAAACACTAACCAAGAACAGTATTCTCAGCTGGAATTAGACAGAAGGAAGGGTGTTAGATTCTTGTAATGTTGTGTGCTGTTATGTAGAAGCATTGCTGCCTCAGGATTTAATGGTACTTCCATCACCACTAAAAATTTCAGTTCAATTATTTGAGTGCATTTAGATTTCTTTTCCTCCACTGAAGTCTGACTAAATTTCAGCTTCCAAATCCAGGACTGAGTGTTCAGAGCAATGTATGTCTGTGTGCATTCACTTTACAGGCTGATGGTCAGCTGTCAGTTCCAAAACAACCTGAGTTCAAGCAGACTGATTTGGAACAGCAGAGAGCCAATGAAGATGTGCCAAAAGCAGTGCCTACAGTAAAAAGGACAGATGTTCTGCAGCCTAATGGTGAGATAAAATCATTGGTATCTTAGCAACTTGAGTAAGAAAGTTTGCAACTTAAATGAACACTAAAAATATTTTTGTACCCAAGAAGGAAAAAAATGACAGCAGTGGACTGAATTGTAATAAACTGTCCTTTAGCTGCAGTAATTTGTCCAAGTGTTTTTTTATTACTGCCATTTCTGCTGGTTCAGCTGTTTTGAAATTGATGTGTTGCTTCTAAAGCAAAATAAAAATGCTTGTAATCACTTGTTTACTGTTGAGAAAATATTTTGCTTTTGCATGCAAAAGTTTTTAAGTATGTTTTGAATTTACTTGTTTAGTAAGTTTGATACATCTAGCCCACTGCCCCTCCCTATCAAATACCTGAAAGTTTAGCATTAGGCAAACACGTTCCTGCGCTTGCTGTGTCTCAGTGAGCAAAGTGGGTAATCAGAGATCAGATTAGGTAAGCCATGGTTGTTTTTGGCATTCAACTCTCACAAGTATTGACTTGAATGGATGTCCCAGTGTACTAGTCTCACAAAGTACTGTGCATGTGAGAAATCCAACTTTCTATTAAATTACTCTTTTGTTCTATCTTTAATAACAGGCTTAGGAATAATTTTAGAGAACGAGCAATTCCAAGCAACTACTCTGTTTAGTTTATTTATTCGGGTGAGCACCTCTGCATTCTCTCCACACCTAAAAGTGAGAACAGGCTTCATTTACTTGAAAGTCTGCCCCTGTATCCACTGTGTCCTGAGCTACCTTTGAATACCTGATCTGTTATATTGTTAAGAACAAAGCATGATGCTCAGAGATCTGATGCTTACATAGCACACTGGAAGTTTTAATAGAGCACTGCTCTGTTTCACCTGCCTAACATTATTATTATTTTTTAACTCCACATACAAACATTTAAGTAGGTAGCAAAGTGAATCTGGTGATGGTGGATGCTGGACTTTGCAGGTTTTATACTTCAGCTTTCATACTCGAAAAATATGGACTGGACTGTCTTCTATCTTTCTCCTTGAATCTGATGTGATTGAAAGAAAAATAAGAATGGAATGTGAAAAGTGAAGCAATGTCTATTCAAGGTTTTCAACTTATGCTGCCACTGAAATATTTTTTCTGTTTTCTTTTTTTTTTTTTAATTTGGAATCGTCAATATAATTCACAGAAAGAGCAAACGGCCTTGCTGCCATCAGAAAAGAGGACTCCAAAGCAGAAGAGGAGAAGCTCTCTGTTGAACTGAAACATCCACAGGGTTTGGATATGGCTGACACAGGCCGTAAGGAGATGTCCCCTGAGTCAGAGAAAGAGCTGAATCCAGCTGAAGATGGAAAAAACATAGCTGAGCAAGAGGCACCACAGCTAGCTGCACAACAGATTGCTGAGGAGGAGGTGGAGAGGGAGCAGCTCCTCAATTATGATGTTAAGCAGGGTGACTCGCCTCCTGGACAGGCTGGTTAGTAACACCTTGCAGACTGCAAGAAAGGGAATAAAGATGCAGAATTTCTGAAATAGTGGTAGAAGTTGGCTAGACTTAATGCAAGGCTTCATAAGTGTTGGTGTGAGAGGCTAAAGATCAATCCTCAGCACCCTTTCACAGTTCAGTGGGTAATGACAGAGGCTTCTATTTGTGCAATGAGGAGCTGCCAGTCTGGATTCCTGTGTGTCACTGTTCTAGCTGTTCTGTCCTTCTCTCCATTGTCTGCACAAGGTGTCTGGGGACTGCACTCTCAGAAACCTTTCAGTACTGGGGCTTAGTAATATGACATGTTTGGAAAGGATGCAACATACTGTGCGTACAAAGCATCGATGGGTAGAATATTGTGTAGATTGTCATTTTGAAATGGGTAGCTATAAACTATGTTGGCATGAATAAAACTTTGCTTGAGACTTCAGATATCTGAAGTTCATTACTGTGACTCAGCAAAACTGCAAATTGAAAGTCATTGGCAAAGGTGCCAGTTTTTTGGTTCTACCATGCGTGACCGTGTCTGCACCATGCTGAGTATTGATGTGATGTCTAAACCTGACCAGAGTCTGAGCCAAGCAACTTGAGGAACTCCATCTTAGGTGCTCCTAACATTGTGGTCATTAGCAACTTTTCCATGGAACAAAGTAGAATTTTCTTATGCAGTAGAAGCTTGCAGCACTATGAGGGATCGGTTTCTTGCTTTTCCCATACTCATTCCAGCTTGTCTTCCATCTTCCACCAGATTATCCCAATTACCTCACTACCAGCTCTTCTGAATGGGGAAATGTGTCACCCCTCCTTGTGTAGTAATGCAAAGTAGAATCAGTAGCATGGACAGCAAACAAGAAGTAGTACTGTTTATGTTCTCTAATCCAATGAATGCATTTATATAATGCATTATTATATGATATTAGTAGAGTAGATAATTTGGCAAGGATAAGTAACCTGTCTCATCTGCTTTGCCAAAGTAATACTTTTCCAACTGCACCAAAGAGATATTTACCAGAGCAGGCAGTTCTCCAAGGAGATGTGACTATACAAGCCAAATGTTTCATTTTAACTGAGGTATAGAAAAAGCAGATAGTGAAATCATCCAACAACTGGTGCAAGAGAAAGCCCTGCAGTGCAGCCTGTGGAAGGTCAGTGTTCTCTGAATGCAGGAACAGCACAATATTCTCTATGCTTGATTGTTCTGCAAAAATAATATACCTTATGATGTGGATTCCTTTGGTTGTAGGGAAGCAGAAGTGGACTTCTACGTTCTGTGAGCATTCTCTGTTTTTCATTTAAAGCTTCTTTTAAAAGCTTGAGACAGTTAGGCCTATTACTGGAAAGTATTTTTGATGTTCTAAACATGTACAAAATAATGCTAAAATTTTTCAAGCCTTCTTCTAATCAGTTGCTGTTAAAGTTTGGTGTTTTCTTCTTCTTGAGAACCAGAGACTCTTCTCTTAACTGGTCATTGTGGTTTTTCTGTCTGACTAACTGAAAAAGTAAGGGTAGGGTTCTTGCAGTCAGAAGTAATTTTCTTCTGAACAATCTATACTAAGAAATTTTAAGGTAGTGAAATTTGCTCAAGATGGAGCCATGTGGGGCAGGACAGTGTCAGACTGAAGAAAACCATTTATAGAAAACCACTTTTAAGGCCAAGTTAGTATATTCATATATTCATTTCATGCCATCTTCAGTGCTTTATTCATTGCTGGACAAGCCAAAACAAGGAGGGGCTATCTGAGATACCTTTCAGAGGAAGTGTTAATGCATTGAAAAGCAACACCATAGTCAGGTTTTCAGTGTAATCTTCAAGTTTTACTCTTCTAAGACTGTCACTTAATGTATTCTGAAATTGCTTGATGCTTTTCTTCTGTCCACTCGCATGCTGGCTGGACTTTGTTACACTTTCAATTCCCAAAGATTGTTATCTAGCTTTTAATACAATGTTGACAGCAAAGGTTTTCTATTCTGAAAGAAAAACATTAAAACTCACTCCCTAAACAGAAATTCATTCACCAGCAAAATAAATTATATCGTAGATTTTTTTGCAGTACTTATTTTGTGCCGTGTAAAACAAATTAACTGTAATGTTTTTCCAGACCAACAAGCACGTGAAGCATTGAATGAGGACAAAGATGTTGACTACAATTTAGATGAGAATGAAGCTGAATCAGAAACAGACAAGCAAGCAGCACTTGCAGGCATTGAAACTGGTAAATAAATAAAGAATATTTTATTGGAAGCACTATATGCTGCAAAGTACTGTGATGATTACTTTGAATTTTATACTTCAGCAGATTCAGATAGGTAATTCCTCTTTGTTCCCCAGTTTTCCTACTGTTTAGTATGATGTGTTGTTACATAGCATTCCTGAAGCTACTTTTTAGTAAATGGTGGAGAGGGGGAGTGTGTGCAGCCTTACTGTTCAGCACTAACAGTCCCTTCAAAATTTTCTGGATGAAGACCTATCACTCCTGAATTTTAAAGAGATTTCCGTACCTTTTTCTTTCTTCCTTATTAGTTCAAAATTCTCAAGAAAAAATATGAAGAACCACTTGACCAAACTGGAACACATCAGAGGCTGTGAACAAGGGAAATTCATGATGCATCTTAATCAACTCTTCCTATAAACACAGTAATGACCAGAGCAGTGATTTAAGAATGTTTGATTATCTTTTCGAGGCTTTGATAAAGGCTCAAATGAAGTAGTTTGTTGTGAAGTCTTAGTACTGTTTCAGGGTGAAAAAATTATATATCTCAAGGCTTGTTTTAAGGCAGTGTGACCTCTGCAATGAGACTTTTCTTCCTCCTGATTATAAAGTAAAAACCAGCTAACAAGCACTGTAGTAACTTTGAGGTCAACTGACTTGTGCAGTCATGCTACAATAACATTATGCATGGATTGGTGGTAGGTTGGAAAGAGTCCTCTGGCAAAGATGGAATTTTCTCCTGACCAGTGCAGTAGAGAAATCCTCACCCTAGTTTTCAGAGTGAGGAGCTAACTTACTTTGGCAAAACACGGGAAGCATGAAAAATGTCCTATGCTGCAGTCTGCCCTCATGCCAGTTCTGACACCATTTTACTGCAGTGTGGGTGGACTTAGAGAGGATGATTGTAGTTCTCAGATATGACATGGCATTATACATTTTCCTTTATTTCATAAATGAAACTTCTAGCTTACATAATCTGTACCAGGAATGAATAGCTGTCTTGGTTTTATTCCTAAGTTTTGCATTAAAAATAGATTCTAGTAATAGAATATTCTTAAGAGATTAGCAGGAGTGTATCCTGAAAGCCTTACTGGACGTTTCTTCACAAGATTAGAAGTGCCACTGGATTACGCAGACATCAGTCAGACTGACTCCTGAACTTGTGATGTGACAAGCCTTCAGCAAGGGTGTGCTGCTTCTGCCATCCCTCTGCTGGAACAGTATATTTCACTGAAGAGTAGAAAGGAAATGCCTGCCTTATGGAACAGCAGATTCAGCTGTCAAAAAATGTCTTCTCTGCTGGACTTCTGAAGGAGGCGGACCAGGTTGTGCATTTTATCACCCACAGTTGAAACAGTAGTTGATGTGAAGTGCTGCGTCACACACCATTATGGTGTTGTGGGTATTCTGTAATCTTTGGATTTTCTGCAGCTTGTTGAACTAGTTCACTCTGAACTGCCAAAGTAAGTTAAGCCTAGAATACCCATGGCTGCCCCTGACACACCTTTTGACTTCAACTGTCACCTTTGTTGCTTGTAACCAACTGTTTTGAAGATTGCATTTGTGCTGCTTTTAAGACCAGCCCCCATGTTTGGAGCAGTCTCCGTGAATATGAACCAACAGCCACATTGATAGTATGGGAGAAGTCAGACACAAATGACTTCCTAACCAACAGTTTCATTTAAGAATACAGACATTTATCATGGCTTCCTCTTAATGTACTTCATATCATAAATTATAGATTATCATTCTTTAATGTGTTAGTTAACTACTCCTGTAGCTTAAAATGCCTAAATGTGCAAATAGAGGGCTGGTTTTTTTGTTTGTTTGTTGTTTGCTTGTCATTCAGCAAAAGAAGAAGGAGCCATCAAATGGTGCCTGGTCCTCCTAAGTCCACAAATGGTTCACTGACAGACTTGCCAAGTGTGACATGAATTGAGAGAAGAACTACCCTCTGTTATGAGTTACGGGTTACTGCGTATTATCACCATGTAAGTCAGATTTTACTGTGCTGACTATTGCAGTCAGTAATAACAGTGAAAGCAAATATTTTTAAGCAGTAGAGGATATATGAGCATTTCTTCTAAATGACAGATGTTGGAAAACTTGGGGATATTTCTGTATTGCTGATTCTTTATCTTTTGTAAAACATGGTATGCTTTGGCATCAGAATGTTTACATGTATTCAGAGTAAAGTGAGCATGATCTTAGGACTTAATCTGTAAACTGTTGTTTAGCTGAGACTAAGTTAATCAGGAATTTCTGATTGCAGAACTGTACATTTTAACACTATGAAATGTACAGTGAAATGCTGTATTCAAGTTGAACGAAGTACTTTAACTTGAAACTGCTAAAATCCTGAATAAAACTCACAGTTCTTTAATGTAATTAATATATTGCCAGAGAATTCTTTTAGAATTAGAATAGTCCAACTGCCTGACCACTTCAGGGCTAACAAAAGTTAAAGCATGAGGGCATACCCAAATGTCTCTTGAACGCTGACAGATACAGGGCATCAACCTGTCTAGGAACACTGTGGCAGAGTCCAACCACTCTCAGGGTAAGGAAATAGCTGGCAGCATTTCTGTACAGTGCCTAAAACTGAGTAGGCTTCTTGGTAGCCAGCTAGGTGGCTTCCAGTAAACATGACCTCCTTTATACAAAGCACAATTGCTGTACCTCTTACAGTGGAAGGCTGAAAACCTGTGTAAAAGCAATGTTCATAGACATAGCGGAATAATGCCCTACTCTCAGTGGCTTCAAGTGCTACAAGAATGTACCTGGGATCATAAATTTTTAATAGACAAGGGACTGTTGTGTCTACTATATGGAACTTTAAAGGACTTGATGTAGTTGAACAAAACAAGATTCACTTGGAACTGTGATTAACAAAATGTTTATCACCAAATTTTTTACATGCATGAGGGTGGGGAAGCTGCTTGTCTAATTTTTCTGGGCTTAAATTAACACTTGTCCCCATTGTTTTTTAAAAACAAAGTCTGGTTCATTTAAGTACGCATTTTAAAATAAAAACAGTCTTCTCTAATGTCTGTTACCTTATTCATATACTTGTAATGTTAATGGAAATGGAAAAGATGATCGTTCAAGTTTTTTGAGTTCTGTGAATGTTGTAGAAGTTACCTGGTGTCTCTCTTATTTGCTGCATCTTTTGGAGAAATACAGAAAGCTTTCCCTGAGCCACTGGTATGCAGTTAAACATTTTGAAGACTGGAAGGATTTCTATAATTGCTTACAACAAGGCAGCAAAAGGCAGATGAATTTTTAGTGGCCTACAGTACCTCAGTTGGACATCTTTGCAACTACATGATCTGGGGTTTCCGTTCCTTTGAAGCAGCTCAGGTAGATCTGGTTTGGCAACGTATGGGTGAATTATTTCTACAATAGTACTATAATAATAATCATAGAATGGTTTGGGTTGGATGGGACCTTTTAAGATCACCTAGTTTCAACCTGCTATAGACAGGGACACCTCCCACTAGGCCAGATTCCTCAAAGTCCCATCCAGCCTGGTGTTGAATGCTTTCGGGGGAGCATCCACAAACTCACTGGGCAACCTGTTCCAGTGCCTCACCACCCTCAGGAATTTCTTCTGACTTATAGTCAAAGTCTGTCCTCTTCCAGTTTAAAGCCATGCTACATACCTCTATAAGAAGTCCCTTCCTAGTTTTCTAATAGGCCCCCTTCAGGTTCTGGAAGGCTGCTATAAGGTCTCCTTGGAGTCTTCTCTCCTCCAGGCCAAACAGCCCCAGTTCTCTCACTCAGCTTGTCCTCATAGCAGAGGACATAGCCCTCTTCACGGCCCTTCTCTGGGCCCACTCCAACAACTCCATGTCCTCCTTGTTTTGGGGGCTTCAGAATTGGATGCAGTACTTCAGGTGGGCGTCTCACGAGAGCAGAGTAGAAAGGTAGAGTCACTTCCCTCAATCTGCTGGTCACACTTCTCTTGATTCAGCTCAGGATACGGTTGGCTTTCTGTGCTGTAAGCACACTTTACCAGCTCATCGAATCTTTCATTAACTGACATCCACAAATCCTTCTCCTCAAGACTGCTCTCAAGCCATTCTCAGCCCAACCTGTATCTGTCCTTGAGACTACCCTGACCTAGGTGCCAGACCTTGCATTTGGCCTTGTTGAACTTCATGAGGCTGGCGTGGGCCCACCTCTCACGCCTGCCCAGGTCACTCTGGATAGCTTCCCTCTGGTGTGTCAACTGCACCACTCAGCTTGGTGTCATGTGCAAACTTGCTGAGGGTGCACTCAGTCCCACTGTCCATGTCACCTACAAAGATGTTAAACTGCACCAGTCCCAACAGTCCCAATACCCATCCCTGAGGAGCACCACTTGCTACCTGTCTCCACTTGGACTCTGAGCCACTGACCACAAGTCTGTGAGCGTGACCATCCAGCTAATTCCTTACCCAACAAGTGGGCCTTCCATCAAATACATTTTTTTCTCCAATTTGGTGACCAGGACGTCACGTGAAATACATCAGGCCATGAAGGAAGAGATGCAACGTGCAGATGGGCTTGGGATCAAGGGGTAGAGTTGACCACAGACAGTTATCCATGAATGCAAGACGTGCCCTGCCCTTAAGGGAGCCAAACAGATAAAGCCTCTTTGGTATGGAGGACAGTGGCTAAGATAAAACTCAAGGAAGTTAGCTTATAGTGGTGGAAGCAACCAATGGCTGTCTGGAAACATCTATCCTGGGTCTTGGAAAGTATTTCTTGGAGGGACATGACCCCCCAGAAAGAATTGAGTCAGACAACAGGACTCATTTCCAAAGTAATCTCATTTTATATGTAATTATCATTACTATTATTTTTTCTCCTTCCTTTTCTGTCTTAGCAAATAGTTTTCATCTCAACTCATGTGTTCTACTCCATTGTTTCTTCTTCCCTATCTTCAAGGGCACTTCACCCATTTGAGACAAAATTGCTCCAAGATAACTTATAAATCTGAAACAAAATCACTGAGCTAAATGGAAGTCTACTTTTCATCTGCTTTTAATTTCTATAAAGATTTTTTCAATTGAATGGACTTGGCAAGAAAAGAATTCAGCCATTCTACTTGCAAAATGTAATGCATTCAGGCAGAAATATGGAAGCTGTTTCTAACTGCAGCAACTCAGCTGTGTCTGTTATCAGACATACTGCTGTAGAGCATTATTTTTATTCAGCAATGAGGGTTAAGTATTTAAACACCATTTTCTGTCAGGGTTCATTTGTAGAAGTAATTTATGATTAAATCTTTATTTAAATCAAAGAAGGTACAACATTTGTCAACAATACAGTTGATTAAAATCAGCTTCACCTGTGTAACATTAGAAAACACCACTTTAAAACAGCAGTTGTCATTCAGTTCATTTAAAGAAGGCAGGCTAGAGATATTCCATAAATCAGCACTTTTATCCCAGAAATCCCACTCAGCTGGCACAATACTAGATATTCCATCCTACTGCTGGTACCTGATTATGCTTCAGGTATCCTAACAAAGTCTCGTCTTTCAAACAAGCTTCACAACTGGAAAATACTTATGAGGAGAGAAGTCAAATTCTGGAGGAACCTAGAAGGGAGACATTTAAAATATTACACTCAAGCAGCAGAAGGAGATAGAAAAAATAATCCCAGCTCTTTTCTATCTATCTGAAAAATGCTCCAACCTGGTTCTGGATCTTTCAGTAATTTCTCCAGTGGTAGGAGGTACAAAGCTGTGAAGTGCATTTCTTCAGCATCATCTTTTCTGCGCCTACCCTTCAGCAGGAAAGTCTGAAGGCCCTCTCCCACCCCTCTGATCCACTGATCCTGAAAGCCAGTCTCTCTCCTTGCTGTGTTCACACAAGTTGCTGGCACACTATCAATTACTCCTTCCTGTTCTTGAAGACTAATTTTGTATATGTTATCCCACACATACCTTCCAATTTTGTTTCAAAGACATTTAAAAGATAAGAGTTTTCTTTATTTAAATAATTATAACATACTTGTTTCCAAGAGAAAATGAATTGTTACTTCCCAGTTCTTTTGACAGTCAGAATAACTGTGGCTTAAATCTGCTAATTCAGCTGTGGTATTGTTGCATAGACTAACATATTTCACATTAATTTAACCTGGTATTTTCTTACCTTAGAGTCTTTTTTGTGACCTCCTGCCAGAAGCTTCATGACCACAATATTGGGTTTAGCAACTTTTAGAATTCGATTGACCTATTCAGAAAACAGCAAGTAGTTTTCAGTTGAAAGCATATGACTTCAAAAACATTCCAAAGATAATACACACACTTGCATACTGTAACAATACTACAGTCCTCTTAACAATACATTTCACCAGAGATCAAAGAGTTCTGAATTTACTCAGAATTACATTAAGTGGATTAATGATATTTAATAAAGGGGACATTTTATTGTTCAACAGACCATAAGACCACTGTCTTCCATCCTTAAGTACAAAGACTGTTAAAAATATGACAAATTCTGAGGCACCTGTCCCAAAAAAAAATGTTTAGACCGACTCTAGGTATCTACCCTATACACTGATCCAAACAAGAAGAGAAGTGTTTACAAATGCCAGATTGAAATCTACTTTCCAGCCAAACTAATTTTTCCCATCTCTCAGGGAAAATTATCAGGCTCCAGGTAAGCTAGGAATGTGTGGATGTTAACTTCCTGGTAAAACTGATATGTTTTTCAAGTGACATCAGCAGGTATCATACAAGCAAGAACTATGTTGCTGCCTGTCATTTAAGATGCTCAGCAGAGAGAGCCTTGGAAGGGTGAGCACAATCCAGATTCTATCTATCAAATGTGATGAAATGAACTGCTGTGTAAAATGCCACCACCCTCCTCTGACCAGCCCTTAATAAAAAACATTCAGCTTTACTCAGTATTTTGGAAGAGTGCATGTAAGGTACCCTGGATCTCAAGTAAACTCAGCTTGAAACAAGCACATTCTATCATTAACAGCTACTAATTTTTACAGTATTTTAGTCTTACCTCATGGTCTGGATTAGGAATATTCTCAAGAATCATTTTAGCTTGCTGGAAGTGTTTGCTAGCTGCCATGTAGAGATCTGCTGATTGAGGAGGGGGGCTGTACTTATTTAAATCAGACATTTCCTGACATATAAAAGAAACATACAAATACACATTAAGATCAGTTGCCAGTAAGTTTTATTTTCATTACCCTGATTGAGATTGATAAATTTTAAGAAAAAGCAGTAAAGTTAAAAACATTTTAAAAGGCAAATCTTAAGCATCAATACATTGTTTAATTGTCATTGTACACTGCTATAAAATATTGCTATAAAATGATACCTGTTCTCAATAACTTGCCATTCATTTGATTAGTTAATCCTATGCAGCAGGGAATAAAATTATAGGAGGAAAAAAAAAAGGAACAAAAAATACAAAGCCAAATGGTTGTAACACTATTTACTCAAAGAACGTTTAAGACTCACACTACTTAACTCTTCATTCTATACAATTTTGAAGCGACAGGGAAGAAGCCATGTCTTCACTTCCACAACAGCTACTCATGATGCAAAATTAAGGAGTGTGGCTGGCATACTATATATTACAGTTGCAGTACCAGACAGACCTGTAAAAGCTTAAAGATTGGCCAACAGGTATCTGAAAGTTCAACGTGAAATTTCAAAGTTCCTGTATCTGAAGCAGAATAACCCCACATATCACTACAGTCTAGTCAACCAACTGGACGAAGCGCACTGTTACAGTGAACACTAAGTTCAATACAAGCCATAAGGGTTCTCTTAAATTCCTCTTTAATACCAGACTAATAGAGGGAAAGACCATTAATTGCAGCTTGGGAGATTTAGACTGTAAATGAGAAGAAAGTGTAGATAGTGCAGCCCAGAATCAGTTTATCCACAGACTAACTGGAAAAAAAAAAACAAAACGTAACAGGATCATGTTTTCCAAAGAGGAATGTGTATCACTGAATTTTTTCTGGACTTGACTGGACACAGACACAGCTGGTCTGATCTATAACACTACTTCAGAATAAGACTGGACAAGACAGACATTCACATATCACTTCCAACTACCACTTCCATTATTTAAAACTGAAATCTAGTTTTATTCTTGTTTCCTTTTCCTAATTATTCCAGTAATAAAAACGTTTTGCTAGACAAACTACCACAAATAAGTCTGTCAATGAGCTTTCAGTAGATTTCATTTTCATGCACATCAACACAAGCATTTCAAACTGTGAGAGCAGACCAATTTTCAAGCATCTAAGTGTCTTCGTAAGAATTTAAAACAATTTTCTTTGCATACAACTAAAGCTAGAACTTCCTGCAATTTTGACTTAAAGAATCATAGAACGTTTTGAGTCAGAAGTAACCTTGAAGATCACAGAGCCATTCTACGACCCTCTAGTCTCAACCCCCTTTCACTATCTGAAGGTGCCCAGGTATTTCTTAATACAAACTCTGAGATATTAAGAGCTCTTTTTAAAACAACACTACCTAAATAAATGATTATTTACAAAAGCATTTTAAAATCACTCACTTTAAACTGCAGGTAATGCACTGGGGGTGGTGTTATAACACTGTTGAATGGAGCAAACCTGTGCTCATACCGCACTTGTTCACTATCCAATTCAAACTTCGGTTTTCTTACTTTGCCATCCATGTCAAATGCAATCATTGTCTAAAAAGGACAAGATAGAGTACAGTGAGAAGTGTGAGAAGTGTTAGCTTTGTGTTGTCTTTTGCACAAGCAAAATGAAAGCTATAATTCTGCACTAATTGGATAGGGGCAAAACAAGGAGAGAATTTACTATATCACATTAAAAACTTGAAATTCATTTTCAGTGCCACTAAAAACAAAGAGGACATGCAACGTATACTTAAGTCTCGTTAAAAAAGAAAAGAAGCCACTGATCAGTAAAAAACGTAAAAATTACCTTGTACATCCCAGCACACATATTTTGGTATGCTTGGCTCATAGTGATCTCTCTGCTCAGAGGGCGAACTGCAAATTTTAGATAAAGATCTTTTAAATTCCATATAAGCAAGAGAACTTAATTCAGATTATTTCCAGGAGCACTGCCCAAACATGACACGTTTTGTTGTATTATATGATAAGCTAAAATGCTTCTGTAAATTACTCATTTTCATTAAACTGGCTTATTACAGTATACTGCTTGTTGAATTGCACATATTCCAGGAAAGTTGTTTCTAACACATTTCTCACTTCTTCAATTAAATTTTCTCACCCCTCCTGAAGGGGAGCTTCCATGCAATTAGCAAACGTATGTAACTGTACTTCCATGAAAATAACGGAAGAAATTTCACTTATAATGATAATCACCAGCATCTGTTTCTTCCTAATAAATAGAGATAAGCCTAAGTACTGAAATGTGTAAACATGCTGAGTGCCAACTGTTGGTATTCAAAAATGTAATTCAAAATCGAACACTAAAACACAGCCACAACTCACGTACATAGCAGAAATCAAAACGTACACCGTTCTCTTGCATCTCACTGCTCACTCTCATAAGAAGGTGAGAATTACTCATGGACTCACTCAGTACTCATTTTAAGACCAGGAATTAGTTTTCCTTTCCATTTGCTCTGAGCATTAGGGTAGTGTTCTGCACTGACTTCAGTCTAATGGTTTCAGCATCACACTGTGCTGAAGTTAAAGATACAAGCTAGCTGGCTCAGATTGATCTATTCAGTGAAAGAGACTATACCTTCTGCATTGTAAATAATGAAAGACAACTGGAGCATGAAGAACAGGAACACTTTTTTCCTGCTCACTTGGCTCCTCTTGCACAAAATATCATAAGACACATTTAATTACAATCACATGAATGTTACGTTGCCTTCAATAAATTGATTCTAACAGTCAGCAGAAGATTAAAGCTTTTTAAAGAAGAAATGCTTTTTACTGAAATAATATTCTTTGAACTTCCCCTTTAGCTTCCACTGTATAACTATTGCCAACTGGCCTTATATTTGGCACCTTTCTACAAAGTGTAAAATTTTCTGAACTTCCAGAGCAAAGAAAATTCAGCTGAAATAATCTCAGGCTGTTCAAATCCAAATGTTCCCCTTGACTAGAAGACAAGGATATACGTACACAGAGAAGCAGAGAGCAAAGAAGTAGATTGTCTGCATGGTGTTCAGTCACAAAGTTAATGCTAAGATAACTCCAATTTACTACAATCTATTAGCCACTTAGGTATGGTAAAGCTATATTAAATACTACTTAGGGTGTGTCTGGCTGCCTCTTTAGCAGGCATGCTTATTGCTCTGATTAGAGAGTCAGTCTGCTATTATAGTGAAAGAGAAATTCTCATTATCTCTCACATAGAAGCATCAGAGAAAGACCAAGTTTCTAAAAGAAAATTTCACACAAGATTACTACCACTGAATTTAAAGAACATAACTCAACATCTAAAAATTAAGAAACATTCTGAAGACTAAGAGAAAGAAATATATTGAAAGTTTGGTCTTCGAATCTAGCTACAGAATCTAGTCACAAAAAGCATACCTCTACAGTCTATAATTCCTTTGGAAAGGTAGTATTTTTCAAAGACAATTGCTCTGGACCTGTTAACTACATCTCGCAGGTATAACACAACTGGTGAAGCTATGAATACAAATAAGATTTAGATATTTTTTGGAAAACTTATTTAAATAATAAATGGAAAACTCTTACGTAGAGATTGATCATTTCAGTTAAAATGTTTTACTTTTAGCCTTCATAAGCTTCAGGACATTCTTCCAACTGACATAAGTTCTGATTCAATTTTTAATTTCAGTTTGACACGGTCACAAGAAAAGGAGAAAAAAAAACAACAAATCACTTTACATCTCAGATACCTTTTTTCTTTTTCTTGGTTTTCTTGCTACTACGGCCTTTCTGTTGTTCTTCCATTATTCTCTCTTCTGCCATTTGAGAGCTGTCAGCACGGCTCAGCGTTGACATCAACCAAGCATAGAGGAACTCTGATAGGTACCTGTGGAAAACACAGTATGCCCCCTGTAAAGTACGACAGCATAAAACATAATGCATGCTTTCTAACTGAATGCTAACTGGTTTACTCAAAGAACTTACTTACAGGAACAAACTTTAGGGCAATTAAATCCGTTAAAAAATGTGCACAGCTGAAAACAACAAATTATTCTGTGTTCTATTTTACCAAGTTTCAAGCTTTAAAAATTCATGTGTTATCACAGAAAAGTGCCAAGTTCACACTATATACATGTGACATTTTTGAAGAGAAATTTTAAAGAATTCTTTCAGAGAAATTTCCTCTGGAGTATGAGACAGTCCAATAGATCTTATTTCAGAACAAAAGGAATTAAAGAAAAACGACATAAATTATAGATCCAGACTATATGAAGAAAAAAATAATGCTCTGTAAGAATTTATAACTCAGGAGAAAAATTACTGTGTAATTTACAGGTTTCCTCTTTTTTTCTTCACTTAATGTGCGGAGATAAAACAGTTCATTTGATAGTTCAGACTATAAGTGATTTTATTAAAAAGGACAAAGGGGAAAATAAGGCAGGTATGCACACTAGGTTACAGAAAGCTGGGTATTACTGCTAAGGTAGTACTTGAAAGCGTATCGCAAACTTCTGCTACCTATCTGCAGTATTACTTTTCCCACATAATGTGGAAAAACCATCAAACCATCAACAAAGCAAAGCAGAAACAGAATGAAATGCACTGAAGTTCAAGTAATGTGAACCTGTCTAACTGCTCAGAAAAAAACAGTGATAGCTTACATAAAAGTTTAATGGTGACTTCATTAGAAAAAACAACAAAACCCTCAACCAACTCAACCCCCCAAAACCTCTGCTAGAGCACAGAAGTACTTCATAGTAGATAGGATCAACATTAAATTTTTTATTGCTGTATTGAAACATTGAACCATTTAAAAATCTTTTCTCATTTGAACAAGTCATCTACTATGAAAAATAACTTCATGTGAATAAAGTACAGTGGAGGAAAAAGAAGTACTTTGACTTCATACAGGGTGATCTTTTTCAGTAAAGGCACGTAACTCATCAAATATGCTTAAGAATACGATGTTATTTTCACATAGTACCACAGCCACAACTTAAAACACTGAAATTTTTTAAAAACCACTAAGGTGGTCAAGAAAATGATCTTGGTAGGACAAAGATGGAAAATAAAAAATTGTCTTCCTCCTGCACTGTTCTCTCTGTTAATCAGTGTATTTTTCACCCATTTTCATTAGAAGACACTGTTTCTGAAAGTTAAATGAGAGCCAATTACTATCTCAGTGAAAATGAAGTACAATAATAAGTAAAACTAGAAAAGAGACCACTAGATTTTTCTTGTCCATTTGTAATTTAATGAACAGGAAACTAAATAGCATTTTGAACCAGCGTAAGACCAAAAGAAAAGAATTTAAATCCATTTTTTAAATGTTTGCATTTAAAACTCCGTGATAGGATCCCTCCCCCAAGACCTGTAAAGAAAGCATTCTCTTACCAATATATATAGTAATATTCATGCATGCTGTAAAGTTCCAACTCAAACCCACTCAGAAGATATTGTATCATAATACGGAGGTTATGATATAAGACCCAGGTGCCCAAGCATGCCAAATGCTGTCTTTGTGGTTCCTGCTTCAGCAACATACTATGAAGTGCTGCATCTACTTTTTCTGCCTACCAAAAAAGAAAAACAAAGGTAAACTATTCAGTAATAGACAAGAGGAAGAATATAAGACTGCAAGTGCAATGAAGTTCTCCCAGAAATAAAGAAATCAGAATACAAGTGCTGCCAACAAAGTTATGCTCCAAATTTAAAACAGAAATGTTTTTCCAGATACTGTTGTGTCAGTGGTCTAGAATTGGTAAAAATCTGAAACATTTTTCACACAAGGAAATTATACTGAATGGGAAAAAATGTTTAATACAATAATTCAGGGAGGCAAGCTTGTTAACCAGCACTATCTCTGTTCATATTAAAATTTCAGATTTTAAAATTACTAACAGTCATGTGAGCACTGGAACTCAGAAAATACAGCAAACTATTATTTGTCCTTCTGTATTTGCAACCACTACTTCATTTTATTTTATTTTTTTTTAAACTTGGCTGCAATGAAATACTATATTTCTAAGCTTGGAATGCAAGTACGTTTACACTGTGGCCTACCAGAGAAACAAGAACATTGGTAAGACCTATTCAGTGTTAAAATGTAATTGTATAGAAGATGCGAAGTCTCTCTCAGTTGGAATAATATTAGTAGTCTTGAACGAAACACCCCGTTATACACATCAGAAAGTCTTTTTTAAAAAAAAAAAGCGTCTCGAAACAGCAGTATTTGCTGCAGTATTGCAGTAAACTCTCAAGCAAATCATCTTCAGAGATGCTAGAACACATAAAATTTCCCTCAACTCCAAATGATTGTTTTCTTTAGCATGAAGGTCATAGAAAATGCTTAATTTCATTACCTCAGACTATCTAAGGAAACATTCCCAGCAGAAAACTTGCCTTTTCCTGTAGTCTTTTACTGTCCAGTCTGGAGAAAAATCCCAAACAAGCTGGAGTACGTATTCTAAATAACTACTACTTACTTCACACATGTTTTATAAACTTAATAAAAAGAAAGCCATTTTCTATTTTACAGAGCAATAAATCTGAATTTTCAGAAGTGTCTTGCAAAGATGTCTCAGAGAAGCACAAAACAGTTCATTGGGAAAGGACCTCCAAAGATCATCAGGTCCAAACTTCAATGGAAAATGGGGCCTATATGAGACTACACAGCATCCTTTGCAAGAGTACCTTGAAAACCTACAGATAGGAATTTTATCACATTATTGGTTGCTGCAGTAATGATTGTTATCACTGTAAAAAAACTGCTTTCTTATATCAAGGCAAAACTTCTCCCAGTGTAGCTTGTAGCTTTTGACACTTGCTTTCCTCCACTGATTGTAGGTTAAGACTTGTACTGTTACAGCTACCTTGTGATCTATGCTCCAGTTACGCTGGCAAAGTCACAGGTGAAGAAGGTAATAAGAACCTCTACCTTGTCATAATTATTAACAACCAGCTTTGCTGTCTGTTTATCAGTGGGAATATGTCTTCCCTGTGCACTTCTGCTTTGCTCATGTAACTAAAGAAACCTTTCTCATTTCTGTCATCTAAGGCAATTTCCAGCCTTGATCCTTAGCTTCCCCGATGGCAACTTTGCATGCCCTAGCAACATTTCTGTAGTCCTTAATGCATAGCGGGTCACTTCTCCATAGATTGTATGCTTCTTTTTTGCTTTTAAGCACACAGAGAAGCTCATTATTTAGGAAGGGTGGCCTCCTGTTCTGTCTCCTCCCCTTCCCTTTGTAGGGGATGGAATGTTGTAATTCTGAAGGATTGTTATCGAATAATTCCCAGCACTTACAAGCTTCTTTGACCTGCACAGATGCCTACCAAGGAATCCCTCATAGCTGGGTGCTAAGCATCCTGAAGTTGGAACTTCTAAAATCAAGTTTTTTTATTTTATTACTTGTTTTCAGTATATTGTACCAAACCCCAAACTTCACGAAGTTATGATAGCTGTATCTAAGGCCACCACTGGTATTTAGGTGTTAAATATCCCTTCTCAGTCTGCCAGCAGTAAATTCAGCATTGTGTTGTTCCTATAGGCATGCTGAGGATCTGTAGCAAGAAGCAGTCTTCAGTGCATTTCAGAAACCGGTGGACTTCTGCCTCATCCATCTGTCTCTGCTTACAAGCTTGCAGACTAACAGTTACAAAATGGACAGAAGAGTACAAGGAGTGCAACTGTTGCTGAATTACAGACATAACAGTGTGTTTCCACAAAGTTTACTGATATGACAAAGTTAATCTAAAATAAATAAATAAAATACCCAAGCAAACAAAAACCCAAAAACTCAGTATCTTTTTATTCAACAGATCCAACAAGAAGTATTTGGATTCATCCTATATGCTTCTTGGTCTCAATTTAGAGATCCTTGTTTTGAAATTCTCTTTAAGACATGAGAACAGAGGAATTGCTTCATTTACATATAAACGAATACCATATGCTCCAATCTGGCAGGAATATGCCATGAAAGAAAAGTTTGCTGGACTGCTACCTAGGACATTACCTCATCCTGAAGGGTGGCAAACTCCTCCAGAATGTGACCCAGCTTATCTCTCTGACGAGCTCTATTGTGTCCATGGATTTGAATGAGACTACAGAATGGCTGAAAGAAACAAAGCACAGTTTTAATTTTTCAACACAACCTTGTGGAGGAGTACTAGGCATGCTTTATACATCTATCATTAGAAGGTAGGGTCCTTCAGACTCCCTAGGAAGCCTGCAAGTTAACAGGCAAGCAATCTGGAGCAAAATGCAAATGCCCACTTCTCTGTATGCAAGTCAACAAGGGTTTAGATGAGCATCTTTGAGGAATGTAATCGCAAGCAACTGCTTGCAGGAAGAGATTTAAAAGAGTAAGAGTAAGATATAGGTCTTCCAATATTTTCTGGTATTTTCATTGCTCTGTCACTGCAATACAAGGAATCTTTTCACTTTTGTTTTTTAACCAGAGAGAAGGTAAAAATAATTCAGTTTTTACTACGCACTTTCTGTATGAAACTACCTTGTGAAGAGGCAGTTGGTAAAGATTTCTTGTAAAATCAAATGTTAATGAAAGTGTTATTGAAAAATCTGGAATACAATACAGGCAACAACAAAAAAGAAAGCAAAAACAGCTTTCTGACTTTCTAAGCATTGCCATTTTAAGATGGTCAAGTTTTCCAATTCTGCCTTCCCATCAGTTATCTAAAATAACTGGTTTCATTTTCAAATGTAAGTTTAATCTTGAAAGTACTCATATATGAGTGTATTCAGTGTAATTGGAATGAACACTTACCCGAACACAATGTGTCACAAAGGAATCAATGTAGTCCTTAGCCTGGTGATTGTTATAAAGACAACATCTAGAAGGGAAATATCCACAGATGGATTTAAAATGTCACCACTCTATGCAGCACAAAATTCAACAAGAAACATAAGTACGAATAATTTCACATATTAAGCACAAATTAATACAAAATGCGTATATTCTTCAAGAATCTGCCTTTGTAAGAAGAAATATTTTTCATCATATTATACATACACACATGCAAGTCAATTCAAGACACACTTACTTTGGAGAAAGTACTGGAGGACTGACAAAAGATCTTAAAGCATCTTTTACCATGTCTTGCATGAGGTGAGTACCAAACACCTTCTTATTATCTACCAGAAAAGTCGTCTGAAAATGAAAATGTACTTTCAGAAATGTGTTAAGTTAAAAGCAATGCTTTAGAAATAATATATAGAGAACTCTTAAGATACCTGAATGTATCAAAATTGCTTTAAATATTCAGATAGTCTGGTTAGTTGGTAATCTTAAAAACAGAGGCATACTGAAATCATTCATTTGTATTGAATTCATATAAAATACAGCTCTAGTGGTTGTATAAGATGGGACATGTAAAATTATTTCATTTCTTTTTCTTCAAGTATGATTCATCAGACAGATGTTTCAAAAGATTAACAGAAAATACTTTGCACAGTTCCCCTGGAGGCAAATAAAGTTAAATCTGAAAAGAACGGGACCAATGCAGAACTTTTTCTGCCCTCCAGATACTACTACTTTCACTGGTCACATCTGCTGCTCATTCCACTTTCACCCATAAGTGCTTTGCCCCTTTTCTACACGGCTCTCCAGCAACTGGAGAAATTGTGCTGCCAGGCACCCATGCAGTAGAAAGTCAGAACACACGTATGTTATGAGAATGTTTTACTTGCCAGTAAATCTCCATCAGTTTTACACATGACTTAATTGGGATCAAAGGGAAAGAAGTTCTGACATCCAGGGACACCCTACGCAGATCAAAACCTCCTATAAGGAAGTGTATTTTACTCAGAGTTATGGAATACATAATTTTTTTTTTAGGGTAAATGAAACAAAGTCCAAAACTCTACTGTATCCCAACCATCAGTTGCTGTTGCAGCAGCAGAGATAGTTCATGTATGATCAGTCCCAGACTAATGTTAACAAATGCAGAATAGCAGAAAATGCCTGTGCAGGGCCAATATTAAGGCACAGGAAAAAGGTCAACACCGTGTTTTAACCAGTAGGTACTAACATCATCTAAACAATATTTTTAAAATGTTTTAAAACAATGACATCAGAACATGTATCTGATACTTAAGTAGCACCAGAAAATTTCTAAAACCTGTATTATACGAACTGGTGTGCAAATAATGTAGATATTTAAAGCAAGAGGATGAATCCATATTTGTCATGAAAGCTAATTACTTTGCTCAAAGACTGGACATTACCTGTAACAGGGATCTTGAAAGAACACATGGTGATTGCTCACTAAATTCACAGAAGAAATCCTAATTTGTATTAAGGAAAAAACAAAATACAAGTCAGCTTAATATGACAACTCTTACACATGGTTGTATTTTTTATGTACATGTTGTATGCACACACACAACTGTGTAAATACACACAGAAAAACACACAGACACATGCAGATAGCATAGCTCATACTAATTGTAAGAAAAAGGAACAAGAACTATAAAAAAAACCTTTTATGAACTTAAAATCTATTTCTTCTGTAATTATCATTTACAGAACAGAAGGTTTAAAATTTATTTTTCTCAGTACAACACTGAAATAGTACTATTAAAGAAAAAAAACAGGATACTGTGAAGCTGTTTATGTCTCACCAATATTGAACCAGGTTTGTAATAAAACTGCAGGAATTGACTAGTTGCAGGTGTTTCATGCAAACACTGCTATAACTCATGTAACAGAAGATAGGAAGACAAAGCATTTTCGCATGGTCTTTGAACAATGCCTGACTCATCTGTGGCTCCCTTGTCAGAGAAAATGTGTATGTCGGAGAAGCATTTAAATTGCTTATAACCAGTGTAGACAGCAACTGAGGGCAGCATGTCTTATTCAGGAAAGAATATACACAACTGCTTAGCTTTATTTCTATTCAAGGAATAACTTGCTTAAAGATCTGTGCTCCTGTGTTATAGAATCCATGTACGATAAAGAATGTAGCAGGGACAATGTTCTGCTATGGCAGACACAGCTTTTCAGAAGAGAAAAGAAGTTACAAAGAAACTACTTTCCTTGTGTTAATGCTACTGTGATGCATAATTACTACCTAAAGTGTTAGGAAAAACGAGACGTTTGACAAGAAAAAAGGCCTTCATCCATTAATTAAATAAGATGAAGTTCCAGGAGTGTTAGCAGATATTGAATTGTGCACAGCAATACCAGATAAATACACAGAAAGTACCAAAAGATTTATTCATACAGCTCCTTTTTTTCTGCAGTGTGTAACAGCAATGCATGCACTGAATCATTTTTTTCGTAAGTCTAATTGTAAGATTTTCTATTTGGCTATAAATATGAAATATTCATACTTACCAATATACAGTGCAAATTAGTTAAGTTTACCACTTCACATACAGTTTTTATTCGGTCTATTAGTTTGGAAAAATAACTGACCATTTCTTCCCTTTTAATTATTTTTGCATACCGAGGGAAAGTTGGAGGCAGTAACCTCTGATTAACAAGAGGTTCAAAGCCCATCATAATAGGGTGATCTAACAAGAGAGGAGAGAGAGAAAAGCTGCATATAAGCTGACTTCTCAGAACTCACTTTAAACTTAAAGGTATGATATTAATGATGCAGTTAGCCTAAATGAATTTTTTAGCTGACATTAACTTCTGGTGACACCAGCTATGCAACTGAGATAACGATTACTATTAGAAAACCCTCAACTCTTCAGCAGTTAGCTGTACAGACAATGAGGTGCTGCTTCCTGTTCTGAAATGGCATATGCATTGATTTGAAATGCAATGCACAGTATTCAGTATTTACATAAATTCTGGCTTTGAGGTGACATTGCTCACTTCAGAAGAAGCAGCACTCAAAGCTCTAATAGTTTGTATAATAAAGAGTACTAGCTCAAAACAAACTTTTTTTAACATATTTAAATATCGAACCTTATTAAGGTACATATTTAAGAATGGGAAAAAAAAAAAACAAAACTTACCTCCTTTAGTGGTATCATTCTGTGCCTGTATACCATGATGTAATGAATTATGGATGGCAGACAGCAAGTCAGCTGCCTGAGTCATCAATTTCTGAGCTTCTGCAACTGCACTCGTCTAAAAAGCACAGGACAGTTAATCACATTTTAAACTAACATATTTTGACTACAGAATTCATCTTAGTTTTGGAGAAAAAGCATGACATCACAATTCATGTTTGAACATAACAGTTCTGAAAAGACAAACTTTTGTGCAAAAAAAGTTTTCTTTACATTTTACATGTCTGTATGTATAATATTGCATTTTATGAACTATTTTTAAGTAATGTAAGCCTTAAGAATAATTACAATTGAAAGTCTAGAACACACTATGCATGTCTCCCACTCTTGATTTTGCAGATCTGGAGAAGAAAAAAACAAAACTTTTCTGCCAAATGAAGTATTCCAAAGATGAAAAAAATATCACCTATCATTAAAAAAAACCCAGAACTCTTAACAATATCGACAGAACAAAAGCTTTCAAGCAAAATGAAATTACTAAATAATATTAGAAAATCCTACATTTTCATTAGAAATAGTCATCCATTACCTGTTGACATGCTGAATTTTCTGACATTCTATGAAACAAAATGCGAGCAGAAAGAATACAATTTAAAACAACTTTCTGTAAAAACAGAATTTTGTTTTAAAAGTACTAGGCTAATGGTCCCTGAGGAAGCTTCAGATGTTTTATACTTAACATCAAATTCCTTTGGAAAAAAAGTTTAAAAATCCCTGAAGAGCTAACAGAAGCTGAACACTATCCACAGTTCTGCAAAATGTCCTCTTGAAGTTCTACTACGTGAATAAGCTGCTAAGCAGATCTAAAATCAAATCAAAGCAAGCTAGGAAGTAAACAACTCATAGCAATTAATACAAGCAGAATTTGCTCGCACGTCACTTCCATGCCATAGTTTGATTTCTGCTCCACAAATGGAGATGCTCAGAATGCAGCTGTTCTCAGCTACTTCTTTTCTTCACCACTGGTGCTTATCAATAATGTTGGGATTTGACAACTTTAAATTTTAACTTAATCAAGGACTTTTAAACCATCCAATATGCAACCACTCCAACAGCAAAACTAGGAGGAGCACAACTCCATGCCAGTAAACAAAAACCTTCATGAAAACTGAAATAATAAGCAATATACAGTTACCTACTCTTCTGTGAAGTCATTCAAACAGAAAGGTTTGTGACAAGCAATTCTAACTAAAACAAGCAGTTTCCTTTCAACAGCTAGGAAATCCAGTATTTTTAAAAAAAACAACTATATGGAAAGTTGTTACTTTCCACTTCTCAGACTGAAGAAATTTAGATATAAATGCAACACCCATATGGAAGGAAAAGCTAATGATTTTCTAGAGATAAAAATACAGCCTGATATGAGGTAACTCTGCAAAGTCTCATACAATTTCTTCAAGTGATTTCTGGAAGGCTATACTAGTATCAGCTACTGCACTTTCATGTGTTTTTTGTAGTAACTGAAAGAAAAATGAGCAATAGCTTCCCTCACGGCTTACTTAACCCTGCAGGAACATCAATTCACATTTACATAGTACTTGTACTGCCTTAGAGAAAGGATCCTAACGCAAACACAGAAATACCATAGACATACCTCTTTTTTTGTAAAGGCTATTAGAACAGTCAGTAGTACCCGCGTAAACTTTACTCTGCTGAATACAGCCAAACATTGTTGATGCTGTAATTAAAAAACACTCCAAATTACTAAGCAATATACATTAAATCCTGAAACTTATAAAAAAAATTAGATTTTAAATATAGATTTTAAAATAAATAGATTTATTGACTTATACCCTCTAGTCTTAAAAAGATACAAAGATACTTTGGCTAAAGGATAGCCACTGGCTATAGCTCCTATGCAAATCCATTTCAGTTTCAGCTTAAGTGGACAGCCACACCCTTCTATATCAACCACACCAAATAGATTAATTACTATCCTTCCTGGAAGGAGCTACACTGCTTCTACCTTCTGCTGCCAAATTGTCCCTTAATGGAGAGTTTATCAACAGGAGTAAAAGCTGTTGCAAGGAAATGAGTTGAAAAGGCACAAGATTGTTAAGACTTTCTACTTTTGCTAATCATGTTTTCTAGAGAGGCAAGCAGAAAAATGACAGCACTGCAGCAGCACTATCCTGCCACCAGGATCAATCTGGAACTCTTTCACCACTTAAAAGACAAGGTACCAGATGGGGCTATGCTAAGAGCCATTCTTAAAGAGTAATTCATATACAACTGGTGTAGCAACAATGGTGACACACAATCCCCATGAGCTGAACTGCTCATTTAAGTGACAGTGTACTAATCCTTTAAACAGAAAGTAAAAAAGTAAACCAATTAATTACTTCAAGTTCAACTTCAGGATCTCTTTCTTCTCCTTGTCGACTTCGAGTGCTCTAAAAGGTTAAGGAATTTGAACTAATTAATTAAAAACTGCAAAGGAAAGTTACTGATAAAAGCCCTTTATCCTCTATAGAACACCTTCCGAGTTAAATAGCACTAAAAAAACATTTCTAAATTCAAAACTTCTTAGCATATCATGTTTCTTTTTCATTTCATATCATTTCATATCATTAGCATATTTCTTAAGTAATCTTGTTTCTTAAATAAACACATCTGCCTCAGCACACTCTGAAAATAGTGCATTTAGTCTCGTTATGGAAATTCTAAAAACATTTTGACAAAGGAAGATTGAGTCTTAATATCACAAAGTATGCACAATAAAAGCCAGAAATTAAATAGTGCTTTCTGTGTCACAGCCCAATGTCACGCTCCGTATCACCATCCCACTTATTTCTAATTATATCACTATTAATGAATTCAGAAAAAGCTTATGACTTCACCATCTTTACCTACAAGGCAAAGAACCATCATTGTATGCAATCCACGACAGCAATCTTTCCGAACACACACATGTACACACACGGAAAAAAAAAAGAACAAAACCCCACAACCAGCATTTACTGACAGAATTTTATTCTTCATAATCCAGCTCCCTCTCTAAAACCTACGCTAAGCACACTTGAAGTATAATCAGCAAAGCAAATGTAAAAGAAATACCTTCACTCGTCTTTGCATGTCATCTTCTACATCTTTCAGCATACCTAGAAAAGGAAAAATTCAACTAAAAGCAGAAGTGTTCTTAAGTACACTTACATCATTTAAATCAGAAAAGTTTTATGAGGAAATGAAGGCTAATGGAAAGGCTTAAGCATACATAAGTAATAGTGCATAGAAAGACTATTGCACATATGTATGCATGAAGTGATGAAGTTTGCATCCACGACTTTAGAACTACAGAGCTTTTTACTCAGAAGCAATCTGTTTAGATGACAATAAGTAGAGAAGTAGAGAAGCAGAATGCATGAAGAGTACCTTCTGGTGGCTTGTAGCTGTCCTAGTTCTAGACGATCCCATGGTTAAACATTTGCTTGGCACACAGAATCATAGACTGACTTAAGTTGGAAGGACCTCAAAGATCATATAGTTCCACATCCCCAGCCACGGGCAGGGCTACTGACAGCTAGATCAAGTACTGGATCAGGTTGCTCAGGGCACTATCAAGCCTGGCCTCAAACACATCCAGAGATAAGGAATCCACAGTCTCTCTGCTCCAGCAGGCTCTCTGAAAAACTTCCCTCTGCTACCTAATCTAAACCTTCTCATCCTCAGTTTAAATACACTCCCCCTTGTCCTATTACTATCTACCTGTGTAAAAAGCTGATACACCTCCTGTCCATAATCTCCCTTTAAAGACTGAAAGGCCGTATAATGACTTCTCCCTGAAGCCTTCCTCAAGCAGAACAAGCCCAGCTCCCCCAGCTTGTCCTCGCCAATGTGCTCCAGCCCTCTGATCATCTTCATGGGCCTCCTTTGGACCCTCTCCAAAAACTCCATATCTTTCCTGATTTGGGGCCCCAGACCTGCATGCAGTACTCCAGTTACTAAACCACTTCTCTTTCAGGCATTGGACAAAATAAACAGCCAAGTAATTTCTTCAAGAGAAGGAATAACCAGTCCCTATTTTTACCCAATCATCAGGGTTGGGACTAGGACTAGTACGAAACATAAGACATTCCTACTAATTTATTAGATCTGGTTGAAAATAAATGACATGCTTAAAGAGAAAGTGACTAATAGGAAGGCGCACAGAAAGCAGAGCTTGTACCTGTAACTCTAAGGTCTGTCACACTGTTGGCCATTTTAAATCCATACGTCATTGACTGAAAATCTTCCTAAAATATGAAAATTGGAGAAGCATGAGTAATGAAATACACAAAGTTACAGTTTTAAGCTTGCTTTTGTTGCTGTTGTTTAACTACACCAGGTATAAAATAAAAGTGGTTTTATTCAACACAGTGGAATACATCCCATTATGGGTGATATTTCTGCTAAAATTCTGCATAAATCTTTAATACTACTATGACTTTCCTAACTCTTACCAAGCATCATCCTACCAATAAGTTTCAAAAACTATGGATGCACAGTACTATTTAATCAATTTTAAGGCTAGTTTTTAAAAAGTGACTTGTCCAAGCTCAGAGAAAACAAAGGATTTCTCCAACACAAGGGCACCAAAAGGACCAACATCACAGAAAAAGAAATTCTCATTCCATTGATACAAGGACATTTCAGACAGACAAACATAGCTACCTAAAGTACAAAATCAGAACTTAAACAGAAAGAAAACCACATGTAAATCTGATTTGAAATGGTTAGCCACAAGATTAGCATTGTTTCCTGAACATAATATTTATGTGGCTCAAATACTCAAGCAAAATATAGAAAAGAGCATTAACATCCTTTAAAGAACATTGCATAATAAAAAAATCAAGTGTAACACTTTCAGGAGCATGAATTGCTTCTCCTATGGCACCCTTCAATTAAACAGTAATTTAACTAGAAGTGTTTCACTTGTGTTAAAGAGCCTACAAATGATGCTGAATACTTAACGACAGCATATGCTGAAACATACCTCCTCAAAAACGGCTGCTTTGTTGACTTTTTCTCTAGCAATATCACAGATTTTTAGGATCCCCAGAGCAAAAGCCTTCATAGCAGGATCTTCTATGAAGTCCGGATTATGAATGTAAAGGCAAGTGAATACTGTCTGCGCCAAAGAATGCCCCTCTAACCATGTTATCTATGAAAATGAAAATTAAATGTTTTACTCATGACAGCCAAGTCCTCACTTTTACACCCCTACTCTTTTTACATCTTACTGAGCTTCAGTGAGTCATTAAGGAAGTCTGTATCATCACAACTTTCTACCTAGCAGAAAGGGATGGAGAAGATTTTTCAACCTTTAGCCACAGTCCTTCAGCTAAATTCTGGTGCAGGGGAAACTTATAAAAGGTTCAGCTCTGATCTCTGTGGCTTAGACATGACATTAACTTGAGAGACCATCGAATACAGAAGTTTCCTTTACAAAATCCAGTATGAAAAATGAAATCAGCTATGAAACAATTCAGCAATATTCTACATAGTTTCTTCTCACAATCCACTCTCTCTACTACTTTCATGTTTTTAAACTAAAGCGAAACCTTCAGTAACGCAGAATACTATTTCTATCTTGAAATATCATGAAATACAGTATGGTAAGATTTCTAAAATGATGACAGTTCCCTTCTCTAAAATAAAAGGAAAAAAAAAAAGAAAAAAAAAAGTCAGCTTATGAAGTGGGAAGGAGAAGAGGAATTATGTTACACCATGTCAAACACACAGTGATCTTAGTATGACTTTTTCCTGAATAAAACGTATAAAATGAAGCTCCACTCCTTTTCCTTTTTTCAATCTGGATTGAGGAATTATATTTTGAAAGCAAGAACATTAAACACTAATAGCAGATAAATCCTTACCAAACAACAAAAGCAAGTATCCATTATTCCTATCAACTCAGGTGAAGTGAGATCCTTTATCTTAATGGTGCCATCCTTAAAAAAAAAAAAACACAAAAAAAACAAGAAACAAAAATTAAGAATATGTAATACAATATGTCAAAAAGCAACTTATTAACTGTACAATTGAAAAGGAAATTACAAATTGGTCAAGACTTCTGAATATTTGTATGCTTTACTGACCAGCTTCATAATGTTTCAAGAATTCTCAAAAAGCTTACTTTCCACCATGGTGTTCAACGCAGAGCTTTTCAAAGAAAGCAATAAAATAAAACTTCTGATCTATAACTATCCAGTAAAAGCTTAAAGCCAGTTAACAGGCAACACTTAAAAACACAAGCAATATGTAAAGTCACAATGACTGAACAAGGAATACTATGCAGGACTGATTCTCTGAAAGCCACTTTTACATTGTGGATATTTGAACAGAATTTTACTGCGTTGAAGGATCAAGAAAGCAGAGACCCCGTTTCTTTAATTTTATTTGTTTAATGCATGCAATTTCACACAGCTTTCTCCCTTTCAAACCACTCCCATTCAAAGCACATGGTTAAAAAAATACATATATAATCCTCTACAAGTGCATTACTTCTTCCCAAGTAACAGTCTTTCAGCGTACTTTCACAAATGTTGACCATGCATCAGAAGTTAATCATCACCATGAATACTGTTAAATTTGACAGCTTCTGTTCATGTTAATGAACTGAACCAACAATCACAAAAAGAGTACAGAAGTTGGCTTCCTTTCAGTTATTTTCATATAAAAGACAAAAGATGTGTGGATGACTTGCAAAACTATTTCCAAAATGTGTTTATTTGAGGTCTTAATACTTAACAATTTTACGGTAATTTTCACAGGAAGAGTTAGTATCACAGTAGTAATATGAAGAACAAAAAATGCAAGCTACTCCTATAGTTATTTTACAGCCACTGAGAAGGCAAAAACAGGAAACACAAACCTTAATAGCTTGCTCAAAGTTCAGAACTTTTCTATTAACTTGGTTTCCAATCATACCAGCATCCATCTTGGGATCCATCATTTCAATGGCAGACATTGCTTCAAAAAGACCAAAACTAAGGAGACCAAAATAAATATGTTCCAAATTTGATTATTTTTATATCAGTCTTAACAAACCAGTCTAGAAGAACATATGATGGCAAACTGAGTACGCTGTTTCTTGACTGCTGTCAATAAGCTACATGAACACTATGATTGATCTTGAGAGAGCATGGTTTTCATGAATCTGAGGACTGTTTAACAGTTATGTAAGAAAAGACACGCTTAAAAGAAATTGCTTAGTACTTATTGAGCAGAAGAACACTACTTAACTAAATACCCCACTTCTAATCCTATGCAAGTGTAGAAGGCTTACTGTGTGTTGGGTTACTGTGCATTCTAATTTTGAAGGGCATTTATGTATAAAACTATGCCTTGTGCTCTGATTCTACTGTGGTGACATCCCTGATCATAATTCTAAGCCATTAAATTGAATGTTCCTTTCTGTCTTCAGCAAGAACTTTTTTCATTCTTTAAATGAAGAGACCTACATATCTTAATAATACACTTTAAACAATACAAATTTAAAATATTTTAATCTCAACTGGTTCCTTAAAAAATCCAGCAAGACCCTAGCACATACTTTTTGCTGAAGTATATTTTCTTCTTCATGCGTAGAGCTCCCAGTTTCCACTTTGGGATGGCATTTTAGAATTACTCTAAAGCATATAGCATGCTTACTTAAGCATGCTAATGGCATCTGAGGTAAATTAATTAATAAACTTCAAACCTTTTCTGGTCTTTTTGCATGAAAGAACGTCCATGTAAAATAGTTCAGCAGGTTTACTAGTTTCAGCGTTACTGACAATAACTTCTAACGTTAGCATTGCATCTATTAAGTGAAAATGTAATATTATCACATTTGAAAAGTCATGGCTGTCAGGCAAAGTCCCCACTGACTAGAAAAAAGGAAACATCACTCTCATTTGCAAGAAAAGGAGAAAGGACGACTCAGGGAACCACAGGCTGGTGAGCCTCACCTCTGTGATGGGGAAGACCATGGAACAGGTCCTCCTAGAAGACATGTTAAGGCATACGATAAACAAGCGGGTGACCTGAGACAGCAAGCCTGGTTTCACCAAGGGAAGGCCTGTGCCTGACCAATCTGGTTGCCTTCTATAATGTAGTGGTGGCACTAGTGGACAAAAGGAACATCTACTGGACTTCTGCAAGGCCCACCACAAACTCATCTCTAAATTGGAGTGATATGGATTTGAAGAGTGGACCACTCAGTGAATAAGGAATTGGTTGGAAGGTCACAATCAAGGGCTGTAGCCAACAGCTCTCTGTCCAGGTCAAGGCCAGTAATGGGTGGTGTCCCCGGGGGATACATCTAGGATCTGGTACTCTTTTAACATCTTGAACAATGATACAGACAATGGGACTGAGTGCATCCTCAGCAAGTTGCTGATGACACCAAGCTGAGAGGTGTGGTTGATATACCAGAAGGAAGGGATGCCATCCAAATGCCATGATAAACTTGAAAGGTGAACCTAATGAGGTTCAAGGAAGCAAAGTGCAAGGTTTTGCACTTGGGTTGAGGTAATCCAGGTATGTATATAAACTGTGACAAAAGCAGCTCTAATGAGGACTTAAGAGGTCTTGGCTGATAAAAAACTTAACATGAGCCGGCAGTGTGTGCTCGCAGCTCAGAAGACCAGTGGTATCCTAGATTCCATCAGAAGAGGGGGTGGCAAGCAAGGCAGGAGAGGCAACTGTCATCATGAGACCTCCAAGTCTAGGACCCCCAACATAGGAAAAACATGGGGCTTTTGGGGAGGGTCCAGAGCAGGGCCACAAAGATAATCAAGGGGCTGGAGAACTTCTCCTATGAAGACAGGCTGGAGGAACTAAGCTTGTTCAGCCTGGAACAGAGAAAGTTGAAGGGAGACCTCATTATGGCCTTCCAATATTTAAAGGGAGTATATAACCAGGAGGGAAATCAACCTTTTACATGAGGACAAGTGACAGGTCAAGGGGGAATGGTTTTAAACTAAATGAGGGAAGATTTTGATAAGATATCAGGAAATTTTTTTACTGAGAGAATGGTGAGGTGCTGGAACAGGCTGACCAGAGAGGCTGTGGATTGCCTGTCCCTGGCGGTATTCAAAACCAGGTTGGATGAGGCTCTAGGAAACCTGATTTAGTACTTGATCAAGTGGCTGGTAACTCTGAGTGAGGCAGGGGGGATGAAACTTGACAATTCTTGAGGTCCTTTCCAACCTAAGGCATTCTATGACTATACTGGCAAAAAGAGAAATGATCAGCCTTCATAGAAACACATCACATACATGCTCATGAGGATTAATAATACTGCAAGTATTTCAACTACTTTAACTAAAGTAAAAATTTAAATAACTTAGCTGACACTGCATGTCTTGCTCATTATTAAGCATTAATATTTAAAAAAACAGAACTACTCAAAAGGCATACTTACAGTTTGTCATGAAGCAGTTCTCCCAACTTCAGTTCTATGAAGGAACAGCACAATAAATAATTACAATCATAACTTTAATGCAACTTTTCCAGCATAATTGGATTATTTTAAAACTGTATAGTCTAAAAGAGAATAAAGTGTGAGAAGCAAACCAGGCCCTTCTACTCTACCTTTACTTGCTTCTATTTAGCACTTTTACAACCATCAGGCTAAAAATCCTTCTTCATAATCATACCTAATCCTCCTCTCTGACATCAGCACCTGAATCATCAAACTTTAAAAATCTGAATAGTGTGAAACACAGGACTACAGTTTTCCAGGCTCCTTTAGGCAGATGTCTGATTTTCCAGAGTAGGTGTTAACTGAAAGGCTTGGTTGTCTTCATTATTTTTTTTTAGCAAAGCCTTCAGATGCACTTGACTGGCATACAAACCATACATTATTAATAAGAGGGAACTATTTAGTGGCATAAGAAAATAATGTCAATGATTGTCTAAATTATTGTGTCTAATAAGCTACAGTTTCACTTTTATTTTTCATAAGACCATCATAAAATAAATAAAATTAAAAAATATATAAATTTGCCATTGCAGCAAACTAATAGCTAATAGCAATAAAGGCTTTGTTTAAATCAAAGCAATTGTCTCCATGTGACTCGGATGTACAACTTCCCTTCTGAAGTTGAGCCTTAGTTCAAAGACAAAAAATGATATACTGACCAATTAAATAAACATATAATCGTATCCTGTAGATTCAAAATTTACAGAGAAAACAGCATTAATTCTGCATAGATAAATGAGCTTTCCACTCAGTAGGACACAGAAAGAACCCTTAGTAAAACAAACAAACAAACAACAGAAAACACACAAAAACACATAGAACAACAAAGAGCACAACAAAAATCTATATTTATGCAACGTAGAAGTAAGACAAGATTCTTCTCATATTTCCAGCCTTGCAGAGTGTTAAACACAGGAAAACACAAAATCATTGCAGTCTCTTTGTTTGGAGCTTGAATGTGGGTCAAACTATTTACTGAAACAAAAAAAACAGTCCTCAGTCCTCCAAGGATTCAAATTTTTCACAGAACATGACCACAACTCACCTCTACAAGCTTCTTCAAAATCCTGGGTTATATCTACCCAGTCTGTATTACTCTTTTCCATCTTGTCAGGTATACCAAGCTCCCATCCCGAATCATCATCTTCTACCGAAGCTTTCATAACCATGATAGTGCTCCTTTAAAACTGTATCAAACACACTACACGTTAGGCAGAAATCACAGAAAGTTGTTCAAGGAAGACTTTTTATTCCGCAGTAAGACAGAGAGACTAACCAAATTTCATTTAAATGGCTACTATTACACATAATCAGCTTGAAAGGTATTCAGTTTCCCTACCACTTGTTTACAGGCTACGAACCTTCAAAAGCTAAGAACACCAAAACTTTGTCAGTGCATGGCCATAACAGAGTTTGTACTGAAAATAAGACACATGAGAAGAACCTTACTTAGAGAGGATGCAGGCAACACAGTTTTACCTTCTAGCGTTTTACACTGCTAGGAACACAAATGTCCTCCTGCTGCAACGCAAAAAGTGTTGCTATGCCTCGGAACATATTTGTGGGCATTTCCGATACCAAGACCACCGCCAGAGCGTTAAGCAACCGCAGACTAAAACGCAATCTTGGAACAGCAGTGACCAACTGCTCCGAGCTGGTGCCGTGCTCCCACGCGGAGGCACCCCGAAGAGCGCTGCGCGCACGCCGCCTCCCCACACGGTACCTGTCTCCTGTTGTGGGAAGGATGTCGGCACAGCCGTCAGGGAGCCCCGCGCCGCCCGACGGAAGCAGAAGCTTCCGAGAAAGGCCTCCGAAGACAGCAGATCTCCCGCGTGCCGGCGACTAACAAACAGCGGCGGCGACCGCACGGCTTCCCAACAGCGTTCGGGACGGGCGCCGCCGGCCCCCTCGGTTCAGTACCTCGCGGGAGGCCGCAAATCGCCGTGCTGCGCGGGTCGGGACGAGAAGAGACCTGCAGACACCGAAAGTGAGACTGAGATGGCGTTAAGGCCGCTAACGCCGGACCTCTCAGAGTCCTCGGGGCACCCGGCCCCGCAGCCGGACGGGCCTCCCCGCACCGCCTCCCCGCACCGCGCACGCCGAGCGCTGCCTGCGCTGCCTTCGCCGCCCCCGCCGGCTGCAGGGCCCGTGCCTTGGCGGCGCTCATCCCGGCGGAGTGCGGCGGGAGGCGATCGTGCTGCCCTCACCTCGGCGAGGAGCAAGGAGTGCGACCGCGGCCCCGCACGGTGCCTCCCGCTACCCCAGCCAACGTACTTGCTCGCCGCCTCCAGCCCCGAATCCCGGCCTGGGTGACGGAACGCATGCGCGCGCCCCTCCCTTCTCCCTTCCACGGCGCATGCGCGCGCCCTTGCTACCGGCGGTGGGGGCGCTTCGCGAGAACGGCCGCTGGGCCGGCGCTGCCGCCTGCTCTCGGTGAGGGGCGGGCCGGGGCTAGCCGAGCGCAGGCGGGCAGTGGTCGTTCCGGGGTGCTGTGGGTGAGGCCGTGTGGCCGTGCTGGGAAGAGGAAGGCAGAGCGAGAGCCCTGCCGGCGGGGCATCGGTTCTGTCTCCGCGGCTTTGCTGTCATCAGGCGTTACGTTACTCTTCTTGCGGGCAGTGTTAGTTATCTCGTCCTCTGGGCGAAACGAGCTGACGTGTCTGGGGGACCCACGGCTTCAGAGCCGTTTACTGAGAATTTGATCTTTAATTGCAAAGACTGAATATTTCCCGTGCCTAAAGCAAACGTCACAGTTATAGAAGTCAGCTCTTACCGTGCTCTGATAAACAAAAAGAGCTTACTTAAGCCTAGAGGCTTCCGCTCCAGTGTATATGAGGAAGTTTTCATTTTCCATTTAAAATGGAAAAGCTAACTTTGCAATTCATTCTTCCTATTTAACACACCCCACGCACAGAGCAACTGTACATGGAGCGAGGCAAGAGGAGAAGAATCTGTGCCAACTGTCAGACCGCTGATAGCACTTGCTGCATCAGAAAGAGCTATCCTTTCAGATTCAGTGGCTTCAGAGATGTTTTGGGGGATCGTTCCACACTGCAGTCCTATGTTCTGAGAGGATGCCCTGCTCTGTGTGGTAGATGCCCTGTATCAGTGATGCTGTGATTGCAAAGAACAGATCTTCGGTGCTGAACCTGATCGGAGCTAAGCATCTGTAAATGAAAACTAGTTACATCTACTTTCCTGGAGCAAGGAATATGGTGCCTGAACCAGAACTCTGTAGAAAGAGTGCTGAATTTCTGGGGAATTCTATGTATACACTTGATAAAAGAGCTTCTCAGATTATTGTTGCAGACATGATTATTATATAGATATTAAATTAATTTTAAAACCTGCAGTACTTAATGTAAATTAATTTCCAAAAGAGTATTACTTTTGAAGTTTGTTATCTACACTTCCATTAGCACATGCTTATCTATGTTTCTGTACAGGCTGAACAATAAGAATTATGACCTGGCTTTTGTGACGTGTCTGTGGTGACCTCATTCCAGTTCTCAGTAGACCAGTGGATGTATTGTAACTGACTTTAACTGCTTCTCTTGGCAAGAAAATTACCAGGAGTGAAAGATGAGAAGGTTGGTTGTTTGCATGAAATGTCTGTAAGAGTTTAAAAAATTACTTTGTGTTCACTGCTGTAATCAGTAAGCTGAGGTGCTTTCTATGAGCATAATCAAAGCATGTTATTTTCCTATGGTACAGTGAAGTTCTTTGGGGTAGAGCAGAGCAGACTGATCTTTGTGGTACTTGCATGGGACATCCAAAGATATAAAACCTTTTTATTTATTTTTAGTTTCCATGCACTTACTTTACTAGTTACTAATACTTAAAATGCTTTGGTGTTTAATACAAAAATATTTTCCCGTTTAGATGTTAAGATCCACAAGATAGTCAACATCAAGCAAAATAGAGTTGGGGGAGGGTGAGAGGGAAAGGCAACCTGCATGTAGTGACTATATCCAGAACAGGTGTTCTTTTTTCTTGGCAGAGTGGGACTTGATTAAATGTAAGGATTATGAGGAACTTGCTTAAGCATTAATTATGGAGCACATTTGTTCCTATGATACAGTAAGAAGACATCACTCTATACTAGATGTACATAGGCTGCTTTGTTTAGGGAAACTTCAGCTAACTGTGCACTGACTACGCTAAGAGTGTAGTCAGTTGACTGCCTGCTCTTTTTTTCTTTCCAAAATGATATTAATTCTGAAAGTATTGCTGTATTTTGTATGAGTTTGTAATACAGAGGCTATTTTTACACTATAGCAACTCATATTAAAACATGAATTTTTTAAGGATACTGACAAGGAGATATGAGCAGACTTGTTTTGTACTATTCAGCATTAAAAAAAAAAAAAAAAAAAAAAAAAATACTCATACTCTGGAGGTTGCTACTAAAACATGCTAAATAAATGGAAACGTTTAATAGATAAGTTTCCTTTGTTTGCTCTAGGAATCATGTGTGTATTTAAAATATACATTTGTTTATCATTTTTGAGAGTTGACAGTGTATTCTCCCTTCAAGTATCATCTTAAGTCCATCATAGCAAGAGATTACCTGCTGCAAAGCTATTTTCAGTTAGCATTTTCCAAAGAAGAAAGTATCTCATCATCTTTATTCAAGGTTATTCCTTACATTTTGCTTTGCTCAAAGAACAGCTGAAATTTTTCAAGAACCTGGAATTTCTTTGTGTCTTGCCAACGGAAATAATTCATGCAGGGAGGGGGGGAAAAGGAGATGTGTGAAAGCATGCAGATACTTTCATGAATAGAAAGAAGTTGAGCTTCAGCTGGGATGCAGTCTATTTTACTTCTTACTTACTTTTCTTTAATATGCTTGTATATGAAGGAATTTACCACAGGCTCTTCCTGATTAGTGGCTGTTTAAAAACAACAACAAAACCAACTGCCCCCAGTTTGCAAATTTGTAATACTTGTCAGCTATCAAATTCTAGTGTACTCACATTGCTAAAAATATATATGCTAACAAACAGGATAAGAAAGGATAGTAAAATACTGCCCTGAGTGCAGAAATCAATTGAACTAAATGACGTGCATAAATTCTTCCCCCTCTAACAAACAAACAAACAACAACAACAACAAAAAAAAAACACCTGAAAATTGTTTGACTGTAACACAGGAGAGTCACTTCTCTTTTTTCTTTGTTTTCTTCTGTTGTTGTTTTTAATATCTTGTATGTATAACTATAATTTGCTTATCAGTAGATACATAAGTGTCTGACTTAGTACAAGCCTCAGTACAAGCATGTGCTTTTGACATTTTTTCCTACTGTCCTGTTTTTAGCTGGTGTCTTCTGGCTGGTATGGTGCTGTGTTTTGGATTTATGAGAAAAAACAGTGTTGCTCTGGTGCTTTAGTTGTTATTGAGCTGTGGTTACGCTAAGTCAAGGACTTTTCATCTCCTCACACTGCCCTTGCCAGAGGGAAACTGGGTGTGCAGAAACAGCTGGGATGGCACAGAACTGGAACAGCTGACCCAAACTGACTAAAGGGATGTCCTGTACCTGAATGGCATCATGCTGAACAATAAAACTGGGGGACTTAGCTGGGAGGGCTCCTGCTGCTCGGGGCCTGGCTGGCATCAGTAACCTGGCTGTGTATCACTTCTTTTGTATATATGCATATATTTATTATCATTTCCCTTACTCTTTGTCCTATTAAACCATCTTTATCTCAGCCCACAAGCTCTACATTTTTCTGATTCTCTCACCCGTCATGCTGTGGGACTGGAGATAAGGGAACAACTGTGTAGTGCTGAGCTGCCTGCAAGGTTAAACCACCACACTACACCAAAACACCCTTCCCCTGAAGACTGAGATGAAAATATCCACCAGGCTACAAATCTATACTTTCAGAATTAGTCTGTGCAAAGAATATTGATGCGTGATTTCTTTTGTAGTGTTATAAAAGCAAGAATATCTCAATGAGACACAGATGTGAGGTTGAACTGAATTGCTTTTGTGTGTGTTGAAACACATACATAGCAGAGCACAAAAGATATTCTCAAATGTGAAAAAGAACAGAAGCTATGTTCAGAAGAAAACAGAAGAAAAGTACCGAGTATTCTAATGTTCAGAGAGGAATTACATATCTAAGAGAAAAAGGGACAAAAACAAATTCTCCAGTGTGTATTCAGAGATAAGAGTTGACTCTCAAATAAGGGAGTGATTATTTTTCACAGCTAAGGAGGGCTGGTAGCTGTTTATCATCTGGAACTGACTGGATTTATTCAGTATACACGGGCATAGATTCAGGCAAGGCAGACTGAACTAGTACAGATAAAGATTTACTAGTAAAGGAGGGAGTAACTAGGTGATAGGGATACTGAGGATGAGAGGGGGTAGAATCAAACAATGCTTACATATTGTTATCATTAAGAGTAATTTGAAGAACTTTTTCTTATCCTCCTTGTTCTTCTTGCTTCCATAGGGGATAGCTATTAACTTAAAAAATTACCTGCTATTATTTCAGTTACGAATGCTGATTCTGTAAGACTTGGTACTGTGTATGTATTAGTAGATGTTGAGATAATGGAGGTAGTAAGTGTGCAGCTGGGGGTGGCAGCCTTTCTTCACGTCTTTTGCCTTTGCATAACCTTCAGAAAGTGTTGCTGGAGTCACTGCTTTTATTAGCTTGCCAAAAATAGTAAATGAATGCACTACAATTTGTGTAAACATACAAGCTACTCTATTTTTTTTTTTTTTCTTTCTTTCTTTTTTTTTAATTTATGTTACTGGACATAGACTCTCTTAGGGACTTGCTTTTCCACATTGAGTTTAGATTGAGACATATTTGTTACTTTTTTTCTTTTTTAAGTGCTTGGATTGTTCTATTGAAAAGTATGTACTTGTGACAAAATTTTGTTTAAATAGCAAAATTAGAGGCTTAGTCTTGCGTGGAACCAGTTCTGCACTGCAAGGCAGTATTGCTGTAGCTGTTATTTTTGGAAGAGAGTGCCTGGGTTTGTCCAGCTTTTGCTTAATGGCAGTAATACTACTTGTCATCATCTTATTTGCAAAACACCACAGATTTATGTTTTCCTCTGGCTAAGTAAAAACTTATTTGTTTGCAGTAAAGATTTCATCTGGAAAGTTGAAAATTCTGTGAAATGAAATAAATAACTGTTATATTGTTTTTATAGTATCTGATAAATGTTTAGAATTGTGTTCTGTGATTTTTCAAGTATATCTTTACAAAGGATTCAAACCATTCACTTTTCACTGGAATGTGTTTGAAAACAGAACTAGGACAAATTCTTGCAGTCTCATGTAACTAAATTCCATCAGAACTGTTGAAAATTCTTACACAATTAAGAACAATATTGATCTGTTACTATGTTTTGTGCATTTGTTCTAAAGGCAAACTTGTCTTCTGTAGAAATAAGTCCTAAATGTGGACTCACTTTATCTGCAAAAGAAAAAAATAATAAATCTAAGTTCATTAATGACCTTCAACTCCCACAAGCAGATGTTCTGCTAGAAAAAACATGAGTTACAGAACAATCAGAAAATTTGATTTAATGTTTTGTGTTCTTTCTCCAGCAGAGGATTCTCATGTTTTTAGCTGATTTGTTTTTGTCGTGTGCCAGGACACACATGGAGGTATTTAATAATAATATTTTCTGAACAAATAAACTTGTCTGCCTCTTTGATCAGATAAAAAAAAATAAAAAAAAGAGAGAGAGAGAGATTTTTATTTATATTCTTCTTATTTGCTTTTTACTTGCCAGTGCCTGCCTGATACTATTTCTGTCTTTGATTGAGTCATACTTGAGTTTATTCTACATCTTCTAATGCCTGACATTGCTTTAGAGAGCTAAAATCATTCTATGAATAGAACTTCACAGAAAACTTTCAGCTGCATCGTTTTCTGTTTTAAAGTATTCTCCCTTAACAGCTGTCAACTATGACTGCTGTTTTGGAACAATTAAGACTGTTCCTGCCTAGTGCCAATATGCTGTTAAATTACTGCATTCTGATTCTCTGGGTTCTACTTACTCAAGATAGGTGACTGAATAATGTGTTAGGTAGGGGAGGGACAAAGCTCCATTCAAACCTGTGTATTTTCTGATTGTTCACAAGGTCTAGGAAGTGTGATTAATGTTTAAGTATTTGCTGGATAAAGATCA
This sequence comes from Lagopus muta, assembly GCF_023343835.1. Classification (NCBI taxonomy): domain Eukaryota; kingdom Metazoa; phylum Chordata; class Aves; order Galliformes; family Phasianidae; genus Lagopus; species Lagopus muta. The sequence goes on along the minus strand of NC_064472.1, from coordinate 40,858,204 downwards.
TGTAAGTAAAGTCAAGGATAACTGGTTACCACTCCTATCCATTTATTTTAATATGGTGGGAAGGGGAATTCAGAAAGCGTAATCAATGTTTATGCTTAAATGATATGATGATGAAATTAAGAATCTGTTGTATCACCTTAAACTTAAATTAACTCTACCAAAATAGAAGCTAACTTCCCTGATCAGATGGGCAGAAACTGGCTGAAACTAACAGCCAGGCAAACACTGTTTTTCACCAGAACCACATAGGAGGGCTGGTATCTACTTGTACTCTATCACAAGTGTGCAGAAGTGGCCCCTTGGTCCCAACTATCAAGTTTCCATTGACTTGTCATTAAAGCAGTTTTGTTCCACATTCACAAGGTAAAGACATATATGTTCTCTACACAGATCACATGTGGATTGCTGCATGGATGGGAAGCACAATTTATCTAATACCATAACACCATACCAAAACTAAAACATTAACAAGCAGTAATTGTAAACTGCTCCTCTTTAGCCCCAAGGAAGAGGTGACAACTGTCACCCAAAATGCATAGCTGTTTGTTAGTGAAAAAATATTGAAAATCTTTAGTCCAGTCCTTGGGGTTAGAATAAACCACAGCTTATAAGGCAGTGGTTGCAGCTACTTTAGCCAGATGGATAAGGCATATGCATTTTGAAAAGCAAGATGCATAAAAGCATGTACAATTTAGAATCTACATTGTGCTGTATGAGAAGCAGGATAGGCAACTCTGTAGTTACACAATGTTATTGGGAAACAGGCGTTGCGTATTTCTATTAGGTATTATGCCCTTGACGGAACCATTACCTATGATTACTAGTATATGAGAGATTTGGAATGGATTTTGATTTATCAGCCTTAACTAAAAGGCTTCTTCTCTTTTGTGAGTCTTCTAAATCATCATTATTCTTGCACATTTCCTTTCTCCAATTGAGGTACTTCATGAAATGTTATTTCTTGGCTGTTATGGATGGAAGTGTATCACGGAGCTATGTTGCTGACGTCTAGAAGTCATCAGTGAGCTGAGTGAGTCAGACCTGGGTACCACAGAGATTAATTTGCTATAAAATCTAATGGTTCGGTCTGTTTCTTTGTTTTGGGCTTTTACAAATCCCCAGTCGAAGTTTTCTTTGGTGCTTCCTCAGCACGCTGGGTAGCAGGGATCTCTGTTCCACTTCCATCTGCGAGCTCTTACCTCCCACGAAAAATGGGGTGTGACAGTGCCCGCGGGCCGGGGCAGAGACGCCTCGTGTGACGGAGGACTGTGTGACACTACAGGACCGCCACGGGCGAGGCTAATTCACGCGACTTGTCGCACTGATCTGCAGCCATATGATTCTTACACGCCTCCCGGTTCGTGCAGCCGCCTGAGGCGGTCGCTCCCTCTCCCACCAGCCGGCTGCGACCGCAGTGTTCCGGAGCCTGCAGGGAGGGCCCGCGGCAGCAGCACAGCAGGTGGGGAAGATCTCGCCGTGACAGGCGGAGGGAGCCCTGCCACGCAGGCCGGCACCGGTCCCCCCGCCGGGGCGCGGGGCGCCTGCGCAGGGCCGGGGCGCGGCGGGCGGCCCCGTGTCGCGCTGTGTGCCGGCAGGTTCCTGCCGCCGCGCGGATGAGACCGGCGGGGCGCGGCCCGGCGCCCCTGCCTCAGCGCCGCGGGATAAGGGGCACACTCTGCCGCCTCGCCCGCGGCCCGCCACGGCCAAGGTGAAGTCCCGGGACGGACAGCGGGGGCAGGGCGGGGCCGGGCGAGGCCGGGCGGGGCAGCGCGCTGCGGGGAGGGGTCGGGGCCGAGGCCGCGGCAGAGACGGAACGTGGTTGCGGGGCCTGCCTGGAATCCAGCGATGCGCACTGCCTGCATTCGCCTGCGGAAACCGCCTGACCCCGCGGTAGGCGCCGTGCTCGTCTCCCTGCGCGCAGCTCCGCTGGCCTGCCCGGGGCGCCGGTGCAGCGGGGCCCGGCCCGGTCAGTGCTGCGCGAGTCGGCGTGGGCACGGCGCGGGGCCGCGGCTGCTTCTTCCTTCGTGCGCTGCTCTGCTTCTCTTTACCGCTCGTGGGAATTTGGCATAGCTGTATGCTGCAGGTGTCGTTGCGAGCGCTTCGGAGAGAAGCTAAGCAGCGAGCAGCGCGTTGCGGTGGGGAAGTAGTGTTTTTCCTTAGTGCCGGCTGTTGTTTCAGACATGTGAGTGAACCTGTCACCGCCAGCTGTAAGCTCGGCATCGTGCCGTGGGGCAGAGGTGAGGTTCTGCGTACCCTTGCGAGGTAAAAACACTCTGAAACTTTTAGATAGGCTTGTCTTAGCGCAGGCTTTGTGTGTTTATGCGTCCGTTTTGAGGAAGTCAGCTACCAGCTAGGAGTGTTTACCAGCAGCAGTGCTCCAATAGATCGGCGGCGTGCGAGCTGCACTATGCTGCATGGAGGGCCGCCTGCTGCTGAGGCTGGCAGCGCAGCGCTGCGTGTCACTGCCGCACGGTGACACCGCAGACACTGTTCTGTCCGTCGGCAGGCCCTGAGGGTGCAGCAGGAGGCAGCGCCTCAGCATCTGCTCGTGAGCAAGTGCGCTCTGCGCTGGCTTCTCTTATTGCTGTTCGGGTCTGTGATGGAGCAGCAAGGCAGTCTCCTTTTCTGGAGACCTTGCTGTGTAACATCAGGGGCATTTTGTCACATAAAACGCTTCATTTCTAGTGTCTTAGCTCATTGTTGTGAGTTAATTTTTATGTCAGCTTAAGAACTTTTTTTTTTTTTTTTTTTTTTTTTTTGAGCTTTGTTTTTATTCTTCCAAAAAGCAACGCGAGGATGGCAGAATAAGGAGTACTAAGTGTGGCTGTTTGTGTGAAGCGGCACCCAACCACAGGGGGCAGTGCTCGTGCTGAGGTTGTCCGATTTGAGGTACTTAAATTTGTCTTCTACGTGGTCTGGTTTGTGTACAAACAAAAATACGCTGTTGTCTTGTAGAAGCATTTGGCTGATTTTTGTTGCAGTTAGTTTACCCCTTTCCAAAATTAAGTGTAAGAGGCTCCAGCTAGAGCAGGGAGGCCTCAGGGAGGTTTGAAGCCCTCTGGGCTGGTAGAACAGCTTGCTGTTTCACCCTGTGTTTGGATTTCAGCCTAGAGAAGATGTTCAGCTTGCACTTGCCCAACTAGTTGTCAGCAGCATGTCTTATGATGGCTCATGATGGGAGGCAGGTTCTGGGCATGGTTGTATTTCTGCTGAAGGTGTCTGGCAGCCATCTGCTCTTTTCCTCTTGACATGCGTAAGTTGAAAATTTTCTCATATTTCCACTATCTGTGAGCCCCTTGCTCTTAAGAGGTTGCCCCTCTGATATGGATTGCTAATGTTTGAAGGAGCTGAGTGCTATTCAACTTATGCTCTGGAGTAATGACCGCAGTAACTGAAGCATTTAAACTCCTTAAGGAACTTAGAGAGGAAGTTTGGAATGAGTGTGTGAGTGCCGAGCAAGGCAGCTGCTTTTGATAGTGCTTAGGAGGGATTTGTAATGGCAGTGTGTCTCTGGGCCTGTTTTCAAGCCCTGCCACTATGCTCAGCTTTACTGTCTGATATCCAGTGCTAAGCATCAAGGAGATTATGAGCTGTTCAGCGTGTGTCCTGGATACAGGGACAATTCAACATGACGTGTGGATAGTTTTGTAACAGCTCTACGCAAAGAGGCGGAAAGTTGTGGACAAAGGTGCTTCCTTTCTTTTGCAATAGCTCTGGAGATGAGTTCTGAAGGTGTTATCCCAAAACCTTAATACATTGGGAGATACATGTGAGAGTTTTGCTGAATGTTTAAAAAAATCCTATCATTTTAGAGAAGTGTTGTCCAGTGTTGTGTGTACTGGAGGGGAGAGGCATTACTGTTATAACTTTCACCTACAGTTAACAGGCCAAGTGTACAAATCAGATTTTTGAGAATGTGAATGGTTGCTGAGAGGTTTTATGGATTGTGACATGATTTTATTTCTGGTTACTAATTAGCAGAATCATCTTTATCTTATAAGAGCTGGAAATATGTTTCAGTTTGTAAGTCTCCAACGTGGAGCCATTGTTTGCTTTTTTAATTTTTTTCCCCTCTCCACTGGGGTTTCTCATTGCTCAGCTGGTGAAATAACAAGTGTGGGTGCCTGATGTCTTTGTAGACCTACCTGAGCTGCTTTGACAGTGTGATCTAGAAAACCAGACACTGAGTTTGATGTTGGCAGGCACCTCAGAGGTATAGCAGTGAGCTGTTGAGACATGGCCAAGAAATCAGGAAAATTGCTGGTGTTTCCACTTGTTGTTCAGGACTTGGTGGAGGGAAGTGCTTTGTTTCTACTAATGATAATGATAGTCTAATATAGTCTATATATTAGATATATAGTCTATAGTCTAATATTATGATAGACTAATGATAGTCCTTCTCCTCCTGGCTATTTTTACTGCTCCCAGCTCCCCTCCTGGCCCTGTACCACTCACCTTTTGCCTAATGAAGAGGTTATGTTATCTGTGTGATAAGCAGCTGACTTTTGCAATATTTCTATCATCTTAAATCAAGCAAGCTTTGAATGTGATACCCTAAGCATGACGATGACAAGTTCCTCATGTCTTGAGGAGTATGGATATCGGGTGCTGGTAACTTTCTAGGAGTGTCTTTCTATGCAAGAAACTAAGTGCAGTTTTCTTAATTTGCTTTTTTTCTGTTGAGTGACTCTGTGTGTTGGTTTTGATCATTGATTTTTTTTTTTAAAGGGAGATGACTGAGATATTTACAGCTTTTTAGACAGAATATATCAGACTTGGTTTTTATAGCTGGTGATAATAGGCTGCATGGCATAGTTGACAGGCTGCTGCACAGAGCTTTGGTGCTTCAGTCTCTTGTGGAGCTCAGTGTGTGTTGTTCTAAATGTCTGAGTATATATTGCAGTTTATCTAGTCACACTGGAAAGTCGGCACTTTGTCATAATGCAGCAGTGGGTAAACTAATCAGCTGACCTTGTTTTCTAATATAAATATTTATAACAGTGGGTACAAGAAAAAGGCAGTAACTGATTTTTCTTTGAAGTTGTGTTCAAACAGATTTTTTCAGGGTCTTGGAAAGGAAGGAGTATTTTGATCCATAAACACCTTCAGACTTTGTGGTATGTGAAATGCTGTCCTATCAAAGGCCTATTTGCTTCTGTTTTAAGCTCTGCTGGGTGCGGGAAGTAGAGGGAAGGGGGGGGGGGGTCACATGCCCTTATGTGAGTGATAGGACTGTCCTTTGGAAGCACACTGAAGAATACAGTCAATCATCTGAGCCATGAACAGATTTTAGTAGAGCTCTGACTTCACAACTTTTTGCTGCCTTGCATTTAGGAAGTTCTAAATCATTACATTGTTTCTTATTTCATATCTGTTTTTCCGTCTATTTTTATTTTCTGTTATTTTATACTGTTTTATCCTCTGAAGTTTGTATTCTTTGTTGTGTCTTTCACATATTAGATTTGTCTTTTTGATTGTAAAAATTACAGTTATTTTGCTCAGCTGCTTGCTTCTACTATGTGGTAAATAGCAAAGAAATATTTGTTTGCTCTGCACTTCTTGTGCTTATCTTAAAGATAGGATGCTCCTGTTTTTAAATGCAAACCAAGGCATGGAAATGTATGTAGAGGTAAATGTTTCTAAAGATTTTACAGACTTAATGATCCAGATTTACATATTGAAATTGTGGTTTTATCTCCTCATATGATTTGTAATCTGATAGTTAAAACTCATCTATTGTGATAAAATGCATTTCTGAAATACTGAGAAGGCTCAATGAAGTACAGGCCTTAAAATGTAAAGTAAATTTGTTAAGAAAAAGAGTTTCTGGCAAAAAGAAATGGAGAAATCTAAATATCCTATAAGAAGAGCAAACTGAAGGATATCAGTAGGCTGTGCATATTTATTTTCATTTTTGATTTTCCCGCTGATTTGATAAAGAGATCTAGTGAACTGACTTGAGAATGTAATTTCAGAGTACTTTGTAGGAAAGTCATAGTATTAACTAGGATTAATTTCAGAAGTATCTGGCTTTTTTAAGGACTCTTTTTCTAAACTTTAAGAAAATTATAAGATATTTTAATGTTTTTAATTACATTTATTCTTCCATGAACAGCATTCCTATGTTAAAATATTTTGGTCAATTATGTATATGAATTTAGCTTATATGAACTCAAAATGTCTTCCAATGTCAGTGGCCAAGCAGATTATCTCTAAAAGAGAGTTTTAATAACAGGACTCTAGCATAAAAGTTTCGGGGCTTTTTCAACCTCGGCAGGACTCAGGCATTGGCTTCATCTGGCATGTTTTACATGTGCCACTTCTCAGCACCTCTGTTTTTGTGGCAGTTGTTTTGCTCCAGCTGACCAGTGCTACTCACTTTGGTCTCCACTAGCATGTGTATACTGGCAGGTATATATGTATCAAAAACTTCAAGTTTCAGTGGCAAAGAATGGGGGGAAGATATCTGAAATATTGAAGTAGGACTGCTTTGCATAAATTAAACATCTTGAGCTTCAGATGTGGGGTGAAATACATGAGAATTTTTCATATATGATGTTAAGAAAATGCTTAGTAAAAATGCTCAGTACTGACTTGTTGTCAGTACTTTTGTTCTGTATTCTTTGTTGTGTCTTCCACATATTAGATACATACATTTTTGTCAGTGTTGTTGTGTAGACTGTACATCTGTGATCATGCATTTTTGCTTTATAAGAAAGTTAGTGTAAGGCTTGAATTTGGTCTAATGGGCTTTTAAATGCCCACTAGCAATTAATGGGAAATAAGAGAGGGAAGAAAATACTCAATTAATGCATTTGACTGTAAGTTCTTATACAGGTGAGGCATGTATGTTACTGCTTTGGGTTTAATTTGATATCTTCAATTTTATTTTAAAATGACTTTCCAGAGTGCTTAGAAAGTTTTATCCTGATACGTGTTGATTTAAGTATCAGAATCTTAAAGAAGATGCAAGAAAACCTCTGTGACCGAGCATATGAAGTATTAAGATTTACTTTTTAATTTTAAATTTCCACTTTCATTTTTAGGCAGATGATGAGAACTAACTGACTGGCAGAGTCTAGTTGGAGACTTGTAGCTAGCAGTGTTCCCCAGGGGTCAGTGCTGAGTCTGATCTTGTTCAACATTTTCATCAGTGACCTGAGTGAAAGGGTAGTGTGCATGCTCAGCATGTTTGCTGATGGTTGGAGGAGGCTGATGGTGAGACCTGCACAGGCTAGAAAGCTGGGAAGAGAGGAATGTAAGGAGATTCAGCAAGAGCAAGTGTACAATCTTGCACCTATACACCAATAACTGTATGCATCAGTACAGGTTAGGGGTTGACCTACTGCAGAGGAGCTCTGCGAAGAGGAACCTAGCAATCCTGGTAGACAGCGTGTTGGCCATAAGCCAGCAGTGTGCCCTTATGGCCAACAAGGCCTGTGGTATCCTGAGGTGCAATAGAAAGAACATGGCCAACAGGTTGAGGTCTCCCCATCTACTCTGTCCTGGTGAGGCCATGTCTGGACTGCTGGGTCCAGCTCTGGGCACCTCTTCTGCCAGTGGTTGGGGTCAGCATAAAGAACACAGGCATCAAATTAAATAAGTTTATCTTTACTTACATTAAAAAAATAAAATAATAAGTGAAATAGTACAGCAAGAATAAAACAAGGTGAAAGGATACAAAAAGAATATAAAAGAACAAGCTAATGAACCTAGTTATTACTCTGCAAGATAAACTGTAGTGATTAAGAAAGATACATCATCAATTGCCCGAATACTTTACCATCATCCAAATCTGCAATTGCCAGGGAACTCTGGTTGCAGAGAGGATTTGGAGAGCCTTTTTCAGCAATTAGAACATCCTATACAGTGTGTTCACTTGTAGATGAGGTCTCTGAACTCACTAAAATGGGGTCCAGTTTTTATATTGCTGGATAAACAAGCTTGCATAATTTCAAGTGCGGGAATGTTTCATATTATCTTCCTGTTGGATTCCACCCAAGAAGGAACTGCTCAAGGATGAACCAGGGGAGCAACGATCTATTTGGGCTTTAGCCACATTCTTCTCAACAAGGTCAGTTGATCTCACTGCTCACAAGGTTTTACTCCCTTGTAAACTTGCCTGTAAATAAAGAAGTCTGCTCTGGTTAGTGTTGCTGGTGTTACAAGAGATGTTTATTGATTGGCATCTATATATATATTAATGTTAAAACAGCAAAAAAAGATAAATATTGCATTGCATGTTTGGTATAGCATTTGGTTGTGAGGTTCATCTGTAGGTCTGCTTTGGTTCAAGGCCTACTGTTCAGCCCTAAATACTCCAACTCCCCAGTTCAAAAAAGACATGGATCTCCTAGAAAAATTCCAGTGAAAAGTGACAAAGATGATGAGGGGCCTGGAGCACCTCCTGTATGAAAGGAGGAAAGGCTGAGAGACCTGGGACTGTTCAGTCTGTAGGTGAGAAGGCTGAGCGGGGTTCTTATCGCTGTTTATGAACTTTCAAGTGCAGGAGTAAAATCGATGAGGGCAGGCTCTTGATGCAAGCAAAAGTAGAAAGGGCAACGAGTAGAAACAGGAAATTCCAGGGAGGGACTTCTTCACTTCACTTCTTCACTGTGAGAGTGACATGCTGGAGCAGGCTGGGCAGAGAGGCTGTGTAGTCTCCTTCTCTGTAGATACCCAAGACCCATCTGGATGCCTACTAGGGAATCTGCTATAGTGGAGGTTGGACTTTATGATCTTCAGAGGTCTTTTCCAGTCCCCACAGTTCTGTGATTCTGTGAAGGTGAATGGTAAAGTTGATGATTTTGGTGGTTTCTTGGTGGTTTCTAGTGCACTATGGTATTCCCTCCCTGGAAGCATTCAAGACCAGGCTGGATGGGGTTTTGAGCAACCTGGTCTAGAGAGAGGTTTCCCTGCCTCCCAACCAGGGGGTTGGAACTAGATGATCTTAAAGGTCTCTTCCAACCAAACCATTCTATGATTCCTGATATTTCTGTGAAAATGAAGAAGTATGTAAGACAAACCAAGGGAAATGACCTGATTTTAGTGAGGAGAGTTCTCATTTGTTTGCTTTTTTTTTTTTTTTTCTTTTGAAAGAGATAGTATTTTAGGTGCCACTTCCCCAAAACTGGTGCATTTAGATTCACAAAAGTATCAGAAACATTTTTTTTCTGCTCAACAGATGTGGCTGAGTGAGACCAAGGAAAAAGCTGATGTCCCTTTTGAAGGCTTTGGATAACAAGTAACATGAGCACTTGCTGTGTGGTCTTGGGAGATCATAGGAAAAAGGGAATTGTCAAACCTGGCAGTCAGCAAATAAAAGCTTAAATCTGTGAATTTCTTTATTCACGCAAGAAGTGGGTTTGAGGTTTTTCATAAACATGGATAGTAACACCTGGATTCAGTGACTGTTTCATCATTGTTCTGTGTTTTCTCCCAGAAATTCTGAGGTCATGTCACTTGTACTAGTGGAATGGAATTAATACACAATATTAAGAGCACTGTGCCAGAATTACTAATTGTCCTTTCCCTCTCCGCACAGTTGCTACCTAGCTGATGTCAATAATATTTCCTGTGAATCCTGTCTCAATGTCTGACCAGAGCTATTACTGTCTTGGAGATGCTGAGCATCTTGGTGTTCATCTAATATAGAAATCAACTTAGCATTGAAGTAGATTGTGTTACATGTCTCAGTAGTCTACAAGGCACTCCCAGTCAACAGCCCTGGATGCGAGGTGTGAATAAAGTGGTGGCTGTTAGCTGTTATTCTGAACAGAAGAAAATAATTTTATAAAATGAGGAAAGCTGTTATGTAATAGCTTTGTGGTGGTTTGTCTAACAAGCAGGAATGCAGGTTCTGTGTTGCACTTGCATTTCAGCACATCCTGAAGCTCATGAGAGGTACTGGGTGTATCTTCGGCCCTTTTGATTAGGGTTCTCCCATACCTTTCATAGGACTGGAAAGATTAGTGAAGCTGAGTTGGTGGCTCAGTGACAAAGAATTCACTTGAGAGGAAAGCAAATACATGTCACATCAGGCATGTTGTTACTTTTAGGGGGGGAATGGGTAAGGTGAAAGTAATGAAATGGACTACAAGAAGTTAGATGTGTCTTAGCATTGCATTGTTACGTAAGTACAGCTTCTGATTTTGAACTTTAGCTGCCTGAAGAAATTTACTATGAGGAATTTGCCATTGGATACTGTTCCACAGGCTGTATGAAATGACCGTGGGAGATTCCACAGAATCCAACTTGAAATTTAACTACTCATCACCCTCTACTCTCTTCTGGTTCACTCCTTTTATTTATTTATTTTCTTTTGGTTGTTCTTCCTAGTGTGCAGTGACTGCTGGTAGTTTACTCTTTTCTATGCTATCACTGGCAAACAAGTTGCATTAGCTATGTCCCATTTATTTGTTGTCTTTACCTTCCTAGGAATCCTTTCTTCAAATTAAGCATAGCATTTAAAGTTTTAATATCAGTGTGTGATTTCTTGCATCATCTAGTAGAATGTTAGAGAGATAATTAGTTACTTTACTCAACCCTCTGAATTGCTGCTATGTAGTGTGTTTGTTCTTTTGTTCCTGATCCTTTTTTCTCTGTGTGTGTGTGTGTTTGTGTTGAGGTGTTCATTTTTATTTTTTTTACCTGCTTGACCCAGACTGTTTGTATCTTAGCACTAACTAAAGTTCAGTATTCTGTGTTGAATTTAGAGTCAAGAAATTAAGACCTTGCTGTTCAGCATAGTTCAACTGTGTTGCTGGCTCCACTTGTAAGGTATTTCTGCACAGTATAATATATAGACGGTATTGGCACTGTCAGGCTGTTAATCATCTGTATGACAGCAGGTCAGCATTGCAAACTAAACAGTGCTTGGCTACTTGAATTCAAGAATCTAATGTATTACCCCTGAAGTAAGACCTGCAGTCTGGATTGAATAGTCCCAACTGTATTTTTTGTCATATTGTCTGCTGTGTGGTGAACACAGCTATTCTCCTTTAACTATTCATTTTCTTTAAAGGAAGCCAAGATAGCGTGCACCTGAAGGTTACTTGAACTAATCTATGACAGCTGTTCACTTGAGTGAAGCTGGAATATTTGAAAAGCTGAGCAATTGCTTACTGGGTTTTAAGAAGATTCTGTGTTCAGGTAAGCTTTGAAACAAACTTCCCTCATACTTCACCTGCTTTAGACTTTTAGCACCTGGAATTAAGCACTGGAATTTGGCAGTAATCAAAAATTGGTTATTATATGTGCTGAACAAAGTCTTACAAATTTGTCTACGGGGTGTGCATATTTCTTGCTGTCATTTCCCAAGAGAATAAGTGCAATATCATCTCACCACCTGTATCTTTGAATATCTTTTTTTTTTTTTTTTGCCCCTTTTTATCCTGTCACCTGTCTTAAAACTAACCTGTGCCCTTTTGAGTACACCATTGTGATTTTAATGTTACATTTCTGGGTTTGTTGTTGTTGTCACAGTGGAGTATTTATTATTCATATTAGACCTCAAATGGAAGTACTGAGGTTCAGTTAATGGTCCTGTAGACTGCAACCTTAATTGCTCAGAGGCACTGTTTGAGGAAGCAGTGTACCCTGAGGACACTATGTCCTTAAAAGGATAGGAAAATTGAGTCCTTAGCACGGTATGGTTTCTGTCCAAGAAATGTATTCAGGTCTTGCTTAAATAAGAACACGAGACACTCTGTGCTTCTTGCTGTGGTGCTATTCCTTGTTACCGTAGATGTGCAGAATAGTTGTCAGAAATAAGTACTTCGTGGTATCTCACATTATCCAGAAAGTTTTTAAAAGTGCATGTATTAGCTTCAGCAGAAGCTTTGTTTGATGATTTACAGTTATGGGAATGAAAATACGGCCTGTTAAATCTGTTGACATTAATTTCTGTTTTATTATAATCAAACTCGGAGCTTGGTAGGACTAAATCATAATGTGGAACTACAGCTCATACTTACAATACAATATTTTAAAAGTGACTTTGAAGAGAGAAAGAGCTCGTGTCTGTGTGGAGAAGATGATCAGTGTGAATAATCTAGCATTCCTAATGCAGAGACATTCAATATATTAATAACATATGAACAATAAATAGTAATGGATATCAATAATTTGTGATTGTTTAATATCTTCCAGGTTATTGGAGATGGTGATTTGAAGAATAAGATTTCCGATATGAACAAAGTAAAAGCATCATCAGAAAAAAGGTGAGTTTAGTGATCTCTCAGAATCAAGACATTTGAGGTTTGTAAAGAAGCAGTCTTTATGTTAAATAAAATATTGTTTATCCCTTATGAGAGTGAGTTGATATTCTGCTCTCCCTCTACTCTGCCCTGGTGGGATCACACCCAGAGCGCTGTTCCTTCTGAGGAAGTTTACATTGATTAGCATAACGTAACTTCACTTTTAACACATAATTTCTCACACTTAAAACGCTCCAGCAGTTATTCTCAGATATATCCATATGTATGTTAATATGCATTTTATTTCATTGAAAGAAATAGCAATGAATTTCATAATTTCATGCAGGTACTGGTGAAACATACAAAACATTTTTACTGAAGGAATTAAAGGATAACTTTATAATACTGCACAGGAAGTCACAAAATGTTGTTACACAACAATTCTACAATCCAACAGCACGAGCAAATGAAGTTACAGGAGAGTTTGTTACTTTTCTGATAGCTCATCTTAACATTTTAAAAAGCTATGTGATTAACTGTGGAAGACCATGTCACAGTTACACAACATCAAGAAACTGCTGAAGGACTTTCAGTTTTATTTTTTTCTTGAGCTAGCAGAGGTTGAACCATTTTGTTTCATCAAACCATCTGATCTGGTGTTTTAGAAAAATTCTTAGTGCAGCAAAATAGGCTATTTTGGCTTCAATCATAGTCCTCTGAAATTCCAGTTCTTTTCTAAATGAGTGAACGAATTTGTGAGAAGTACTTGCTGTGCTCTGGATAAATCTTATATCTTGGGGTGGATTTAAAATTTGTAAGAGGGTTATATAAAAATTTAAGTGAAAACATTTAGATTAGTCTTATGTTTTGTTTCTTGTAGTAACATCATCTTGATGTTAAAGACTGATTATTCTTGTTTGTGCAAAAGTTGTAACCAAAACAACAGTAAAGAAACTTATTGCTTAGGATGTATCAGTTTCTTAGACATTATCATATGCAGAGTCAATCTCTTAGCCATGGATATTCTTGGAAACATTACTGACTGTAGTACATAAAGTATTTAAAGAAGATTATATTTTTGCAGAATGGCCGCTTAAGTTTTTTTTTTTATTCTTATTTTTTCTTTCATTCCCTGTAACTGAAAATAATTTTTCCCTAAGTCATACACACACAAAAGTGATTGATTGTTTCCAGAGATAACAGTGAACCAATCCAGAATATCATCTTTCTAAAGACAGTGGTAACTGGGGATGGTTGGAAGGAAAGTTAGTTTTGGAAATGGTTTGATTAGATTAAAAAAAGAAGGGAGTTTGGGGAGGAGGAAGGGAGGGAGAATTCTACCTTACTTTAAATCAACTTTTTGCAGGCACACTGGATTTACTGCACATAGCATGCTGGAATGCACAAGGCTTTGCTGTAGAGAAAGAAAACATTTCCTGATATGTAAATGTATTGGCTAGCAGCAAACAGTGATTTGAGAGAAAGTAAATACAGTCGGGAAACTGACTTCCTCCATTTGACTGTTGTTTTGGAGGACTTCCTAAAGATGAGTAGCCTAAAACTATTCTGAGATAACTGATGTTTGATTACAGCTGTGACAGATGTTAGTTATCTTTCTCATCATGAGCAGACACTTTGGTGTTTGCACATAGTTTGGTAAAAGTGCTACACAGTGGGTAATGGCGAGTTGTGCATCCAGTACTTTTTCATAATCACAGTAGGAATGCTTAAACATTATGGAGGTTGGCGGGGCTGGAATGAACGTCACTGCGATGAAAGGACTTACTTAGAAAAGGTGTTTTCTTGTTGAGGCAAATAGCAAATGTAGTTCTTGTGTCTGTGAAAGTGAGGGAGAAGAAACTGTAGATCAGTCGCTTCTGGTCTTTGCATAGGTTTCTGGAAGAGTTAACAAAACAGGTGATGCTTTCAACAGGCAAATGTGTTTTGAGATGTCTTGAGAATTTATCTCGTGTTTTTTGTGGGGAATAGTTCCTATGAGCAGGGCAGAGGCATTAAGTAGTATGTACATATTATTTTAATGAAGTTTTAGACATCTCTGTGTATGATACTGCCATCGGGAAGATAAGGCTGCTTCTCCATTTAAGTATCCTAGAATACAGCTGTGACTGAAGTGGTAGCAGTCATTCACTATCACAAAAAAAAAAGGTGCAGAGTTTTTCTGGATATGCTTATTTTTTTCTACTGGCCATAACTGAATGAAAATACTATGAGGTTCAGCTAATGAAGTGAAAGAGAGGAGTACTTCTTAAAATTGCAGACAACTTGTATCTCAAAAGATCTGCAAAACATTGAAGGAGACCAAATGACTTCAAGGTACTTTTGTGAAATGCAGAAAATGGTTTTTAACTATTTGATGGAAATATTTGTGCAAGATATTATATTTTGAGAGGAATATTATTGGGACAGATAAAGAACAGTAGGTATTCGTATTTGTAGTGAGGAAGGACAGAAATATTAAGGTTAAACTGCAGTGATCAAAACTTTAAAGTTTGCAAAGCTTTACAGTACAGTTGTCTTTGTTATTCTGTCACTGTTTTTGCAGGCCATTAAGGACAGGTTGATTGTATATCTATCAGGAAGAGCAAACTATTTTGCTTATATTCTTGAGAATAGTGTCAGTGACCTCACAAAGCTTATTCTGGTGTACTGTAGCTATGACTTTATGACTGGAAATAGTGGAAGCTATGTAAGCCTCAGTGACTATGGAGTGTTCTTACAAGAAAGTTTTACAATGGGTGAGGTAAAAAAGAAAAAGTCTCTTTTAAACAGAGTGGTTCTTTACACTGTGGGAAAACTAGTCTCTTACAAAAGGCTGGCTGCAATGTTAAGGATGTTCTTGTGAGTTTCTGGAATGTCAGCAGCTTAAAGTGAAATCTAGTTCGACAGTACACAGTGACTACTGTGCCACTCTGATTACTTCTTTGTTTTACCTAGCTGTTGGATTAAGAACACTGAATTCCTTTATTTTGAAGAACTCTCTATATATCTCTATATATCTCTATATATCTCTATATATCTCTCTATATCTCTCTATATCTCTATATATCTCTATATATCTCTATATATCTCTATATATCTCTATATATCTCTATATATCTCTATATATCTCTATATATCTCTATATATCTCTATATATCTCTATATATCTCTATATATCTCTATATATCTCTATATATCATCTATAGAGAGATACTGGGTTGCTTATTTGACAAGATATACGTATTTACATTTTAGGTACCTGAAAGGCTTCCACAGTAGATTAGGACTGCATTTTGTTCTCACAGTGATGCTGTGCGCAGGAGTAGTTGGTCAGGCTGGCTATCATAAGTTGTGTCCTACAACCCTTCCAATTTACAGTACAGGCGTTGAAAGCTATTACAGTATTATGTACCACTAGGTATATTAGTGTAGAGTTTAATAGAAGTCTAATTCCTACTTTAAGGAGGAAAAACTCAGTCTTAGAAGAGGAATTTGATTCATATTTGAGCGCAGACTCTAGTACTGCTATCATTTTCAAGAATGCTTAACTGGGTGTTATGAAGATATATAATCTATTTGGCTATATTTCTGCTCAAGGACTTCTTGCAAAATGAATAGCCTAAAACAATTTTCAACCTAACTGTTAGCACTGGTTGCTCTTACTAGAAATTCTAGCTCCAGGAGAAGATTATACCTCTAAATTGTTGGAATTAAATTGTTATAGTAGCCTACAGTGAGGATTATATACCCTTCCTAGCCCCCTCAAAGCTTTTGCTAAGTTTAAAGGTATTATGTTAGGTATTAACTGTCTCTAAGTGGTATATTACTTCCATGTACCAGTGCTGATTCTTGGCTAGAATAGAAGGAAAAAATCAGATTTGCTTTGAAGTGGTTATTTCTTTAAATTAATTTTATATTTTGAACAACTTCTGTTTCTTCTTTCATTTTGTTGCTATCCATAGTAGTTTCCTACTTGGCAGCTGGAGGTGTTTCACTGTTAGACTAATGGTATAACAAAGCAGTGGTTACTTGCACACCCTCCCTCCCCTGCCCACCAGCCATAGCTTCTTTGTGAGTTAGCTGGGTGCTTTCTTGTTTCATTTTGGAGCTGGTGAAGTTAATGTCCTTTCAAAGTCTCTCTGTATATTAGATTGACAGGATTTGGGTTAATTTTGAAGTGTTTTGAGTGCAGTGAATAAACAGAGGAGTAAAAAGAAGCAGAACAAAGCTTAGGCATATAATTGTTGCTTTATTACTACTATTCAACCTGATATTGGGTGGTGAGAAAGAACTGGAAATGATTATGCTTTAATCATACACATTATGTGATATTTGAGGAAGACACTTATTTTAGATCAAAAAATACTCTTAAATTGAAGTCTACCAAATGATGTTGATTTAAGCTTTGTAATTAGTTTTGCTGCTCCTTACTACTGATGTTAAAAGATCATAAGTATCATCTATAATCTGAAGGGTTTTTTAAATTATGCTGCTTATTTAGATGTCAGTGTGGGAAAGTAATAGTTTTGGAAACATTTTCCTCAGCAACTATTACTGGTTTGCTTTCACAGATGCATGACCTTTGCTGTTAGCTTTTTTTTTTTTTTTTTTTTTTTTTTTTTAAAACCTTGATTTTAACATTTTTGTCTGTATGTGAACTAATTTTTTTTAACAGGTGATAGCTTATGAAGCCTTTTCACACATAGAAAATACAAATGAAGAAGTAATAATTCCGCATTATTATAAGAGATACTGACTGACTGTATTTACAAAGTCAATCTTATATACTTCCACTGCAAGCAGTCAGGACTGTGTGTGTGTGTGTAACATGATCTACTGTTGACTATTGCAGAATTTTAATTATACAAATGTGTAGAGTTACTTTTGTTTCTCCTTCAAAGTAATCTCCTCTATTTAATTGTATGACTATAATTCAAATGTTAAAAGTTTGTCTAAAAATCACTTTCTTATAGAAATATGAATCTGAAAACTATTCTAAATAATTGTTGTAGCCTGAAACTGAAGAGGAGATAAAATGTTTTCTAGACAAACTTTATTTTAGCACTATAAATATTTACATTCTTTCTTTCTGTGTAATCTACCCGTCTTTATAAATAATTGATGTGAAGTACATTTGCAAGGCAAGTAGTGATATTAAACATTCTATGTCAAAACAGGCCAAAACACTCCTTGTGTTCGAAACAAACCCAAACTCTGATCATACATCTGGGGACTTCCTGAAGTTTTTTTTTTGTTTGTTTGTTTGTTTTTTAACTTAAAATGAAGTCTTTAGCTAATGAACGCTGGCTTACTTATGAATGATAATCTTTTTTTTCACTTCAGAAAGACCAGCCTGTAAGAAAACTAGTCATAGAAACTGCCAGGAGCCGTCAATTTTGCTTCTGTCACTGCTAATACACTCCACTCACCTCTTCATTATGCTCACACCCACTAGTTGGTCTCCACAGATGTTCAGTAAACACTGATGAGCATCAATGGGTTTTGAACTGTGTTTTTTGTATGTGTATTACCCACCTTTGCTTCGTACACACTTCTGTTTCAGACTGCCTCTCTGTTGCCATTGGTTGCATGGCAACAAAGTGTAACATAATATTGGTGGGAATGTTCAAAGGCTGTTGCCATACCACCAGCACCTACTTGTAGGTCATGGAGCAGTATAACAGTTAGGACGCTTTTGGAGCAGCCCTTGTGTGGAGAAGTACACCTGTTTTCCAATCAGTATAAACTACAGGAGGAAAGTAGATGTGCTGTGTACTCTTCACATGGGACTTCTGGGACTTCTGCTTTTAATGTTTGGGTTTTTCTGTTGTTGTTGTGGGTATTTGGTTTTTATTTATTTTCTGATCTAGTATTTGATAACATGCTTACTGTTAATATATAAATGAAGATTAAAAAATCTTTCTTTTAGTGTTTCTACCAGTTCTCGGACTATGTCTTTGCTGTCACAGCTAGAGAAGATCAATTTGGACTCTGTATTGGGAGAAGCAGATAATGCCAGATATGTTACTGCAAAGATCCTTCATTTGGTCCAGAGTCAGGGTAAACAATTGAGTTTTTTCTTTCTAATAGTTTTCCCTTTGAGCCTTCCTCCTTCTGTTTCTTACTTGCTGGACTTTTAATTTTTGCTTCTATTTGCTGAGCTTTATTATCTATCTGTTTCTGTAATGGATTTTTCTAAGACCATGCTTAATGTTATCTGGTATAGTACTGGTTACACTGAATACATTTTGTATTGTCAGTACAGCATATTTTTTGTAATTTATATTGTACATAAAGTATAATATATATATGCGCAGTTATTTAAGTAATAAGTTTAAGTGTAAGGACACTTAATGTGATACTGTTGTATGTGATACATGGTAAAATATTTAGCTGCTCCAGGTAAACTGATATAAAAGAAAGTGTTCTTCTTTTAATAAATCATAGAATCATTAAAGTAGGAAAAAGAGATTATCTTTTTTTAGAATTAGAGATCATCTGGTTAAGCTGTCTACATATCACCAGTGTACCCACTAATCATGTTCCTAAGGGCCACATCTACATGTTTCCTTAACATCTCCAGAAATGGTGACTCCACCATGTCTCTGAGCAGTCTGTTTCAACACCTCACCACTCCTTCTGGGAAGAAATTTTTCTGAATATCCAACCCGAACTTCTCCTGCTGTAACTTAAAGTCATTACCTTTAGTTCTGCTACTGGTTATGATGGACCCCCATATCCTCTCCTCCTTTCATTGAAGGACATAACTGTAGAGGGCAGTAAGGTTTCCTCTGTGCATCCTCATCTCTAGACTGAACAATGCCAGTTTCCTCAGCTGCTCCCCACAAGACTTGGTCTCCAGATCCTTCACAGCTTTGTTGCTCTTCTGTGGGCATGCTCCAGGGCCTCAGTATCTTTCTCATAGTGAGAGGATCCAAACTGATACTTGGAAGAATATCTTCATATGAAGAATAAGTTATTTACTTTTAAAATGATTCATTTTTAGTTTTAATACTGCTGGGAGGTGACGTGTTACCACAGTAGACTAATATACTGAAGTTGCATCCTATTTACTTCCATGGAAATAACAGATATAAAGAGCACAACAATACTGTGTAAAGAGGAAATTCTCAGCTACAAAATACTATTTTTCAGCATTTTTACCATTGATGAGTGAGAGCCTGCATGCCACACTCATAAAAATGTGCTATTGGTGGAGATGTTCTGCTGTCACTACTGCTGGAACACACCACCCACTGTACTCACATCCACTGTTTGGTCTCCGTACTCAGCAAGTATCAGTCAGCATTATTTTTTCCACATGGAGGAATTCAGTGACACACCTTTGCTTCATACACACTTCCGTGTCAGGCACCATTTTGTCAGACTGCCCCTCTGCTTCCATCTGTCACACAGCAACAAAATGTAACAGAATATTGGTGGGAAGGTTCTGCTCCACTGCCATACCATCAGCATCCACTTGTGATGTCATGGGCATAATGGATAGGAGGCATTACTTTCAGAGCACCCATCATAAATGATTCTCTGAATTGAGCTCGTATTGAGTTGCAGCTGCTTTTGCTCTGCTTCTTACTTTGTCTTTCAAATATTGTTTATTGCTGGTCCTTTTCAGGCTATCTTCACTTTTCAGAATGTCTTAAATTTTATGTTCTATCTGAAGACAACAATGTCTAATAATATAATACGAATCACTACAGTAGCTAATACATTGAAACAAAAACTGCCTCTTTCTCACTGACAGAAAAAACCAAGAAGGAGATGACTTCTAAGGGTTCCAGTGCAATAGAAGTTATCCTGTCAACCCTAGAGGTAAAACCTTTAAATCTCTTTGTTTACTTGGATGTTTCAGGTTTTCGTATTGTAATTAGGTTTGGTATTATTAAATATGTAGTTATTCTTCTTTATCTCTAATACTTGATTTTTTAAAAGAATTATAATGATTAGGTAGGGTCTTGAAGCATTGTACTTAATACTTCATTATTTCTCTCCCCTTTTTTTCTCAAATATTTCTGTTAATGTGTCATATTAAGAAATAGATATTAGTGGGTTTTATGGTTAAAATAAGGTAGGATGGTTATAAGGGCAGTAACATTTGATGTTCTGTTTGATTTTTTTGTGAGAAATTTTCTTTGAGCTTCAGATATCTAAGACAATACTAGATTTCTAAATCAAGCAAAGAAATATGTCTAATTTCTGTTGCAGAATACAAGAGATCCTCAAACTATTCTAAATATATTGAATATCCTCATTGAATTAGTCTCAGTTGGTAAGTGTTTATTAACAAACAGTGATTATACTCTCACGTTCTTCTGCAGAATTGTTTATTAGTTTATTTATTTCCCCCTGAAGTTTGCTAAGACTATATGCATTCTGTGCTTTGGGACAATCAAAAATACATAAAGAATGAAGTGACTTTTCAAATACTCTTTCATCCATAAGTAATTTCTGTTGCTATAAGTCCAAGATAAGCATGCTTTTACACTTACGCAGTCACCTTTGAAGAAAATATTGCTACAGGCATTGCTATTGCAAGTCTTTCTTTCTGATAATTATAGTTTAGATATTTAACTATTCTTTGGCTATGACAGCCTCAAATGAGTTTTGATTACCAGGTGGTGGTCGGAGAGCAAGCATCTTGGTCACCAAAGGAGGGACACAGATCTTGTTGCAGCTGCTTTTGAATGCAAGCAAAGAATCTCCACCAAACGAAGAATTAATGGTGCTTCTTCATACCCTTCTTGCAAAAGTTGGTCCAAAAGGTAATAATGAACACATTTAAGTAACTTTGCAGTTTTGTAGTGGAAACATAATAATTTTTTCCCCTTTTTTACTGTCAAAGCATCCATGTACTCAGAGGTGGTTGAGGAGAAAAAAAGGAGGACTACATTAGAGGGGAGGAAAAATTTATAAAAATAGACATGCAGAGTTAAGTTGTCTCTTCAAAGAATTGACAGTTCGTTTAACTTTCATACTTAATGATAATTTCAAAACTGATTTGATCTGATTTTTTTTTTTATGTCAGACAAAAAGATTGGCATGAAAGTGAGAATTAATGGTGCCCTGAACATAACATTGAATTTAGTGAAGCAGAATTTGCAGAACCATAGGCTAATATTGCCGTGTCTTCAAGTATTAAGAGTTTATTCAACTAACTGTAAGTACTGCAGATCACTCTTTCCCTTGTGATTCCATTTTTTATTTATTTTTTTTACACAGACATGGTTAAAATATAGCATCTGAATACTTGTTAAATGGTTAGTCACTATGTTACCCAAGAATTTTATTTTTATATTCTCAGCTTGCTTAAAGGTCTAGTCAAATCTACGAAGCATATGTATTCTTCTTGCATATCTTTGTTTTTTTGTTCAGTGTACAGCGAGTTTAACTCATGTAATGAATTATATGCAACTTGATGGCATAAATGCTGACACTTTATTATCTGAACCAGGAATGCTCACATTGTACATGCAAAAATACTTCTATACATGTCATGAGTTTTTGCTTTTCACTGTATTTTTGCTTTAATTCATGGCTGCTAAGTTAAATTAGGAATTTACTTCTATTTAAGCTTTCCCTTATTTTCTGTGTATCTCTCCTACAGTTGAACTACTACTATTCCATAAAAGCCTAATTGATTGTCTGTGTGGATAGTAGGAAGTGGTGAAAATAGAGTGGTTTGTTTGTGTGGATAGTAGGAAGTAGTGAAAATAGGGTGGTTCTTACTCTACCTCTCCTCAAATGTGCTGAAGATTTTTCTGTTTCCCTTGAAATGGCCATTTAGCCTTTTAAATGCATGTCTGAAGGTGAAAACATAATCACATTCCTCAGAGAGAGTTGACTTGATGCCCTCTAAGATTAGCATGTAGAATTTGTAAAGACCCAATACTTTGTGTGGAAGCTTTGTTTCCTTTGAGCTCTAAGGTAATGAGGTGAAATACTTTTAAATGGGAAAAGTTAATAGAACTAATCATGTAGCTTAGGTAAAAACTTACTTTAGCCTGAACACAGGAGTCTCTGTTTCAGATTCTGCTAAGATCATATCTATCTTTCTGTATTTCTCGCTCTTTACAAGCGGGAAAAGTAGTAGTTTATTTCAGTTTGCTGGGTAGCATTACATAAGGTTTCTTTCTGCTTGCTGCTAGAATGGAGTGCTAATTTTAATTAACAGTATTGTAGTAGTGCTGCTAATGATGATGACTTTGTAAGTTGCTTCAAGTACTGAATTTCACAAATGCAGCATTTATTATGTTTTCTCTCTACTTAGTTGCGGTCATCTTATTTTGCTAGGACTGTGTCTTACTGAGCTTATTTGGCAATTTAATTCCTGTGCTTGTATAGGCTATGCAATGTGCGTTCCTTGAACAACAATCTCAGTACTATTCTCTTAATTAGTGCCTTTCTCACTCTATTATTATTATTTTTCCTTTTCTGAAAATCTGCATGCAGAACATTTGGTTCAGGAAAGATTATGTGGGGCAATGCTGGTTGGCATTTTTGTCTTTTACAGCAAATGCTTGACTTTCAGATACTGGTGGGTAAACCTGTTTAACCTGGTGCTAAAAGAAATTATCAAATCATAGATCCTAGTAGTCTCAAAATTTTAGATACCGTGGTGTGTCAATAAAATGTGGAAATATTTTTTTCCATAAAGAAAAAATCATTTCAGTGATTTATCTTAGTAACAAAGGAATCAGAAGCATGCACTAGGAATAGTGTTTGTTTTTATCTGTAAAGCAGTAATATATTTTGTTTATTTTGTTTTTTTATTTTGAA
Organism: Lagopus muta; assembly: GCF_023343835.1. NCBI lineage: Eukaryota > Metazoa > Chordata > Aves > Galliformes > Phasianidae > Lagopus > Lagopus muta. Next base: position 40,835,213 of record NC_064472.1, on the reverse strand, counting down.
AGTTTTATAAGGATTGGGTCTGTACAGTGATTGTGTGAATAGTAGTGTCGAGTTGTGATGAGCATTCTGTATTTCGGAATGTAATTGCACGGATGTTAGTTTGACTATATTGATTTTCTTTTGCCTTTCTTGTTGTATTGTATTAAAATGTTGTTGTTGTTGTTTTTTAACTTCCAGCTGTAAATGCAGTGTCCTTAGGAAAGAACGGAGTGGTTGAACTGATGTTTAAGATCATTGGACCTTTTAGTAAAAAGAACACTAGCCTTATGAAGTAAGTAATGTTTCTTTGTATAGTATTTGAAACAAACTTCACGTGTTTCAAATTCTTTATTGAGCAGGAATATTGGAGATATCAGCTGCAACTTACATTTGTGATTTGAAAAGATTTGGGAAGGAGAGCTACAAAGCTGACTGTTTTATCCAGTAGAGTAACGCAGAATATTTTATTGTCTGGTTACCATCCATGTAAAAGAGTACAAATGTTATTTTTTACCTCCAGTATTCCTGCAAGCAAGCTGTATATGTGCTACCTGCTATCCTGATATAAGAACAAACTGATCAGGACAATCCCATCAATTTTTGTCTGTTGAATTGGCTCCCAAATCTTCTTTGTGATTTAGGGTTGCATTAGTGTACCAGGATTTTGTGTACTACATTAAAGCAATTAATAAGCACCATCATCTGCCAGGATAAATAGGATGTAAAAACAAATAAAATTCTTTGGGTACTTTGAAATGGTGGCATTAGGTATTTTAGGTATTTTATTCTAAACTTATCCTCTTTTGTGGGTGGGTTTTTTTTTTTTTTTTTTTTTTTTTTTTTTTTTTTTTGAGGGGTGTGTGCAAGGGAATGTGGGTACGGAGAAGTTAGGACAAAAACAAGTAAGTGTATCTTACTGAAAATAGCCTTTTCATTACATACTAGGAAAGGTTCTAAATGCATACCTGTGGGAAAACTAATTTTTTCTCTGCTTAACTAAATAATAACTTATTGTTGTTCATATTCTAACTGTGTTATGTTATCTAAAACAGATGATACTTGTGGTCAGTGGAGTATGTTTAAAAAAACAAGCACTGCCCCTTTAAGCCCCAGCTAAAATTAAACACATGAACTTATTATTCCATGATGTGAGTAATCTTGATATCCTTGTTTATAGCCTGAGTTCAGATGTGTGAAGTCTATCCTTACAAAGAGGGTAAAAATAAGTATGTAAGTTTTCTAGTTGTACATCTTGAGTTAGTTGAGACAAGATGTTAATGTGCAAAAAAACCTTGTGTGATCTTTTACTGTAGTACAGATTGATGAGCAATATGCCCCTATATTCATAAACTGCCCATTTTTTCTGATGTTTTTCTAAAGCAGTGTCTTTTATTTTACAAAATACTTACTCTACTGCTAATATAAAAACATAGATGTTAGAGATATCCATTGAAATATAGCTCATAAAGATTGCATTGCCACTTAATACTGTTTCTTGCAGAATGAGCGCTTATATAGTGTTGATTTTTTAAAATTTCACCATCAGATTTCAGATATAAAAAAGATATTTTAATAAAACGAAAATTGTAAGGCCAAGTCTGTGATATAATGCAACCAGGAAAACATTTAGGTAGATGCTAAAGAAATCTGTTAGCTGTATTTTTTTTTTTTTTTTTTTTTAAATATAGCTTTGCAATGTTGTAGATGAAGTTCACCAGCTGTTTGTTGTTTGACTGTTCTTGTTATGTTGACAGGGTTGCTTTAGACACACTTGCTGCATTGCTAAAATCAAGTAAGTTTTTGACTACAAGAAACTATTTGTCTAGTTGGGATATACGTATGTGTATAAACGTATAGATGTGTGCTTATATAGAAAAAATAGTAGAATTAGTACTAAGTCTATGGCCAAAACAAAGTAATGGATGTGATGTTCAAAAATAAAGTTAGAGTTTTATCTCCAGTCTCTGGTACAATTTTTCTTTGGTGTGTATATATATTAGCTACTGTTTCTGCAGTTCTGCAGCAGAAATGTTGCACAACTTCTACAGAATTGGTCTGGATGCAAGATGGAGAAATAGCCTTTTGTATTCATTCACCTCAGCTCTTAAGACAAGAGATCTATAGCTTGTCTCATATGATCTTCTTCATACAAATATTTGAAAATATCTATTGGATGCCAGGGAAAAATAGAGAGTTTCTTTGTGTACCTTTCTGATAAACAGGATGTTAAAGATAAGCCTGTTGGTCCATGAAGGTCCATGAAGTGCTACCAGGGGTAACAAAACAATGACCTGTTCTCAGACACTGGCTGTGTTGGCTGATGGCAGTGGATAGCTGACAAATGCCATCGCTGTTGATTTTGTACCAGGTTATAACTGACAAGGGATTAAAAACATTATTGCATAAAAGATACAGCATTCTTAGTTGTTCTAGTAGAGTTTGGTAAGAGCTGAAGCATGCTTATATTTTCAGAAGACTATTTCAGACATACAAGAGGAAAAGACTGTGCTGCTTATTATGCAGTACTGAATTCTCTTGGGTTTGATCGGAGTGATGCTTAGGTGTTACGGATTTATGTGTTTACTAATATGGGGGTTCCTCTTGGGGAAATTCAGGAAAGGAAATATTTATGAATTTCTGGTGTGTAGAGTGCAGCTGGCAAACTGATTACCCAATTCATGTGTCGTATTTGGGGTTCAGGTGTTTTTGTGAGTGATTATTGCTGCAATACCACACGGATTACAAACAGCAGGGAAGTTTGTTTTACCTGCTGTGCTTACACTATGTTTGGATAAACATTTTTTTAAAATTTGCTATCTGACATTGCCTTACAATTACCTTTCTGTGTAATCCACATTGTTCTTCTGATAAGCTGTAGAAATTACTTGCAATATTATTCTGAAGAAGGAAGTATAGGGTATTAGAGCTGATCATTTAGTTGGTTTTCATTGGAGTAGTATTTCCTGTGCTTGCTCTTTAAAATGATACTTAATTATATTGTATGTTCTAGTTAAAGTTTTTCTAGTACTTTTTTCCAAACTCACGTTCTAATTTGGATTTTAATTAAAAAAAAAAAAAAAAAAAAGCAGTCTGAAAATCATCAACTTTATTTCCATCTTGGAGCAAGAATAACTAGATACTAGATTCTGGATACTGGATTCATTTTAACAATGTAGAAATACGTATGGAAATTTTCCTAATCACTTCTTTATTAATAATATTTTGCCCATTATATATTCTGTTATACACTTTGATATGTATACTTCTGACTATAAAAGTAGTTAAACAAAAAGTTCTCTTCCATGGCTGATGTATTTGTGGCTTAGAATGAGTTAGTTAAAAGTTTGGCAATACTGACAATCACAGAGGAAATAAGGCTTCTAAGAAATGTCTTGATAATATGGAAACAAACTTGCTAGAATTTTGATTATTACTTTGATATAATGCACTGCCAAGTGTGGCTGAAGTAATGCCTTCGATGAAGTAGTTCAGTACCTTGTGTAAAAAATCACTTAAAAATAGATAGGAAAGTATTGGTGAAGATGTAACAATATTGGAGTAATTGCTGAGTTTTTTATTTACTTTCCTCTTCTTTTTTAATAAAGAAACAAATGCCAGGAGAGCAGTAGATAGAGGATACGTACACATGCTTTTAACAATTTACGTTGATTGGCACCGTCATGATAGTCGACACAGATATATGCTGATACGTAAAGGAGTTTTACAGTGCATTAAGAGTGTAACAAACATCAAATTGGGAAGAAAAGCATTCATTGATGCAAATGGGATGAAAATTCTTTATAACACTTCACAAGTAAGTTTCTCTTTTCTGTCGTTGCTGTTCTTGTTCTTTTTGTCTCTTAGGAATTAGAAACATATTCTGACTTTGAATTTATTGTTTTTTTTTCTGATATTCATGTTCAGTCCTGATTGTGAAGGCAATGGTAGTTTTCTTTATAAAAAGGAGTCTTCATTTTTAACTCTGCATTTTGAAAAGATGAATCTGGGTTGACAGAAATTCTCCTTGAAAAGAGGCACATAGATATTTTTAAGTTAATTTCTAGCAAAATATTTTAGCTGTTAGGAGTGGATTTTAGAAACTAATGAAATTTACTACTGGTTTGTGAGATGCTCATTTCTTCATTATTTTTCTTTTAATAGGAGTGCCTTGCAGTAAGAACTCTTGATCCACTTGTCAACACATCCAGCCTAATAATGAGAAAATGTTTTCCTAAAAATCGTCTTCCTTTACCAACTATTAAAAGTGCTTTTCACTTCCAACTCCCAGTTATTCCTTCCAGTGGTCCTGTGGCTCAAATGTACAGTTTGCCTCCTGATGGTATGGTAATTTTGTAATGTTTTTCCTTTGAAAATGTCTAACACTCCTGTTTACAAAGTGTAATCAACTGAATTTATTTGTGATTTTTCTCTGCTAAAACCCAGGCTCTGGTGAGATTCTTCTCTGCTAACAAAGATTCTCTGGCTCTTAGCGTGGAGCAACGATTTCTAATGTTAACCTTTAACTGATGACAGTGTTGTGTATGCATATGTGGTTATGTTTCTGGAGATACATAAAAATAGGAAATAAAGTGTGATCAAAATCTAAAATGTTCATCAAGCTCTGAAGTGTCAAACATCAACTGTGTGTATTCCTCTCTGAACTTACCTAGACTCTCTTTTTAACTTATATATATTCTTCAATGTGAAATGTAATACAGTATTACTAACTTATTATTTATTCTGATAAACTGAATGTACAGAATTTAGATTAACATGTATTTGATTTTAAATCAAAGTATTGATTTTAAATCATTGTGTTTCTCCCTTCTTTTACATGATGAGAAAAGTAGAACTGCTTTCTTGGACTGCTGCAGTCTTCTAGGCGTCACTCATCTGTAAAATGTTTGCATGGTGCCTTGAAAGAAATACGTTCACCCTATTGTGCTTACCTCTTGTTATTTTGGGATAGTTAATGTTTAGTGCATTTTCAGATACAGGAAAACAGCTTAGTATTGGAGTAAGCAAATAATGAAGTTGCTGTGGGGAAGTTGCTCCAAAATAAAGAGGTGAAGTTAGCTTTTTTAGTGTTTTCTTATTGACAGTATTTTCTAAAATAAAGTGTGATAACAGCGTGGAAGAAGATGAATATTTATTCAGGGTTTGTATAGGAATGACTCAGGCTACAAGTGTTTAGAGTTTTGCTTTCAGAGTAGCAAGAGATCTAGAACTGTTGTAAAATCCACAGAAGTTATTTTAGTTTCTAACTAAGTTAGAAGTTGATCAGTAATTTCACATGTCTAGAAAGTAACGTCTTGCTGTATTTTTAGGGAGTAAGGTTTAATTCCCAGCCTTTGTTATACAGGTGCAGTGACCACTCACCTTCAGTATTTTCCTTGCTGGTTTCTAGTGATAAGTTTTTGACTTCTCTTTAGTTAATATTAGATTTTTCTGGGCTTGTCAAAAATTGTGTACGAAGCACTTTGTACCACACTTCACTGGTTAGTACCAACTGGCATGACTGAAAGGTGCTAAGAACCTCAGATTTTTTTGGACATGCTCATAAGTACTGGGAAAAGGTTTCAGAGTCTTGTTTTGTGCTGAGCTCAAGTCATGCCATACATCTGCACTGTAAAATAATTCTGAAGGTCATGTTCTATTCTGTGTTTTTGGGGGTGGAAGCTTTGGTTTTGCTTTAAGCCAAAGATTTTTGTTCTGACTTAAACTGGAATGAAATGTCCTAAATGGAGTCTGCAGAATTATCATACAAACATTTTGTTGGCGTTGGTTCTTTTTTGTTTTGTTTTATAAATCTGGTGATAATTATTAATATTTGCAAGGCTTTATGGGACCTGATGACTTTTTAAAATCAACTGGTAACTAGAAAGGAAAAAAACCACCTTTCTTTCAAGTGTTTAATGGTTTAAATGTGTAATCTGCCTTACAAAAACTTTTCATATTGTAGTGGATGATGTGGTAGATGAAAGTGATGACAACGATGATACTGAAATAGAATCAGAAGTTGAAACTGAAGATGACAAGGACCAAAATTTTAAGGTTGGTATGAGACAAAACTAATGGGCATAAAGGAGGCATCGCATTTTGTTGTTATTATTACTTTTAAAATTTTTTAAATTGTTTATCACAGTATGTAAATCTATGGCTGTATAATGTTGAGAAGGTTTTCGGGGCAATTTCTGAAATTAAAATATGTGCTGAAACTTAGAATTTCCTTGAGAATGCCAGCCTTTGTTGCTCAATTTGCCTCAAGATTTTTTCTTAACCATATTTCCTCCGCACTTAATGTGACTTGAGTACAGTGGAGCAGAACACTGCAAAACGTGTCTGTGAACCCTGCAGCATTGTTTGCAGGTGCAAGACACTGCAAGTCTTTCTGCAGCATTGTGCTCTCTACTTGAATATCTCCTAGCCCTCACTTCACAATTACCTACACAATGCAATTTGTAAAACATGCTCTAAGTTTTTCCCTTATTCTGGAATGAGATTGGCTAAAAAGTTCAGCCAGCTGTAGAAATAGAGATTTAAACACTGCTTTATGCTTTTGGAAGGGCTTTTTCTTCTCCCCGTTCCAATAAGGATGTGAACGGATGCTTATTCAGAGCAGTCTTATTCTACATTTTTATGTTACGTATATTTGGGAGTTGGTTGAATTATCTGTCTATGGGCTGCAATGAGAACTTCTATTCAAGGCACTCATGAGATGTTGCAAGGAGTATTTTCCTCTATTTATACATTTGTCACTGCAAGTCGGATGAAATCTCCACATTTTGCAGGTTTTGTCAGGTTATGTGTAGATCTCATGTAAAGTGTAATCTGTGCATAATGCATTTGGGTGAAAGCAAGAAGGTTGTTCTGTTTATGATGTTTCTACTAAAATAGAGGTTTAGACCTACCACTAAAATGAAGCTGCTTTTAAAGTCTTATGATGAAACGCACAACTCAACTAATTTTAAAATAGTGATATCCCACTCTTAAAGCATGGCCATGAAAGAAGAAAAACCTGAGTAACACTTTTTTTTACTAATTTTACTAATATTACTAATATTACACTAATATTTTAGACGTTCATTAATCCTAGAAGCAAGATTAATTTGTTCTCTTTATTTTTCAGAATGATGATATTGAAACTGACATTAATAAACTGAAACCTAGACAGGAACTGGGACGACCCTTAGAAGAACTGAAAATGTATGAGCAGTTTTTCCCAGAACTTACTGAAAACTTTCAGGTAAAGTACATGATTCTCAGTGCAGTTTTTACTGTGAGGAACTGGAATGCATTTTGATGTGTTTTTGTTTGTTTGCTTTAGTGGATAGCTACTCTAGTTGAGAAAGGGAGAGACAATTTATAGTTCTAGAGCTTTGCAGGGGGGGCTATATAATGAATTATTTTGCTTAATGTTCTGTTACTTTATTCTGACTGAGAAAGGGATAGTGGGCAGATATAAATATTTAAACAATGTCTGATTATTGCACACAGCAGATAGTAAAATAAGAAGGAAGGATATGAGATATTTTTGATGAAGTGTACTGTGCACCTATTGGCGTTAGCTAGTTGTAATATCTGGTGAATGATATTCACTTGACCTTTTTTTTTCTGATAAATTGCTTGTCTATTTTTTTAACATATTTTTAAAATTTGTATTTTAAGGAATGTGATTTAGTATCCAAGGAACCAAAGCCTTTTGTACCTGATGCAAATCTGGGTGGACCTATTGTGGTTCCTACAGCAGGAGAGGAGTTCTCAGCTGAAACAGATCCATCAGTGATAGGAATTTCTTTGAAGGAGAGCAATCCATTACTGACAGAGGAATATAATAGAAGGCCAGCTTTTCTGGAACTACCAAAGAAAGATAGTATCAAAGACAGTAGCTTACTTCGGCAAAATGTTCGAAGGAATCTGCTTCCATCATGCGAGAGTCTGAGCCAAGAAATTGTGAAAGGCTTGGACAGAATCAGTCTGCAAAACACTGCAGAAAATGATCAGTACTATGCTACAGAGTGTGTTATAAAAAAAGAAAACAAAACTAGCCTCACCCCACTTGCTTGTAGTAAAACTTGTGAACATGTTTCACCCTGTGGAAATAGCCTTTTTGAAGGATCATCTGTCCATCTTGGGAAATTCTGCTGCACAGGAGTGGAATCAGAGGAGGAGGATACCAAATCTAGTTCATCAGGGGAACAAGTGGAGCTTGAGGTTTCTGATATATCTCCTGTTCATGACTGCGATCTTTATATAGAAATGGTGAAAACCACAAAATCTATTCCTGAATATTCAGAAGTGGCCTATCCTGATTATTTTGGCCATATTCCACCCCCCTTTAAGGAGCCTATCTTGGAAAGGCCTTATGGAGTGCAAAGGTAAGTTACTGTACTTCTTTTGTTGTCATTGTCTTCCTTGAAAAAATAATCTTTAGGCTAAGATTAACAGGCATGTGTACAATTTTCACTTTTGTATCTAAAACTACTTTCAGTGGGGGGAAAAAAAAAAAGAAAGCTATGTAGACATTAATCAGTGCAAAGTCAGCAACAACAGAATCTTTAATATACAATTCTAATTCAGTAGTTACAATTTCTAAATACTGTTTACTTTGTAATCTTCCTATCTGTGCCCCTTTCACCCTCTCATCCAGATCTTGTAGTCTGTATTTAAAAACAATTAAAAAAAAAATCCAAACTCAAATTCCACATTTTAATATTTCAAAACAGAAGGTGAACGCTAGAGATGTCATGCTTTCTAGCTTGTGTTTAACTACATAATATCATACTTAGCAAGGAACTGTGTGTATTTTAAAAATAAACCAAGACATGAAGGTGCATTGACAGTATTACCTCTTTTTCTTGAAGGTTTTTCTGTGTTGTCTGTAAGTTAAGTATGGAGTCTAATGTATGTGAATGCAATTCCTTCTCTTTGTCATCCTTCTGGAGGAGCTGGAGGAAGCACTGAAATAACTATGCATTAACCAGTTGATGTGTTCAGGGTTAGTATTTTTGAATAGAGAGACCCAAGTGTTCCCTTCAGGTCTTAGCAAATATAGGCCATTTAAAAGTTGAAGGATACTTTAGTTTGTCTCTTTCCTGTGGTAAAAAACTTTTTTTTTTAAGCAAACTGCAGTGGGAAAATTATTCTATTAATACTTTCAACTGTTTTTTTTTTTTTTAATGTCTGCAATGGAGCAAAATTTAGTGCTGAGGATACAGTTTTTGTTAGATCTGCAGAAAGACAGAATAAACGTCAACACAACTATGATGAATGTGACTAGTAAGAACAGTTTGCAGAGATGGTATGAAGAGCTGGCTCATATGCATAGGACTACATTACTGTAAAGTCACAGGAGCATTTTTGCAGAATGTGATAGCAGATCTTCCCACTTGCTTCATTATTAGGTTGAAAGCTTTCAGCTTTTACCTGTAAATTGAACCATTTATGTGAGATTTATCATATTTACATTTATTGATTTATCATCACTTTACATATTGATGAGGCCATAAGCCATAAAGCTAGGCTATATAATTAAAATGATTTATCTGATTTTTAAGCATGTTGTAAAATCGAACTTGCTGGTGAAATGACTGAGAAACTTGAAACTCTAATGACATAATATAAACTGCTATAGAAAGTACTGTTTCATGTAGGAAAAAATCTCTAACTGCTTATCTTTAAGCTAGATTAAGTTGTCTGGGAACAAGATAGGTGATTTCTGACTCAAGATGAAGATCTACATATTAAGAAAATTTTTCGTTTAACTATTTTAAAATAGTTTTTCTTTTGACTTCTTGGTGCCTATGAATTTTTGTATGTATCTTAAATACTATTTTTTCCTTTTTTCTGATATTTGAATGTCTGTTATTCATAAATGGATTTCTTTCTGGCAAAACTCTTTTGATAGTAAGAATCATTATTTACTCTTTAAAACTGAAGCATATTGAGAGCTAATGATTTGTGTAAGATCAGAAATCTGTATTCTGCCTTGAACTGAACCTGCTGTGATAGATCTTGGTGAGTCAGCATTTTTGTTATTATGACAGTATATTGGACTTGTGTCTTGCTTACTTTTCCAGTTACTCTTAATTTAGTGAAGTGCGAGTGTTCTCCACTTATCGTTCTTTTTAACTTACCTCAACAATATTTACTTTAATTAAATGGAGAATTTCCAACCTGAACATACTTTACATCTCTGTTTCTGTATTCTTCATTGTTAATCTGCCTCCTTTTCTTCTTATTGCAGGTGCTGTGCAAGCTTTCCCACACAGCTCTGCTACTATATTTCATTCTTGAACTGCAAAACATTCTTACTTTTCCAAACCAGGACCTAGATACTGCCAGTTGTGCAATGGTTTTATGATCTGGATAAACATACACCTGACATTTGATTGACATCACCAAATTCATTCTTATTTGTTACCTAGTCGATAAATGAACATAGATCTCCAGAGGTGAAAAGCTAGTGCATTAACATGCTCACTGCACGACATACTATGTAAAACTAAATTTTAGTTATGATAGGACTCAAGTAAGTTACTAATATTATGAAGTGCTGTCCTAGATTGAAGCATTAACATAAATAATATTTGAGTAATTCCTGCTTCTACTATAAATTATGAAGTGGTGCCTTTTTTTTTTTCATGAAGTACAATTCAGTGGGTTGTGTGCATGAAAACTCAGTTGTCTTGCATACATAAAATCAGTCAGCTGTGAATACAGGTGTTTAAGAACACTACAGCTTGTGCACATAAACAGGATTGAGGCTTAGGTCTCTTATGAAATCTGTCTCACTGTCTTCATGTTAATTTCTTTCAGTTTTCTTTGAGGTAATTTCTCTTTTGTAATTGGAAACAGCATGCAACAATTTGAATGAGAATCTCCTTTTACTTTAGGACAAAAATATGTCAAGACATTGAAAGACTAATTCATCAAAATGATATTATAGACAGAGTTGTGTATGACCTCGACAATTCCAGGTAAGTTTTTACCCTGCTGAAAACAGTACTTATGGAAAAACAGTATGGAAAGACTCAAAATAATTTTATAATTATCAAGTATGGATTGAAAATCAACTTTACGAGTTTGTTTTAGTCAAATCTGTTTTATTTATTTTGGCCTTTTTTTTTTTTTTTTTTTACCCTTAGTTGTTCAGTACCTGAAGAAGTGGATGTTTTGAAGTTTAATTCCAAATTTGAGTCTGGAAACCTGCGCAAAGTCATTCAGATTAGAAAGTAAGATATTTCAGCTATTCTTTTTATGTGCAGGACCTTCCATTTTCTGTTTTTTTTTTTAAAAAAAGATTTATTTCTTTTTGTTAATCTTTAGAAACGAGTATGATCTAATTCTGAACTCAGATATAAATAGCAATCATTATCATCAGTGGTTTTACTTTGAAGTCAGTGGAATGAAAACAGGCATCGGTTACCGTTTTAACATCATCAACTGTGAAAAGTCAAACAGTCAGTTTAACTACGGTAAGATATATTTCCCATTCTTTGAGAAGAAGCATGTAGAAAAGTATCTGGACTAGCCAGCTCATCTGGTCCATTCCTCCTCTCCCCTCAGTCTTCCTGGGAATTGGTACATTCATGTTTTTTTACAGATCATATTTTTTAAACAGGACTACTAGAGAATGTTTTGACAAATATCCATTAAAAAGAAAAAAAGGGTATCTGAAAACAACAGCTATTATTTCTAAAATAAGTTTTTGTTGTGAGTGAAGCCAAAACAAAACAATTCTCCTGGTGGCTGCAGCTACAGTGTGTCGTAAAATTCATTGACACCATGAATGACACCACTGAGGCCTGCTGACCAGCACAGGTAGAGAATGACAGCTAATGTATTAAAACCACCTGAAAAGATGTATATTTTAAGAAGTGAAAGTAGATGAAGACCATCTCAGAGTTGTCCAATTGATAGGAAGAGAGAGTCACACTTGAGAAGGAAAGGCATCTAAATATTTGTATGAATATAGTCTGTTAATAAATGAGCTGTCAATGATTTACGGGCTGGTTCGGCCCGGTTCCATGATGAGCGGGGTGGAGGGATCCGCAGATCCGCGCCTCTGGAGAAAAGAAACAGAGGACCCCAAAATAATTAAAACAGCGGCACCAATCTGAGGAGAAACAAACTAATTTACTAAGTATATTATCGGAATGCAAGATAACACACTATAATACAATATAATCAGAATGGGAGCTAATAAATCAATGAGAGAGAGAATGTCTGAAAGGTGGATAGGCCTCACCACAACGCTGAGGTGGGATGCGCAGTCCAGATGAGCAGCAGTGAGACGGGAGCAGTGTCCACGACGAAGGGCAGGCGAGAAAGAGAAATCAGGTGGCCTTGCCAGGAGTTAAACCTCCTCTCCCTGACTGCAAGGTCCCCTGGGGAATGTAGTTCTTCTTCTCTTCAGGGCAGGTACCCAGGACTTGAGCACTGACAGTTAAAGTCCCAGTGCCCCACATGATGTTATGATGTGGAATACCGAAAGCCAAACATCACAAAACCATGACATGAGCATAGCTAGTTTGTAGACTTATGTAAAAATACTGATGTGCTCTGTTTCTGATAAGAGCTTGTTGAAGGTAAAGCATTAAAATGAGATGCATTTTTCCTTTAAGGTATGCAGCCACTTATGTATTCTGTTCAGGAGGCACTAAATTCTCGACCCTCTTGGACTCGTGTTGGGGCAGATATTTGTTACTATAAGTAAGTATGCCCATCAAACATACAACAACACTTCTACTTTTAAGATTAGTATAGCTAGAAATTTTGAAGAAAAATGATTGCTTCTGACTTTAGGTGATTATATTTTAGCAGTTTGGTTTTGAATACATTTTTATTTCTCAGTTACTACAGAGCATAACAGAAGTGAACAGAATATATAAAATCTTTTTTTTTTAGCACACAGCTAATGCTTAAGTAATTCATCTTTCATCAGATATTGCCTACTATTCTAGAGAACCTATTTATGAAATGCACACATACACGCTCAAACATTAATGGTGATATCCAGTAGTACTAAGTGATATTTGTGTTTTGACTTTTGTTTTACATGGTGCAGTCATTCTAGAACAATCTTAAAAAACATAGGACGAGAAAATACAGCGTTTAATTTTGCAACCTTTCTTGGTTAACAGCTGTTTGCTTCTTTTTGTTTGTTTGTGTATTCATATCTTTCTAATATGATATATGTGTATTCCTGCTATCGTGAAGTTTCTTTCCAGATTGTGGGAAGTAGTAGATTTAACCTGGATAAACAAAGAAGAGAAATAAAATCCCTTAAAATTTTATTCCTGTGTGTGTGTGTGTGTGTGTGTGTGTGTGTGTGTGTGTGTGTGTTAAAAATAATCAATGATAATGAATAGTATTCTTGTGTGTTTATTATCTTAATTGTACTCTTAGGAATCATTTTTCAAGAAGTTCAATTGCTGCTGGGGGTCAGAAAGGAAAATCTTATTACACAATTACATTTACAGTGACTTTTCAACATAAAGATGATGTCTGCTACTTTGCTTACCATTATCCCTATACGTACTCAACATTGAAGGTGAGAAGATCGTGGTGTATTACATAAATATCTCTATTTTTGGACAATCTGGTATATGAGCATTCATTAGTGAATTTTTACTTCTTTCTGTAAAGTTCAAAATGCTGAGAGATTAAAATTGAGGATGTTCATAAAATACTAGTATTTAGACTGGCAAGGAGTGAGGGTTATTCTAAGGAACAGTAGCTGGGGAAAAAAAATTAAAAAAAATTGTATTACTTTCAAAGGTTTTCCTGAGAATAATAAATTGTAATTGACTGGAAAACTATATAGAACCCAGCCCAGATTGATGGATTTGGCTGCAGATAACCTGTTTGTACTTTCAATTAGTAATATCAAAGCTGAGTGTGTAATTCTGAAAGAGACAAACAGACAGCCCCCCACCCACCAGCGTGGAACAGACTGGCACTCGCATATAACATTGTACCAAAACTTACTTAAATCCCAAGTGTGGACACTCAACTCCCTTTCTTTGCCGTCAGCTGGTAAAGATTGCTTTAGCAGTGCAGAGTTCCTCCTTCACTAGATTCACAAGCATACATACATTTGCACCAAGCAAAACCTGCCATCTGTCTGTGCAATACTCTGGTCCCTCTTGCCCACTGTATAGACCTTCTGCTTGGAGGCTAGTGCAGCTGGATGCTTTCTAGCACATGAATGCACACACCCCATCATCACTGCAGTTCCTTCCAGCTACCAGCCTGTGTGTGTCTGCCCGCCTGATCACCCTGCCTACACTGGCTACTGAAACTCAGTGTCCAGTCCAGCCAGCACTTGCTGAAGCTTTGCTGTAGTTTTCTGGCTAATCAGTTAGTGCCTGGAGGCAATTGATCTTTGACATTGTTTGTGTTATATCTTGTCTCCCCTGTTTATCTCTTTTGTTCCTGATTTTTGGGTCAAGTTTTATTTGTTATCTTCTTCTGCCCTGGAAATGTCTTCAATCAGGTAACTTAAATGAAGCAGATGTGCTCACCTTCCATATACCCTTATAGTATAATCTAGAAGAAAATGAAAAGCTTATACTCTGTGCCTTCTTCCTCAAAACAGTTGAAGAAACAGGCTACATAAAGAAAGGTATTCAGTTTGTTAGATATACAGAGAATGGTATTTGATGTTCAGAGTTATAATGGAAACTTTGACATTGTTTACAAAGACTTAAAAAAAAAAAAAGGATTAAACAGGACATGGAATAGGTTGTCATAAGTGATTGCAAAAGATTTGATGTTCTTTTTCATTATATTTCTGATGAAGATGCATCTTCAGAAGTTGGAATCTATGCACAACCCTCAACAGATATATTTTCGACAAGATGCTCTCTGTGAGACTCTGGCTGGCAACACATGTCATGTAGTCACTATTACAGCCATGCCAGAATCGAGTTACTATGAACATATCTGTCAATTCAGTAAGTATGATTTTTCTTTCTCAGCAACTGAAAATAATGTAGAAAATACATAGAAAAAAAATGGGGTACTAACTATTGTGCATTGTAAAAATAGTAATTTAATGTAAAAATTATAAAAATGTAAAAAACAAAAAAGTAAAAAAAAAAAGCCTATTTATGTACCACATGAAAGGGGGTTAATATCCAACATTAGTTTCATATTTAAAAATTCTTGTGGTAGTCCAATAAGAATATTTGTAAGTGTCTTCTTTCAAGTATTAAATCAGTTGATAAATGTTTTCTGCGTGTAACATTTTGCAGTCAACCCTCCTTGGAAAGGAGTATGTCAATTTTGAGTTATTTTTTTTTCTCCAAAAGTTTGCTTGTCAAAAAGAAAATACATTTTGGGAGCCAAATCTATAGTTAGATCTAAGCTATTTTTGAACTTGCTCAGCATTCCTCAAACTTTTATTTTCTGCTGGAGAAAAAAAAAAAGACATCAAACTTACCATGCCATAATCACCAGGTTGAGCTAATTATGCTCATGTCTTGGATTGAATTTAAAACCGTATTGTGAGAATTCAACAATTAGCAGTCCATATAGCAAAATTCTGGCAAGCATTCCCCATTTATTTCAATATTTTGAAAAAGAACTTCTAAATAATCTATTTCACACAGTAATAAATGAAGCAGGCTACTGTCTATTTTCAGTTAGCAGGGTGCTTAATTATCTTGTTTTGCAACCTCTCTGCATGCTTCTTTTAGGGAATCGTCCTTATATTTTCCTATCTGCTCGTGTACATCCTGGAGAAACGAATGCAAGCTGGGTTATGAAAGGAACACTGGAATATCTTATGAGTAATAACCCAAGTGCCCAAAGTTTACGAGAGTCTTACATTTTCAAAATTATTCCCATGCTCAATCCAGATGGTGTCATCAATGGGAAGTAAGCATAAGTTTTTACTCACAAATATTTAACCTGTAATACTTAGTCTTTGCACCTGTAATTTAAAAGTTAAATATATAAATTAATCCCTATGCCATGCAATATTTAATTACAAGAAAATTACAAGATTGCTAGACCTCACTTTTCATTTTTTGTTTCCTGTTTTTTGGCTTAAGAGGCAGGTGCAGTTGTTTCATGAATTCAGAGATTTTAAAAAGTATTCTCATTTATCTTTCAGTGATTTGAAATTAGTTTAATTGTCTCTCATGGTCAAGCTGGTTATGGATTTGAATACAACCTGCCCTTATATAGGAAAAAGTATGAATATAACTGAACATTTGAAATTAAATAATTCAGACTGTAATTGAAAATCTAACACAAAGTCAGCGGAGGAATCTATCCCATCAGACATAATGTAAAGACAAATATACCTTAGATAATTGTAGAAATATAAATACCTGCTATCTGAGAAGTTATTGGTGAAAGTTCACTGAGTACAGAGATGATCTTTGTTTGCTGCTTTTTTTTTTTTTGTTTTCTTCTTGTTCTCTTACTAGCAAGTTGCTTCCTAATCACTTCATGTTACAAGTCTTATATATCAGATTGAGATTATTTTTGTGACAGAAGCCAGTGAACCAGAGCTGTAAAGGTACCATGTATTTGAAATTAATTACTTTGAGCTAGCATTTAGTAGAATCACAAGGCTTCAGTTTCATCAATGTGCAGGCAAGATTACAATACACTTCATATAAGAAGTGATTTATTTTTAGATTTTCTGTAACACAACTTGAAAGGAAAAAACAAAAATACCTCAAACTTTTTTATTAATTGCAATGTCAGAAAACTGAAAATTGTTTCCTACCAAGTCTGTAGTGATAAGGAAGTCTGTAGTGATAAGGAAAACTTGAGGTAAGAAGGGAGTCTTACTGAAAAGCAACAAGGTAATACAAACATAGTACAACTTGTGTTTTTCATCCCCCACCCCCTAATAGCCACCGTTGCTCTTTAAGTGGAGAAGATTTAAACAGACAGTGGCAAAATCCAAATCCAGATCTGCATCCCACAATTTACCATGCTAAAGGCTTACTGCAATATCTGGCTGCTATAAAGCGTTTACCTCTGGTGAGTATGTCTGTATAAGCAATCTCAAGAATCTTTCAAATTTTGTCTCTATAGCTGTTTTGCTAAATAAGCACTTTAATAGGATTTTGTATGCTGTATCGAACTTTAAAAATTGACTTAGTGAATTAGTCTTCTGGAAACTTTTAAGTCTGAATCTGTTTTTGTTGCTAGAAGGTCAAATATTTCTTAGGAACCTTTTCTTCACAGTATGAAGGTATATAAGGAGTTTTGTTCCTAATTTTTTGAAACGTTCAATAGTGAAAATACAAATGCAGTAAAAGGATAAAGATTTTTAAATTTTTTGTTCCTTGTCTTTATTTTGACGTATGATTAATTGCAGGTTTACTGCGATTATCACGGTCACTCTCGTAAAAAGAATGTATTCATGTATGGCTGCAGCATCAAAGAGACAATGTGGCACACAAATGTTAACACTGCCTCTTGTGATCTAGTGGAAGACCCTGGTTACAGAGTAAGTCTGACACTCATACCTTTGTCAATTGGCATGAATGTGGAATATACTTTTCACATAATTTCCTAATTTTAATCTGATTACACAGGCTTCACAGTATCAGACTTATTTAGAATTATTTCTTTTTAGTCCATCCATACGTGTCAAAATATTTTGACAGCTTTAAATATCATTTTTATGCTAGTACAGGGTTTACTGTTAGCAAAATACTTATTTTGTTTATTTTTAATTAGCATTATGTGTATTTTCTGTTCAATACCATCTAGCAAATGCTTGAAAAAATATTCTTTCATGTATTTATAATTAGTGAGTTAAAAAAAAAAAAAAGAATAATTTCACTATGGCAAATAATATTACAGCATTAAGAAAATATGTAAAATACAGAAATCCTTATTTTTGTATAAGGAAAGGGGCAAAATTTGTATTGAAAGCATACAGTTACAACACGTAAACATAATCAACTCATACAAGTAGCATCTCTTGAATGGTATAAGCTTTTAGTAATTCCTAAAATAATGGTCAAGGAATTATATGATAATTTTCTTCTGCATAGCTCCATTGCCGCCTTGTGGCAGCTGCAAATGTGTACAACTAAAAAAGTGGTTCACAGAAATGCTACACTGGATTTCCAGATGACAGGTTTTGGCCTAATTTGAGACTTGTTTGCTAGAATCCCTTTCAGAGTAGTACTGAATGGCAAAGGGGTCCTGGAAGGCTGGTTCTTTTTCAAGAAATGAAGTGTTAAAGGCATGTCCAGTTTAGAGCTCCTTACTACAAGAAGAATATAGAATTGCTGGAACCTCTTCAGAGAACAACAAAACTTGTGAAGGAGCTAAGAAACAAGACATATGATGAGTGACTGAGGGCAGTGTGGTTGTTCAGTCTGAAGAAAAAGAGGGAGGGGAGATCTAATCATTCTGTAGCCTGCCTGAAAGGAGCTTGCAGTTATGTAGATGTCAGTGTCTTTTCTTAGGTGACAAGTGATAGAATCCAAGAAAATGGTCTCAAGTTGCACCTTATTGCACTCAAGCATCAGGCAGGTTTACACTGGATGCTAGTGAAAAACTTCTCAATGGAGATGGTTGTCAAACATAGGAACAGGCTGCCAAAGGAAGTGGTAGAGTTAATATCGCTTTTACTTAAGAGACATTGAATGTGTCATTAAGGATAATGGAACTTAGGTCAGGCTGATGTTTGGACTTGGTGATCTTAAAGGTCTATTCCAATCTGTGTGATTCTTCAATTTTTCTCTGTTTGTCTTGGGAACATTTTTCTTGAACTTTGCTTCACATTCACAAAGTTCACAAAGCAAAGAGTGTGTTTAGTGCATTACTTAATATTGATGGATTTTATGTGTTAATAAAATGATGTCTGTTAGGTCAACAAATTGGATTGTTGAAACAGTATGAAGACTGAATTCTACTTTCTGAACTATATGGCTTATGTAGTGTGCTTAATTTGAGCAAAATCATCTGGGTGAATTAGAAGAAGATGGTGGTCACCTGAAGAATCCACTTTTCTTGTGGATGTGACAAATACTTCATTTTGGCAATGGGATTTAAACTTTAGGAAATGACAAATCTATTGTCATTTTTAACCTATTGGGTGTGAGCCTTCTTGCTCCAGCAAGAAGCATTGTGCTTGCAGGATCTCATCCTGATGGGGGATTTCAACCACCTACATATCTTCTGGGAAAGCAATAAAGCATGAAATCCAGGAGACCCCTGGAGTTTGTTGAAGTAACATCCTGATCCAAGTATTGGAGATATGAACCAGTGTTACTGGACTTGGTGCTCACCAGTGCAGAAGACTCATTAAAGAGGTTTAATTAATTTAATTAAAAGAGGTCTTTCATTAGAGAAGAATCATTAAAGAGGCTAAGATTTGAGGTGTTCTGGGGTGTAGCAAAAATGCCCTTGCTGAAGTAGTGATCTTTAGGATTATGGGCGTGTCAAACTTCAGGCTGCTTAAGGAATTAGTGGATAGTATTCCCTGGGAAACTGTCCTTAGAGATACAGGAGCTTTTAAAGTCAACTTTCTGAGAGCATATGAGTGAGCCACCTCCAGCAGAAGAAGTCAAGCAGAGAAGGCAGGAAAATAGCATGACTGAGCAAGGAGCTGCTGATCAAACTGTGGGAAAAGAAGGAAAAGTACAAACAAAAGGGTGACCTGAGAAGAATACTAGGATTCCATATGGGCATAAAGAGGTGTGATAAGGAAAACCAAGGTGGAACTGAACTTCATAAGGGATATGAAAAATAACAGAAAGCATTTCTATAGGTACATTTGTTAGAAGAGACAGGCCAAAAAGAGTGTTCCTCTCTGATAAATGAGAAGGGAAAGACGTCTACAGCAGGCCTGGAGAAGGCTGAAGTGCTCAATGAGTTCCTTGCCTCAGTCTTCACTGGCAGCTCAGCTTTTCATGTCATTCGTGTCCCTAAACCTCTAGGTAAGGGTCAGGTGTGCAAAATACTCTCACTGTAAGATCGTATCAGGTCAGAGAGTGCCTCATGAGATTGAACATCTGCATGTCTATGGGGCCTGATGGCTTGCATCCCAGGGTCCAGTGAGGGTCCAGAAGGAACTGTCCAGTGAGGTTGCCAAACCACTCTCCATCATATTGGAAAAGTTATGGCTATTAGGAGAAGTACCTGGTGACTGGAGAAAGGGAAACATCACTGCTATTTTTGAGAAAGGGAGAAAGAAAGACCCAGGGAACTATTGGCCAGTGAGCCTCACATCTGTGCCTGGGGGTATCATGGAGCAGGTATTCCTGAAAGCTGTGTTAAAGCACGCACAGAATGAGGAGTTGATATGAGACAGCCAGCGTGGTTTCTCCAAGGGCAGATCATGCCTGACTGATCTGATGGCCTTCTATGTTGAAGTGATGGCATCACTAGCCAAAGTAAGGGCACCTGGTGTCAGGTATGCCAGGACTTATGCAAAGGCTTTGACATGGTCCCATACCACCTTCTTATTTCTAAATTGGAACGGTACAGATTTGAAGGTTGGACTGTTCAGCTGAATTGGTTGGATGTCACAGCCATAGGGTTGTGGTCAATCGCTCAATGTCCAGGGGGAGACCAGTGAAGAGTGATGTCTTCCAGGGCCCTTCTTGGGTCCTGTGCTCTTCAGCATCTTAATCAGTTATGTAGCCACTGGAGTCAAGGGTACTCTCAGCACATTTGCAGATGAGACCAATCTGACCAACCTTAAGTTTTTTACCAGGAGAGTAGTGAGGTTCTGGAACAGAGTGCCCAGAGAGGTTATGGATGCCCCATCCCTGCAGATGTTCAAGGCTGAGTTGGATGGGGCCCAGGCACCTTGGTCTAGTATTAGATATGGAGGTTGGTGGCCCTGCATGCAGCAATGGGGTTGGAGCTTGATGAATCCCTTCCAACCCAAGCCGTTATGTAATTTTGATTCTCTGATTGTGAGCAGTGCAGTTGATACAACAGAAGAACCATCCAAAGGGACTTACACAGGCTTAATAAGAAAGGTTCATGTGAACCTCATGAGGGCTCAGCAAGGCCCAGTGCAATGAGTCTGGCCAGTCCTGAATAGGTATAGACTGGGAGAAGAATCATTGAGAGCAGCCTTGTGGAGAAGGACATGGATGTTCTGGTGGATGAAGAATTGAACATAAGCAAGCAGTGTGTGCTGGAAGCTCAAAAGGCCAATTGTCTTCCATGCTGCATCAAAAGAGTAGTGGCCAGCTGGCTGAGGGAGGTGATTGTCCTCCTTTGCTCTGCCCTTGTGAGGCACTGGAGTACCGAGACCAGGCCTGGCTCTCCCAGCACAGGAAAGATGTGGAGCTGTTGGATCAGATCAGAGAGAAGGCCACAGAGATGATCAGGTCCAGAAGCATCTCTCTTACGAAGATATGCTGAGAGAGATGGACTCATTCAGCTTGGGGAAGAGAAGGCTCTGGGGCGGTTGCATTGCAGCCTTCCAGTACAGAAACAGAGCTTATAAACAGGAGGGCAACCAACTTTTTACAATTTGATAGTGGTAGGAGAAGGAAGAATGATTTTAAACTGAAAGATGAGAGATTTAAACTAGGTATTCGGAGGAAATACTTTACTCAGAGTGTGGTGAGACACAGGAACAGGTTGTCCAGAGAAGTTGTGTATGCCCCCCATCCTTGGAGGCCAGATTGGATGGAGCCCTGTGCAGCCTGATCTAGTGGGTGGCAACCTTGCCCATGGCAGGAGAGTTGAAAGTAGATGATCTTTAAGCTCCCTTCTCCTACAAGCCATTCTGTGATTCTGTGGTATGATTTTTTAAATTCCAGCTGGTGCAATATTATTATTTGTCTGTTAAGTGTAACTACAGCCAAATTTTCTAATGGCAATTTGCGATTGAATGTTTTCCCCTGTCTCCCTTTCATGAATGAAATAAAATAATCAAGATCGCTTTCAAATTACTCTCCTGCAGGTACTCCCGAAAATCTTGAGTCAAACTGCCCCAGCGTTCTGTATGGGCAGCTGCAGCTTTGTAGTGGAAAAGTCCAAGGAGTCAACAGCACGAGTTGTTGTCTGGAGGGAGATAGGAGTACAGAGGAGCTACACGATGGAAAGCACATTATGTGGGTGTGACCAGGGCAAATATAAGGTAAGAAAGTATATAAGTTAAACTGTTTTTGCTTATAATTTCTACCATTTGCATTGGTGTCTTTTTCTATAAACCTGCCTGCTTGCTTGTTCACCTTAGATTTTTAAAACTCCTCTAAGATCTCTGTGTACTGTAATGTAAAATGAAATTAAATTGGCTGCATAGCAGTCTCTGTCACTAAAAACACATTATTGTATGCTTGCTTATTTGCTGATTTAACAAGCTTTCTCTTAATTATTGCTTATAGCACATATGAATGCATGTAATTAAAAAAAATTAGATAACTTCTTTCTAATAGATTATTAAGATTGGATGGTGATAAATACCAATAGTAAAATAAGAATTTTCTTTACATGTAGCAATTATAGAGTTTACCATGGCAGTTCATGGTTCTTCAGCGAGTATTAAGGTTCCATAGAGAGTTGTTCTCTATGGCTGTAAAAAAAGCTTATAAAGTAAAACAATTTCATATTGATTTACTTCTGCTACTAGATATGTCTTCAGGAATACTCATCCTACTTGTTTATCTTCTCAAATTGGAATTTGTCTTTAATTCTTTTGAAGGACACAACTTAATAGGGCTGTATGTTTGAGAAACAATAGATGAGCCTGGTGGTTGTTTCTCACTAGCAGAGAACTTCACAAGGAAAACATTTCTAGAAAAGCAACAAATAAAGAGAAATAAAGAGCCCTAATATCATGTCTTTGGTTTCTGCCACTGTGTTGAATTTAGCTACAGATTGAAAAAAGTTTTTGAACTGAACTTTCAGAGAAAAAGTCACAATTTCCTCTGCTTCAAAATAGAGGTAAGAACTATCAATTAAGAAAAAAAGACCAGAAGTCAAAAATAATGTGCTTGACAAGAAAAGAAACCATAAAGCTAGGACAAGAGAGGGGGGGGAAAAAAACAAAAACGGATTAACAAGGAATACTAATGTATATTCCAGTACTTTCCAGACATCAGGAAGACAGATATTTTGGCATGAATTTTAGTAGGTCTGTAACTACTGAATGAGTGAGTTAATTTTCACAATTAACAATAGAAGCATTCCCGTTATTATCAGAATATTCCTTTATAATTTCAGTTGTTCATCAGGTGATGACATTATGGAGCTTTAAAAAACCTATCCAAGTAACTTACTTTGAAACTTCTGGAATATTCTTACAAGCATCAACATTCATAGCTTGTGCCGCATTGCAATAGAAAGTTCATAAGGAACTGAGATACTTTATGGACAAACTTTTAAGATGCTTATGCTGCAAAGCCCTTCTTCTACAAGGGAGGAAAAAATGAATGTATTTCATGGAAAAATCACTTCTTCAAATGGGGAGATCCTCCTCCCTTGTGATAAACAAGTTGATGAGATCAAATTGCTCTTCTGTCACTTAGTTCACTTGGAATCAAACTGTTTGTGAGATCTCAGTCATCCTTTGAACATAGAGGACGCAGCTTCATTTTTTTTTTTTTTAATTACTGTAATACTGCTCTGGTTTATTGAGGAAATGTATCTGAAAAGCCAAAGCTACTAGACAGAATGAGAAAAGCAACATTTCTTCAAAGAGATGAAGAGACTGGGATTTTTTTCCTGTGGAGAGAGTGAGGCCAACATTTCTATGAATGAATACATCGTATAAATTGGCTGACATGTTTCATAATATGTTTTTCCAAAACACAAAAGGAGTTGAACTATAGAAATTCCCTTCCCACCTTCTTGCCACCCTGAAGGATGTGAGAGTTCCTATTTGACAAACTGTACATTGTGTAAAAGTCTGAAGAACTTTTCTTCTGGCTTACTGTTATCACAGAATTTTATTAAGCCATAAAGATTACTCAAAAGTTATGTTCTTTTGGAAAGAAATGATGAGTCTCTGCCAAAGATGGATGTCAGTTTTTATTTTTAATATTACTGTTTTTAATATTTTTCATTTTACTCGATGATGCTAGGCTGTTCTCAGTTTGAAAGGAAAGAAGCTGTTCAGCTGAAGTTCTTACCTGAATTCAGGATCATCTGTGATAGAGTTTTTTTCTGGAAGCAATCTTGCTTCAACTGCTAATGCGTTGTTGTAACACATTGAGGATTACTGCTACAAATATTGCCTGGTCCATCTCTGATTCAATATGCAAAAGCCAAAAGTTGAGATGAGACAGTGCTCAGAGACATGTGGATGATAATTAAGATGCTAGATAGAAGGAAAATTTCTTCGGTAATGCAGATAACATGGAAGCTGAACATTAATTGAATTAGGAAAAACACGCCTTTCATGTTTGGCAAGTAATAAGTTTGGTAGCATGACTTAATTTTTAGCTTCACTGAGAAGGCTTTGCCAGTTGGAAATTTTACAATGCAGAGAAGAAAATTAATTTACCATGATCCTTGCATCTCTAGACATTGAATTCACAAAAATGATCAGATCTTTGTAGTCTCTACTGAATGAAAAGAACAATATAAAGTTCTGCTATCCATATGACTTCTCCAAGTCTTAGTATGACTGTTTCTGATCTTTTAAAAACATATTACAGGAAGATACTTCTCAACTGTTATGGCTTAGGCTTCTACTGCAGTTCACATTGCTCTTCAAGTGCTTCACAGATGCGTATCTCTCATCTATTCCATTTTAGGTCTCTTAGTTATATCCTGTTTCTATTGTGCTGAAAATAGCAGCCATGAAACACGCACACGCTATTTATCTTTCTAACAATTCTTTTTGCACTTTATTTCATACTGTGTTCTTGTCCTTCTTCGACTTGGAGTCACTCCTCTTATACTACTGTCTATAAGGAGCCTGCCAACTAACTGTACATTCTTTGGCAACAGATAGACAATGATTGGAAAAGTTTCTGAACATCAATTTGTGCACGTTAGTAATCTGCGTAACAGTGAGGTTACTGTTACCCTTCTTCCTCTTCTGCCTACTTGTTGCCTCTTGTCCTTAATGTTATTTTAATCTCTTTGGGGCAGGGACTGTGTCTTCCTGTGATTAGCGTAGTGGAGCCCCAGCTATGATTGGGGTCTTCGAATGTTACTGATGTGCAAACAAATACAAAACAAAAACAAAAATTTGGCCTCTGTGGATAAGGTACTGCATTGGGAGTGAGGAGAACTGATTTCTGTTCCCAGCGGGGTCAGTGACATGCTGTGAGACACTGTGCAAATCGCTTCAACCCTCTCTGCCTCCATTTCTCCATCAGTAAAATGAGGATAATTCTTCCTTTATTAATAAAGTGCTTTGAAACCTACAGCACAAAAGCCTTATAAAAGAGGTAAGTAGTATTACTATTAACAATAATAATTAGTATCCAACTCTTGTTCACTGCTTTCAGGTTTCTGTGTCATTTGACTGGAGGATGACAACCTATAGAACAATGTATTGCTTTAGTTTTCTTGCTAGTAAAAAACACTTTGTGTATGAAAACTACTGATAAAAAGAGAAGCTGCAATAAAAGTTGTCAGCTTTTCCATTTATAAAGTTTGCAGTTGTTCAAAACAAAAGTACATGAAGAATGTTCAGAATCTACCAATTAGTAATACAATTCTTTTTAACCTTGCATTTTATGGTATAGCGTCAGTGTGGCAATGTGCAAAGCTTGTGTGTGTGTGCCTGTTCTAGCTTTTAGGAAAAAAAATATACTCCGTTCTTTGTCTTTCATACATTCTTGTGCTGGAGAGCTTAGCTTGCCACTGGTTCCTGGTTCTTCTGCTCTTGTGCTTATTTTGTCAAAGCATCTTTTTAACTACCCTTTTCCTGGAGAGGATTAGAAGATAAAAACTAAACTCTTAAAATTCTCCTGAGATAAAGAAGATGCAGAGGGAAGACTGAGTGAGATTGTGACATTTAATCTGTTATCATATATGTGGTTCAGTACTGACTAATTCTGTAATTGTTGAGGGCCACTCTGTAGCATCATTCTTTTTTCATAAAGCAGTTGATGTTAGAGGTCCTCTTCTTACATAATGCACTGCTCACCAAATTAAATGTATGTAATATGATGGGAGACTTTGTCACTTATGTAATATTGAAGAATAATACATGAATTCCACTTTCTGGAGACTTTCTGAAGAATGTTGTATTTAACGTCGTAGTATTTGAAAACTTTTTTTTAAAATTCTGTCCCAGGTTTTATAAATAATGTAGACTTTTAAACTTGGACATGATCTCTGATCTCTCCTCTTAGTGCTTGGTAGAGTTCTATGAATATTGATGTGCTAGAAATGTTAAGCAGGAGGCTCTGAAGAAATATGGAGGTGTCCAGAAATGGCTGTTCTCCCTTAGGAGATTCAATTTGTTATCCTTTGTTCTATCTGTTTCTTGCTAAGTGTTTATACTGCAGTTCTTAAATGTATTGTAAATAGTAATTTTGCTGTATGTGTGCGTCCATCATCAGGTACCTATTTTTAAATCTTATTTTTAAATTAGGGGTTGCAAATAGGGACAAGAGAACTGGAGGAAATGGGAGCCAAGTTCTGTGTTGGCTTACTGCGTTTAAAAAGAATGGCTTCACCTTTGGAATACAGTCTGCCTTCTGGTCTGCTGGATATTGAAAGTGAGCTGATTGAGTCAAGCTGTAAAGTGACAAGGTAATACACACTTACTATATTTTGAATTTTTCAGGAACAGATTAGTTTCTCAAATGAAGTGATGATTCTCTCAAAAATGTTCTTCCACACATCAAAAAGAATGATGATCTTCTGTGACATGATAGTTTTCCAATATACTCACGTTGCTGTTACACTACCTTGTTAATTCAACTGCTTCAAACTTCTGAAGAAAGCAGTAATACACAGCTATATTACTTGTTACATTTGTTGCTGGTGTAAATTTAAAAGTAATCAAGTAGTTATTATATTCAATAAAATAATAAGTCTCAATTATCTCTTCCTGACAGCATTTTTTTGTATGGCTGGTTACAGTATTAAAAATTTATTTAGTCAGACTTGATCTGTGTAAGTTGAACGTCACCCTAGGAGTTGGAATTTTTTCTTCTGTTTTTTTTTTTTCCCCTTTGATATACATATGTAGAACATTTGAAGAATTTAAAACATGTGAAATAATGTTTGGGTAACAACAACAACAAAAAAAAAGATTGTACCTGTTCAGCAGTAAGCTTATTAAGTTACCAAATCATTAAAGCTCTAGGCTGACTTAAAAATATGCATACTATTTCATATATCCATATATGTCATCATTTACTATCTATTTGTGCACGTAATTTGCAGTACACAGTAAACAAGTGATTTCAAACACGTCTTGAAAATATGATTAGAAATTAAATAAAATGGAGTTACAGATATCGGAAAAGCATTTAAGTTAGATTATAAAAAGGCAAGATTTACATGGTATGATATGTTATCCCTTGGCATATTGTGTGCACAGAATGGTTTTATGGTGGCTTTGGCTGTAGCTCCAACTTAGCTAAAGTAATGTTGGGGAAAAATGGCACTTATTGCTGCTTTTATAGAACTAAAATAGGGAGATGCTTGAGCTGCTATGACTTTAGATGCTATACGAATGAGGAATTTGTCTATAAACTGTGTAAATCCAGCGGAGATATGTGAGGGTGTCAGTAGTACCCTGAAAAAGTAGGGAGGTGATGTTCCGTTTCTGTATTTAAACACCTCATCAGATTGTGGAATACTGAAAACAAATGAAGCTTGAATTCAGGAAGGCGGGACAATCATTGGGACAAGTCAGCATGGATTTTCAGCAAGAGGAAAAAGTCACAGAATCACAAAATGGTTTGGGTTGAAAGGGACTTTAAGCCTATCTAATTCCTATCTAGCCTATGTGTATGGACACCTCCTTCTAGACCAGGTTGCTCAAAGCTTCTCCAGCCTGGCCTTGAATACCTTAAGAGGGATGCAGCTACAACCTCACTGAGCAACCTCTTCCAGTGTCTCGCCACCCTCACAGTAAAGCATTTATTCCTAATATCTAGTCTAAATCTACCCTCTTCCTGTTTAAAGTCATTTCTCCTCATCCTGTTGCAACCTGGCAATATAAAAAGTCCCTTCTCAACTTTCCTGTAGGCCCCCTTCAGATACTGGAAGGCCTCTATAAGGTCCATTCCCTTCCCCAGACTGAAGAGAACCAACTCACTCAGCATGTCCCTGTAGGGGAGGTGCTTCAGCCCTCTGGTCATCTTCATGGCCCTTAGCTCAATGTATCCCTTGTGTTGGGGGCACCGGAACTGAATGCAAAGGTGTGCTTGACCAGTCTGATAACCTTTCATGCTGAAATGATTGGCCGGATAGACAAGGGAAGAACAGTGGATACTGTCTGCCTGAACTTCAGTACGGTTTTTGACGCAGGCTCACATAAAATCCTCATAGATAAGCTGATGAAGTATGAGATGGATGAGCAGACCATGAGTTAGACTGAAGAATGGCTGAAAGGCGGTGCCTACAGTGATGACCAGAATAGTATAAAGTCTAGTTGAAGGCCATTGGTTAGCTTTGTACTGCAGAGTTCAGTAGTGGATCCCATCCTGTTCAGCATCTTCATTCATGGTCTGGATAATGGGGCAGAGTGTACCTTCAACAAGTTCTCTGAGTCAGAACTGGAAGAAGTGGCCTGATAGGGCAGAGAGATGGGCCTTGATAGGCTCAAGAAATGGGTAGAGGCAAAGCTCAGCAAAGGGAACTGCAGTGTCCTGTACCTGGGGAGAGACAACCTCATGCACCAGTATATGCTGAGGGCCACTAAGTTGGAGAGCATCTCAGCAGCAGAGCACCTGGGAGTCCTGGTAGATCTACACAAGCTAGACATGAACCAGCCATGTGCCTTTTCTGCAAGGATGAATAATGGTATCTTTGTCTGCCTGAGGAGAAACATTGCCAGCAGCTTCAGAGTGACCCTTTCTCTCTACTCAACACTGGGATGGGAAGCCCACAGCTTGAATTTGTTTCCAGGTCTGGGCCCTCGTTTACAGAAGACAAATAATTTGGAGAGAGACTAACAAAAGACCCCTACTATGATTAAGGGACTGGAGTGTTTCCCATTAGGAGGAAAGGCTGAATGAGCTGGGACCCCTAGAGAGTGCTTAGGGGGTGGATCTTGTTGTTAAGGTGCCCAAATACCTGAAGGGAGCCTGTAAGGAAAACAGAGCCAGGCTGTATATGTTAGTGACAGGACAGGATACAATGAACAAAGACTGAAACAGAGAGAAATTATATTTAAGCATAAAAATAACCCATCTTGCTGTGGATGTTCTCAGACACTGGAATATGCTTTCCTTGAGAGTTGTGGAATTTCTGTTCTTGGAAATATTCAAAAGTCATCATATTCAGAAGAACATGTTTGTAGGCAACCATATCTAGGTAGCCAAGCTTGAGCAGGGAGGTTGGACAAAATGATCTCCAGGGGTTCTTTCCAACTTCAACCATGCTGTGAGCCTGTGAAAATGAGAGTGTTTTTAAGTCTGCTCTCAGAAACACTGAGTGCTTGTGTTTTGGCAGTGTTAAATTAGAATGCTAATTGAAGCAATTGGAATACAAGATTTCTTCTGTCCATTAGTGCAGGATGCTGAGCTTCAAGAGTTAATACAGACAAGTTATGCTTATTCTGTCACTTCCTCATGTATTGCCTTGAGTACGTATTTTCAAGAGTAGTTTTTATTTCATTTGCAGCTAATATTAAAATGACTGTAGAATATTTTCCTATCCAGAAGTGTTACATGACTGTCAGTTTTATTAGAGCCAAGCTTCAATATAGATTTGTCTCTTTGAAATGTTTAACCTTGAATTGCAGTATTTTGAATCAAGATGTGTTTGTGAGTAATTACTAGGGTGGCGCTGAAGAACAGCCCCAGATTTCTACACAGCTTTGTTTCATGTGGTGCCTCAGATTCAGAATTTATATTTTATACTGTCTCTACTAAGAGAAGTTAACGTGGCAGTTCACAGATAGTTGTGATGTTCTAGAAAAAAAGAAGTGCTGGATTTCTTAGTCTGTTAATGTTACACGTGGTTGAGTGGCACTGAAACTGTACTTTGTGAATTGAGGAATGCCATATATGAGTCACTCCCTGCAGTTTCTGGCAGAGAGCTAAAGAAACATCAGAAGTGTGTTAGCATCAGGATTCAATAAAAAAAGGTGAGAAGTCATGTACCAGTCAGCCTCATAACATACTACTTTATATAAACACATGAACAAAAAATCCAGCTGTAATGTTATTTGAAGAAAGTGAATAAAGATGTAACTACTGCTTGACATTGTTTCCAGGGTGAGTGGCAGCAGAGGTGCTAAGGGGAACTGTGGGGAGGAGAGTTCAGTATGTGTTACCATGCCAGTCTTTTAAGTGATCCTCAGTGGAAAAGATTTGACTAAATGTAATACTAATCTTGCAGTATGAATTAAATTTATTACCTTGAGAGATGTGGTAAGGTCTGTGTAATGAAACAAAAACACATGACTGCATGTTAGGACTTACTGGAATATTTTTTGCCGAATAACCTGACCTCTTTTGGAAATTCTAGCTGTTCCATTAGTTGTTTTGACGCTCGTTGGCATGTTCTAGAACATTTTGTATTTTGTTAATTTTATTTAATTATAGTAGGGAAGCAGACTGCACTTTTCTGAATGCTTTTGGATATCTGCGAAACAGTCGAAAGAGCATACTGCTAAAAGGAGCTGTGTGAAAGGGAAAAAACAGTTGCAAAATCCATTTTTCTGCACTTACACTCTTAGACTTGAAAAAATGCATCAGTGTGGTAGGGGCAAGGAGTGCGGGGCTCATGCAGAAGAATGTGACAAAGATCCTCTTGCAAAAAGGTCTCCTTTTAGGCTGCCAGAAAGAAACCAAATTTGACCTACTTTGTTTCCTTTCATCTTAATAACTGCCTGGCCAGAATCATGGTGCAAGAGCGACATTGAGTTACTAGGAAGGGTCCAGCGTAGGGCCACAAAAATTATTGTATTCTAGAATGTTCTTGAGTTGAAAGGAACCTAAGTTCTTTACTATGGTGAGGTGCTGGAACAGGCTGCCCAGAGAGGTTGTGGATGCTCTGTTCCTGGAGGTGTTCAAGGCCAGATTGGATGGGGCCCTGGGCAGCCTGGTCTAGTATTAAATAGGGAGATTGATGGCCCTGCATGTGGCAGGGGAGTTGAAGATTCATAATCCTTGAGGTCCCTTCCAACGCTGGCCATTCTGAGATTCTGTGAACCATAAAGATCACACCTCTGCTATGGACAGGTCGATCACCCACCAGATCAGGCTGCCCAGGGCCCCATCCAATCTGGCCTTGAACTCAACTCTTCCAGAGATGGGGCATCTGCAACATATCTGGGCAACTTGTTCAGCATCTCACCAGATTCTGAGTGAGAACTTTCCCCCTAACATCTAATCTGAACACCAGGTGTCGTGCAGGTAAAAGAACACTGACAAAGGCTGCCCAGAGGCTGTGGGACCTTCTCCTTGGAGATCTTCAGAAGCCCCTTAGGTGTATTTCTGGGCAGGCTGCTCTGGGTGTGCCTACTTGGGCACGGGTTCAGACAAGTGGACCCAGAGGTCCCTGTCAACCTCAGGCATTCTGTGATGTTGTGATACCACTTTTCATGCTTTTCTTCCATTTATGGTAACGTGATCCAAATACTAGTGTACAAAGTACTGCAGTCAACGATTTTTGAACCCAAGTAATTTAATCCAATTCTGAGTTTTACAAAATGTATTTCAGGATGATTCCATAAAGCGTTAAGGTAACTTGTGATTAAGCTGTGGAATGAAATTATGTGACAGTGGAAATGAGAATAATTGAAATATTTAAATGGAAATTGAATACACAGCTTCTTATGGTTTGAAAAGGAATTGGCACATAATTTTTCTTTTTAGTATTAGAAGTTCTAAATTTAGTATTTAAGGATTATAGTTAATACTTTCGGTAAACAAACAGGTGAAGAGCTCCTTATGGGAACAGCACATGGAGATGAATTTGTGGTGTTGCCTACTGTTGCAGCTTTGCTGTTTCCTGTAAAGGAATATAAATCCTAAAGATAAATCAAAAGCATAAGTATGTACAGGTCATTCCTTGGTGATATTTCTTTATTCTTCTGCTCTTTCAGAATTCTTCTTTCCCTTCCATTGCAGTTCTAAAAGAAATCATTAGTTCTTAGGTTTTCTCTCCTTCCTTTTCCAACTCCTCAGGCATCTGCAGCTTTCCATGGTTTGGCAGGGAATATTTCTTTCTTTCTCTATAGAAGCTTTTAAATGTGTACACAAAAATAAACACAGGTTTATTTTTGAATATGTTCGAAGCATTAATTTATGTAAGAAAAATGTAGTAAAATATTGTAATTAAAAATAATGTTTCAGAGAGAGTTTATGTTCATTCCTAAATTCTGTTTATTTGATGGCAGATTGTGGAAGATAGTTTATGAAATTAAAGGAATATTCTTAAAGTTCTTAATAAATGTGAGGAACACAAAATTGTATCAATTGTATTACTTCGTATTGATGAATTCATCACTTCACCATAAAATGTTGTTTAAGTAAGTTTCTGCAAAACTTCAAAGAAATTTTGTAACATAAAGCACTGAGATTATACATTACACTGCTGACTCTGGTTGTATGATCAACAACAAAATTTGAGACCAATAATGGTTTCCTTTTAAAATCAAAAGCAGGAGGTATATGAGTAGAGGAAGAGGAATTATTGAGTAAGTTAATTAGATGCAGCTCAAGGGAAAAGTTGGGAGATTAAAACCCACAGAATCAGCATGATGGCAGCTAAGAGTATATTATCACAAGGTATGTTGAGGGTGGGCAGTGGCAGGGAGGCAAATGAAGAATTTGATTAAGCAGCAATAGATTTTTTCAGTTGCTTGGATTTCTGCATTTTTTCCTTTTCACCAAGCCTCAGTGAACTGATAATTATACTTTGCAGATACATGATACCCTATAGAATAATTATGGACATTTTAATATCCAAGGCTAATCTGCTACATCAGATGCAAAGCATCACGGGAAAGCAAATGTCTGTAAGTGGTATGTAAGTTTCTCCTATGAATGTACAAAGTACTGGAGTACCATCTTGCAAGGAATGAAGATTCAAGAAAGGGAAAATTAAGGACTGGATAAATATAATCTTAATATTTGTTTTCAGTAATTAAAGAAGTGATGGTGCATTGTATCTTGGATGGCAGTAGAAAGCTAAAACTGAGGCAGATTTCTGAGACAGTTTTGAAGTTAAATGTTTATGTAGTTTTGAGACTCAGATCTGCTATTTTGGTTATTGTCTTGAATAGAGAATGTAATTTATAATTTTGATTTATCAAAGGAGAAGTACCAACTAAATGTATCCCTTGAGAATTTTGAATGTGTACATACCAGAGCAGATATCTAAAACGTCTTCTCTCAGACATGCTGACTTCAAAGACTGTGCACATCGTCTGACTTTGTACAAGTTACGAGTGTGCATACGTATGCAAGCACATGTGAATATATATGAAATAAATGCACAGAAGTGTGACAAAAACATGTAATACATACATGTGCATATTTTGCAATGAAGTGAAAAATTGAACATTCTATGAACAGGTGAACTATAAATTTGAGGTTTGCTTGTTTGCCCAGCTTTTTGTGTAGAACAGGCTGTGTTGGTTGGCCTTTTCTTTCTTGTACTGGGATAACTATGTGAGTTTAATTCCCAAATAATGGCATTTACTTAAAAAAAAAAAAAAAAAAAAAAAAAGTTTTTCAGAGAGCTTTGCTAGACTGTAGAGCCTCTTAATAACATGAATTTTCCTAAGTGCCTACAGTAATGTATTAATGTCCCACTGTCAATGGCTTATGAAGATTTTGTCATTGACATATACTGTTGTATGTAGCTTTTTGTTTCAGTATTCAGAATTGTTAGTTAAGATAGGACCAGCATTCAGATTTGATGGCTTCATTCCTTGTGAATTGCATTACGTGATCTACTCTGCAATTGCAGTGTGGATTTCTTGTATATGAAATCAAACAAGTACACATCTACATTAAGTGGTTAGAAGCAGGAGCTGCAAAAAAGTTGTGCATTTGTTGAAATGTGGTATACTTGCTTTCTTGGTATCTCATTGAATAAGTGAAACACTTAAACTTTTTTTTTTTTTTCCCCTTATAGAATACTTGTCAGGTAGTGAATGTCTAGGGCAGAAAAAATCACAAGGTGAAAGCTCAAAAGCCTGTGTTTCCCTTCTGGTTCTGTGACAGGTTATTCACATGAAGTGTGCATATGCTTTATGATACCTTGGTTTCCCCACCTGTAAAATGAGGAGGCATCATAGAAAAGATATAGACTGTTCCCTGCACTCATTAGTTGTCTTAAATGGAAACAGTTTTGTTAAAACACCAGTTCTTCAACCAACATATTGGGTTGTTGCCCCAGTTACAGCTAAATAATAGGAGTATCTAGTTTTGTTCAATTGAACTGTTGTACAGATTGCTTTAAATATAAATCCAGAGGCTGGCTGAATTGAGTTTTTGATAATTTATTTTTGTACTATTTTAGGTTTTACTTCCATTTTTAATAAGCTAGGACTATCAATTCATCTGATTTGTTGTTATTCCATTATATAAATTAACTGCCAACAGCACAAAAGGTTATAATGTAGTGTTTTATTGAGACTACAAGTAGAAGAAAAACAGTGTGAAATTTCCTTGTATTGAATAGAAAAATTGCACTGAAGATTCAGGTGATCTACTTAAGCTCTTAATAGACCTCTAGAAAGAAATAATGATTGATCCTTTTAATTTTAAAGCCACAACCAAGATAAGTTGAAGTGTGCCTTAAGAGAGAAGTCATCAAAATTAATAGGCAAGCATTTATGCAAGTACCTGGTGATCTCTCTTTTGTATTAGTTGTGTGTGAGTTGATTATTAGGAAAAAGGCATTGAAAACCTTCTTAGTACTTCATCTGAATGTAAAATTACTTATGAAATATTTAGCAATACTTGGTGCTTTTAAGCAGAAAGTGTTCTGTGTTCCAAGGGAGAGCAGTGAAACTGCATCTGGAAAGTGCCTATAATTTTGCTTGTTGAGAAGATCGGAAAGTTATTTACTAAGCTTCCTCTAATTTACACTAAGGTGACATTCTTGGAGGCCGTGAGTTCAGGACACAGACTGCTGTGCAGACAGCGGTATCAGCCATAGGACACATGGAAATTTATCTTAATTGTAGGCCAAAAAAAATCTCCTTTTTTGTCATTTCTGGCATGTACAGTGCAATTGTTCACAGTGCTTTTCTGTAAAATGTGTGTTTACTAAAATACATTTCCAGTCAGATTGTTAGACTGTGATCTATTTGGTGTTTTTTTTTTCAATTTGTTTATAGCAGCTGCTATTTCTGTATTTGTGTCCTGCAGCAATGTATGATAGTGCTATAAGTATATGATGTTTGTACAGGTCATTAGTGTGATTTTTTTTATCATAGAGCTGACTTATCATGGGACATGTCGATAATGAGTTGTATATGACTGACTAATTAATTCAGAGTGTTACAGATGTGTTTTTATCTCTTGGTTGTCTTACCTGCAATCAAAAATCAGTTTCAAGTAAACTTCTTTTCCTGAGGTAATTTTTGGATTATGTCAGGATACTGACAGGGCACAGTCTGAATGCTGTGTTCGGGGTAGAGCTTCAACATAATTTGTGCAACTTCTTGTTCATTTTAGCCCTACAACATACGTTTTGGATGAAGATGAGCCTCGCTTTCTTGAAGAAGTTGATTATAGTGCAGAAAGTAATGATGATCAAGATGTTGAATTAGCTGATAATGTGGGTGATTATGAGGCCAGCAATCAAGAAGATGGACTCTCAGACTCAGATTCAACCAGGATACTCCTTTCTTGAAGCATCTTTGCAGCTGGTAATAAGAAATGAGGAATCTTGGGTTCTTGTACTCACATACTTCTTCACTCAAGTCTACTAAGGGGATAAGCTTAAAGAACCACAGTAACTGGGTCCTTTCAAGCTCAAGGACAATAAATATTTCTGATTTCTCATAAATTGGCACTTATTTTATTTAAGGAGTTCTCTGTTTTCTCTGAGCATGAACTAGATAAATTTCCTTACTGGTTCATTTTCTACTGAGTAACATTGCATGACATTTTGTGTCCTTAAAGCCTATCATAAAAAAAAAAAAAAGAAAAAGAAAAAAAAAAAAGGATAATAATTTGTGATGTGTCAGGATACAGAAATGCATTCTTTGTGCTAGGGCTGCTTTCTGAAAAATTCATCTGTACAGATTTTTTTAAATTCTGTTTGTATGTGTGTGTGTATATGCGCGTGTGTATACTGAGGTGAAAAGGTTATTTTTCAATATCATGTTAATACAGATACTTGATTGTGTTTGCAATAATGTAGTGCCTGCTCTGAAATCATTTGATAATTACCAAATTAAAAATGAAAAAGTGATGTATGAATTGTTGCTCTTGTTTCTTGCTTCTGAGGATTGTATGATGTTACCGTAGTACTAGCTGAAACTATAACATCTGTTCATAGTACAAAGTTCTGCACTGCAACCAATTCTGCCTGTATTCACAAGAACTGTACACTTGTTTAAAAGTCTTTCCCTATTAAAAAAACATGGCTTAATATGAAAAGATGAAGTGTACATGACTACAAGAAGTGGATTAGATGTGTGCCTTGTATGTATGTTTAGCTACCTGTTGCTTGTTTTCTCTTGTTCAGTATGCACGTAGTTAAAGAGTTCAATTTACTGCAGGCACAATAATGTATATATCCAATTTAAATGCTTAAAGAGGGAAGGTCCAATTTTGTTGAAACATCTTTTAATTGGTCTGAATTCAGTGTTAAACCTTCTCTGAGAAGGAGATTGGACTATGTAGCCTCCTGAGCTCCTTTCCAGCCTGAAAAACTGTGCTATGATTTTGTATTCTTCATGTCTAAAGCCAAGCTGTCAGACACGAGTTTTCATTTTTTTGTCTTCTCCTGTCATCTGCCAGCTCCTTTGCCTCTTATCTTTGCTTAGTATAAAATCTAATGCAGAAATGAAGTTGCACACTTTCATTTACAGAACTCGCATGTTTTGCAATGAAAAATATTTTTCCGAAAGATTTTCACTGGATGTGACCTCATTGCATTATTCATTTTCTGTTGCATGTGCAGAGGCTTAAAGAGCATGAAGAATAACACTCATTAATTGCAGGAGGGTTTAATTGATGAGAACATTGCATTTACTATTGCAAATGAAACTATATGAAGGGTGCCATTGGCAGAAGGATTAAAAAAAATCAGGGAATTAACTGTGTTGATTCATTAACGCTAGGACGCTGTTTTTCACCAGGAGTTGCCATTTCAAATGGAGTGCTGGTTAGTGATGTCTGTATCATTCTAATTCTGAAACTGAGGAAGGGTTTCTGACCCTCTGGTGATTTGCTGCTATATTTTTGTTTAAAGATTTACATTTATGCTAATAATTACACACTGTGGAGGTGTGAGGCTATAATGAAGTCAGATTCTTATCCCCATATATATTTCTATCTAGTGAAAATTATAATTTCTCGTATTCTTAGAGCTACATACTGTAAACAAGAAAGTTTATTTCATAACCTGTTGAAGAGGTGTTACCTGCACTGAAATTACAGGGAATTACCTGCCAAGAAGGAGGATTGAACTTACCACAGACTTTGAAATATCTTTAACCCAATTAAAGCAGTGCAGAATGCTCTTATTACAGTGCCACTTTACTAGGTCTCTGCATGAATAGATTTTCATCCTTATGGATTCACACATCAGTAACTTCAGTGAATAATTTTGGCTTAAATTTTGGAAGGTGCAGGATGCCAGGTGTTAGTTAACCCAACTGTGCATTTTTTCATGACTTCTCCTATAAATTTGTATGAGTCCTGGAATACTTTTTGCACACTACAAGCAAGACTAGAAATGTGCTAGATCCAATTAGAAATAATTCTGGTTTAGTAGTAAAAAAACAAATATGGCATTTTCATCCAAAATAAATACACATCTACATACTCGTGTCTTGTTCAGCTTCTAGATAGTGCAAAAAAAAAAAAAAAAAAAAAAGAAGTTATGAATGACTCAAGCAATGACTCAGGATAACAGGCACTTTTCTAAAATACTGTTCTTTTTATGCATTAAATTCTAAGGTACTTAAAAATTAGATTTCTGTATTTGATTTAGAAGTCAAGCTGTCAGTTGTGGGTCTGAACTACTTCAGTGCAAAACTGCAGTGCAAGAGTGAAACTGTCCTTACCTTGCACGTTGTGGAAACTGCAAAGGCCATGTGTCTGGCATGCACCTTGTTTGCAGGTACATCATTCTCAAAGGCCAGGTCTCCATTTGTGCCCACAGGGACTCAGGTTCTTGTTTTGAGCTGCCACAGCCCTAGCTACTTCACCTATTTATCCCTTCTCTATTACTTGTTGCCACTGTTAACAGCACTGTTGGCATTCACACTCCAGTATCCCACAGGTAGTGTGGTGAGAAGTTGGACGGCTTAGCTGAATGTGGAATAGGTGGGGCTTGAGCACCTGCAGCCCTGTTACAGAGGCATTCACCCACATTGAACGGCCAGAACAGGAGCTCCTCATCAGCCACTGATCAATCTATCATGGCCTGACCCAGAGAACTCATTGTCTTTGTTTTGTGTATTGACACTTCAATATATTTTTGGTTTTAAATGATGCTCTTTTACTGTAAGCATGACTGATTCTCTACAAGAAAAGGAGTAATGTCTTTTTCCTGTAACAATAAGAAATAAGGTTAAAAACAGTAATTAGATTTGTGTTATTTGCTGTCTGTCTTCTAAGTAATTGCTGGATGATGAATTCCTTTATTCCCTCTCCAGGTATCATTCAAAATACAGCTAAAATTTGATATTGTGTCTTCACTGGTTACATCACTTGATGTAATGTAACTACAACCAAGACTGCAGTTAGTGCCAAAGTCTTCTCTGGTTGTTTTTGGAAGTAGATTGCTTTATCAGGGCGAGCTGATTCTGTTCTCGAATAAGACTGCAGTGGTAGTAATGACAGTTTCCAAAATGCAAGAATTCCAGGATTCAGAAAGTTGCCATTGTAATGCTGTGATAGATATACTTGTTGCAGTGTTATTATGCATGCCTCAAGTAACAGTACTTATTAATAAAAATATATAATAAAGAATGAATTACAATCACTTTGCTCTCCTACACATTTTATTGGTTATAAACTTAAAGGCTTTCTTGTGATAGCATTTGCTATTGACCTACCTATAGGAAATTGGGTTTGTGCTTAGCATTTCAGAAAAGATACTGTTTTTGTTCTCTGACAAAGTCAACACACTGCAGGCTTTTACAGCTATCTGAACATTAGTAGACTGAATTGTAACTCTTAAAAAAAATTAATACCCTTCTGATCTTCTGAAGATTTTGGATGAACTAGTGGAGGACATCACAGTGCACACAGAAGAGGGATTTTTGGTGAGGGTCTTTCTGCCCTACACAGCAAACAGACTTCTAACTGATCTAAGAAAGGCCTCGTTTTATTCTTCAGTAAGTCATCCCATTATAGTCCACCTTGGGCTGAAAGTGAGGACTAGCTTACTTTTGCTATTTGCAGCAGCAGTCTTAGTATTTCAGATTTATTGGTTTTTAAGGAAATATTTAATATGGGAAGCTGGTCTTTTGGTTGCATGGAGCAGTATAGAAACAGTGGTTACTAGCAGTCATCAGCATCATTTTCTCAAATACACATGCAGTTTACAAAGCTAAGTCTGTCCTGCTTGATTGAATTGAAAACTTCATTCACAAGCTCTGTCATCCAAACTTGCAAAGTTTAGTAAAGTCATTGTAACTCTGAAGTTAGTCTAAGAATATCTTTCTTTGAAATATATATATATATATATTTTAGGTCATCAGGATGTAAAGCATTTGTTTTATGACCT
Organism: Lagopus muta; assembly: GCF_023343835.1. Classification (NCBI taxonomy): domain Eukaryota; kingdom Metazoa; phylum Chordata; class Aves; order Galliformes; family Phasianidae; genus Lagopus; species Lagopus muta. The sequence goes on along the minus strand of NC_064472.1, from coordinate 40,795,262 downwards.
TGCACAGTATTTGCTGAAACCAACTATTCTATTACTGACTTTGAAGAAACTTCTTCAAAATGTGAACTACTAAACAGCTATCAAAGGATACACTATCTTAAATTATGTATGGCTTGGCTGTTCTCAATGGCATTGTTTAGTTGCTGTTAAGTAGTTCATAAAACATACTCCATTAATCCTTATATTGTACAAGATGTTAGGTGCAGTTCTTTTTTTTTTCTTCCCAGTAAGAGAGCATACTATCAGTCTAGCTTCTGAAGCAGTTCAGAAAGAATTGTCTGAAAATATCAAGTTTAGCAGAAAGGAAACCGTACACCATCGAATTTGATAAGCCAAATTAAGTAGTTACCAAATGCCAACCAGCTGCATCTTTTTGCTGCCTATGCGGACTTGTTTACCATGAGATGTTTGTGCTTTGTGCATGCCCTCCTTTCTTGGAATGGGGTTATTTATATGGCATCATTTCTAATGGTAGATTGGAAGAACACACACTTAAGTGAGCAGTAACAGATAGCACTGTTATAAGAAACCAGAGTAGCAAAATTCTACAATACTGCTTCCATGCGTTAAATGTTCCATACATGAAATGTCGCTGTTAACGTGGAGTGGGAAGATCAGCTTGAAATGACTTAGAAGAGGAGCTGCTTCTGCATTGTCTGTCCAAATTTAGCAAGGTAAAACATTAAATGTGCAGAGGAATCTGCACAGCTTAGTAGAAGAAACTTTTATTGCAAACTGTCACCAACATTTTGTCCTACTCAGTTTAAGGAGAAAAAAAAAAAAAAAAGATTTGCTTGCTGTGTACTTTGGGAATTCACTCTACGGTTCAAATTATTTTTCAGCATGAAAGAGGAAAATGGAGTCCAAGGATGATGTAATACTAAATTGTAGATGTCTTCATACGGCTTAACCTGCATAAGGTCTCTCAATTTAAGGTCAGTACTGGGCAGATTAGAAATGCTGAGAATAATGAGGTTTGCTCCAGAACATGGAGGTCTGTGGCTCAGGAATGTTCTATTCAGAGAATTGTATTTATGGAACAACATTCTTGCTTTCCCTCAAACTTGCAAATGAAACAAATGTGATTTACCTTCTAGGGAGCTGGAAAAGGTGAAACACATGCAGCAGATGTTTTGCAGCTTGCACTCTTCTTACAGAGTCTCAGAATTGTAGATGTTGGAAGGAACCTCTGGAGAACAGCTAGTCCAATCCCCTGCTAAAGAAGATTCCCTACAGTAGGGTGCACAGTAATGTATCCAGGCAGATTTTAAATATCCTGAAAATGAGACTCCACAACCTCTCACAGCTTCTTTGCGTAACTTGTTCCAGTGCTCTGTTACCATCGAAGTCTTCCTCATGTTTGTATAGAACTTCTTGTGTTCCATTTTGTGCCCATTGCCCTTTGTTCTGTGGCTGGGTGTCACCAAAAAGAGCCTGGCCTCATCCTCTTGGCACCTGCCTTTTAGATGTTTGTAAGCTCTGATAAGATTCCCCCTCAGCCTTTTCTTCTCCAGGCTGAACAGCCCCAGGTCTCAGCCTTTCCTCATGAGGGAGCTGATCCAGACTCCTCACTGGCTCTGTGGTTCTTCTCTGTAGATGCTCTGTAGAATATTCCTGTCTGCCTACAACTGGGAGCCCAGAATTGGACATATTACTCCAGATGCGGCCTCACTAGGGCAGAGTAGAGGGGGAGGAGAACCTCCCTTGACCTTATGTTTAGCATTTGAAACAGCTCCAGGAGGCTGCTGGCTTTTTGAGTTGAACTGCTTTGCACAGAGGAGGTCCTTCATCACTTAAATGGCTGCTTTCTGCTCTCCTTAACAGACTCCCCTTCCCTAGAGACATCCAAAGCTAGACTGACAGGGCTCTGAGCAACCTGGTCTAGCTGCAAGTGTCTGTTCATTGCAGGGGAGTTGGACTAGGTATCTTTTAATGGTCCCTTCCTACTCAAATGATTCTGTGATTCACTGAGTGTTTGGGGGTTAGATTAGAACTATTGTCTTTTCTGGCTAATTAATTAAGTCAACATAAACAACTCCTAGTTAGCAGCACTGCTCTCAAGCTTGCTTCATCCCCAAATGAATATGAGCATATTTCACCATAAGATGAAAAGTACAGAGTAAGGAAGACAGATGATCTTTAATATTTCGTATAATGTTGGTTCAACTGCACCATATTTACATAACTCTCACAAATGATACAAGCAGTCTGGCTAACCCCCAGATTAAAATGCCTCAGTCATACATTTTGTGAAGACAAGCTGGAAAAAGGTGTCCCACACAAACCCTCAGCCAATAGTCTGCCTTAATACTTGGCTTTGATTCAGCATCCCACTTAACTTAATTTACTGCATTACCCTGCCAAATGAAAATTCCAGAGCTGGATCAGATTGTATTCCAAAATAACATATGCCCTTTTTTATTTTTGTCCTGTTAAGACTGTTAGAAAATTTGCAGATTCTGTGCAACAGTCATCCTGCTGTTGTGTAACCACAAAATGGAGCCACAAATTTGATTTACACACGTCTAGTACATGTGCACAAGTGCACAAGTTCAACTTCATCCAGTCTTGTCATGTTGGTCCTTAAGTTTAAGTGATAACTCGGTAACATTTCCATCTTCTTTTTGGTTTGACCTCACTGTTGACAAAATCCTACTGTTATGAATCATACTGGCTAGGAAGGTTTGAAAACCCTTGTTATCAAATGCAATCCTTGACTGTGTTTCAGAGCAAAAGAAAGTGCCCCAATATGTCTGTTTAAAAATACTAGTTCATTACTCAGTATGCCAAGTAGTCTTCCTTTTGTCCAAAACACCGGTATCCAGAAAGAAAGTCATTGTATTTCAAAACTGTTTTTTACCTCTATATTACTGGAATGAGTGACTTCCGGAAGACACTAAGTATAGAAATCCCTGCATGCTAACTACCAGACCCATGTTTCAGTACGGAGGGTAGACCAAATGCGATTTGCTGTACCCTAGTGACTCCTGGTCAGTTACTTCAGTAAGGCAGGTGAGTCCCTTCTAGCTCTCTCTCTGTATTGAGGCAAAAGTACTCTCATTGATAGCAGTAGAAGTTTTCAGCTACATGTCATTCACTTGATTATATCTGCTAGGAAGACTTGTGGTCTGGCTTTTCCTCATCTTTGAGCTGTGTTCTGCAGCAGTGGAAGGCACAGGGGAGAGTAAATTGTGAATTGCCCATCTTAAGGGCCATGCTGGGTGGTACTCAACAGTCACCATGTTTGTCTGGCTCGCCAACCAGGACAAAACGGCTCTAGGTTCATGTTGGCAGTGACAAAAAAAATGAATGATGGACTTGATCTTTGTAGATCCCTTCCAAATGAACTACTCAAAAATGTACTCAGAAGAGTGGTGCTAAAATATCTTGCAGTCACTTCTTGTACTCAATTTGTCAGTACAAGATGAAGCTTCCTGGCAACAGAGCCACCACGCACAGAAGCAGAATCCTTGTGCATGTGTATGTGTCTGTGAGTAGAAGGCACAGGGAACCGAAGTAACTACAGAATTTAGGCTTGTATGTTCTATTTGTATCATTCTCTCTTTGATGTTCGTACAGATTTTTAACTATCGTTAGCTGCATCATTAATGTCTCAGGCTGAGAAAACACTTTTCTTCTAGAAAAATAAGTCAAATCATTCCTTGTAACTTGAAATTGTCATCTTAAAGCCATTATCCATCCACAATGTTATCACTATTAAATTTCAGTGATCTACATTGCAAGGATTTATGGTCATCCCTAGCAGGTGCCATGTAAAGGGAACAATATAACTGAAATAATCCAACAAAGGCTTTAAAGCATTAGTCAAATCTGAATGTGGAAAGAATGTGCGTGAGACTCCAGCCTGATGTGGCAGTCAGCCCTTAAATGGGGTCTAGGAGAGGTGGAGCCATTGAGGTGAGTCCCTTGTAGCTTTCTCTCTGTATTGAGGCAAAAGCACTTTCACTGGTAGCAGCAGAAGTTTTCAGCTATATGTCATTCACTTGGTTATATCTGCTAGGAAGATTTGAGGTCTTGCAATTCTTCAGCAATTGGAATACTGAAGAACGTATTTGCCAAATCTAGGACACACTGATAGGTTTTTATATCCCTACTCAATACGTCCATTAGGGAGGCAGTGTTGGGTACAGCTGCATGAAAGGTGGCATGACTTTATTTAACTCTCTATAATCCACTGTAATTCTCCATGTTCCATCTGACTTCCGCACTGGCCATATGGGGGAGTTATATGGGCTGTGTGCAGCTCTTATGCCTACTTAATGCCTACTTTTTGTAATTCCTGCACTGGTCTTCATCTTGCCCACCCGGGAGTCTATCCTGTCTTACATTAGTAATCCGGTGTGGTTTTGGCAGGCAAATAGGCTCATGCTTCGCATGGCCTCTCAATAGTGTCTCTCAATAACCGCCCAGACAATAATACATCTTTGTCAGAATCTGAACTCTCCTACCGTCATCTGGAGAGCCAGAACCCATAAAATATCTATGCCCAGGATGTATTCTTGGACTGGGACAATAGATACCTTATAATCCGGGGGTGGGAGATGCCCAACCCCCAGTTTCAACCAGGTCTGGATGACTGGTATGGTCTATCTCCCAAAACCTGCAATCATGACTCTATCGCCGCTAAATCTAGTTGGATCTCCATAGATTATCAATATTTCTGCCCCTGTATCAACAAATGCCATAACTCTCTGAATATTCTTTCGGGACCAGAAAATCATCAATTCCACGTAGGGCCTCCGATCCCTCCCGGAGGCCTTATGAGGACTAACATTCCTTGTCATGCCTTGAGCTGTGCTAGGTTTAAGTCTTTTGTTTCTGTTGGCTCGGGCATTGTGGACCGAGACACCTGAGGGAGCTTCTTTTTTCTATAAGGGATTATGAAATCCTCTAGGTTCCATGTCGTTATTGGTACCCTATCTATAACTCTTACCCTCATTTTTTAGGGTAATTTTGAAATTTCTGATTATCTTTCAGCTGTCTCCAAACCTGAAGGAGGACGTGATTGGGCTGGCAGTATATTTTTGCAAATTGGACCCTAGCCCAGATAAGATCGTTAAACATTTGCTTCCTGGAAACCCTCATAGGCCCAGACTAAGGATTTCTTACAACCGGCTTCTTAGTTTTAATTACCGGGAGGACCTCTGCTTCCTCTAATGCTCGAGTATTGCGCCTGGTCAGCAGGTGCCCAGATCGGCCACTAATTGGGCAGCCTGTTGGACCACAGACTCTGACACCATCAGGGGGTTCGGTATAGGAACTGAGGTCCCGTATAAATGGGAAGGGGCCTGTTGTAAGATCAGGTCTCTCATACCTGCCAAAAATCCTACCATATCTGGACTTTCAAATGATTCCTCATATTGCCTCTCTTATGCTAATTTCACAAATGTAATTTTGAAGGTCCTCCATGGAGGACCACAATCCTATATTTAATGATTTGTCTGATTTGTTTGGCCATACCACACGACATGCTGCCATTAGACAATTGATTACAGAATGTTTTTCATTAGCATATTGGATGCCTGCATATAATCTTTGCCAAAGGGGAGGGTGCATTGTCATGGTGGCCAATTTAGATGTTTCCAGACCATTAACCATGACACCTTCTGTTCCTAAATCCCACAGTCTTAGTAACCAGGTGGATATGCTTTCCTTCGGCTTCTGCCGGCATTGTTGTACCATGTCCATTAATCCCATTGGTGTAGAAGGCCTAGCTATTACATGTAAATGTGTTTGGGCAGGGGACCATTGATCAGGGCACAGCCCTGCTGGTCTATCTTGTATTTTCTTTGTTTTTTGGGTTATAATAGGACAGAGCTCCAGAGCTCTGATTTAGAATTTTCATTTCCCTGTTTCAGAAATGTGGTTATTATCTATTGAAATATTATGGACCTGGCCAACTGGGAGATGAAAAGTTGTTTTTTTTTTCCTGTTGATATACAAAGTTCCTGTTCTAATTTCTCAATGCGATCTTTCAATAGCTGATTTTCGCTTTCTTAAATATTGGCTCTTATTTCAGCTGGGTTTAGAGCATTTGGCAGTGGCCATGCCACTGTAGAGGCAGCTACCTGCCTTTCTTTTGTAATTAGGATGTCTTTATCTAGACCTTGAAAATATTCTGCCATGTGGAATGGGGAAATGTAACGCAGGGGACCCCACTTTTCAGTTACGATTACTAACTCAAAATAAGGGGAACCCAGAAATCCTGGAATCTGTCCAGGGATTATTTTATCTAGGGGGGTAATGTTCTACCCCCCTGACCCATTTATAGATATCCTAATGGAAAGATATTATATATCTTTTAGTCTATTTGGCCTGGCTGGCTTGCCAAGTGTAAGATCAATAAGTATACAGATGTTGTAAAGTATTGGGTGATCAGTAAGTATGCAGAGAAGTTAGGCTAGTAAGATTAGTAAGTCCACAGTAAAATAGAAAAGATAATCAGAGATAAATGGAAAGTGCTCATCAGTGTTGTAGGCTGACAGTAAACTCCCTAAGGAGTGATCTCCAGAGAGATCCTTCTTCACTGGCAGTCAGCACTTAAACAGGGTTTAGGAGTGGTGGAGCCAGGCTCCACTGCTTCCTGGTAGCACAGGTGAATTACCTTCACCTGTGCTCCCACGGCTGACCCAGTGCTTGCCTCAGGTCGTCAATCAGAGGTTCAGGCCGTGATCCAACAGTTCCCCTACTGGAGCGAGGGAGGGAGGGAAGAAGGGGTGAGTCAACTCAGTTACAACAAATTCATTTATTTCTGAAGTCACTAAAGCTCTGAATTTATAAATTCAGGTTTGCAAATGCGCTCATTTTTCAAGCAAATTGAACTTTGATATTCTCTAGATAAGAAATACACATTTATTGGTGTACTGACAGAAAAATCACCGTTTCTTACAGGAAGCTACCTGCCTCTAAAGCTGCAGATAGAATTAACCCAAGCTCACTCCTTCTTTTCAGTGATGTCCTTCAAAGCTTCATTCATAATGTAGGTCTATACTGTGGAAGAAATATACCATTTTCCATCTGAAGGTTTGCAAATTGATAAGGACAGCTATATTACATCATGTACGATTATAAAATATTCATTGCTTTATTGAAAGCTTATGAGGATGGTAGTACACCTAGAATGCATTACCAGATGCCATTATGTATGTTAAATATTTGCATCCCCACATGAAGTCATTTGGCAGAAAAATGCCTTGATAAAGCTTGTAAGAAGGTGAAAAAGCCATCCATGTAGCATTCAGCAGAGTGTAATATTTCAAAGCCGCAAGACTCTTCTGAAGAGAAGAGATATCTGATATTCATGTAGAGTTCCAGTTTATGATTTAGTTTTCTTTATTTTCACCACATGCATCTGGCTGTTAGTTAATAGCCAATAGGAGAAGAGGTTGGGCAGTAGAATGTTGCACATAACAGTTATGAAAGTGCTGGAGGAGGACAGATCCTTGCCTGTGGCCAGGAGATTTTCCAGACAGGCCTGTAAATGGCAGCTGAGGGTCACACTGATACTGTCTGTCCCTGGTGACTGCTGTATTTGCAAGTGTGCTTGTAGTGTTGGGGCAGACTTTGGCCTAATGAAGTGGTGAAGCCAACGTACTTTACTAAGCACTGACAATGAAATACTACCAGGCATCACTATAATAACGTTTTTCTGTTCCTTCAAAAAGATGTAGGGCATCAACCACCTCTCTAGGAAGCCTGTGCCATTTGTGTAACCACACTCATAGTACAGAAATCTTTCCTGACATCCAGTTTGGGCCTCCCTTTCCACTACTTTGTGCTGTTCCAACATCCTGCCATCAGTTCCAGGGAGCAGAGCCCAGCACCTCCCTCTGCTTCCAGTCCTCAGGGAGCTGCAGAGAGCCATGAAGTCACCTCTTGGCCTCCTCCACACTGGACAGCCCAGCTGTTCTCAGCCTCCGCTCACAGGGCATGTCTCCCAGCTCTATTACCAGCTGTCTTGCTCTCCTCTGGATGCTTTTTATATTGTGGAATCCAGAGCTGCATGCAATACTGCAGGTGAGGCTGCAGACACCCTACAAGTTGTGGGAGAATCTTTTTCAACCAGCAGGTTATTTGTTCAGTCAGAAGAACCCCTTTTGACTGCCTACATGTGCTGTGCTTAATGCACCTCAAAACACAGTTTGCCGTCCTGACTGCTGGCTCGTGCTGATGCCACCAGCACCTCCAGGGCCCTTTCTGCAGGGATGTTCTCATCTTCCAATCTGTTCTTTTTTCCAGCATTAGCCTGTTATATGTATAAGCAATATGTTTCTATATACTGGCACAATTTCCAGCTTAACATATTTCCTTCCTCAACAGAGGAAAAATGTAGGAGTTATGCTACTGGACCAGGGTAAGTGTTTGTAATCTTATGTATGCCATGAGCCAGTTTTGACAGCTGTAAGACATACAAAGAGCAGTTTATTGCCTAATGTAGTCAGATCAACATTACCCTTAGTAATCACATATTGTTCAAAACTACTGAAAACTGCTGAATCCTGAACTAACTTCTCAAGTTGCTAATTGCTTTTCATGCTTGACTCTGAAAAGTCCCATTTGCTAGTTATAGCATAGTGCTTGATCTCACTGTTTGTCTTTTCTTGCCTACGTCATAGAGAGGAAGTCAACATTGACCACAAGGAAGGCATATTCAATCTTCTGTTTTTGTTGCTGAAGCAAGTACATGGCACTTTTTCATACCACTTTGCTGTTAGGCTCATCTTCATAGGTTTCTCTGAAAGGTATCTGAATCACCAGCTCCTGTTCAGCTGTAGCCACTGGAGGTTGTACCAGAGCCATGCACTGTTCCCACAAATTCCCTATTGCTGTGGGCAGTAGAATAAAATTTTCCTTCAACTGTGAAGCCTTCTCCTGGTCATACATACATATTATGGTCATTATGCTGGTTCTTGACGTAGTTTATCTGCTTTGACTTTCATCTCCTTGCTCATGCTATTGTTCTCTTTGCCTTGCAACTTACTATGTTCAGGAGGGAAATGCAAATGCTTTAGAGAATGTTCTCAATTCTTAAAAATATTTATAGAGAGATTTATATGCAGATTTCTTAATTTAAATGAGTCTTAAAAGTATCACTGAGCGTAATTTTCCATCTCAAAGCATACTTGTTTAGGATTCAAAACAGACATTACAGAATACAAGCAGACAACAGAAACAATAGAAAAGCTTATCTCAAGCTTATTTTGAAAGCTGAAAAACCTATGAAACTACACTGTCGATACTGGGGGGTGTCTTTTGTTCGCTTAGATTTTAGTGGAGTAGTGGCATTTTATTTGTGTGGGGTCGGGTTGTTCTTAGTGGCAGGGTGAGGTTTCTTGTTCGTGTTGTTTGTTGTGTTGGAGCTCGTACATGGGTTGTCTCAGGAGGTGATTCAAGCAGTTTAGGGGTCTCAGAAAGTAGTTTATTTGAAAACATCAGCTTTGGGATCTGGAGGAGGTTTAAGTCCTTTTTTTCTGAGTTACTCTAAGAAGGGTGCAGTCTTCAGTGTTTGGTTTACAAGACCAAAGTTTTTCATAAACTATTAGAGTATTTAGTGATTGAGTATTTTGTTTTCTAGTGTTCCAGCTGTGGGGAAGAGGATTAGTAGGATGGTGAAGTAGGAGAAGGATGCTACACTGACATGGAAATATGATATAATTAGGTGGGATTTCTCTCTCTGTCAACTACAGAAGTTGAGAGGGAAATAAAGAATAGCCAGAACTTTAAAAAAAGTAAAAGCTTTCAGTTAATGCCAGCCTAGAGATCTAGTTTTGTTTCCTATTGCTGCCTCTGAACTGCTGAGTGGAGCTAAACCTGGTCTCTCACTCCTGGTCTTGCTGGCTGGTGGTGTCAGTTTTAGAATGCCTGACTTGAGACCACACAATGCAAACACCCTCTAGTGAGAGCTAGATTTAAATATGTGAAGTGCAGTGAATTTTAAATTCTTCTGACTTTTGGATCAGGCATTGGCCATTTGCAGTTATTTCTTGTCTCAAATTCTCAGTGTCTCGGGACTGAGCCAATGAAACGGAGGGGGGAAAAAAACAACTACTGTTTTACTTACAAAATTTTGGAAACATGAATTAATTCAGAGTTTGGTAAACATAAATAAAATGATCACTGTGTTTTAAAAAATCTGATTCTAAGAGTTCTTTGAGGAACTCAAGTATTTGACTTTTAGAATGCTTTGAATGGTATGAAGCTAACAAGGCAGGAGATCCTGCGCAGAGCATGAAGAATGAAACGAGCATATCAAATAGCTGCTCACTGAGGGCACAGTCTCTTTCGCACAGTGAGTGAAGCAGACCAACAACAACAAAAAAGTTTGTACCTAAAGATTTCATCATCATTTATTCATTTATAAGAATATGGAGGCTGAATTAAGTTTGCACAGGAGACTTCTGAAGTTCTTGAGTGTAGTTTATTACCTGATGAATGCAAATTTCTATGGAGCATAAAGGTAGGTTCTTCACTGCATTCCAGCAGCATAAATTCTGTTTCAATCTCACTGTCCTCAAATTATTCCATCACGCTATATGTATTGTAAAGAGAACAATGAGAACAAGAGAAAAATATGACAAGAACCTTTTGACCTTTGTTTTAACATATGTAGAACAGGGAAACGTTTTGACAGGGTAACTGCAAGATAGTATTAGTTTTATTTACATAATAAAAAGGCTCAAAGTTCCCTCAAATATCCACATACAATAATTCAAACATCTGTTTTGATCTTCTGCTTATTTTCAAAGGAAAGCGTGCAAAATAATTATGTTTAAAGCAGAACAAAAAGCAGAAAAAAAACTTGCCAAATGCAAACTTACCTCCAATGTTAAATCTCTCACTTTTTCTGAACATTAATTGCTTTTATTTTAAAGGTCTTTATGTGGGCTGGTATTCATACTCTTGTTTGCTTTTTATGTCAAAATAAAAAGGGATAATGGTGTATTTTCTGCTATTAGGTCTTTCTTTCCATAGACCACGGCAGACACAAAGTATCAGAAAGCAGACAGCGGATTGCAAGCTTGAATTGCGTTTTTGTTGATTAGCATAATAATTGAGGTTATAAAAGATCAAGTGTCTCTTGAGTGTCACAGATAAGAATGAAGGTTAGTCATGATCTCATTAGCCTAAAAATGGACTAGAGAAAGATTTAAATGTGGGATGTCTGTCATGTGATCATGCACAATGAAATTCTTATTATCCATCTAACTTTTCCCTACTGAAATCCCAAAAAACCCCCCAGAGAAATGCAGACAATTTTAAAATATGAAACACAGGTTTTTGGTGACCTGGTGTGTCAAAAAACTAAGATCAGTATCTTTTGTAAAAGACAAAAAATCTCTGCCTTTGAATTTTCCCAGCTTTGCAAAGCATACAGCATCCTGCTAATGGTGTTCTAAGTGGAAGTAGAATAAGACGTTTACCTCAAATTTAGGTCCTGGACAGGGCATTTGGGGCATTCTAGGTCCTGGACAGGGCACAGTGCTGTTTAAGAAACACTTCTTCACTTACAAGATCTTTTGAGGCATAATGGATTATAATATAAACCACCCAGCATGGAAGGTAGGAATTGAAAAAATGCTATTTTTTAAGTGCTCTGCCTGATTTTCTCAGGGTAGATATTCCCCCTAGCCGTTTCAGAGCTATGGGATCAGTCAGATTAGTGCAGTATGGGGGACATTCTTGGAGGTTCAGCAAGCACAGCGTCTGAGCACAGTGTCGTATTACAAACTTATGTTGCACAACAAAGCAAAAGAAGAAAGGAAATGAGTTAATGCCTATGGCAACCAGTTTCCTGGCTAAAAAGAAAAAATCTAAATTTGGGAATATTTGTGGTCCAGAGTAGGGACCACATCTGCAATTTGTAGAGGTTGTACTTCTTTTTATTTATTTATTTTTTTACTCTATAGAGAGTAGGATAGTTCAGTCATTTGTTTAGTAAATAATATATTTTCCTGTTCTTTTGCTAGTACCAACATCCTTGAAAAATATTTTTATGATGATGTTATTCTTAAGAGTTTCTATTCTATTCAATAGTAATTCCTTTTCTGTGTGACGTAGGCTTTTGTGAACAAACAGCTGATATGCACCAGTCTGCTGAACAGCTGCAAGGTGGGATTTGCACTCCCTGTTCAGAAGCAGCCATATCTCAGCACTTTGGCAAGAAGGTCTGGGGTTGAGGGTGTGGGGAAAACTTCCCTGCCCTGCAGAGAAAGCTCATCTTCCACTGGACAGATGGAAAAGGAGAAGGGGAAAGGGAAAGGGATGCTGCTGCATCAGACGAGGTTGTGGTGCCCAGGGACATGCTGACTCATATGGTTGTGATGTCTTGTGCCAAGAAGAGCAAGTACAGCAGTGCAGAGAACGATGGTCCCTGTGATTTGCAGGGAAAGCACATGGCCTGGTGCTCATTGACCCCAGGAAAGAAGTCTTCTCCTATGCTCTTGTTGTCTGTCTGCACGTCCAGGACTGTCCCAATGAGCAGGTGGCTTGCCTTTGTCCACTGACCAGGAAAATCACAACCACAATTGACTCTTGGTAAGTGAGGAAGGCAGTTCTGCATTTACTTGAGTTGCTCAGTGCAAATGTGAAGAGCTGCTCAGCATGGGATGTGCTGGGGCACAACTTCAAGTGATTTCAGCCATGTTTCAGACAGAAGGGTAAGGATCTCTGGGATATGTGTGATGCTTAGAGGCTGACACAGGAGAACCAGTTGGGGTATGCCTGAGCTTCCTGAGTTGGGAACTGAGAGTAAATGGGGCTTCCCCAACGTTGTCACGCAGGTGATGGGAGACTTCTACCCAGGAAGCCAAGAAGAAGGAAGTCTCCAAGAGCAGTGCATGAATATCCAGACTTCACTGGATGTCTCTGTGAGAGGGATGACCAAAGTAAGCCATAATTTATCCTGCTACTGGTCCTCACCTTCAAGCCACTTGTTCCTCAGCTCTTTCCAGCACCCCAGATCTCTCCTCCCAGTGTGCATAAGGCTCAGAGAAATGCTGAACTGCCTCATTTTCTACAGCTTTACAGCTCCTGTGGCCAAGGTTGCAGCTGTACATAGTGCCAGCTCAGTACATGGCCATACTGATCCTGCTCTCCCACTGACTCCAAGCCCTGGCTGAAAGAGAGGACATAACAGCAGGGCATAAAATAGAAATGACTGATCCCTGTTTCCTCAGATCCTGCTTTCAAAGTAGGAGCAGAAAATTCCTCAGTGAGCTCTGTTGTATCTCTGCATCTGCATCCAACAAGAGGTGCACATGGCAGGGCAGAGTGGCTTGGTATCTCACCCAGCACTTCTTTCTCCCTACAGGTCCTCTGCTGTCTCCCCAGATCCCGCTGTTGAGCCTGTTAGAGAGTAGCAAGCCTTCGGGAAGAAAGCTTTTCTGGACCAAGGCAGTGGCAGAGATGCTATGGAGGTTGGTGCCGTGAGCCCCAAGAGGAAGCAGTGTGTTCCAGTATGTCAGCATCCACTTTGTCCCTGGAAGCACTGTTCCCTTCCTTGGCTGGCAGTGCTGTGGACAAAGCTGTCAGCTTCTCATTACCTGCCAGGGCAGCACTGTGCTGCTTCCTTCCTGGGAGAAGCTACTGCTCGTGCTGCAGAGTGATCCTACTTTTCCTCTCCCTCACTCAGGAGGTGGCAGTGGCTCCTTTTGCAGGCAGAGAACTCCAAGCCACTGCCTTGCTGCTGGACACAGAGTCTCCACAGCAAGATCCATATAGCTGTGGGAACCATGTAAGCCACGGAGATCCTCGTTACTGCAGTACCGTTAAGATTTATATACCTTTAAGTGCTGGTGGGAAGGGAGAGGCAGGGAAGGAGTATGAAAGCTCAGCTTTACAGCCTGATTGAGACGAAGCACTTCCTGTTGCCCAGTGCTTGTTCAGCTGCCATTTTCTTTCCAGGGAGCCAGCACTGTAGTCTGGGGGCTGATTCCCCTGGTGATATCTTTATCTCAGAACACAGATGTGGTCCTTTGTGTCCCCTAGGACAGCAGGCCTTGGAGCAGCTTCATGTCCCTCCTGGGACGGTGTTCGTGGGGAGGGATGGGTACCTGTGGAGTGAGTGCAGGTCCCAGCTTGGCAGTGCTAAGTGCCCAGACCAGGCCAGGTCTACAGCAGCTTTTCTTCTGTAACTTGATTACAAACAAGGGTCTTTTCCTTCCTACTGCTCTCTAGGGAAAGTACAGAGCTTCTTGGACTCTGCAGAATGGGAGTGCTATCTGCTAAAGGCACAGCATTGTTGGGAGGCACAGTGCAGGATGCAGCTCCTGCCTAGAGGAGATCCCACTCCCACAGATGCCACAGCAGGAAGGAACAGCCTCTCATGTTTGCAGCCATATGCCCTGGCACTGCCTCTTCTTCTTTGTCCTGAACCCAAAGGAGTGTCTTAGGAGAAGACCGGGAGGTGGTTTTAATGAGGAAAATGTTAGGGTGGAGTGTGAGAGGGACAGCTCTCCCAAGCAGGCTACAGTGATTTGGGAATGCTGGAAGAGGCAAAAGGCAAGGGAACATTTGCTTCTCCTCCTCTTTTCCAGTAGTTCCTGAGGGCGTCACTGGAGGCCATAGAAGGTGAAGCCTGGATCAAAGCTCTGAGCTGCGAGCTGAGCCAGCAGTTGGGCAGCTCTCTGAAACTCTCTGAGAGGGTGGCTTCCTCTCAACTCTCTCCTGAAGCGCAGTGTGGGACACCCAGCTGGGGCCTCAGGCTGCAAGCAGTTCTCTGAGTGCATGAGCTGCTTGTGCTATTTCCCTGATTGGGCCTTGGAGGACCTTTTACTGTCTATTGCTCGTGTCTGGCTAAAGCTTGGCCCTGCAGCTGCTCTCGGCTGCTCCTTGGCAGCTTGGGTCTGTTCCCCCTGGCCCTCTCCTGGCAGGTTAGTCTATTCCACATCTCAGGATCTTCCTTTCCCCTCCCATCCAGTTATTCCTGTACAAGGAATCAATTTCCATCAATGGAGATTGATGAAAATCAAACGCCATAACCACAAAGTAGTTATAAAGCAGGTATGATTTAATCAGCGCTGTGCGCACATGCTGGGTGCAAACAGGGTAACTCCTCCTAGCTTGTGCACCCTGAGATAAAGGTTAAGAATATTTATAGAGACAAGTCATACATATGCCATGAATTGGGGGGATATTACAATTACTTCCGAGAGATTATTATCATGTTCTCCACCCCTAGCCCAGCCCCTTTCCACATGCGTACCGAGTCATGGTGGTGCTCCTTGGGGGTTGTAGGAGAAGGCTCGATGTCTTCCTCTTGTTGTCCTTTTTCCTCTTTGGTCCAGGTTAAGCCTAATTGCTGACTCCGTCTTTGTGATTTATCTGTTACATTCTTTTCAGGAATCAGCATATCCTGGCTGGATGCAGTCCTCTCAGCCTTATCTTCCCTAGCTTCTGTTTTACAGCCTTGTTTTGCAAATCTTGCTTCCCCTTATCTTCCTTAAATTCAGCAAGGTTTGAGCAATGCTTCCCCTTTTAAATAATTATAAAGAAATATGTTCCACATCAGAATAACAAAACAGTAATTCTTGTACAAGAAATAACGAGGAATGCACTGGGAGCTTGTAAGGAAGTCTCCCCTGTCCAAGACAAGCAGCTGCAGCATCTGGAGGAAGCAAACATGGAGGAGCTGACTGAGGCCTAAGTGATGTCTACTCTTCTCCAGCTTCTATGAGTCTCCCCAGTTTTTCCCTGGGGGAGAGGACTTTTCCCAGCCCTGCTCCAGGCCTTTCTGGTCTTCTTCCTACCACTGCTTCCCCCAGGCCTGGCCACGCTGAAAGGTCTGGGCCTGCACCATCTGACCTTTGCTTTTTTGTGCAGAGAATAATTTCTCTTCTCAGCCATGCTGCTGAGATCAACTTCCACCTGGTCTCAGACACGCTCATCATGCTTCTTTCCAGGCTATGCAAAGGCTGGAATGCAATGGTTTCCAGACATGAGTTGGTAAAGTGTCTGGGCTTTAACTTTTTGGTTTTCTTCCATTTTATTTTCACAGCAATTCCTGGTGTGGGGGCCCTGGGGCATGGGTGCTGGGTGCCATTAAGCAATGTCTCAAGACATTTCTCCCCACACAATTGGAGCTGGACAGCATGAGAGCTCATGCTGCACACAGCGCTTTCATGTTCACCCAGGGCAGCTTGGCACTGTGTTCCTCCAGGGAACAGCTTCTTCCCCACCTGGAGGGAGACACTGTGGGCTGTTCTACAGCTGCAACTACCAGGTGAGAGCTTGAGCTGTGCCAGGGAATCTGAGTGCTGACGCTGAGCTCCAGCCCACCCCCCATGGTGGGACCTGCTGAGATGAGAATTCTCTTTCCTTAGACTCCCCAGGGAACGTTTTTTCCCCAGATGAAGATCCAAGCCCTTCCCTTTGTATTCCCCCCACATGTTCCCCTTGTGACCCTTGGCCTTTCCTGCAATTCAAAGAATATTTTTCTCTCGGGCCTCAAGACTTGCAGAACAAGCTCACACTGGTGCAAAGCATCACCCACCTCAGCTGTGCTGTCCAAGCTGTGAGTGACTGTGGCAGCTTTAATCCCTCCTTGAAGTGTAAGGTGATGGAGAACCTGACTTCATGGAGCAAGCTCTCCAGAAAACTGTGCTAAGGCACATGGAAGACAGGGAGGTGATATGAGAGAAACAGCATGGCTTCATGAAGGGCAAATCCTGCTTGACCAACCATGGCCTTCTATGATGGTGTAAAAGAGTTAATAAGGGGAGCGCCACTGACGTCATCTATCTGGAGTTCAGCAAGGCCTTTGACGCAGTATCCCATAACATCCTTCGCTCCAAATTGGAAAGATAGCTCAGGGACATGATTTAGCAGTGGGTTGTTAGGGTAGTATGGTTAGGTTGCTGTTGGACTTGAATGTTTTGAAGATCTTTCCAGCCTGAGCAATTCTGTGATTCCATATGGATTTGATGGGTGGGCTGCTGAATGGACAAAGAACTGGCTGCAGGATTGAGTCCAGAGTGCGGTGGTCAGTGACTCCATATTTGGATGGAGATCAGTGGTGATGAGAGGTGTTCTACAAGGGTCAGTGCTGGGACTGATACCCTTTACTATCTTCATCAATGGCATCCACAGTGGGGATGGATACACCCTCAGCAAGTTTGCTAATGGTACCAAGCTGTGGGGTGCGGTTAACACACCTGAAGGATGGGATGCCATCCAGAGGGACCTAGACAAGCTTGAGCAGTGAGCTCAAGAGAATTTCATGAGATTCAATAAATCCAAGTGCAAGATCTTGCACTTGGGTTGAGGCAACCTCTACTGCCAATAGTGCTGGGGGTAAAATGATTGAGCACGGTGCTGCTGAAAAGAACCCGGGGGTACTGGTGGATGATAACCTGGACATGAGCCAGTAATATGCCCTTAGAGCTCAGAAAGCCTACCGTATCCTGGGCTGCATCAAAAGAAACATGGTCAGCCATGTGTTGTCTGCTGGTGAGGACCTGGGATGCTGGCAGTCAGTGGCAGAGGAGGATGGCAGGAAGGGGAAATTGTTTACAGTGTGATAGAGACCTACCTCAAGTCCTGTGGTATTCAGTGATCTCTAGCAATGTGTGGGAGCACAGCAGGGCTTTGCAGACCTGCACCCAGTTGCCTGTTGGCTGAAGATCATTTAGAGCTTCAAGTAAGTAAGGAGCCCCACTGCATGCCCCATGCTTCCTCCCCAGTGCTCCTGTCCTGGAAAAAGAACTCTGCTCAGCTCTGTGTGAGGTGTGGGATGCCCAGTCATGGCATAGAGAATGCACGAGTGGGAGAAGCACAGGAGAGCTGGGACTGCCTACAGCCTTTTTCCTGCCTCTTGCACCTGCAGAAAGGATGAGCCTTTGGCTCCTTGTTGGGATTGCTAGGGCCTCTGACATGTGACCCCATGCTCAAGTCCTGCAAGTTGGCTACCCCCTGTCCACCTTCCTTCTCCAGACCACAGTGAGTAGAGCAAGAGATTGCCAGCCCTCTCATCCCTACATATCACAACGAGGACCCCACAGTCTGGGCCCTATCCCCAGGAAGGAGAAGCACCACACTCAGCTGCCTTCTTGTTCCTGCCTGTCTCCATTTCACCCATATGGAAAATGATTCAGTTTCCAGAAGCATGATTCCCCTTTTCTCCTGATACTTTTTTTTTAGCTTAGATGACCAACTGAGCTGTTGAAACAGGCAACACTATGAACCTGTGTGAGCGGCAGGATGCCCGCAGTACCGTATGTCAGCTCCACACCTCTGTCAAAATGGGAAGGGTAACTGGACCTAAAAAGAAGTAGTGGGATCTCAGTGCATAGGCATGTCCCTCCAGGCTCTTGCACAATTTCCAGAATGAGATGTCACACTGAGACAGCTTTTCTCAGGAAGCACAAGGAGGCTATGAGCCATGTCCAGCTTTTAGACACCCAGTGCAAGGAGCAGATTCCATGATGTGTGTGTGTCCTATGTGTGTGCAACTGCTGCTGTTGTGAGGTAGGCTTTATAGGTAAGCACACAACATTGGAGGAGAGTCTTAGAGATGGCTCAAGTATATTAAAGCAGTGTATGCACAGCTGGAGCATTATGATTGTCCCTTGCACAACCTCCTGACCTAAGAATGCCCTCAAGTTTGCTTTATGTTCTGAAGAGCTGTAGCAAAGCTGTGATGGGGTCACTCCTGCTTCTCATCTCTTTGCAAACAGTCTGCAGAAAATACTCCAACACAGACTTTATGAGTGGCATAATGAAGACCCTCCAGCAAGCCAAAGGAATATGTGTGTGTGCTGCTGAGAAGCTTTCAGCAGCTTATGGGCTAGTTCAGCCAGTTCCACAACTAAGGGGGCAGGGGGATCTATGGACCCACACCCAGGGAAAGGGAAAAAGGGGAAAGGGTAGGGAGATGGGCCTAAAAACATAACAGTGGCAATGATCTGAGAAGCAAACTAATTTACTAAGTAAGATACCGAATGCAAGAAAACAAAATATAAAACAATATAGTACAATTGAAGTTAGTAAATCAATTAAAATGAGAGCAAGTGTCTGAAAACTGAAGGCCTTACTCTAAGTAAGCTGAGCTGGTATGGCACCCCCAACAGAGATGAGCCGGAAGATCAAAAAGGGACATCTTGTGATCTGTGAATGGATTTTGTCTTTCCCTCTGAGCAAAAAACAGTAACAGAACAGCAAACAGTCCTCTGGGAGGTGTAGCTCTTCTCTTCTGGGACAGGTACCCAGAACTATCCATGATCCACAGAACTGGAGCATTAACTCTTTAACTCCCAGTGCAGTACATGATGTTATGATGTGGAATACCACTAACAAAAAATTATTAAACCATGACAGAAACGCGTGATCATCTTTCTGCATGTGTATGGGAAAGACATCCACTAGGACATAAGAGATTTTTTTCCATGTGACTTGGACTTTTCCTTTGCTAGCCTCTGCAGTACACTTTGTGCCTTTTGCCTCTGTGAAGTAAAGAAGCACAGCCTGAATGCAGATCTAGAGCTTGAACAGAGTGGTAGTGGTTAAATTCAGGTGTAGACCTTGATGGCATGTCAAGAAAGCAGGCATTGGTCATGTGATGAATATCCATGATTCGACTCTTGCAGATGCAGCAATTTTTTCTCCCCTTCTTCTCCACGACATCCCTCACACCTCTGTGTTGTCCATGCAGCACATTCATGCCCTTCTTGAGCCAGGCAGTGCTCATTCTTGCCTGCTGTCATGGGGAGGTCATGACTGACAACTTCCTCCATCTATTTGGGCCCATAGACACCTCTGCACTACTGCCTTTCTTACTATGGTCAGAATAGTAGCTTGCCTCATTTAGGTGATCCAGAGACGAAACAGCTCCTTTTTCTACACAAAAGAGCTCAAGTGCTGCAAGGTCCATTGCTGACGAACAGCGAGGTGAGGGCACTGCAAGAACTTATGGGTGAACTCTCTTCCCTTGCAAGAACATAGAGATGTTGTACAGAGGACTGGGAAGAAACAGATCTTTGGCTTTCAGCTCTGACAGAGAAGTTCAAGAGAATGGGAAACAACAGCCCGAGCCAAGCCCCTCCTCTCAAAGACTGTGAAGTCCTTCATGACAACAGTGGACAAAAATGCCAGCCTGAAAGAGAACTCCTTAAGATCAACGTAGCATTAAGAAGCAGGCATACTTTTATTGCAGTGTTGGATGTACAGGGGATCACTCCACCTGAGAGTGCATACTTGTCACAAAAGTTCTTTGGTTATTATATTATAATGCAATTATATAAAATTATATGCAATTATGTGATTATTATTTGGTTATTATATTATATTCATTACTTGTGTTACACATGTAAAGATATTCCCTGGACAGTACACACATATTCAGTATTTCCCACAGAACCATTAATGTAGGGCTCTGCCTCCATGTGTATGCAGCGTTTTTGTGGTGGTGGTCTTGGGACCTCTTGTGGTTGTATCAGTGTGTGCTTTAGTTGAACTCTGGTCTTTCTACTTTATTAGGGATGGAAAGCTCATTTGCGGGATGCTTTGCTGACTACAGCCCCAAAGGACTAGCAGTTATCTGTTCTTCTCTTTAGAGCAGCCTTGTGGAGCGGTCATGCTCTATAGGCAGGAACCTCCTGCAAACAACCTAATCTCCTGTTAGTAAAACTGTCACATTGCTCCACAACAAAGGTATGTTCACTAGCAGAAGCTTCGTGTCTGCTTTCCAACTAACATTTCAAGGGGAGGGAATGGTGGGTGCCCTTTGCAAATGTTTGTCAGCGTTTCCAGGACACCGTGTTGGGGAGTGTCAGCATTAAGGTTTTTAGAGGGCCAGGACAGTTTGCTGCTCTGGGTGGAAAGGCTGTCCCAGGCATGAGACCTGCAGACAGTAATGGTGCACCTGGTCTGGCTGGCAAAGCTCTTGTGTAGCAGGTGGCTCTTTGTCCAGTTTCCCTTTGGATCCTCAGTGCTGTCTCAAAAGTAATGCAGAACTTGCTTCTGCAACTCCATCCAGGCCTCCTAGCTCAGTCAGCAAGGCACTGGGGGAGGAGGTGCTGCTTTTCCCCCTTGACCTTTGCAGAAGGCTCTCCTCCAAGAAGCAGGAGTAAGAAGACCAGGTGTGCAGGTAAGGGCAGGGGCAAGGTCTGAGGTCACAAGTCCAGAACGTTTCTTTGTTTGCCTCTCTGTGCTTTTTACTGCAGTGTACAATTGAGTTCCTTACAAAGCTTTAAGAATAAGTCTGTCAAATTTTGATGGGTAGAGCCTGCCCCTGCAGCTCCCCAAGACTGTCCCAGTTGTAGGTCAGGGCTGGAAGCAAGAGCTGAGGTACAGTGCTCCGATATTTGCCCCTTTCCCCTGTACTTTAGATGATGTCCTGGAAAGAGCAGTCAAAACAGCAGTAAGTGAGGTTCCTCCTAATTAGATTAAGGTGAAACTGACACTCAAGTTCCAAAACCAATTATCTCTGTACTACAAATATCTTAAAAGTATTGGTACTCTTCAAATTCTGTCTAGGCTGTGCTGCTAAATAATGCATCTTTACTAGAGATCTAAGTAAGTACGTCTTTAATTTCTTAATGACTAAGGATGGGGCTCCAACACTTCAAGACCATGGTGACGTGAACAGAGCAGATAAAGAAGAGAAAGAATGAAGAGAGGCAGGAGAAGAAAAAGAGAGTAAGAGTGAGAAAGAATGAGGAGAGAGGAAAGGCTGTGTATGGGAACTGCTGAGTCACGGCCTGAACCTCTGATTAATCACCTGAGGTGAGCCATGAGTCAGCCAGAGGAGCACAGGTGAAGGCAATTCACCTGTGCTGCAGGAAGGGGTGAAGCCTGGCTCCACCTGTCCTAGACCTATTTAAGAGCTGGCTACCAGAAAGGAAGGATCTCTTCTGGAGATCACCTCTCTTGGTGTTTTGTGGTGAGCTCAGCCAAAGGGTAAGCTCTTCCACTTATTCTCTTCTGTTATCGTTGTCTACTTTGCCTAACTCTCTTGATTATATTGTGATTATAACATCTTGATATCTATTGATTATACAATTATACTGTGATTATAACATCTTGATATTTATTGATTATACAGGCTAAAAAAAAAAAAAAGACTATATTCTGGCAATCACATTACTTATGACTATGCTTATCATTACAAATCAGGAAATACATAAAATCATAATTTCAGTATTTACAAGCCATTCCTCCCACCCTGTGAATCTTAAAAAGCTTACTGAGGAATCAGTCCAGGATTAGATAGATAAGTCTGACAATTGCATAGCTGGAAACATCTCCTCAGTATTTTTGTGATTTCTCATATCAGTGCAAAACATCTACATCATGGCTTAAACATCTCATAATTAACTTCAGTTGTGTTGATTTGTACATAACACATGGAAAATAAAGAAGAAGAAGAACAAGCACTCTGTCAGAGAAGAAATTTTTCCAAGTATCAAATCTAAACTTACCCTGTCTGGGTGGGAGTTGGCAGCTTCTCCCAGGCAACTCAGTGATGGAATGAGAGGTAATGGCCTTAAGTTGTGCCTCAGCAGGTTTGGGTTGGACATTAGGAAAAATTTGTTTAACTTAGCCTCCATGCAGTAAATAACCAAGTGTATCCAGCCATCTGGAAGCTTGTTAAGTCACTGCTCTATCTGCAATTATGTTCTGTTAAATCTCTGTATTATATCTATTGTCCTATCCTTTATGCAGTAAATAATCTAGTATATGCAGAGATCCTGAATCTTGCTAAGTCACTGTTGAATTACTTCAATATATCTATATTATGTCAAAGAATATGTTCTAACTTCTCTTGTATGATTGCAGTATCATAGTTTGTTTCCATTGGCAGCGTCTCCAAGCAAGTGGAAGAAAAGGTTCTCAGGAGTAGTCAGAATGGATTCACAAAGGGGAAAGCATGTGTACAATCAATGAATATACAGATGATATAGTATATTTGAGAGCTTGGCTTATGTAATTATTATACTGGAGCAGAAAAGGACACTCACCCTATCCTGGGCTCATGTAGGAAACTCTGGTGGAGTGGATCTCCAGAAGAGATCCTTCCCCACTGGTATTCAGCTCTTAAATGGGTCTAGGAGAGGTGCAGCCAGGCTCCAGTCCTTCCTGCAGCACAGGTGAATTGCCTTCACCTGTGCTCCCAGGGCTGACTCATGGTTCGCCTTAGGTGATTAATCAGAGGTTCAGGCTGTGATTCAGCAGCCTCATACAGCGTGCTTGACTGATCTGGTGGCTTTCTGAGATGCCATGGCTGGATGAGTAGATGAAGGTATGTTGTGTAGCTGTAATTCAGTAAGGCTTTTGATTCTCCCACAATATCCTTTAATGAAGCATAGGAAATGTGAGATAGATGAGTGGACAGTGACATGGATTGAGAAGTGACTAACAGAGCTCAGAAGGTTGTGACCATTGGCACAGTCTAGTTGGCAGAGCTCCTTTCAAAACTCTTCCTCCCTTCATCAGCTCTGCCATTTCTTCTCAGCTGGCAGCGAAGCGCCTCCACAAAAGCAACTGCAGAGCATTGGGTTAAGACCTCAAGTGGTGACAGGGCAGCCACAGATAAGAAAGGCTAGTCAGCAAGGCAAGCAGGATAGTGAGGAGGTGGAAGTGAACTCTGGGAAAAGGGAAGGCTGATGCAAAGAGTCTGCCCTGGGAGGAAGCCTGGTGATCATGGGTCCAAAATTGCATGGGAAGTTGAACCAGCCCAGAATCTGCTGGCAGGAAGGCTGAGCATATGCAACTCAGGAGATTCCTGGGAGGTATCAAAGGTAGCATTTTGACACAAAGAGTTAATAAGGTGACTAAGGCTGGTCCCTTACTCACAGGGAAGAGGGATTTGCTAGGGGGTAGGAATGCTGTGGATAGCCACATCTGCAATGACCAAGAGGTGAAGCAGGACAACTGAGCGAATCCCAGCATAAGACCACAAGAGAGCTGATTTCATGTAGCTGGGGGTCTGCTTGGACTGTTCTGGAGGACAAGAGGACTATGTGTCCATCTTGGATATTCAGGGACAACGTTCTCAGAGCCCAGGAACATATCAGTTTGTTGGGCAGGGAGTCATAGAATCATAGAATGGTTGGGGATAGAAGAGAGATAATCTAGTTCTAGCCCCCTGCTATAGGTAGGAACACCTACACCAGGTTGCTCACAGTCCCATTCAGCCTGGCCTTGAATGCTTCCAGGGAGAGGGCATCTAAAACCTTACTGGATAATCTGTTCCAGCATCTCATCACCTTCATAGTAAAGTATTTCTTCCTGATATCTTGTCTAAATCTACCCTCTTCCAGTTTAAAGCCATTTCCCCTCATCCAGTGTCTACCTGCTACTATAAATAGTCTCTACCCTGCTTTCCTGTAGGCCCCTTTCAGATACTAAGGCCGCTATAAGGTCCCCTCAAATCTTCCTTTTCTCCAGGCTGAACAGCCCCAGCATTCTTAGCCCATCCCTGTAGGAGAGGTGCTCCAGCCCTCTGATCATCTTTGTGGCCCTATCCTGTCACCAACAGCTTGATGTCCTTCTTGATGTGTTGGGGGCCCCAGAACTGGATGCGGTACTCCAGGTAGGTTCTCACAAGAGCAGAGTAGAGATGCAGAATCACCTCCCTTGACCCGTTGGCCACACTTCTCTTGATGCAGCCCAGGATATGGTTGGTCTTCTGGGCTGCAGGCATATACTGGTGGCTCATGTTGAGACTTTCATCAACCGACACCCCCAAATCTTTCTCCTTAGGGCTACTCTCAAGCCATTCTACACCCAGCCAGTCAAACAGGGCCAGGCAGAAAGTCATCAGGGATGAACACAGACCCCCCCAGCTCAGAAGTTCAAACACCAGGAGGAAGTGCAGGAAGGATAGAGGAGAAACAGGTGCCCAGAAAGCAGACAGAGACCTGGCCTGCAGGTACAGGAATGGAGCCAGGAAAGCCCAAGCTCATTTGGGGCTGGAACTAGTCAGAAGGTCAGCTGTAAATACATTGTCAGAATGAGGTAGGCAACCAAGGGAAATAAGATTCAGTACCCAACAGGGCACGGGATGTGGTGACAATGACAATAGAAATTATTCAGATGAGAGTTTCCTCACTGAGAGTGTTGCTATAAAAAAGGTGTTCTGTTGAGCAAAGGGACATATATTTACATGTCAAGACCTTTAACATGGTTCCCCACCACAGCTTTTTCTCTATATTGGAGACATATGGGTTTGAAGGATAGACCATTTGGTGGTTAAGGAACTGTGAGAATCCTTCTTTGTTTTTTTGGCTCAAAGTTTGCTTCCTTAGGTATTTTGTTGAGGAGGCAAGTGATGGATGTTGTGTGGCAATCAACATCGCTGTGTGGACAATTTTACATCTTTGGAACTGTTTGCCTTCAGAAGATAGTGCTCAGGATTGTTTACTGGCAGAAGATCTAGCCTGTTACCAAATAACTCCTGTTTGCTATGGAAGACTGAGGGACAATGCCATTGTATCCTGCGAAGGCAAGATACAAGTTGGCGTCTCCCTGCTCCCTCTTATCTGCTGGCAAGGCCAGGAAGATAAGAGCAAAGGAGTTTCCTGCTGAGGCCCCAGAGCCAGAAGCTGCCACTCAAAGGAGAGCTGACTCGACCACTTTGGATTTGAGCTGTCACTCCAAAGATAGCTGACTCAACCACTTTGAAACCATTGAAAAGGGGCCATCATCACCATGGTCGTCTCTCGTCGTGCTTCGTCGTCATTGGCAACAGGACAACTCTGCCTGACGACCCACCGCTACTGAAGATCAAAGACTGAACTACGAACCTCGCTGGATCCATGGTGGTGACTATGTCCCTCTTGCTGCCTGTAATGACTCCTTGCTTCTTCTTTTCTATCTTTTCTATCGCCCTCCTTCCCTTCCCCCATTACCCTAATTCATAATAGTGTCCGTCCTCCCCTTCCCCATTTCCCTGATCAAGATTTGTAATAAACTGGTCGGACCAACATTTGAACCGTTGCTTCTTAATCTCACGCCGGGTATATAGATAATAAAAGAACCTCCTCTCCCTCCTATAAATTGGAGCGAGACATTTATTTAATGGCGTAGTCGTTGCAGGATACCCACCGTGGGAGTGTTGTCCTTCCAGATATAGTCTGAAACTTTCTTTGTGTGCACCTCCTGGAGTTGCATGGAGCGATAGTTTTGAAAACTTAGACGTGAGTCCTTCTCCAGGAAGACCGCTCCACATTCTGAAACTTTACAGTTTATGTGTGTACCTCTCGGGGACGTATGAATTAATTTTGATTAAGTGTGTGCCTCCTCGAGAAGACCTCTCTGAATTTTGCGATTTTAAGTGTCTTGTAACTTAAGTGTGAAATTTGCATCTTTTTGTGTGCTCCCCTCAGAGAAAGGGAAGAGTGCTTTGATCATTAGCATTTGAAAAGTGTCTGTTTCCCTGGGGAGATAAGGAGTCACTTGAGCTTTTGAATACGTACACCTCCCTTAGTGTAGGCCTTTCATTGTATTGAAAAATGAGCGACAGCATTGCCACCATGAAAAGTGAAGATGTATTATTTGATCTTTTAGAAAAACATGGTGCTCGACCCTCTTTATCAGGCATGGATTGGGCACGACAGAACTGGTATAACTTGCAAAGTGTTTCGGACCGTATTAGTGTCTTACAGAATGAGGCTCGTACACGAGCTGGAAAAGGAAAGTCGTTTATTTGTGCCGTACTCGGGGCTGCTTTAAAAGCTGCCGTGGAGTTTCGAAATGAAAAGCATTCGGCAGAACTCCAAACCATACAAGCACTGCAGGAATCGGTTAAAGTAACACAAGAATTGGTGAAAACTCTGCAGAATCAAATAGTGAACCTCGAGGAACAATTAGAAAGAGAGAAGAGTAATTCGGCTTTGTTGCAAATGGCTTTTAAGGAACTGCTAACGTGTAAGCATGCCAGCCATACCATCACCCATAGTTTGCCTCGAGAAAAAACTTTTCCTCAGGTGGAACTACCAGGAAAGAAGGAAAGGCTAGATAAATTAGAAACTCCAATAGCCCCATTGCGTCCTTTGATAAAAACTGAATACACATTCGATAACAGTGAGGATTTAGATCCTCAAATGAATGTTAAAGAAATTCCCTTCTCAGCCACTGAACTAGCGAAATTGAAGAAAGATTTCAGCCGCTCTCCAAGGGAATCAGAAACAGAATATGTATGGAGGGTTAGCCTCACTGGTGGCGACCAGATTCGGTTAACAGAAAAAGAAGCAGAAGGTTATTGGGGACCAGGAGTATTTTTAACTACTGGTAACAATCGTGCTCCCTGGTCATTAACACAAAGGGCTGCCTATTGGGCAGGTGGTCTCAACCCTTTAGAACGGGGAGACCCTCTTGCCATTACTGGAACAACTGATCAGTTAGTAGAGAGTGTTCAAAAGGCTGCTTGTCTCCAAATGATGTATGATAGAAAGCTGCAGCCACACCATGAATCACCTATGATGATGCCTGTTGATCCTGAGAGAA
This sequence comes from Lagopus muta, assembly GCF_023343835.1. NCBI lineage: Eukaryota > Metazoa > Chordata > Aves > Galliformes > Phasianidae > Lagopus > Lagopus muta. The sequence goes on along the minus strand of NC_064472.1, from coordinate 40,767,800 downwards.
TGACTGCTTTAATTAAGGGGCTTCCAGAGTCGTTAAAACCTATAGGTATACAACTGCAAGGAAAAATACAGGTAATGTCTCAGGGAGAGAGAACCCAGCCAGTGTTAGAAGGAACTGTAACCCCCAACCATCTGCAGTCAGGAAACAAAGTGTGGACGTGGGGAGAGGTTGCCCAAGAGTTAATTAACTATGGAAGGAAATATGGGCCAGTGGTTTCTTCCTCCACTAAATCTGAGCCAAGAGAAGTAAGACTTGCAGCAGTCAGCCTTGCCCCCAGGCCTCCTAGCCCAAAGCTCAGTGGGACTGGAAGGGTCTCATTGTCAGTAAAAACAGGTAGGCGAAATATTGATCATAAACGTAATTGTCTCTGGAGACTGGGCTGGCAAAAGGATGTTCCACGAGATTTGATGAATGGATTACCCACTGTAATGTTAGAGAAATTAGTTAACTGGTGGCCAGAACAAAAGCTCCAGAATCTCGAGGAGAGCAAAACCCCAGGTCCTAGGGTCTCTCTCAGGGAACCTGAACGGCTATCTAAGCCATTAGAAAACTGATGTCTTCGCCCCTCCCAAGTGAGCGGGGTGGGGGCGGTGAAGGGTGGATGCATGAGAAAGCTCACAACAAAGGGAAACAAGATCGTCGATTTAAACCTTTTGCTAAAAGTCTCACCACTCTTGCCAGTTATCCCTGTGAGTCACGATCCAGTGGCTGATAAGCCAGGGAAACACTGTTACCTCCCTGGCCAGACTGTGTCGATTGACTCAGCTAACCTGAGGCCAGTTCCCCTAACCTTAACAAGATCCCTTAACAAATATCTTTGGAAGGCTAAAGACACCCCGAAAAAGGAATATGAAATCAACACTTGCTGGATTGTTCCCTCATTTTTTAACCATATTAACAAAGCCCAAAAAGGGCAAGTCGGTGTCTTGTTTTATTTCACAGAAGATCCCCGTGGGACCTTGACAGAACACAAAAAGGCTAATAGCTGATTTTAACTATTTGTGTTTTGTGACAGAAATACTGAAGATTTGATCATGCTAGAACACTGAATGTACCTCTTGATTACATTTTTTGGTTGCAATAGTGTTATGTTTTTTGTTGTTATGGGTGTGGGTGGTGATTGGTATCAGTCCTTGGATCTGTTAAACTTCACAACTGGGTTCAGGGCTTTTTACAGGTCATCCTGGCTTACTGGTACTCCCTGCACAGTGATACCATTTCTTTTGACCCCTTCTTTCACCCCTTTTTTACCAAACTGATTATGATTTCCATGTAACTCCTCCACAGCGTTTCCAAATTCCTAACAAACTGGGAAATGAATCAAGGGACCCATCTAATATCTGTTAGATGTGGTCACAAAAGAAATCTATCAGAAAGCCTTTTGCACTGATGCTTTTCAGTGTCACACCAGTCCAGGAGTTCCATCCAAAACATTGTTGGATGTTGTTGGAACATGGTTTCCAACATGGTTGTTGGAAAGTGCCTAAGTTTTAAAAAGAGAAGTGTATGTTTCTGGGATTACCCCTCTTTGATGGTTTGTACTGCGGGTGCATCCTGCACACACTATCCTGTGAAAAGTTCTGTGGACTGTTAGAATACTTGAACTTGCCAAACTAATATTTATATCTCTCAGCATTTGAATTGCTTTGGAAATGCTCAAGTGTAAAGTTCTCGAGACACTAAATCATCTTAGAAAACATTACATGGCAAGTCCACATATTGTCAAATTAGACTAGATACACTTTTAGTGAATTAACTGAAGTGTAGTATTGTATGGCTATTCATAAACACCACAACCTCTACTGAAGAATTCCCATCTGGATCCTGGCTTACACTGGGAGTTCGTGGGTGGGGAAAGCAGCTGACACAAATACCTAAGTTTGTTTTACCTATTTATTTATTATTATTGGTTATTGTTAAATGTGTGGTCATTGCTAAATGTATGGTTGTCTCTTTTCACTTTCTACCTTTAATTCATCATGTAACATTCATGTCACCACTCCTGGGATATCACCGAGTGGTGTCTGTGGCAAACTGAATGATTCTAATTGTTGTCTAAAGATTGATGATAATGGTAAAGTTGTTAAACAAATTGCCCAGGGTATGTGGAAAATAGCCCATGTTCCTGTCCAAACCTGGAAGAGCCTAGACGTAGATTTCTTTTCCTGGCTTCCAGGTGGCCCATGGGTCAAATGTATCCTGTTGTATCTACTGTGTGTTGTTGCAACTCTTATGTTTGTACTGTGTATGATTCCATGTTTTATTCAACTGATACAACGTATTGTATCCTCCATGTACTTTGTAACCACTTCAACTGATGGTGGACAAGTCCAACAGATCAGGGCAACATTTGTAACTAAGCCCAAGAAATCTTTTGTAGTAATTGTGTAACAATTATCTTCCCCCTTCTCCCCCCCCTCCTCCTTCCCTCCTGCTTCTTTGCTGTCTTTTTATTTTCTCCCTTTTCTTTTCCTCACCACCGTGGAGGGTCACTTATGCTTCATTTCAAGCAATCTTTGAGCCACGGGGTGGTGTGAGAATCCTTCTTTGTTTTTTTGGCTCAAAGTTTGCTTCCTTAGGTATTTTGTTGAGGAGGCAAGTGATGGATGTTGTGTGGCAATCAACATCGCTGTGTGGACAATTTTACATCTTTGGAACTGTTTGCCTTCAGAAGATAGTGCTCAGGATTGTTTACTGGCAGAAGATCTAGCCTGTTACCAAATAACTCCTGTTTGCTATGGAAGACTGAGGGACAATGCCATTGTATCCTGCGAAGGCAAGATACAAGTTGGCGTCTCCCTGCTCCCTCTTATCTGCTGGCAAGGCCAGGAAGATAAGAGCAAAGGAGTTTCCTGCTGAGGCCCCAGAGCCAGAAGCTGCCACTCAAAGGAGAGCTGACTCGACCACTTTGGATTTGAGCTGTCACTCCAAAGATAGCTGACTCAACCACTTTGAAACCATTGAAAAGGGGCCATCATCACCATGGTCGTCTCTCGTCGTGCTTCGTCGTCATTGGCAACAGGACAACTCTGCCTGACGACCCACCGCTACTGAAGATCAAAGACTGAACTACGAACCTCGCTGGATCCATGGTGGTGACTATGTCCCTCTTGCTGCCTGTAATGACTCCTTGCTTCTTCTTTTCTATCTTTTCTATCGCCCTCCTTCCCTTCCCCCATTACCCTAATTCATAATAGTGTCCGTCCTCCCCTTCCCCATTTCCCTGATCAAGATTTGTAATAAACTGGTCGGACCAACATTTGAACCGTTGCTTCTTAATCTCACGCCGGGTATATAGATAATAAAAGAACCTCCTCTCCCTCCTATAAATTGGAGCGAGACAGGAACTGGTTGAGAGATTGCAGCCAGAGGCTTGTGGTCAATGGCTTTATGTCCAGGTAGAGGCTGGTAATGAGTGTTGCCCCCAGGGGTCTGTCTTGGATCCAGTATTCTTTAATGTCTTCCTCAATTACATAGATGATGGTACTGAGTGCACCCTCAGCAAGTTTGCTCATGACAGCAAGCTGAGCAGTGTGACTGGTACAGCAGAAAGAAAGGATGCCATCCAGAAGAGACCTTGATAAACTTGAAAGGTCTGCCCTTGTGAACCTAATGAAGTTCAACAAAGGTTTTGCACTCGATGTGTATACAAACTGGAAGGAGAAATCCTTGAGAGAAGCCCTGCTGGACTTAGGGGTCTTGGTTGATGAAAATTTTAACGTGAGCCAGCAGTGTGCACTTGCAGCCCAGAAGGCCAATAGTATCCTTGATTCCATCAGAAGAGGGGTGGTTTACAGACTGGTTTGGCCTGGCTCCATGACTAATAGGGAGAGGAGACTGATGGACCCACACTCTGGTAGAAGGGGAAGAGGGAAAAGGGGAAAGAACAAGGAGATGGGCTGAAAAACAAAACAGCAGCAGGATCTGAGGGGGAAAGTTGATTTACTAAGTAAGATATTGAATGCAAGATAACTCAATATAATACATAATATATAAAAATTGGAATTGAAGCTAATAAATAAGATGAGCGAGAGTGTTCAAAAACTGAAGGTCTTACTCTAGAGCAGAAGGAGAGATGGCTAGGGAGCACACGCTGCAGAGATGAGCAGAAGGGGAAAAAGGGGCATCTCATGACTTGCAAACAATTTTTATCTTTTCTTCTGAATGGAAAATGGAAATGGAACAGTCAGCCTCCTGGCAGATGTAGTTCTTCTCTTCTGAGAACTGATATCCAGAAATAACGACAATCCATAGAACTGGAGCATTAACTCTTTAACTCTCAGTGCTCTACATGATGTAAATGTGAGGGTTAGGATAGAGTTATGGTAGGGTTAGGGTTAGGATTAGGGTAATGTGGAATACTGATGATGTAGAGTACTGATAACAAAAGTCATAAAACCATGACAAGGGGATACCAACAGAGTGAGGGAGGAGATTATCCCCCTCTGTTCTGCCCTTGTGAGGCCCCAGCTGGAGTTCTGCATCCAAATCTAGAGCCCCTAACACAAGAAAGATATGGAACTTTTGGAAAGTGTCCAGAGGAGGGCCACAAAGATGATCAGTGGGCTGGAACACCTATGAAGACAGGCTGAAGGAACTGGTCTTGTTCAGCCTGGAAAAGAGAAAGCTGTGTGGAGACCTTATTACAGCCTCCCATGTTCAAAGGGAGTTTATAAATATGAGGGAATTCAGCTTTTACATGAGTAGATAATGATAGCAATGGTTTTAACTAAAGAAAGAGAGAGTTAGATTAGATGTCAGGAAGTATTTTACTGAGAGAGTGGTCAGATGCTGGACCTGGTTGCCCAGAGAGGCTGTGGATGCCTCATTTCTGGAGGTGTTTAAGGCCAGGTTGGATAGGGTGCTGGGCAATCTGATCTGGTACTTGATCTAGCAGCTGACAACCCTGCTTGTGGCAGGGGTATAGAAACTTGGTGATTCTTGAGATCTTTTCCAACCAAAGCCATTCTATAATTCTGTGGTATACCTGTACATACCTACTTCCATGCTTACATAGAAAGACAGATAAAATGATACTAGAGCAAATTTGGCAGTACAAAAATAGAGCATTTCACTGAAGCTTTTCTTTAGCAAATGAGAAGTCAACACCTCATAGAGTGACTCTGAGCTAAAAGAGCTCAGTATTAGACCAGTTTTGTTTAATATTTTTATCAGTGATCTAGATTGTGAAATTGCAAGCACCCTCAGTAAGTTTTCAGATGACACCAAATTAGGTGGGACTGTTAATCAGCTTGAGGGTAGAAGGGCTTTGCAGAAGGATTGATAAGCCAAATCCAGTCACGTGACATTCAACTAAGGTAAAGTACAGGGTGTTACACTTGAGTCACAAGTTGGTTGATTGGTTGACAGCCAGTTAAACATGAGTCAGGAGCGTGCACAGGTGGCCAAAAAGGCCAACAGCATTCTGGCTTGTCAGAAATAGTGTGGCCAGTGGAACCAGAGTAGGAATTGGCCTTCCATACTCAGCACTGGTGAGACCAAACCTCCAGTACTGTGTTCAGTTTTGGGCCCCTGTCTATAAGAATGATTTTGAGTTGTTGGAGTAAGAGCAACAAAACTGGTGAAGGGACTCAAAAATCAGACATACAAGGACTGCACCCTCAGCAAGTTTGCTGACGACACCAAGCTGAGTGGTGTGGTTGATACGGTGGAAGGAAGAGATGCCATTCAGAGGGACCTCGACAGGCTGGAGGGCTGGGCTCGGGTGAACCTGATGAGGTTCAACACGGCAAAGTGCAAGGTTTTGCATTTGGGCCGGAAGAACCCCAGGCACCCGTACAGGCTGGGAGGAGCGGTCCTTGAGAGCAGCTCGGCAGAGAAGGACCTGGGGGTCCTGATGGACGAGAGACTGAACATGAGCCAGCAGTGCGCTCTGGCAGCTCGAAAGGCAAATGGGATCCTGGGCTCCATCAGGAGAGGGGTGGCCAGCAGGGACAGGGAGGTGATTGTCCCTCTCTACTCGGCTCTTGTGAGGCCCCACCTGGAGTACTGTGTCCAGGTGTGGAGCCCTCAGTACAAGAAGGACATTGAGATTTTGGAAAGGGTCCAGAGGAGGGCGACTAAGATGATCAGGGGGCTGGAGCAGCTCCCCTATGAGGACAGGCTGAGGGAGTTGGGCTTGTTCAGCCTGGAGAAGAGAAGGCTGCGGGGTGACCTCATTGCAGCCTATCAATACCTGAAGGGAACCTACACCCAGGAGGGGAGTAAACTCTTCAAAAGGGCTGACAATAGCAGGACTAGGGGAAATGGTTTTAAGTTGAAGGAGGGAAGATTTAGGTTGGATGTTAGGGGGAAGTTCTTTACTAGGAGAGCGGTTAGGCCCTGGAACGGGCTGCCCAGGGAGGTTGTGGATGCCCCGTCCTTGGACGTGTTTAAGGCCAGGTTGGACGGGGTCCTGGGCAACCTGATCTGAATGTGTATGTTTGGTGGTCCTGCTAGGCAGGGGGGTTGGAACTACATGATCCTTGGGGTCCCTTCCAACCCGGGTGATTCTGTGATTCTGTGATTCTGTGATTCTGTGACTGGCTGAAAAAAAAAACCTGGCTGAAGGGAGACCTTGCTCTCTAAGACTACTTAAAAGGAGGGCATATTGAGGAGAGTGTTGGCCTTTTTTCTCAGGTGACAAGTGATAGGATATAAGGAAATGGTCTCAAGTTGCATCAGAGCAGGTTAGATTGGGCATTAGGTAGACTTCCTTCACAGAAGATCTGCTGGGGATGTAGTTGAGATCTAATTAATGGAGGTATTTAGGTGATGTGGTTTTGTGGTGGGACTCAGCAAGTCAACCCAGGCTGGGTTTGGTGATCTTGAAGGTCTTTTCCAATCTAGATGATTCTGTGATTCTATGATCTGTGAAAAGAAAATCTTTGACAGGAAGACAAGGAGAAAGGAAGACAAGAGACTAACATAGATGAACTGAAAACCACTGGTCAGAGTGGGGAGCAAGAAGAAAATGCAGTGGAAACAGGCAGGTAATGAAGGAAGGAGTATAGGAATGCTGCTAGGTTGTGTAGGGATGGAGTCAAGAAGAAGGCCAATGCCCAGCTGGAACTGGACTTGGCAAGGGATGCAAAGAAGAAAAAAAAAAAGGCTTCTACAAGTACATCAACCAGAAAAGTAAAGTACAGGAGGGTGTACCTCCCACCTAGTGAGCAGTACAGGCAGATTTGTAATAATGGACAAAGAGAAGGCTGAGGTACTCAGTGACATTTTTGGCATGGAGAAGAGAAAGATCTGAGGTGACCTGAGAGAGGCCTTTCACTATCTAAAGAGGAGCTACAGGAAAGAAGGGGACAGACTCCTTAGTAGGGTCTGTGGTGATAGGACAAGGGGAGATGGTTTCAAACTTAAAGAAGGGAGATTTAAGTTGGATATAAGGAAGAAGTCTTTTACAGTGAGGATAGTTAGACACTGGAACAGATTGTCCAGAGATATGGTGGATGCCTCATCCCTGGAGGCTTTCAAGGCCAGGCTGGACTAGACTCTGAGCAAGCTGGGCTAGCTGTAGTTGTTCCTGTTTATTGCAGGAGAATTTGACAAGACAACCTTTAAGGGTCCCTTCCATCTCAAAAGATTCTATAGTTCTAAAGAACTTTGCAGCATTGGGCTGCAAGAAAGTCAGAAAATAATCTTTTTTTAATACTCCAGGTATGCCCAACCTACACCTTGCAGTACACACTTGGCCTGGCATAGCCTGCCTTTGACTGCCCTCTGCCCCACAGCATCATGGCAATGAGTCTGCCCCACTGTGCACCTATTGTGCACAGCAACCAAACATCAGTGTGCGATCGGCACTGTCTGGGCTGAAACCAGCACATGGGGAGGGCACAGTGCAGTGCGAACTCAAGTGATGGCAAATAAGTGTATGCATTTAGATACATAGACTAAACACAGTCCTTGTGAACAGAAAGAAGTATGCAGCTGTGTTTTCCATTCTGATAAATAAATTTGATAATAGGTTTCAAGATTGCTGGAAAAAAATATATTAGTTTCTTGGTATATTTAGGATTCCATTTTCAATTGACGTAAATACATGACCTGCCAATTTTCAAATGGAATGCAGAGAGTTGAAGTCAGATATTCAATTCAAAAATCTGATCACATTTCTTGCTAGACTTTTATAAGATCTGTTCCTTGCCTAATGTCATGCCTTATCCATGTTATTGCTTTTCAGCAGTATGTATGTTTGTGAGCAATTGTTGTCAAGGATGAAGCACAGGTTTCATCAAGAATCTTTTACAAACACTTTGAGAGATCACTAATAATTGCAGCCCCTTCTATTCAACCAAGCCTACGCACTGGTTTCACAAAAATTAGGTCAAAAGTCCCATTAGTTTTATGGTTTTTCTACTCTCTCTTTTTAATTTAATATCTTTAAATTGAAAAAATAGGTAAGTTTTATTACTTAAATACGTTAGCAATATTATTTGTTTTATTAATGGACCAAGATAATTCCTCTTCACTCAGTGCAGCCCAAGAAAGCCCAAAGGTTGGACACCAATGCATTAGCTGATGATACTTACAGATGATGCACTTTCAAGCGAGCAACTTTTAATTTCTGCTCATTTCTTCTTTGGAAAGTATTCTGGTAAGTGGAGGGAATCTTTCCTAGTGATCTACTTGTGTAGTTTGTCCTATTTGTGCATGAGCAAGTTGCCTGAGACCAGCCTCAGGCCCCAGTTGTTTTTTTTTTTCTTCAAAAATAGTGTGTCCAGAGGAAACCAAGGCCTACAGCCAGCCCCACACTTTCTGAAGTTTCTTGTGCTTCCTGGAAAAGTGGTTTCCTGTGGTTGCACAAAATGCTGAGAGGCAAGTATCAGTTGTGTCATAGGAGCAGAAAGAGCACTAAACCAGTTAGTCTGTTTTAAGACATGCAACTGAAAAATCCTTACCATTTACAGAAGTCTCTGAAACAGCTGTAACTTCTTACAAGTATGGAGTATTTTAAAGTCAGCTGTCCTTGCAGGAGACCACTATCAGTCTGTCTGCTTCTACACTGTAAAGCGTATATTTTCAGATTCAGGTTTTCTATTCAAATGCTATATTGTCTCTCTATAAAAACCACCAGCTTCACAGATTTTTACATTTTTGTGTCATAGCCATGCATTCTCAACACTTTTTCCTAGACTATGTCTTTTCTGCTTATACTAGCCAGTAAATACTTTTCAGATTACATCCTATTAACTGCTTTGTTCATCACTTCATGAAACACTTCCTGCTTGCTGTTTTCTGGATTTAGCTTTCTAGTGGGGTCAATAGCGCAGTAAAGTCTGCACAACTGATGTGTTGTGCAGATGATAAGAATTGCAATGTCAATGGCTGGCTGGAAAGGACACTACAGGCAGACTTTGGTTAATTTAGTAAACTGCCACACCCACTGTTTGGGAAACAGGTATGATTACAAATGTTTGATAACGATGTACAAGCAAAAATTTGTGAAGTTTGAGGATGATTATATTGCATAATGGAATATGCTCTAAATATGAGCAATGTCCGTAGCCCTACAGTATTACGTTATGCATTTTCATGACAGCAGAATTTATTTTACTATGAATTAACAGCTATTGTACCATCTGATTCATAATTCATAAAACGACTGCATTCATCAAGGAAAATGGTTATTTGCAAAGAACTGTTAAATAAGAATTTGCTTCGGTTTGCTCACTAAGAAAATTCTTTTCAGGACTTGATTAAAGTTCTTGTGTCTTGAAAGGGACTAGCAAGGTTACCACAGCTTTTGCAGATCTTGTGGAACTTGATATTCTCTATTTCACACAGCTCCATAAACAATGCATATATGCTTTCAAACACTGGGGACACGTATGTCCTCATTAGTCTTACTGTTTTTTATTTCTTATTCTTGCTGGTGTATGTGTTTTAAAATTCTCTTTTATAGTGTTTCTTCTCCTGAGTGACTGATGGCAGGATTGCTGCTCTAATTTTAGTAAGTAGAAAAGTCAGAGATAGTGGTTTTGACACTGCAGCTCAAAACACTTGGAAGAGCAATGTAAAAGAGAAAAACCTAATTTATTTACAGACAGCACTATAATTATTCCTGATGGATAACATGAGTGGATGAAAAGAGGCACTGTCCCTCACTTCACAGCTATTTCAATGTTGCTCCCTGAACAGGGGATTCCAGAGTAAACCAGCTCTGACGGTGGAAATGAGAAACTGATAACCAGACTCTGGAGTATAGATACATAACATTGGGTTTTTGGAAGTAAATAAAAGAAGAAGAAAGAAAATATACAGATACACAGCACCAAAGATATTTTTGACATCATCAGAGAAGATGACTTTGTTTTTTTTAATAAGAAACTCTATATATTAAGGGCAAAAAAATTACTGTGTAGCAATCACTAGCAGGGGAAGGGTGGGTAATGGGAAGGTCTGTAGAAGCCGAAAGATGGGTAGACAGGCAAATAGCTTGGGCTTACAATGGGATAACATTACTACAAGGGGGAATGTAGAGAGCGTGTGGCCAACACAACAACCTCCTGTTGTTCACAAGATACAGCCTGTATCTGCCAGCAGTCTTGTGAGCACTACCCCTATAGATGTATACAGAGCCTGTGATAACTGTGCAGTGTGACCTTTGGTACATCATTTCAACCTACGGACGACTGGTGGAAATACCAGTGCCTTTGGTCAAACTGTGTCCATTGTTCACATCCAACATTCCTGCTATAGTCCCCCAAAAATCCTGCAATGCAGTCTCAAAGTCTAACCCAATATTATGGAAAATGCAGCAGCTGCTAGTAAACTTAGAAAGAAATGTCTTCTGCAAGCTAGGAGAAATCAACTAGAATGCTTTTGTCTTAAGTGTGCCTTGGAAAAATGTCTCTGGCTTCTTGCTGCCATATCTCTTGGAGAGACTTTGAATTGTGACTTTGGAAGTAAATATTTCAACAGGAGAAACAGATTCAGAAGCAAAGAGAAAGGCTTACTAGAAAGTAAGGTGCAAGTTCAGAACTCGTTTAGAGTTAAATCTGCATAATATCTAAACCAAGAGATTTATGTCATCCTTTCTCACTGGATTAGGTCTGGGAATTTTCATGGATTCATTTTCTCCCTCAGTTTCTGTCAGAAATGTAAGCGCGCTAAAAAAAAAAAAGTACCAAAGAAGTCATGTAGGGATAGTACGAAGAAAAGGAAGGCAGTTCTGGGGACCAGTGACCATTCTTAACAGAGAGTGGAAGTATTCTGGCAGTGAACATAGACTCAGTATATTGTAAATACAGACTTGACTCACTGAGTCAGGTTGACTTGGTCATCTTGAAGGTCTATTCCAACCTAGATAATTCTGTAGCCATTCTATCATAAGGAACTCAGCAAGTTATATCCCTGTTCTGACATAATGACCAAATAAACCAACCAACCAAACGTAAGCAAAATGATACTTAGCATTTCAGTGGAATCATTGGTTTCCTTGTGGTGTCAATTTTGTAAGGCTAAAGTTGATCTGGGTAACTTCCTGTTTTTAACTTCAGTAGGTTACATCTTAGAAAAGAAACATTGTTCATGAGGACAATATTAATTAATTAGGTATTTCTAATGTGAAGAACAAGCAGTCCTAAGCCACATTTCCAGCCAAGGAATATTTCTATCTGAAGTACAAAATGTGTCGTTGGAGAATGCTGTATACATTTATCTTTCTCTTCCTTCCTGACTTCCAACCCTAAGCGTAAACTTTTCTGAAAGCCAGTTCAGGATTGAAAATGTTATGCTTTAGAGATTGATGTTATACACTTACAAAAACATAAAGACAATCCACATAGTCCCTTTCTTTCCCTACAGAACTTTTAAAGATGAACATACAAAATGGTTGATGATGAGCATACTCTCTTCTCATGGATGCAGACTTGGCTTTAATTACAGCACAGAGTGGGTTGCACCCTTAACTTAGATCCAAGCTGTTATAAAAATATTACCGTCAGAATCTGTGTACTGGGAAAATGCTGACAACTTGTGCTTTTTTAAGCCTTTACATTTAGTGCAATCAGTAGATGCTCAGAGATAAATAAATGTTTCCTGTGTACTTTTTCTGATAGCTTAGTATTATGTTGATACATGAGTATGTTATTAGCACTGTTTCTGAAATACAATATGCCATATGTATGTTGGCATAGTTTCAATTGTGGAAAAGTATAAACGCTTTTAAATATGCCTCATTGGGTTGAAGTCAGAGGGAAAACCTGAGGTTGAGCGTAAGGAGAATAATTATATCTGTAATGCATAATATTTAATATTAGTTTTAATAATAAAAAAACATTAATCTCAAATTCATTGTGGGCCCAAAGTCTAAGCCCCAGTTTATACTTTCCTTTTCCCTTAGGAAGAAGACATAGTAGAAATTTTAGTGCACACGTATAAGTCTTAGCGTAGGTAAATTGAGATCTTCACAAATACTTTCAACTTCACTGAGCTATTTAAAGTGTAATTGCATTGGCTAGGTCAGTGATTAAATTATTCTCTTTTTTCTTGTCACTGTCCTGGCAGTATATTCTCTCATGTACTAAGGATCTTCCTGGCAAAAATACTGCTTTGTGCTAGGACTTGTGATATAGAATGAACAAGATTTGTTTATTTTTACATGGTAAAACTTTAGATAATATATGTTAAATTTATTGATTTAGTTGTATTAATGTCTTGTGATCATCTTTTTTCTTTCTGCTTTCTTTTTCTTCTCATCAGCATAATTTGTTTAATGGAGCACATGAATTTGGGTATGACCTGTGTTTGGATAAGTGTGAAAGAATCTAATAAAAATAGAGAAGAATTTAATGAGGATTGATTTATATTTAATCATAATTACACCATACTTTCATGGCCTTTAGGGAAAAAAAAAAAAGTGCTACGGTTCTAAGAATATTACTGCGTCTTGTTCTCTACGATCACATAATAATCTGCCAATAATTTTGGCAGATTGCAGCACTGCTTCAAAAAGTTGGGTGTAATTTTCTGCATCACGGAGAGGGATAAAACAAAGGAAGTTTATTTAGTCTCTCCATGCCTTTCGAATTTATTATGAATAGTGGCTGAGCTGCTGCAGATGACATTTTACTTCTCTACAACATTTTCTGATACCATCTGAGTACATGACTGACAATGGACCCCATCATCAGTCAGAAGTCAGAATCTCTCTCACAAATTGCAGAAAGATTGGATGGTATAATGTAAGAAAGGTGGAGTAAATGAATAGAAAACTTCCTGAGTTACTTTCAGGTCTTAATGTATGGAAGTCTTAAGTCTTCGGCTGTTTTCAAATGTACTTAGTAGGAAAACAGTCTTGATAGGGAATACAAAGAGTGTAACCAGTAAGGGAGGGACAAGAACTAAAAATACTATATAAAATGTGAAGTTTTGCACCCAATAGGCCTGTGAGGAATGTTTACTTGTTGAAAAAGTAATAATTCATTATAGATTTTTCCTGGATATTGGCTGATTTATTTATTTTGTACCACAAATGATTTACTGTGTAGTAGCCCACACGTGTGCACTGATTTCTCTCTCACATTACCCTTTCCCTGTGAGAGATGCATTATTATAGAAACAATCACACTAAGTTTCAAAAATGTGCTTGCACCTTGGCTAATGCCATGCTGCCATACATAAATCTGATGGTTTGGAACCCTAGGGATTTAGCTATTCATTGATTTACTAGATTTGTTTCAGTAATGCTCATGTGGTAGCAAACTCACTTATACTGAATGCTGTGCACACTGAGTGGAAAGCACATTCAGCCCTTGTCCGAGGGGAACCTGTATGTAAGGAGACAAGACTGAGGATGTGGGAGGGACATAGTGAAGTACAACAGAGTGGCCAGAGCACGGGATGCAACCTGTTTGCTCTTTGGAGACATTTCACATGAAATTCTCTTGCCAAAAACCTGATTGTCTCTAGTCTCCATAATCACTTGTTATCACATTAATACAATATTTGGAGAATATTTATATTAATTTTTATGTTTCCCAGTGTTCTGTCCTTCAGGAGATAGACTCCTTGTACAACAGAAAATAGACTCAGTAACTGTACTGGAACCACACTTTCTGTTTCTTAGAATCTGTGCAACTTTCTGTTGCACGGCAAATTTTACAAGCTTAACAGAGGGAGATTTGAAATTCCCCTGAAAATTACTCTCATGAGAAATATTCTTTGTGGTAATATAAGAAGACGTCAACACTCTGCAAATAAATTTTTGAAGGGAAACTAATATAAAAATTCTTTTCAAAATGAAAAACCAAATAATTCCATTATGGAGTTAGAATAGAATCACCGAATCATTAAGGTTTGAAAGGACTTTTAAGACCATTGAGTCCAACCATCTATCTACCACCAGTATTTCCCACTAAACCATGTCCCTTAGTACAACATCTAAAGGTTTTTTGAACACCTTCAGGAATGGTGACTCAACTATCTCCAATGGGCAGTCCTTTCCAGGGCCTGACCACTCTGTCAGAGAATAATGTTTTCCTAATACTCAATCTGAACCTGCCCCCAGTGCAACTTGTGGCCACTCCCTCTCATCTTATTTCTGTTACTCTGTCACTGCTGGCCACCCCTCTTCCAATGGAGCCCAGGATACCATTTGCTTTCCAACCTGTAAGTGCACACTGCTGGCTCAAGTTAAGTTTTTCATCACCAGAATCCCCAGGTCCTTCTCTGCAGGGCTGCTCTCAAAGATTGCTCCTCCCAGTCTGTATATATGCCTGGGAATCCTCTGGCCAAGTGCAAAACCTTGGACTTTGCTACGTTGAACCACGTTAGATTCACCTGAACTCACCTTTTGAGTCTGTTGAGGGCTCTCTGAATGGCATCCCTTCCTTCCATAGCCTTGATGTCTTTCTTGTTGTGAGGGCCCCAAAACTGAACCCAGTACTCGAGGAGTGGCCTCACAAGTGTGGAGTACATAGGGGTGATTATTTTCCTGCTCCTGCTGACAACACTGTTTCTGATGCAAACTAGGATGCCATTGGCCTTCTTGGCCACCTGGGCACACTATTGGCTTATGTTCAGCAAAGCGTCAACCAACACCTATAGACCCTTTTCCTCCACACAGTCTTCCAGCTACTCTGCCCCTACAGGCCTGTAGCATTGCCAGGGGTTGTTGTAACCAAAGTGCAGGCTGCTGCACTTGGTCTTGTTGAACTTTATCCCATTGGCCTCATCCCACTGATCCAGCTTGTCCAGATCTCTGTGACAGACCTTCCTACCCTCAGACAGATCGACACTTCCAGCCAATTTGGTGTCATCTGCAAACTTACTGAGAATGCACTCAATGCCTCATCCAGGTAATCAATAAAAATATTAAACAGGATGGGCCCCAATCCTGACTCCCGGGGAGCACCACTCATGACAGGTCACCAGCTGGATTTAACTCCACTCACCACCACTCTCTGGGCCTGGCCCTCCAGCCTGTTCTTTAGCTAACAGAGTGTATTTGTCCAAGACTTAGGGTGCCAACATCTCCAGGTGAATAATGTGGGAGACAGTATCAAAGGCTTTGCTGAAGTCTAGGCAGACTTCATGAGCAGCCTTCCCCTCATCTACTAGGCAAGTCACCTGTTCATAGAAGGGTATGAGGTCAAGCAAGCAGGACCTGCCTTTAATTAATCTATATTGGCTGGGACTGATCCCCTGGTTTTCTTGCATGTCATGTGATCTCACTGAAGATAATCTATTCTGTAACGTTCCCTGGCACTGAGGTCAGACAGACAGGCCTGTAGTACCCTGGATCCTACTTAATGACATTGCCTCTAGATGGGATTCACATTTGCAAGACTGCAGTTATCTTGGACCTCTCTGGTTGACAGGAATGCTGACAGATGGTGGAAAGAAGGTTGGCAGTCACCTCTGCCAGCTCCCTCAGCACCTTTGGGTGGATTCCATCTGGCCCCATGGACCTGTGACCATTTACAAGGAGCAGAAAGTTTCTGTCTATACCTGAATCGGGTTAGTGTACCCTGAGGATAACTGATCTGACTATTAAAGATGCGTATACATAAGGCACTAAGAACTTTGTCTAAATGCAATGCTGATGGAAATTCTTAGCTTTTACCTTAGGTGAAGTAGTGTACAAACTTCATATTTTTGCAAAATGTTGTACTTTCAAACAACTGATAATTTCTGCTGGGGAAAAACACTGTTGGTAAATTAACAACCATTTGTGAACAGCAGGATCTGCAAACAAGAAGTGGTAGTTTGTGGAATTCCATGTAAGTATTTCTCTTCTGAAGTAAAAAATTTGAAGCATGTTTGGTTCAATGAGATTTGGCCTAGCTCTTATTTTGCAAATTATTTTATCTAATTCTAGTTCATTCATGTCTATTGCCTCTCTGATAGCCTTCTCTGATGTAATACTGAGTAGATCTGTAGGCCAAGAAGCATTTTGTTTGTTGATGCAGTAAATTGGGTAGTGTCAATGTGCTGTGTGTGTCTATACAGAGCAGAATTACAATGTCCTTCATTACAAATCAACTGTATCCTTCTGTTAATTGAGCTGTGCCTCCTTTCCATTAGCTCAGGAAAGACAAAAAAAGCTGTGTAGTTTGGGGAATTGGTAATGAACTAAAAGCTCCTTTTATGTAGTTCACTGGTTTGGACAGCTGGACTTACTCAGCAATTATGAAAAGTTGATATGACCCATTGGCTTTTTAGTAATGCCTTGCTGGGAAGCAAGTTGGAAGCAAGCCAAATGCCACCAAGAAAGGGTACAGTGACAAATCCCACCTGGTGAGCTGCAGCATCCCAGAACCATCAGCCAG
The DNA here is from genome assembly GCF_023343835.1 of Lagopus muta. Classification (NCBI taxonomy): domain Eukaryota; kingdom Metazoa; phylum Chordata; class Aves; order Galliformes; family Phasianidae; genus Lagopus; species Lagopus muta. Next base: position 40,751,013 of record NC_064472.1, on the reverse strand, counting down.
AAAAGCTGCAAGTGGGCCAGGAAATCCACCTGTTGAATGAGGAGACCACTGTTCAGCCAACAGTTTTCTGGTAAGCTGCTATCAATGGAGATGCTCTTGGAGCTGCACCTGTCTCACAGTGGCACCACTGAAAAAAAGCCAAAAACATGGGTTCTTAGCAAAGCCAAAAGGATGCTGTAGTGGCCAACCCTAGGAGTGTATAGAGAGCCATGGCTGAAAGGCCCCTAAAACCAGGTGAGACAGTGTGGGGAGCTAAAGGAGCTGAGCTCTGCTCTGTCTTGCTCTTCTGCAGGAGGATAGAGGAAAGGGCACACATCTCTCAGTTGAAATACAGAACTCCAGAGGAAGTTTGAGTGTTTGGTCTTCCACTGAAAATAAAATATTGTTTCCCCAGTGCTCAAATGAACTTATTATCTTCCTCTAAATGCTGACTGTTCTCTTTTCAGGTTGTTTTTTTGTTTTTTTGTTTTTTTACCTGTCCTTTTTTCTTCTCAAGAGTTGTGCGAAACAAATCCACTGCTTCTGCATATGATTGAAATACATACATGGTTTTCTGCTTCCATTTTTTTTCCCACAATATGTGGGAGGATTTTGTTTTATTCCCTCATTCCAGCATACTTTCTAGGTATGTAGTACCAGTTCAAAAGGCAAGCCTGTGAAATTTCAGATTGAAAAGTTAAAAAATGCAGAAAGCTGGGTATTATTGAAAGCAAAGCTGTGTAGAAATACTGGTCAGTAAAATTAATTGTTTGTTGAGAGAACTGCACCTTCAGTAATAATGCTGTTCTCATTTTGTGCTACACCAAATTCCTAGGGAACTCACAGAAGAAATTGGAGATATAAGATTATAGACATCTGCACATCTTATTTGGAATGATCACAAGGGGAATCTCTTGGTATATGACCAGGAATTTAATGAGCTAATTAGTTCTTGCCTCCATCTCTGCTGGAAGTTTTGTGTTCTAAAGCAAGTACGTTATCCTGCTTCTGAAAACAAGTGATGTAATCACCCACCATGAGTGATGTATTTATGTAACTTTCACATCCTGGGAAGACAAAGTCGGCCACAGAAGCCTGCAAAAATCTCCTCTGATTTAAAGACTTATTTAGCTGCTGGAGAGAAGTTGCAGGCCAGTTTCAGATGTTTCAATGGGGAAGCTTGGGGTTTGAATCTGAAGCAGCCATTCAGGAAAAATACATTTTAAAGATCTTATCAGGCAAAACTGTATGGTGTATAAATTCAAATTATAACACCATTCTCAACAGCGTACTTAATGAAGTAGGCATCACAATATAGGCAATAAATTTCTTGGCCTGCTCAATGGTAATAACTCTGATGAACTGGTCACTGCAGCACTATTTCTGATGTTTACTAGCCTAGAACTGAGTGATGAGTTGTCAGCAAATTCTGTGGCTGCTTCTCACCAAAAGCAGAATAAAATGACTTTTCTGAATGTTTGACTCCTTCCATCACTGAAATATATATTTTAATTGTTCCAGACATGAACAGAAATGATAAAACCTTTCAATTAAAAATGTTGTAAAATGTCTCTCAAAACAAATCCTGCATCCTCACTTGTAAGATAAATATGGTGTTGATAGGGTTACATATTTTCTGATTCTGACACTAGATAACATGCCAGTAAACAATATTATTGAGTTCAAGAGTAGCATTTTGGAGGAGAATTTTGGATTTGTACCTTCATTGAGGATATGCTCTGTAAGCAACCTACCTGGTATTCACCCTGTACTTGTATTGTGTAATGGGGGATAAATTGGCCCAAATTCCCTAGTAGGTGTATGGGATTTAATGAAAAGTTGTTAATTGCAGCCTCATAATTTGAGCTATTTTTCTATAGTGCCGCCCATGTGGGGAATTTCTACTCTGTGTTAATGCTAATTGTGTGACTGATTTGTATGAGAAATACAGCAACAACTGTAGCTCATCCTCAATGTTTGTTTCTCTGCCAGTGGTACTGAAGTAAAAATCCTTCTGTATGTGTAGGAAGGAAGAATTTGGGAAAGCTGTGATCACTTTTTATTCTGTTGACTCCACATTTGGAGTAATTTGATGCTTTTACAAGGTCACCTGAACAGGCTGGAACTGCTTTAAAAAGAGAATTTCTTTAAAATGCCCTTCACTTTGTTTTTTGTACCTCTAATTCAAGAGGAATGTTCCAAAATTAGTATGCAGAAGGAACATACATGTTTCCTGTCAAAATTACATTTTTGGTGAAAAGGTTTACAGGAATGTTGTAATGTTGTAATGTCAATGCTATCCAAGGGCAGGGATAAAAACCATTGTGAAAGCAAGCAGTGCTGAACTGGAAAGAAAGGTCCCAGAAAGAAAAGACAGTGTAAGAAACTACTGCAAAGAACCATTAGCTCCTTTGCCATCAAGGAAAATAACTTGCAAAATCACTGAGTTTTTCTTTTTCTTTTTTTTAGTTGCTTCTAACAAAGAATCAAAAAAAGCAAGGAAATACAAAAACAAGCATAATTTAAAAAACACACAAAAATTCATTCAAGCCCTGGAGAGCAAATAGTTTTTCTCCCCTTCTTAGATTGATGGATTCAGCATCTGATGATTTGTGTGAAAAATAATAAGAAATAGGCTTTCACTATTCCATTACAGCTTTGATTTCCGTCCTCAACTGTTGTTTCTTTATTTGTTCAAGCTATCATGACTCTGAGTCGTTTGTGATGTGTGGGGTGGTGCAGCTACAAGCTGGCTGACAACAGTTTACAAGCAGTCCTCCTTAGATGAAATCAGAATTCAGCTCTGCTGGTCTCTGCATGGAATTACAGATTATCTTCCATTTGGTCCTGTAGAGTTTTTGGTTAGAGACAGTCATGATTCTCCTCCTTCCTCATCAGCTTTATTGCCTTACTGACCACCTCCCACTTCTGCTCCTTTTCCTCCTACACCTCCTTCCCCTGCAGTACTTTAACTTTCTCTGCCAGCAGGGTACCTATCTTCCACATGCCTCATTTCCCAAAGTGCACCATGGCAAACTTTGATACTCTTGATGTTCTTGGGTAAGGATTGCCTCATGATAAACTTGTTAATAACTTTTTAACAAAAAAACTAATCATGCATGGTTAAGCACGAACACCAAATACTCAAGAGATATAAGGCATCCTTTCTTTTGAAAAGCAGTTTATAGTTAAAACGACCATCTTTTAATGTTGTTTAATCTGTGTCAGAGTTGATAACTTGGAAAAGTCAGGTAGGATAGAACAGTTGACTTTAGCCAAGAAGTTTGAGGAAGAGATTTTAAAAAAGAAAAAAAAGAAAAAAAAAACCAAACCAAACCAAAACACAACAAAAATCTTGCCCAAATTCTTTGACCTCCATCATCTCTTTGATTCATGTCACTATGAAGCTGGGTCTACTGGATCTGTTGGAGCAATACCTTTTGGCACAAAATTAGAAAGACAAGTGTCCTGCAGTTCAAACAGAGAGACCATGTATTTTGATGCTCTGCCTTTCTGTGTCTGCAGAGTGCCTTGCATCAGTAGGAGAGTTTTGGAGTTACACAGCAGCAAGTTGGAATAGCTTCATGTCCTTACATGGATCATGGCTGCAAAACCACATACAGGCAATGAGTAGCTTCTCACTCCCACTTTTACCATCTGCATTGCCAGCTTCAGAAGTTTTGGGTGCTTTCTGCACTCCGTTTGTTACCAGTTGCTTCAACCATAGTTTCTTCTCTCCTTCTTTAGCAATGGTGCCAGTATATCTTCATTTTTTGCTCTTGATAGGCTTGGTCTACTGGTTCCTCCACTTTACCTTTCTTTTCCAGTGGGGTTATTAAAATTACATTTACCGTAACTTCATATAGTGAGAGTAATTCTTCGTGGTAGGAAGGATGAGGATGGCTTATGTATATACATATATATATGTATATATTAGGTCTGTTTTTCCTCTGACTGTAGAGGACTGGAGTAATCCTTCCTATACTTTTCCATCCTTCCAAAGGCTGTCCACAGGCAGCCAAGCGGTGCTTGTTACCACTAGCAATCCTGCCCTTGGAGTGTTCCAAGAGTAGAAAATGAGGCAATTTTATGTTCTACATTTGTAGAAGGTCTGTGTAGAAGGGGACTCCACTTGACCTCACATGGTGTGACAGTATTAGAGGAAACCTCTGTCTCCCTCCTCTCTTCAGCATAAACTCTGAGGTACAGTCTTGGCCCAGGAAAAGGATAAAGATGTTCTTATGGAAAAAGCAGAACCCATTGTTTTAACTGTGGTAGACTGGGATTCTGATGTGCTAAAAAAAGATGTAAGCATTTAGAAGCCAAGGTTGATGATGCATGCTTAGCTTGTAGTAAGGGTTGTTACTGTGGACTATCTAAAAAATTGTCTTTTTTTTCTGTGTGTGTGTGCCTGCATGCCAAAGAATGGAAAACATCTGCTCTGAATGAAAATGTCTAGATATTGAGTTTATTGCAGGAGCCATTAGGAAAAGACTGGTGTAAGTTCTGGAGCCAAACTCATTCCTACTTTAATTTCATTGGTATGATCTATTTTTGTTATTTGAGTTTTTTTCTTTGAATTACAAGAGAAACATATTTATTCTACAATGGCTTTATGATACTGTTCTTTGTGGAAAGTTCTCAGAGATTGGAAACACTTTCCAGCTTTTTGGGAGAAGAGTCGAAGAGGTCAAACTAATGGCAGATGTTAAAGAGTTGAGTGTACAAGTATCTGAGAATGGACTTAATAAAAATAAAGTCGTAATTGTGATAATCTTTTTTCTTCATTATCTGAAAGTTGGTGAAAGACAAAAGGACATGAAAACATTAAGTTTTGAGATATACTTTTCTCCAGCTGGAAATACTGACTTTAGTACTGCTGTCTGTCTGTATGTAATGACATACAGTGGAATGTAGCCTGCCTATGTAAAAGGAAGAGACACCAATTAAAATGACATAGTCTAAGTCAGACTTTTTTTTTTCCAAAATTGCTATATAAATAGGATTGCATCTGTTTAATAAGTCCATTACCAGTCTTTTGCTTGAGAAAGTAAAGATGGTTCTGAATTTTTAACTGTGTTTTTCTTCCAGCAAAATGAGCAAAATGGTTCTCATTAAACCTAGAAAGTCAAAAGTGGAATCTGTTGAAATCAGTGTGAGTCTTTTTTCATTTTGGAAGAACAGCAATTTCCTTGATAACAATTCTCACCTTTTTTTTGTTTGTTTCTTTTCCTTTTCCTTTTTTTTTTTTTTTTCCCCAACGTTTTTGATGTACTTGTAGGAGGAATGGGGAACTATATGGAGTTGCAATATGGCTGCCATGTGTTTACAAAAGCTCTGCTTTCCTTCTGAATTTCAATCAGTTGCCCCTCATAAAAAATAATGTACTGATTTATGATACTTACAATTTTACAGTAAAAACAGTAGCACACAGACACTTGTGTCTTCCAAATCATAATATATAGTCTTCAATAACAGTGATAGCTAATCCCATTTCAACTAATATCTTGGTTTTGTACACAGAAAAGTACATTTTGGCTTCTCACAACAATTTTAAAATAGACAGTCTCTGTTTACAGATAGGGAAATACAGAAAAGATGAAGGATTTGTCAGATTTATATCCACAGAAGATCTGGATGTAAAATCTAGATTTTCTGAGTGAGTGCTCTGTTGTAACCAAAATATATAAATTTTCCCAATTTTGAATGCTGATGTTTCTGAATTGAAAGGCACAAGCTACTGACAGAGAAAACTGTAACACTGGTAGTTTAATGCAGTATCTGAGAAAGTAGCTGATTAGTTTCTTTTGGTGTGTTTCTCATAAAATAGCATCACTTCTCTCCCCTACACATCTGAAACAAGAATTTGACACAACAGTGGAAGCAACTTAAATGTACAGTAGTTAATTATGCATCCGTGAAATAAATACAGGAAGGATCTCTCTTGGCATACTGTACTGTCTGCTTAGTGATGTTTCTGATGGTTGGGTTATGCTTTTCATTGTTTCTGTTTCCTCATCTTTTATTTTTCCACAATGCACGTGTGGTTGCTCTCCCTGTGTTTTCTCAGCTGAGAAGCAGATCTAATTGTTGCAGCTGCTAAACAGGGAGTAGGCTGTAGGACTGTTCTTGAAGATCGTATGTGGTCATGGCATTGAATGTGACTTCCTCTCAGCATCTCCCCAGGCATGGTTACCTTCCCAGGCTGGCTGCACAGACAACACATGGGCCTGTGGTGTGGGTCTGAGTGTTAGTTCACAGAAAGACAAAAGCAGCCATTTGCAGGCAGTCTGGCAGCACCAGCAGTGCCAAATAGATGGCAAACCCATTTGGGTAGGCATCTGTAGTAAGAGAAATTCCACAGGTTCACAGCAGCCTCACACAGAATCTACAAGAAGTGGAGGAGACGATTGCTGAGCCTTTCCCAGCTGCTTGATGCAAAGCACAGAACATGTCTCAGTGCCCCTGAGCCCCACTGCTGCCATTCCTGGTCACTGAACTGAGCATACACCTCTGCATTCAGAGTAAGGGTAGATGCCCATCTCACGTTCCTGCAGGTGTCAGAATGTGAGAAGACAGAGGTTCAAACAAGCTCAAGTGAAACACAGAGATAAAATGTAAGGTGTGGAGTCCTCTTGAGACAGATGAAAATCACCTCATGGTACCTCATTTTCCTTACTGTCTGAGAGGTGCTCAACAAACACTCATGGACTCTGTCTGGACGCCCAGTTTTGTGCACTGCACACAACCGGTAGGTGCCTTTAATAGGCGAGTAAAGTACCCAAGAGAAATGAGTTAAATGTGAAATGGAAGCACGTTTATTTCCCCTTTCATAAGAACATGTGCATTCCTGCTCTCTTGTGCTCTCTCTTTCTCTCCCAGATAGTTCTTGTGCTCACAGCTTTTTTAACAGAACTTTTTTTTTTTTTTTTTAAACTTAGACTTATAAAAGAAATAAATCTCTCTATTGTTCTCCTGGGGTGCAGCTGTATTATACTGTAATCATGGGAGCTGAAACAGGTTTTCTCTCACAATAACATTTATATTTGTTTCCTGACACACTTCAGTGTGTATCTTCAGCTGAATAAGGGTGTGTGTGTGTGTGGAAGGGGGGGGGGGGATGGGAAAGGGGGGGGAGGGAGGGCAGGGGGGGAGAACAGAGGGAAGGGAGGGGGGGGAATGCCTCTGCTGAGCACTTCTGAAGGTAAAACGATACTTGCGCAGCACAGAATATTCACTGCCATATTAAAGTATCCTTTATTTTATTTTGTTTTTTGCATAGGATAAAGATCAACTAGAACTCTGATTTCCAAGACAATTTTTCTATTTTCCCCTGATTCCCTCCTGTCACAAGTTTCTCTAACACATCTTTTGCACTGAGGATTTATTAAGCCAGGTGTAGCCAGGTGTTATTATCTATCTAATATGCGTCTCTCTTTTTTTTTTTCCCCTCAAAGATAAGCACAAAAGAATGGATCAAAACATCTGGAAAAGAGGTAAAAGAAAGCAGAAAGCCTGCAAACCTTCATGAGAATGGAAGAACAAGAACCCTCCAGGTCTCTGGGGCACTTCCTCTAGCTACTGCTATAGAATGAAGTGGGGGACTTTGTATTTCTTCTTTACACCTGTAAAATTTATTAGGGCAATAAAGTGGTGTCATCTGCCTGTCCTCTCTATGCATGAACCCTTAGACAAAGCATTAGTCTAAATACACATCTGGTTCTAAGTAGGGATACATGAATAAATGTGATACTTGAGCTTCGGAGAAAAGATGCTGGAGATTGATATCTTAGTGGCTGAAAAATGATCTTGGCATTTTTTAACAAAAAATTGTGATTTTCTTTTCTGTTTGTGGATTTCTTTTTCTTTGCTGTTGTTGTTATTTTGTTTCATTTTGTTTTGTTTGTTTGGTTGTTTTTTTTGCTGTTATTATTACTTATCATTCAATAAAGGGTGCTTACAAAGGAGAGAAGATCTTACAAACATTATTGAAAGTAGGAAAGAGCTCACTCTTTCTACCTTTTTCATTTCAGATGTTGCTATGGAAAGCAATAGTCTGCCTTAGATGTGTGTGAAAAGCCATACAGAAAACTTATTTTCGTAAGGTTAATATTTGCAACTAATAATCTGTCTTTATATTTGAGAGAGACATCCAAGCCCTTCAGAAAAGCCTGCATGTGTAGACATAAATACAGAACAGCCCTGTGTTGTGTTTGCATCTTCCATGCCAGCTCTGAAGCTGACCTGTCTTTGTTATCGTAACCTTTCCTTTAGCACAAGGGACAGTCTGGATCCTGTACTGAATAAGTAAGAAAATGACATAAGAAGATGTGTTTTGTTTTGTTTTTAATGTTTTTCTTTCTATCCTTTTTTTTTTTTTTTTTTTTCTTTCTTTCTTTCTGATGGAATAGGGTTGTGAAAATGAAAATCTGCAGGAAGCAGGTTGGGTAAACTGCTCACATGGAAGGAGCTGCCAATAGGAAGAACACCTGTAAGGGGCTCTGCACTATCTCATCCTCACCATGCCTGTGTTATTATACACCGAAGTATACTTTTGGCAGTGCTGTCACAGACCTTTTCTAAATGTAATCCTTAGGGGTAGAGCAACAAATCCAGTCAGAGGATATCTGACCCAGCTGGTAAGTACCTGCAGCAGTGACTCAGAGCTGCCCTTCTCTCCCATGTCCTTGTGTCTGCAGCTCTGTGGGAAGTTAACCGTTTCCAGTGGTTTGCAGTTACTCACAGTAAGGTAGAGGCAAGACCACGTAGATGCTGCTCACAGATGCCACTTGGTATGGATCTTTCCCTGTAACATGGTTATACGAAAACCAGCAGGAAGGAAAAGGAGAAAAGACAAGTAAGTGATCAGGTTTGAAGAGAAGAGCAGTCATTCAGCCTGGATTAATAACTGCTTTATATCTTGCCCCCAGGAAGGCATAAGTCTAGCAACAGAGTTTCAAGAGTTGTTTCAAGTGTTCATGGCCTCTCGCCAGGAGAAAGACATTGAGACCGTGGAGCATGTCCAGAGAGGGACAATGAAGCTGATGAAGGGTCTGGAGCACGCGTTTTATGGCAAGTGGTTGAGGGAACTGGGATTGTTCAGTCTGGAGAAAAGGAGGCTCGAGGGAGACCTTATCACTCTCTACAAATGCCTGAAAGAAGGTTGTGGCAAGGTGGGAGTGGGAGGTGGCCTCTTCTCCCAGGCTATTAGTGATAGGAAGAGTAAGAAAGGCTTTAAGATGAGCCAGGGAAGGTTCAGTTTGAATATTTGAAAACATTTCTTCTCAGAAATGACAGTGAGTTATTGGAATAGACTGACCAAGGAGGTGGTTGGGTCACCATCCCTGGAGGTGTTCAAGGCATGTGTAGATGTGGCAGTGATGGACATGGTTTAGTGTGCATGGCTGTGGTGCATTGGTGGTTGGATCAGATGATCTCAGAGGTCTTCTCCAACCTTAATGATTCTATGATTCTATGATATTGGTCGCGTCCTTCTTGTTCAGTTTAAGAGAAACACAGTTTAGCATGAGTATTCAAAACATGGGGCAGGTGGAGAGAAAGAAGAAAGGTCGATGCAGCTAGGTATTTTGACCTGATGCCTTTTGAAATGAGAGGGCAAAGTCCAACCACTGAAGCTGTAATGTCCTCTTTGCTAGTAAGGATGCTGGAGGAAAGCACAAGAAGCACAGAACTTGCAATTCAGAAACAGAGGCGAATGGAGAAAGGAAAAGAATTGTAGTTAGAGAAAACAGCTTTTTGTTTCGTTTCGTTTTGTTAAATATTGTCTCAACTAAAAGAAAGTAGGAAGGCTGCTACACTGACACCAGTAGCAGGTTTTGCTTGCTGGAGCTGTTCATGTAAGCTTAGCATTAAGATGTGCTTAACGGACAGCACAGGCTGACTTCAGGAGTCCTGACTGTCACACTCTTTGTATGCTGCACAATATTTATGCTGCTCAAAGACAATCATCAGTAGCATATTGAAGGACAGGAATATGTTACACACAAATGGTCTGGCCATGGAGGTCATGTGATCAGGCTTGAACTCCTTGTAAAGCTGCTGCTAACTAAGAGGTTTTGGGAAGGACATTTTATGCATGCGCAATACATGTCAAGCCCTTCGCCATGACCAACTGTTTTTTATATCTTTAAAATTTCATAAGATGTATGGAAGAAGAGCACCTGGGAAGTTGAATGAATAACCCCAGCCAGAGCCCTCCAGTCGGTCATCCACGTGCCTCTGACATGACTCACACCCAACTTTCTTCTGTCAGCCTGAAGCTGTGTACATGGGCTTTGCCTGAGGATGAATTGTTTTTGAAAAGTTCAGAAAAAAAGCATACAGCTACACCATTTTAAAATGTAAGATAAGTGGAAAGAGGAAGAGCCCTAATGAGCAGATGAGTCCCTGGGATTTTATGTGAACATCTGGTAATGCCAAACCACGCAGGGCCAAAGTCTGACTGCCTGATTGTAAACAAGGAATTACTGAATTTAATAAGCACTACTGTTTGTCCCGGTGAAAGATGGCTGAACTTTAAGAAAAAAAAATGAACCTTTGAAAGTCATCATTTCAGTAGTTCAGCTACAGAAATGTTTAATCATGCTTCACCAGCTTTCCTGTTCAGGTGTTTTGTGCTTGTCTGGATGGGTAATTAGTTTTCTTACTAAAAATACATTGTTAGAACAGTTGCCTTTTGGTCCAAAGAGCGCCCTTCCACTGCTTTAATTTTTGCCCTGTCACCAAAACATAAACACAAGGTCATTTTAATTACAATTACCCAAATAAATCTTACAAGTTTACAAGAAGATGATTTAAATCTCAAATTCTTTATTCAGTCATTTGTTAATTGTTGTTTACTTACTGACAGAGAGAATATTCTCTACCTATTACATAAAGAAAATACGTAATCTTAGAACTAGTGGTATAATTATTTTTCCAGATCACTGAGGGTAAGTCTCAGAAAAGCAGTGTTATCTGATGTGTACTTGGATACAAACACACACCTCCTGAATGAATGTAGAGAGGAAAACAAAAGTATAACTTGCATGATTTGGATTAAGATTTAATGCTGCTACACCATCACTGAAGGGATGTCATAGTCTAAAACTACTTATTTTGACTTAGTGTATTTTCTCTGTCTACGCATATGTCCTGTGCAATGTCAATTTTGTGTATTCTGAGTTAACTTAAATCTGTATAACTGGATCAATACCTGACATTAGCTCAATTGATGGTCACCTATCTTGTATCAGAGCACTTTTCAGATAAAAAGCAAGCGAGACAAAGTAAAATAATGAAAAGAGCCTTTCCTCACTGTGCTTATGCCAAAAAAGACAGACGAGTGTTAAGTACTTCCAAAGAACTGTACTGACCATGCTGCCAGCATTTTTGCTGAACTTAAAATGGAAATGATGATAATGTCGTTTCCTTCTTAAAAATTCTTTCTCCTTTTGAATCTTCAGTTTCTCTGATTGTTCAAGCATATAAAACACTCACTGATTGGATTTCTGTCCTTTATACTGTTTTATTTTCCTTTGTAGATGGTATTGGAGATAAAGTTGAAACACAATAAACATGCTAACAGGAGAAATGTTCATTTTCTGTATTTTTCCTTGTAGCTACATGACAATACTGCTAAAACACTCATGCTACCCATATGCTACCCATATGCTAGCAATGGGTAGAATGATCTGGATAATCTGAACCTCTGGTGACAGAACAAAATTGTGGCATAGCTGATTCCAGTCTACTCTGGACTTATCTTGGTCTAACGTAAGTTAGAAGTTTCCTAAGTATTTTGTCTTTAGCTGAGGTTAAGATGATGCAATAAATACTGCAATTACACCACTCTGGAAGTTGCTTGGATAGAATTAGAGGGGTTTTGAGTAAATGGTGTCAAAAGGCCACTCTGTGAGACAGAATGTTTATTTCACGGGAGGAGTTCTGGAACTGACTACTTCATGTTGGCCAAAGAGTTCCTCTAGCTGATTTCCCACGAATAAAAAAATTCTTCTTGTATTAAACAATCTTTGTTGTTTGATAGTGCAAGGCATTCGATTTTCAGAGACACTGACCAAAAGATATAACACACTCCTATTTTAAAATTTAGCATCAGGAATTTTTTATTAGCTTCGTCCTTTGTGAAGATCAATAAGAATTTGGCTTATTTGAATGATAAAAATCTGACTGAATATTACATAAGAGAATACTTCAGTCACTTACACTTTGTGTATGAAATTGATGATCAGGTTCAGAGTAATTCTCAATTAAGGCAAGCAGGGGTGTTCAAACCCACCAGCATTTTCTGATTTTTACCTATACAGCAAATGAAGAAGGGGAGCTCACTGCCCTAAAGTCATTCTTTTTATGGTAGATCAGTTGGCAGGAAACTCATTATAAGAGAAAAGTGAATAGTAGTTAGAAGGCTGGATGGACAGAATGAACTTGCTTGATAATGCAGAGATAATTTGAAGTGCATAGGAGAGAGACCACAGAAGTGTGAGACATCCGTACTGTCTAGGCAAGCAAATGATGATGACACCGAGAAGTCTCTGTACGGACAGAATTGGTTTCTGAGTCAATCAGTCTGCAAACTAGCTCTGCTAAGTTTTTTTGCACCTCCCAGGTGTTTATAGGGCACGATTTTATGTGATTTACTGCACACATTTCATATTCAGCAGATTATGATCAAGTCGTTAAATTGCAATTTTTTAAGAAACAAAATGTTCTTTCAATACCAGTTTTCAGAAGTTCTGGTACACTCAGTAAAAACCCACTGCCTAGAAAAGCTTACCATTATATGCAATAGCGGAGCCAATTAGACTATTTTTGTGATTTGAAGCCAAATAATCAGCTTGGTAGCAGAATGTGAGCTGATTAAATGATTAACATCTAACATGACGTTGTTTGGTTCTTTGTAGTTCTTCAACTGGTTACGCACCCACAAACTCACACAGGCACACATATATACTTATATATTTTTCACATGCTAGAGGGATGGGATGTCATCCAGGAGACTTAGAGACGCTCAAGCAGAGGGCCCTTGTGAAGCCTCATGAGCTTCAACAAATTCAAATGATCCTGTCCCTCTACTCTCTGCTGGAGTACTGAGTCCAGATGTGCAGTCCTCAGTACAGAAGAGACACAGATCTATTGGAACGTGTCCAGAGGAGGGACATGCAAATGATCCAAGAATTGGAACGTGCTTCCTGTGTGGACAAGCTGAGAGATCTGGGGCTGCAGGGACTCCTGAGAGAGGCCTTTCACTACCTGGAAGTGAGGTGATAAGAATGAAGGCAACATGGTGATAGAAGAAGGGGAAATGGTTTTAGTTTAAAAGAGGGGAGACTTAGATTGGATATTAGGAAGACATTTTTACAGTAAGGGTGATGAGGCACTGGAACAGGTTGCCCAGGGAGGTAGTGGATGCCTGTCCTTGGAGACATTCAAGCTGAGGCTAGATCAGGCTCTGAGCAACCTGATGGAGCTGTGGGTGTCCCTGTTCATTGCAGGAGAGTTGGAATAGATGGCCTTTAAGGGTCACTTCCCACTCAAACGATTCTTTGATTTTTTGATTCTATGTGTGTGACTGCTGTGGGGATCGGTGACAAGCCAACACCAAACTAGTTAAATGACTTCAGTCCTTGAGATGGTGCCAGTTTTCCAGATCAGCCAGTTAAGGATTTTGCTGCCTTGATTTACTGTTTATGTTGAGGTGAAAGAAAAGCTTTGTGCTTTATGATAATTCCAAAAACCTTTTAGAATTAGATAGGAGTGACCATAGCCAAAATTACTGCTGAAAGCCATTACATTCTCTGTGAGACAAACTCAGTCCTAGGTTACCTGCACTCCAAATAGGCAAATGTGAAGGAAAAAGGTCAGAAAGCACAACTGACGTGTAAACAGTGGATAGAAGCAATGTCCAGGTCTTTCAACAGCTGTCTTCTTGCTGTCTGTCTGGCTTCAAAGAAGTCTGATATTAAACCAAACTCAGATCTAACATGGATGTTTCTGAGGCAACACACAGTCTGTATGGTATGTGGTAGTTCAGAAGAATATATGCATGTTCATATGGGTAATTTATGTTCCCTTCCATGTCATGCGATAATAATCGTTAAGCCCTTTAACAGGGAATCTGTAAACTCATCTTCTTGGTGTTATCTGTGTGTTTTTTTTCAGGAGCAACTGAAGTGTTTCAAACCGTGTGAAGCAGAGAAAAAAGTTCTTTAATGTGTCACGTATGACAGTATGATTACACATACAATATGGCTGTGAAGGCCTTGTTATTTGGCCCTGGATCCCCAACTCTCCCATGTTTACAAACTCTTATAGTCTTATTATTTGTAGTTTCCACTTACTGGACAGAACAGAGCTCTTTTGCTGGGCAATGCTTAAATTTTGTATAAACTTCTATTAAAAACTTACAGATTAAAAACTTACATTTATAAATTTGTGTAAACTGTGGGCAGTGGACAGGCTGCCCAGAGTGCTGATGGATCTCTGTCCTCGCACTTCTTCAATCTGGACATGGATCTGAGCAACGTACTCTAGTTGGCTCCACTTGAACAGGATTTGGACAGTATGAACTGTGAAGGTCACTTCCAACCCACACCATTCTATGATTGTGTGAAACTGATAAAGTAAGTTGGATCTGCCCTTCTTAAGATGTGTCTGATCTATAGAGGCAAGACAGAGAAGAAAGCAAGACAGAGAAAGAGTGAAGGAAGTGTTGCTTCATTTATGTTGTATTTGCAGGTAAATATTATGATTTACTGAAGGCTGCATGAACTTGGATTACTCAGAACTACATGGCAATAATCATACTGATATTTATTTTATCTGGAGATTTTGATTTTGATCAAAACAGAAGTTTTGCCATCCTAATTTTGATTTTGTTTTCCTACCCAAATTTATCCTCGTTAATGTGAAAAGAAAATATTTGATTTCACAAGATGCTGGACTTCTTTGCAAGCCACTGAAATCAAAACTGAATTCAAAGTTGTATATTTTTATGAATTAGAAAAGGGTCCTCACCAGCTCTCCACAGAACCAGACTCACTTTAAGAAAACCAAACAAACAACAAAAATATCTTTTCAGATTCAGATACACCTATGCACAAAGAAGAGCAACAGAGCTCTAGCCTTTAGCAGTACTTCTGTTTTCAAAGACTTCGAGATTTTCATACTTGATTCTTTTAACTGCATTTGGGCATTAAATAAGTAATTCATGTGAAGCAGTCATCTATTTTACAGGGGGTGATGAATAAGAAGAATAACCAAAGGAATTAGGACTAGAATCTGGAAACCATGAAACATGGTGTTTGTGTAAACGTGATGAGAACAGATCCTTTAATCAGGAGTAGAGCATAAAAAATTCTGTTGGAAGCAGACACGAGGAAGCTATGTTTAAACTCTTGTTGCTGAAAGACTTCCCTGAAGCAGATTTGAAAAGGAAGAAGAGGGAATAACAAGTGGTTCCATATGACTTTTTTGGAAATTACTTTTTTTAACAAGATCGTCTCTGCTGAAATCAATTTCCCCTAATGGAGCTGCCCCAACTACTGTTCTATATTAAGGAGCCAGGTGTTCTGCCTGGTCTGTTTTAAATAAGTGGCAGAGTTTAAAAAAAAAAAAAAAAAAGGTAAATCATAAAAGACAATTTTTTCATCTCTACTTTGTTGTATTTACTTGTTCTGTTCCTGTTTCAAATTGATGATTTGGCTAATCTAAAATAAGAAGGCCTACACTGAGCACTTGCAGTTCTTGTTGGCTCTAATTAGAACTTCAAGGGGATATTATTTTCCAAGACAAAGTTGATGTTTATAACATTTTAAACACAGAGTCATGAACAAGAGACTGATCATTTTTTCTCTGCCAAATCTAGTCAAGTTTTTTTGTATAGCTTCACAACAGAATGTGCATTTTCTACAAAGCACAATATTGCACTAGCAATCATTTGGTCTTCCTGAGTTTTATCATATGCATGTTTCACACAGGCTCAGCCTGACTTTGTATTATTTCATTTTCTTTGAATAACCCCAAATATGTATTCCCTATTAATTAAATTATAGTGGATTTCCCTACTACAATAAGCTACTCCCTGGGAATCCTGCTCTGTTCAGTTCTCATGAAGCAGTGCCATCTCCCCCCTTGCTGAACAGCTCACTGCCATATGACCACACGGATGGTGTGGCAGATGTAATATGGCCCACAGGGGCCTTTGGGAACTTCTAATAAACCACAACTCATGTTGTCAGTCACACAACAGGGCTACCCCTGTAAGTATCTGCATGTGCCTCTGGTAAATGAGTAAATGTTCAAATAAGAA
This sequence comes from Lagopus muta, assembly GCF_023343835.1. Classification (NCBI taxonomy): domain Eukaryota; kingdom Metazoa; phylum Chordata; class Aves; order Galliformes; family Phasianidae; genus Lagopus; species Lagopus muta. Next base: position 40,734,704 of record NC_064472.1, on the reverse strand, counting down.
AGGCATGTATGCATAGTTTCTGCATTCTTACAGCAACCTATACGTTGACAAATGCTTAAAGAAAATATTAGAAGCAGAAAAGCAGAATATGAGCTAAATGTGTCACACTGCCTGAATGCTGATTAGGTAGGGCTGTACACTTGCTGAGATTATTGCAGTAGTAATTTCAGTCACTCCTTCTTCAATAAATGTTGAGGATAACTTACTTCCAGGGAGGAAACATTATTTAAAAAAAATAACAAAATCATTACATGTAAAATAAAATTTGTACTAAGGTGAACTTCTGTGTGAAATGTTAATGTTCACTTGAGTGACAGAAATATAGAAATATTCAAATATCATTGTTGTATGATATACAATCAATACAATTTCAGTAAAATAGGATCATGAATTTCTAGTGTGGCAAAGACCAAGAAATTAGTTAGGAAAAATAATGAAGAAATTATTCTAGTTGGCTCTCTGTGTAGTAAAAGAAAGTTAGTACAGGTCATTGAAGGTTCAGCCAGCCAAATTATGAATCTCTGTTTTCTTGCTGTCACTTTTGTGAGAAATTTGTGAAAAACAGAATTGGAAGACATCCATGGCCTGTTCTGAATAACAGAAAACACATCAAGAGGTGCATGAACAACTCAATATCTAAACATCGGCAGCACTTTTCTGGTGGTTAGTGCAAGGAATAATTATTGGTTGTGGTGAGCTAACCTTGGCTGACACAGTCCTTCACAAGTTACTCAATATGGATCCTTTCCACAGGCTGCAGTTTGTAAAAAATTGCTTGAGCGTGGGCGCAGCTCTTCAGGGCTGCACTGCTCCACACAGCTCCCCATGGGCAACAGCTCTGCCAGCCCTGCTGCCCCAGTGTTGGCTCCTTCCTCTCTAGAGCTGCAGCTCCGGCCTGAGGCTGCTCCTAAGGGGACTCTCTATGTGCTGTGCCTCCTCCAGGCCTCATCCACTGCTGCGTGGTTCCTCCATGGCTTTTTCTGCACTGACTTTGAAGGCTGTGGCATTGTTTCTATTACTTTTTCTTGCTCCTCCCTCACAGCTGCTATAGTGTGTTCTTAAAAACTAAATAACATTAAAAAAATTAAAGTATTAAATCTTAAATATCCACTCTTAAACACAGTATCACAGAAGTGTCCCCAGCTGGACTGATGGGCTCAGCACTAGTTATCAATGAATCCATTTTGTTGCTGGCTTGAATGGTTGTATCCAGCATGGGGACAAGTCCTACCTTCTTCTCAAAGATACCACACTGCAGCCCCTCCGTCCCCCCCACTACTTAAAACTTGCAGGGTAAACCCAGTACACTGGCATTAGCTCAGTCTTGTTCCGCTAATGGTAAGAAAGATAAGGATGCTTCCTACTGTTCTCGGTTCTTTCTCAATAGGATGATGCATAAGGCCAACTCATTACTGTATGCCACTCTACCAGCACTGGGAGTCTAACAGCATTGTCTGCCAGTGACTGAAGAAGAGGCTTCATTCCAAACCTAAAAGTATTTATTCATTTGTTTATCCATCAGTTTTAATCACACCTACATATAACAGTCCACAGCATTTTGAAATAAGATCATATTTTAGAAGTTAGTTGCTATGAATTAGCTAACACATAGTAGAAATTCACTTTGTACCACTATGATGCAAAGCTTAAAGTTACCACTTATGTAGAGATAATAAATTTGTGTCCAAATGGGGGAAACCATCTTAATAGCCAAATCGAGCTTCTGGACTCCTATAATAGGAACACACAAGGCATTGAGTCCTGGTGTCTCCAGTAGGAGTCGAATAATAACCATTTAGTGGGATTCTGCTGTATTACAGGAAAATATCTCATGGTAACTTTAACCACTTCAGTTGTTAAAATTCCATGAAATATTACTCCATTTTTGTTGTTTATGTGTTGACTTAACTCCAATTAGAAGGTCATACTGCCCAGATCACTTTTCCTTTCTGTCTTGGTGAAAGATGAACAGTTTAATTTTCTCACTAATACTACAATTGAATGACCACATGAAATAGTAGCAGTCTGTCCAACTCTTTCTTTACTCCTGCCTCAATGTTATATTCATTTCCTGGTCATTTCCTGGCCACCATTTGCTACGTCACTTAACTCTTTTCTTTTCAGTTCCTCAGGCATAGTCCTCTGTAAGTGCAGGACGCTAATAACTTTTTGGCTAAATGGTGAATGTTAGTGGATCTTTCCCATCCCCCTGTTGCTGCAAAGAAGCAAGAAATGCTACACTGCATCCAGGGACTGTCATTTTAGCCATAAATACCTTTAGCAGGTCAGAGAGTTCGAAATCCATTGGGGTAAAGAGCTTGGGTTACAATTATATTGAAATGAAAAAAGCCTTTGCTTATTCGTACCTGAGGCACTTGTATTAGCATCACTCTAGTGCTCCTTTCAGCTACTTATGATATATACGTTGCAGACAAACTGCATATATTAATATTACTGAAGTAGAGCTTATAGTTATTCACAGCCATAAAGCACAGGCATGGTTGCATCAACTTAATTCATGATATAAATAACACGTACTAGAGAGTGTGGCTGAAGACATGCTAATTTCTTAGCAATAATAATCTTCTGGAAAAACACAGCTGCTACAGAAAATATAACATAAAAAGCCTACCTTACATCTTATAATTCCCCAGAATACAACACAGTCTCTTCCTTTCTCCTTTCTTTGATCTTTTGTGTGCCTGTGTTTTTCTTCAGTGCTTGCTGGGCTCTTTGGTCAGACGCCAGTTTTAACCACAGACTACTTTAACTGGGACCAGTATTTTGCAGAGCTGCCTTTTCCTTTTACTTGCTTAGAGATCCACAGATACATATTTTTCCTTATAAAGCCTTCCTGTCTGTATACAAATACACTGCATATTTCAAGGAGTCTGCTCTTCTGCAGGCTTCTTAGATGGGATAGGATGAGTTAAAATAGAACTGCTGAAAATCGAAACAGTCAAATACAGAAATGTCTTTGCTCCCCTAGAAAAAACTGTTTGCAAAAAAGAAGACGTTTATTTCCAGGATGATGTGAAATGACGTTCACACCTTGTTTGCTTGGAAATGTCTTGCTCTTTCAATGGCACACTTTGGTTGGTAAACAACCATTAAAATTCTGAGCAGATCTGCATAGCTTGCAGGAAAATCTCTCCAAACAGCTGCAGCCTCTTTTCAGCAGATGGGAATTAATAACAGCCTTTGTTCTACCAGCTCTTCGCCTGCACCCACAAAATGGAGCGAGAGCCGCTTTTCCCGGAGCACGGTGCCCATCGGGCCTTGGCGCCCAGGGTGCGCTGTGGGGGGGGGGGGCTGGGCTGGACGAGGAAGGAGGACATCAGCCTGTGCCCTTCCTTCCCTCTGCACCCCTGCGCAGAGCGGTGCAGGCCGGTAGGGTGAGGCACAGGCCAGCCCTCGCCCTCTTCTCTCCCTCTCAGTGCGTGCAACCCGCTGGAGATGCGCCGGGTGCCCGCGATGTCTCCCTGTGGTGCACGGTCTCCGTGCCTCTGCCCTCGCGGCCGCTGCGATGCCCCCGGCACCTTGCGCACACGAGGCACAGCGTGCGGCAGCACGACCTTGGCGGGAGGAGCCGGGCTCCAAAGCTCTGGGCGACCCGAGGTGCTCACGAGCTTTCCACTCCGAAGTTCCCCATGCCGCACACCGAGGCAGGTAACAACTGGGGCCGAGCCTGACCCGCACGAGAGCCGCTTTGGCGGCGCAGAGCTGGGGTGAGGCCGCGCAGCCCGCGGCGCGTTTCCCCGCTGCCCGGTAGGGGGTGCTGCTGGGCCGCCTTTCGGCGGGGTGTCGCGGGCGGGGCTGGGTGCCTCTCACTTCGGCGACAGTTTGTGAAGGAGCTCCGCCGGTGCCTGCTCCGATGCTGTCGGCGTGCCTTCGGCCTCGTGTTGACCGTGTGCTTAGGAATGGGGAAGCCGCTCTCACATGCTCAATGCCGTCTTTCCCCCTTGCCCCTCATTTACTCAGAACTAACAAAACTTTATTACTGAATAAAGTAAGTTAAGGGCACAGCAGGAGCGGTACGTTTTATCTGGTTTAAACTGCAGAGATCTGCTGACTCTCTTACATGTTGTGTTTGGTCTTTAACCTTTGGTCTGAAACTTTTTAATTTCAGTAATCCCCTTTGGATTGTTTGTTTAGGTTTTCGTACATTTTTTATATACTGATGATGTGTGCTTGGATACTTCTTTTATTCTAAATTTTAGCAGATCCCCAGCAAGAAATTTCAGCTCAGGGGGCAACACGGAGGTGCTGCAGATAAACAAGAAAAGGTATTCTGCATACTGAGCTCTCAAAAAAAAAAAAAAAAAAAAAAAAAAAAATTATTTTCCTTCTTCTCCCTGTTCACCTGTGCTTTGGTAAGACACTCTTTCTTTGTAACAAAAATCATCATAGGGCAGGAGAATTATTTCTCTCATTATGATGGAAACCGGAAGGACACTTTTGCTACTTGGTGACAGGTTGATTGAGCTGTCAACATAAGGATAACGCGATGTATTTTTATGTACCATCGTGTGACACCTCTTCCAACATCTCAGCATAGCTGTGTACTCATGACTAGGTAGGCAAACATCCTGAGGAAGGAATACCTCCACTTTCAGTTTCTGACATTTAGTGTTTTGCAGTCAGCTATGGCAGTAGCCTACAGTGTTAGACTTGTGATGTTCTGGGAAATTAAATTCAGCTTTCAGATTACTGTGGCTATGCACATTGCTCCATGAGTACAAAGGCTGCTCCCCAGACAAGCCCCAGTTTTCCTCCAGGTGCCAAAGACTGTGAGGGATTGGCAGGGGTCCAGTAAGCAATTCAGGATGGGAATCACCAGTATCCATCTACTGGTGTTTTTGATGAGTCATGTAATCATCTTGTTTGGCTCCATTTTATAGAGGCAACAAACATTACTTCAGTTGCAAGGAGCAGATTGAACATTTCTGTGCTTTCAGAAGGAAGAAAAGAAGTCAACAATTTATCTTTCAAGGATGACTGCTCTTCAAGTACACCAGGTGGGATCCAATCAGGTGCCACATCTGAAGTGCACTTGAGAAAAATTCAGGGTAGGTTCATGCTTGGCTTCAACTCTTCCCAAATCTGTGCGTATTTAGCTAAAGTCAGAGTTTAGACACATCTCTTAGCTACCTGAGCCATACATCAGGAGGTAAAAATCTTAGAAACAAAGATCAGGCTTTTGCAAATTATTTACAAGATACATACAGTATATGTGTACACAGCTTCTTTGTAATCTGTTTGCTGAAAGGAGTGGAAATGTAAAGAAGAGTATTTTCTTGCACAGAGCAAGTAGGTAAGGGGGAAATATTCCTGTAAATTTCAGTGAGACTAGTTATAAGTATTCAAGTAATGCTTGCAGGGCACATGTACTGCAGGTTGTCAGGTGCTTATTGCTGTGAAGTCCATTGCAAAACATCTGCTTTGCTTTACTAGAAAAACCTACTCACTTTTCAGGAAAAAAATCCAGAAGAAATGACACCAAAGAGATGAAAAAAGAAGGAAAAAACACAAATACTCTTTGTATTTTCCATTCTGCTTTAAAACTAAAGCAAATAATTTAAAAATATTGAAGAAATTACACTTCATTTTTAAGATTCAGGATTTTGAATAATTAAATAACCCAAACTCCTGAACAGTAGTTGGGATGTGAAGTAGACAGTGTGCTTTGGCAGCTAATGACTTCAGAAAGGGAAAAAAAAGAGGACAGTTAAAGCAAAATGAATTTCTTTCACCATTTATATAAGAACAAGTATGTAGGTTGCTCTGAAAGTAATGCCTCCTCTTTATTTCCGTGGAAACAAGAGCAGCTACAAGAAGCACAATAATGCTATTTGACAGAGTAAATTCTCAGATACAAAACACATTTTTTTTTCAGCATAGTCATCACCATTAGCTATGCATTTTCGCCAGCAATGTGCAAGATCCTGCATGCCATGCTTGTAAAAATCTGCGTGGCTGGGATGTGTCTTGCCTTTCAAATCATTGTCTCTACTGCTGAAATGCACTGCTGACTGCTCCCGGTGCTCACATCCACTGTCTGGTTTCTGTAAACATTCATCAAACGTTGATGAATATCAATGGATTCAAAATTTTCCACATGGAGGAATTCAGTAACACACCTTTGCTTCCTGTGCACTTCCATGTCAGATGCCATTGTGTCACACTGCCCCTCTGCTGCCATCTGTTGCATGGCAACAACATTTAAGGCAATATTGGTGAGAAGGTTCAGCTTCTATTGTCACACCAACATCCACCTCTGATGTCATAAGCCAACAAAATAAAATAGGAGGCCATACTTTTGGAGTACCCTTTATAGATAGGTATCAGTATACTGAATAAATAAGTGTACTTGGTAGAAAATCCATCTGTTAAGAAATAGGAATGAAAATTAAAGTAACTGATGCTTAACATGGTTGGAACAGTAAACTTGCTTTTGCATTCATCTGAAGAAAAATCATAGGCAAAGTTGATTGAGAGAGCAGTAAATGCAACACAGAGCCCCACAGGGAGTGGGGAAGGGAAAGGGAGGGAAGAGGTAAAATAAGATCAGGGAAGTCTGGGCACATGGTTCACCTGAATGACACACAGCTTTAGGTGTAAAAGATACAGTTTCCTGAATAATTTTTTCCCTCTGATGACTGTTTGAAAATCAACTGTGGGAAGCTGTGGAAGTACTGAAATATGGAAGGTAAGGAAATATAACACTGCTTTTCTATAAGTGGAGAGGAGACCAACTCTAGTAAGACACAAGCTATATATCTGGATCCAATGGCTCTACAAATGGTGGAGCCCACAGGGAGATCCCTCCTTTGCTCTCTGTCTTTCTCAACTGAAGGGGGGCGCCTCTGCCTTTTGAAGACCAAGCTTCCATTCAGTGACTCATAAGCTTAGGTGTAAGTGCTTACTTGGATCAAACCCCTTGAGAATAATTTCTGAGTATCTCAGCCCAGGCACTTGGCAATGGAAAAGAAACACTCAGATACACAGGAGAAATAGATGAATGGGATATAAATACTATTTTGGTTGATTTTGAACACCCAAGATTAGCACAGAAAATGCAGATGATTTGAAAACTCACGGAGTGAAAATATAGTGGTGCAGCACATCACACTTTCAAGAGTAAAGCAAAAAATCTGCAGCAATATTAAAAAAAAAAAAAAAAAAAGAGCAAAAATAAAAATAACCAATTTCTTCAGGCAGGATGCCATTGATTTTGTGTTCTGTATGCTGAATAAACAGGGGAGATACAACAGAAATCATGAGATTCATTTGCTATTTTTAATATACAGCAATGAATTTTCATCCTTAAAGTGCCCCAGTGGGGGGTAGATATGAATGTGGAATAAAGAGATGCACAGATATTCAAAATGATGAACAGCTCAACAAAAACATGCAATCTACTGGCATTATGAAAAATATCAGGATATTATTAATTGTGGTAATTTTTTCCTGTTTCAAGAGAGAGCTCTTCTCTATTGGGAATGTAAATATACTCACTGCAGCTTTATTAAAGGGATTCATAAACAAAGTTTCATTAAAGGGAAGGTCTGCAGCATTTCATCATGCCTCTAATGTCTCGTTTGGACAGATCTGTTCCTTGATTTAAGCTTCTGATACTTGTATATACCTGATTCGGGGAAGCATTTGTTTATTCAGAAATAACCCTTAGAATTAACTATAGACAGAGGCGATTTTCTAAATGGAAGAGGCCTCAAAAGATGTATTTAAATTCTTGCTTGGCTCTGGGGTGGGTTGCAGCCCTTTCTGGTGCTGTGAGACAAAACAACTGTGTCTATTACTGAGGTGTGAGCTGTGAACTACCATAATCTTAGCTGGAGATATTCCTCACACTTAGATTCTCAATATCTTTGCATACCCCTGAGCCCAAAGCAACTGGAACCTAGCTTTTACTGGGTTTGTTTCTTTTTCTTTTCACCTAAGAGTGCATGGGGGTAAAAAAAAGGCAAAAAAAAAAAAAAAAAGCATGCATACATATTTTTTGATTGGCTATTGAAGAAAAGCAAGTATGTGTAGGTCTGTCTTGGGAATGATGACATCTTGAGGGAATAGCACTGTTTTCAGGAGGAGACTTTCATTCAGATGTGGTCTGCTCCTGTGAAGTAACAGAGCTGATGTCTGCTGAGCCAGATTTCCCTGCCTTGAATTCCAAATTCCCTTTCCTTGAAACCAGTAGCAAAAACCATTGGGTGTATTGCATGCAAAATAATTTATACCTGGTGAGTAAGATCAGGTACTTCTACTTATCATAGCACTCACTGAAACAGCTTTTCTCCTAGTATCTCACGATATTTTCCTTCTGATCTTCTTTTTGTAATTATTTTGTCCTTTAATTTTTGTCTCTCGTACTCTAAAGTGGTTTGTGGGATATTTTTTGTGGCTACTTTTTACATTTCACAACAACTCGGTATGCAGGAAGATTTAAAAATATTCCCTTTAAAATGAATTCCAAATGAAATTAATCTTCAGCAATTTGACTGTTGGAGATGAGTACATCGTGTTAGAAGAGGAATTCTTTCTTGTTAGCTGATTAGGTGGGAAAGCATTTCACACAGTCAAATTGAGTTGTGAATCTTTTCACCATATAAGCTCTGCCACTGCTTTGCTGTGATTGCTTTGGGCAAGTCATGTTGCTTCTTAGTGCCCTTTTTGACTTTTGATGTGTTTTTCCTATAATGTCTATTTAGATTGTAACTTCTGAGGGCCATACATTGTTTTTTTACCTTCAAGATGTTATGCATGTACTTACCCTTCCACTTCTGTCAGAAGAGTGAAGAGGAACCATAAAGGCAGAGAAACCATAGAGGCAGGCTGTTTAAAATTCCCTATCTCAGGCTTCTTTACACTGCTGACATCAAACTTCCACAGCAGGTTTTATTCCAAAGGAAGGCAATTAATAAATCTGCCTACCTAGCACAGAGCAAATGAAGCAGTTATCACAAAGAATCTGCTAATCTACTTCAAATATCCTATTTTTCAGTTCCACTTCTGTCTGTGATATCCCTTTCTTATGGAATCATAGTTGTGGACAAAAAGAAGCTTAATCTATCCTTTGGTATCCTGATCTGTTGGAGCTCCCCTAAAATGTATGAGAACAGAATGGAATGAAAAGGAAGCTGTGTTTTATTGGTGCTAAACTGACATGACATCCCTGGATGGTTTGTTTCACAACTTGAATATGCAGTGGACTACACGAAGTCCAATCTAGAGGACAAAATTCACCCCTATTGGCAAGCTGGTGGGTGCCAAAACTCTCCGCTCTCGTGGGGCACCACCTGTGTCAGGAGGAGGTGAAGGGATGTTGCTAGCAGATCAGGCTGACATCTGCTCGGGTGAGCCCCAAGGCAGGGAGGCATTGGAGACCCAGGCTACCATCCCAGCTGATTGTAGGCCTACCCTGCTGTGGGGCTCAGGGCAGGCTGGTGGCACCCACCTGTGGGGTATGAGGTCCTCCTGCTGCAGAAGACTGGACCTTGGCACCCATGCCACTCTGCTTCTGTCTCTCTCTCTAATTTCCCTTCCACTTGCCATATCTTGTTATCCTTGAAGTATTTCTCTCTCAGCCGAAGAAAACCTCACCCACTCTACCTATTTTTGCCTGCTGGCATGTGGGCAGGTATACCTGCCCTATGTGCCTTAGCTCAGCACTGCATCATGGAGCAAGCACTTTTGTTCAGAGCTCTTTTTAAAGATAATTAAAAAAAAGAAGAAAAAAAAAAAAGAAAGAAGAAAAGAAACACGCACTCTGAAGCCCGAATAGCAGTGTTTCTGTCATCTGTTGTCATGACACACAGCTGACGTGGGAACACGACAGTAAGGCTGACTGCTAGATGGGTTTAATTTTGGTGCAGAAATTTGCTAGAAGAAGCTTTCAAAAATATCTCTGGGTGGGAGGAAAACAGGTGGGTGCTGGTTATGTGTACGTAGCAGGAGGAAATAGTTGTCAATCTTACCCAAGCATTACTCCACATCCATCAGCCCTTTGGTACCCTCTCTACTCAATGAGGGAAACAAGTGATGCTGTCTCTCATTGTTCCTCCCTCCTGCTACTTCTGGAGAAGGTGCTGGTGGAACAGAGTGCAGGGAAACAGCATAGAATGACTGAATAGCAACATGGTTGACTTGGTCAAAGTACACACTGCTCACTTAATCTTGGTAAAGACCTCCATAGTCAGCACAGGAAAGCAATGTCAGTATCATCCACTGAAGCCAAGTAATGGTGAGATCCTTTCAGGAGAGACTACTGGGCCACTGTTTCTGAAATGACAGCTGATGGTGGAGAATGGTCCTCATGGTAAGTAGTGAATGATCTGTAGGAAAACCTAGACGTAGTTTCTGTGGTTGTGGTTGTCCATGTTGGTGAGTGAATATCATGGGAGGGCTTCTCAGTACTGTGGTCTCATGCCCCATACACATCTTTGTTTCAAAAATGTCTCATTTTTCCTCTTCAATCTCTAAGCAATTCATACTGGCTTCTAGATGTTCCTAAGCAGCCACAGACTTTGCTGGCTACCAAAGAGCGTAGGTGTTCAGAAATATTCTCTAAAAATCGCTCTGCTAACCTATTTGAAGCTCATTTTCCTCTTCTACAAACTACTCTATTAGAACATTTCTCATCTCTCTTGGTCTTCGTCATATTGACTAATGACTTTACTCATCTGTACTAGTTTACTCACCCATTTCAATACTTTACTAGATCACAGGAACATTTTGTGACTTAATTATCAGTTAGAGCTCAGAGGTCTTTGAATGAAAAGTGTTATGTTCTGTAACAACAAAATACTATGATTATACTTCTGGAAAATATACTTCAGTGTATGGACTTCTTTTCTCTTTCATATTTGCTGTTTGGACATTGGCAATAGTGATGGTGGTGAGACTGGAGCTGAAGAATCCAACCTCAATTCTGACCAAAAAGCTTGGAAAAGGAACCATTGTTTGAAACAGAGAAGATTGAAAGAAAGCCATTGCAAATCATTTGTATGGATTGATAAAAACAGAGAAGGCAGAGAAAGAGCTTTGGAGAGGAGATGTGCAGGAAGAGCACACAATTCCGTGTGAGCAAGAGAGTAATTCATGTCTCTTGTGAACTATAACTTGTACCTAATGTGGTCATAATCCAATGGGAACTATAGCATTTCCTTTAATCTCATTTTCATTGTGTCTTAACTTTGTCTGAAAATCTGATTTGTCCATATCACTGCTGTATTCTCAGTATGTCAAATGCCTCCTCCCTGCCCCTATTAGAAGCCCTAGATGAGTAGCTTTGTTGAGTGGAAAATGTATTATCAGTGATTCCCTTGCATCCTTGTTTTTTGTTTGTTTGATTGATTGATTGTTTTATTCCCCTCCATTTCTAATCCTCACATTCTTTTTTCTGTTTCTAGCCTCTGCTCTGAATATTCCATGATGTGCTCAAAAATTCTGAATAGTTTCCACTTTGAATTCTAAAAACAGTTTACCATTTCCAGAAAGCGACAGCAACAATCAGTCTCTTATGCAGATTGCCACCTTGTTGCTACTTGCCAAAGTATCTCATATTTCTCACAGCTCATGCTCTGAGCTCTTCAACTGATATACCCTGGGACTCCCGACATTCCTTCTGGAAGTGTGCAATCCATTATGACTCACATCTATGCTGGCTGAAGTAGCTGTTGATTATATATAGGCTAGGAGCTATTGATACAGCTTCTTATCAGACTCCTCCTCCTACTTAGTCCAGGACACATCCATCCAGTTCAGCCCATCAGAAGATGTGTTTGGTGTTCAGTGACATCTTTGAAAGGAAGTCTATGCTTGGTGGGTGACTTTGGAGCTATTGGATGAAATTTCAACTAGCTACAGCATGCCCATGATATCCTCCTTCTTGCACATGGAGTGGTGGCAGGATAAAAAAATGGAGAACCAGAATTCTTTTCCTGATGTCCTATCACACATTTTGTTCCCCCTCCCCCCTCTCCTCCCCTCTTCCCCTGAGTTTCCCTTCCTCTTCCCTTTCCTCACCCTCCCCTCCCCTTCTCTTTCCTTGCTTTTTTTTCTTTTTTCCGTTTTCCCTTTCTATCACTTAAATTCCAAGGCACTGGGAAAAAATTAGTTCGAGGTTTGTCAATAGGGAAATAATGATGTGAAAAAATATAAGCATTGGCTTTAGGGGAAATCTAGCATCCTACGCTAAACAAAGACATTCGTTTTCCCTTTCTCCTAGTTCTCACACTTCAAATAATTTTTTATAGCCACCTTGAAAGGGCAGCTTTTGCAGTAGCATTCTTCCTATATAAACAACCCTTTATTTATATAAACAACTCTGTCTTTAGTTGCTTTCCTGTAAAAAAGAGCAAATAGCAGCTATGCCCTTTCAGGCAGAATACCCTAAACGAGAAATATCTGAATTACATTTTTAAAAAATGTATTTTCTTTGTAGACTCTCCTCTGCCTGCTCCAGACTGCAGATAAAATGACTGCTTGTCTGAAGACAGCAGATGTCTCAGAGATGTAATGTTCAGCACCCCTGAATCAAAGCCACAGCATAACTGAATGCACTACTGTATAAAGAAAATACTGACTTTGTATTTGTTTGCTTTTTGTGTAGGGGTAGAAAATGCTAGTAATGTTTAAACACCTCTTTAGACTCATTACAAGATATTGTGCAAATATAGTAAATTTTCCCCAGTAAGCAGGCATGAAATATACATTTGCTTATCAGAACAGTTCCAGGGGAGGCCTTGATGTCTGTCAGGTGAATCATCTAATCTTCAGCTTTAATATATTGAACTGGGTAAATAAGTCACTTTTTAGAGATGTCTAAATATACATTTCCCTGAGAGAGATTTTCACTCTCTAGAGTAAACAAATCATGCTTATATAATTTTTTTTTTCCCTTGTTTAAAATACGTGGTTACCTGAGTAAATAGTTGCAGCACAAGTATGTAGTGTACACACCAAACACGCATTTAATTGTGAACGATTACATGCATTTGTCTCTGTAAAAATGCCTATTGCCAAGCTACATCAGCTGCTCAGGATTTAATAATCAGCTGTAAGATATTTCTCCCTCTCATTCAGGGAAGAAAGCAAAGGAAAAGGAATCCAGATACAAATTTCACAACCAGCAAAATTGCCATACCTCTTAGGAATGTTGAAGGTATAACGTAACCTAACAAAAAAACAGGAAATTAAAATGCAAAACCAGCGCTGTGTCCTTAACTCACCCTTTTGTGCTTTTCCTTATTACTGTGCAGAAGAACACAGCCATTTCTACTGTGAATTTCTGCAACACTATGCTTCCCTGCTGAATTTTCAAAATGACTTATTCTTGCTGTTAGGTGTCTCCAGGACTGTTATGGTAGGTCATCTAGTACACTACTGCCGAAGTGCAAATAATCCCCACTGCACATTTACAAGGGCTTATCCTGCCTAATGTAGGTGTCCTGTGTGACCTTTTTTTTTCTCTTTGCTTTACCACTGAGTAATTTTGGGGGCTTCGAGTATTTTTTTTTTTTAGTAGATTTTAATCAAGGTCTTTCTCCTGATTTCATTAATTTTGTAACATAAACAGGTGTTTGGTTTTTCAGCTGCTCAGGATCCTTCACTGTCTTTTCCTCTCTTCACCCAAAGCAGTATCTGAAAGTATTGTCTTCCTCCTTGTCAGTTTGGGGCTTAGCTTTTCAGCTCCCTTTTGCATGTGAGTCCTTGACATCTAAGTCCCCCTCACAGATCTGTTCTTCACTGCTGTCTTGGGAGCACTATGTCCTCTTCTTGTCAGCATGGCCAGGCTCCCTCAATTTCCAGCCCCAGCAGCCCTAATGTTGAAGCACAGCCAAAATTCAGTTAGGAAGTGTTTTAAAGCTAGGCATTGTCCTTCTCTTCTTGCCTTTCTTTGCAACTCCCACCTTGAGGATTTTGCCTGAATTTGCAAACCATCTTGAAGACTTCAGTAGAGAGCACATATCTCAGGTTCTTATCCCATCTTATTTTCTCTGACAACTACCCAGACCATTTGGCCTTTGTAGTTTCTGCCTGGGGCAGGGCACCTAAATTTCACAAAGCCTCATTCACCAGAGTGCCTGGTGAGAATTGTTTGACATTGCCCCTGCCTGACCCGGGCTCTTTACATGCAACAGATGAGACACATCTTGGCCATGACTTGTGCTAATAACGTATCTATACAGAAATTACTAGGTGATGCTATGGTTTGCGTGATGGTTTGAGCTAGATAAAGATGCTCTGGGAAGATCACGCGTGGCAGTCTCATGTTGTCTTATAAGAGATAGACTATAACAAAGTTTTTGTTTTGCTCATTTTGCTTTGTAACCACTTGGCTATATTAGTTTTTCTCAGTTAAGCACGTGATTCACCACCACTCTCTGTGTTCTCAGTGGTTTTCTTCCCTAACATTTAACTTTTGCTAATGCGGGGAGGGAGAATACATATCTGCGGAACTTTTATTTTCATTCATGGGATTTGTACAATAATTAATATACAAAAAGCACTAGTGGGAACTTATTTATTAAAGGTAAGTAGCAGTATGACTTTGTACAGCCTATTGCCAAGAAACAGATGATAGCACATTGCTATATTATCCACTTTGCTGTTATGAATCTGGGAATAAACTGCAACATCTTCTAATAGCCTTTAGCATTTCCTCTGTTTTATTTCCCTTACCTTTAACCATAATGCGAAGGAAGGAACTTGTTATTAGTTTTGCTTAGTGTATTGTTCATAGCAATTCTGCATGGTTTTGCTGGCATCCAGAGGATTGAAACAGGCACAGACTGTTTTTCGAGATTGAGGTAGAGTGGCGTAAAGCTCTCATCCCAGATTTTGTCTGATTCTGAAAGGAAGTAGCTTGTGATCCTCCACTGGTTTATATTCATAGGGTTTTCTGCTTGAATTCCTTGATTTCATTGATTCTACAAATATTTACATGCTAAGTGCAAACATTTATATTGTTATTAATACATTTTTATTTTTTTACTTACTGGCCAATTATGAGTATTTCCTGCATTATCTACTCATTGTGAAGAATAGTAGTGCCCCATTCTGCAGACAGAGACTGTGCCTATTTGCCTAGCGTTCAAGTAGCCAAAACGGGCCACAGCTACTTTCTCTGGGACAGCAACAGGGCAGGACAAAATTCATTTAAATGAGCCAGTGCAAGAGAGCACCACTGAAGGGAATATCATCATCTTCCAATGACATCTAGTTGCTTCCATGCTGTGATAAAAATTTAGTCTGTGCAAGGACAGGACCTTCAGAAAGAAGACATTGCTTAAATTGCATTACCTCACTGTGGTGACATTTTTATTTTGATTTGAGATAGGCTTGATTCTGTTTCTTTTAATTTACTTTGGAATGTAATGTGGTTTACCTGATTTAATTTAAATTCACACCTTCAATTAGCTCAGTTTAGCTTTCCTCTGTGTCCCCACATAGACAAGACATAATTTTGTTTTCCAGGTCCTGAAGCCATGCTCCATCTTCTCAGCGCCACTGGAACACCTCTTCACTTGTGCACTTCATAAATTGCTGCATGCCCTGTCATCACAGAGTTAATTTAACCAGCTGTTAAAATGACTGTTGTAGTCGTAGTTTTCACCTATGTGGTATTACTTAAAAAGCTGATGATTAAAAACAAGGGGAAAGAACAGGCTGAAATAGTAATTCACAGTGCAAAAATGATGAAGCGATGAAGAAATTATAGCTTGTGAAACCCCAAAAAGCCAATCAGACCACCTACTGGACTTGTAGCAGTTTCATTAAGATGAGAGACTGAACAGAGGTCAAGATGATTGGCTTTTAAAAATCAGTATCCTTACATGGGGGATGTGGAGAAGCTGGGTTTGCACTTGGTGGCAGTGCTCTCCAGCACTGCTGGCAGCCCTGGCTGTCCCAAATGCTGCTGCTGTTGCCTGCAGAAGATGGAGGGGGACTGTGGGCTCAGGCTCATTTTCTGCCTAATATTTTCTTAATTCATTTTAAATACTCCTCCTCTGCTCTCACAGTGTTCTGCTAATTTACAGCTTTTATTATTGTATAAAGCTTCTCTCTGAAATGAAAGAGAAGAAAGGAGGCAGTGGAAATCGCTGAAAATGTTTCTATTTTAGGACAGTGGGAGCCTCTGTTATTTAGTGTCCCTTGAGATTAAGGATATATGGTGGAGAAGATGTGAATGAGACTGTATTTGATAGTTCATTTCTGGTTGGCACAGAACTGCCACTCATGGACCCCTCCCTTCCCCTCCCCTCCCCTTCCCCTCCCCTCCCCTCCCTCCCCTTCCCCCCTCTTCTCCCTCCCTCCCTCCCTCCCTCCCTTCCTTCCTTCCTTCCTTCCTTCCTTCCTTCCTTCCTTCCTTCCTTCTCAACTCTGTCATCATCTACAGGATTTCTTTGCAGTATGTTGCAACACAGATCTACTGGTCCTACTGCAGATGTAAGGAGTTAGCGCATAGTTATCTGGGGAATTATCTGGGGAACAGCAGAGGGAACATGGTTTTGCCAACTCAGTTTTATTGTGGTTCCATAGCATTAACTTCCTTTCTCAGAGCTTCTGTCTGAATTCATATGGCATGCCAAAATTTTTTTCATGTTATGAAAGGAATGTGTGGTTTTTCTGGTGGCATGGAAGAACTTGATGTTGTGAACAAAACAAGGGTTTTGACAGCAGAAAACAAGTTTTCTTTTGTCCAAGAAAACGCAAGGCACTTTTGACCAGATTTTTGCTGACCTCTAATGGTCAACATGGAGTGAATTTCCATAATAAGGCATAAATAAGTGTAGACAAGATTAGCACTAGAGTTGTCTCTGCTGCAACAGCATAGGCACATTCTTGGCTTAACAAAATAAAATGTGAGAGACTGAGCAGCTGCTCCCTCATTGCACATTGCACCATGGTGGAAAGAACTGTGTAATCAAAGGACAATAATGGTGTCAGTGGGGAAAAAAAACACAAAAAACCAACAAAACAGAAAGTCCAAGATGACTGTTTAAGTACAGAATGGAAATAAGATGCCTTCAAAAATTAGAATCTGTAAGCTTCATTATAGAAGCAATAGGAAAGGGAAATAAAATTGTTTTTAAAATTCAGCTTGACTTGTTCCTGAGAAGGTGAGGTTACTCTGAAGACTAAGTGACACAGAACAGCTCTTTTTATACTCATAATTGGAGTATATTATGCATCACATGAATTCATAGTTAATTATAGGTCCAGGTGTTAAATTGGGCCAAAGTACAGAAATCATCTTTCTTCAGATGACCCACAATAAAAAGTGAGGTTAATGTGGTTTCTATAACTAGCTAGGACTGGTCGTTCAGCAGCAGATGTTGTTCACGGATTTATCTATCAGCAGAGATAAGCCTAACTGTTTTTACACTTCAGTGAATCTGATCAGCCCAACTTCAATAACAAACAAAGACTGTGAAATAACTTGTATCCTCTATTAGAGACAAACAAGCAAGAACAACACCACTTAAGGAAGCAGCATAAATAATGAATGCATAGAGAAATATGGTCCTTTCTGACAGAAATGATGTTGGTTTTAATTTGTGTTTATGGCACCTAAAGTAATGGGCACATTAAATATGCATGGACAGAGAGAATCAGAGAAAATTCCCTATGGAATCCAACCACAGTCACCTGGACTCAGACCAAAACTTGCAATGGGAAAAGAGTAACCACGAAAAAGAAATCTTTTTTAGGAGGACAAAATAATGAACACTGGGAAAATACAGTGTCTACCTTTCTCTGGTGCCAGTTACACTACTGGAAAATCAAAGCACTTTTTAGGAAACAGTGTCAGAGTGTAAAATTCTCAAGTGAAACAAGACAGTCTTTAACATTTGGCATAATGGATCCAAATATTCATGGAGGGAAAGATGCTTCTTGTACATAAGAATTCTTGTTTAAAATGCCCAAATTCCTCTTTCAGGACAAATTGAAGTCAGTTTTCTTCTAAATTTAAAGGTAGTATATCATAAAATCATAGAATCATAGAATCACAGAATCATAGAATGGGTTGGGTTGGAAGGGACCTCAAGGATCATGTATGATTAGATTAGAATAAGAATGTAGTCCATCATCCTGAATCCTTATGTAAAAATCTAAGTTCAGTTTAGACAGAACTTTAACATGTCAGCTATGTAACAAAAGTATTTTAATGGCTTAAAAATATATCAGAAAAATCTGACTTACGGGAAAGGTCCTGAAAAATTCTCAAGTATCCTTAGCAATTTTTATAAATTGAGTATATCTTTGGCACGAGCTGTAACATCAGCATTTTTCTCCTATGGTAAAGTAAGGACTGAAATTATTTCAGCTTTCATAGCTGAAATCAGTTTGTTCTTAGACTTTGTACAAGCAATCTACAGAGGTATTAATATGTCTGAATATGATAAATAGGGCTATGAAGTTGTATATTTTTTGATTGAGTTACTAAATGATAGTGTCCCAAACCAGTCAGTCGGACTGATTACAGGAATTTTTATCCTGAAACAAATGCAAACATTTTTGATTGAATTTCGTGAGCACGAAATCTGATACACCTAAAGTAGCACATTTCATTCTCACTCCAGGAAGCAAAGGACTAGCTTTCTTTGCAAGGACTGAAATGGAATGGGGTACAGGTGTTATGCCATTGAATTTAAAATGTGGATTTTTCTGAAAGGATTTCTCTGCAGAATTGTAATGATACCACAGACTTCATGGTAGAATTTCTACATATCATAACAAGGCTGCTGTATGTTCTCCTTAACAAGGCCAAAGCCATGTGGCTAAAACACACTAGCAGGTGTGTGACCTACGCATTAAAACAGTATCTCCAAGGGCAGTGTCTTATCCATCAACATCAACACGTTACAGTTATGCATCATGGAAAGACTGAAAATCCAAGCCCAAGAAGAGTTGAAATACTTTAGATAAATAACAGATTATAGTAAAGAGAGAAAAATTCTCCATTGAAGAAATTCAGAGAAAAACTTTCCAAAGCTAAGAACAGGTCAAGGAGTAGATACCCTGATAATGAAATATCTGCCATTGAGGTGTCAGAAGAGCAGTAGAGTGTAATGTCTGTCACACGTGATTATGGCACAAGCAATTCTGTGGGCCTACTAGTCCCGTCCAGTCCACTAGTTCAGAGAGCTAAAGAAATGAATCTGCTTCTTGATGGTTCTTGGAAGTGCTCAGATGTGGTGGGATGTCACCTTGGCACTTGTTAAAATAATGTCAGAAGGGGGCTTTGATGTGCAGTGCCCTATCTACAGAGTGCAGGTGGGTGCTTGTACAAATCCTTACATTTTCTACTCCTCTGGCTGAAAGATTATGCTCATGTCAAATGGAAAAGTGTCACTGGCTGAGAGTGAGCACTGGAAGCAAGAGCTGTCAGACAGCATGGGTAGGCACCTGCTTCAGGGCTCTGACATCCTTCCTGGTAGGTGAAGATGAGACAGCTCCTTCTCGTCCGGTTACACTGGCCTGGAAACACAACACCTGAGAATGCATCTTTCCTATGTCTTCCCAAAAAGGCATCTTGTTGCACTCCTGATTTATTTATTTATTTTCTGATTGAAACCCCTTAGCTAATGCCATTTGAATCTGGCCACCAAATTTCTCAGAGAATTTGCTGAAGAATAAAAAAAAGAAAATGGTCCATGTCTAATGACAAAACCGTTCATTTGCACAAAATTCTTCTCACAGATAACAGTTGAGCTTGTACAGCCTGGAGAAGAGAAGGCTCTGAAAGGACCTCACTGTGGCCTTCCAGTACTTGAGAGGAGCTTATAAGCAGGAGGGGGAAT
Source organism: Lagopus muta (assembly GCF_023343835.1). NCBI lineage: Eukaryota > Metazoa > Chordata > Aves > Galliformes > Phasianidae > Lagopus > Lagopus muta. The sequence continues at coordinate 40,714,878 of NC_064472.1, read as the reverse complement.
CAACTTTTTACATGAGCAGAAGTTCTAGAACAAGGGAAAATGTCTTCGGACTAAAAGAGGGAAGATTTAGGTGAGATGTTAGGAAGAAATCCTTAACTCAGAGGGTTCGAAGTTCAGCTGGTGGAAGTCAGTGAATCTCCATGATACTGAACACTTTACGTAAGCATAAGCTGGGCTGCTGAGTTCACTTGGGACACAGAAGGAGTTCAAGATTCCTGTGCAAGGACTTTCTGACAGATTTTTTTCATTCTCACAAGTTTCTTGCCCCAGAACAGACCATGAGAACTGTTTTGTAAAAGTCAGCAAACAGTTGCAGCAGAAAAACCCATTTAATGAATCTCTCTGGCCTTACACTAAATACCATCAAGACACAGGCTGTTACTACAGAAGTGCTCAAAGGCAGAGCAAACCAGCAGCAATTGCTGGTGGTGCCTCAGCCAGCTGAGCACAGATTAGACCTTACTATGTAAAGCATGTAGCATGTGGGAGTATATCTAGTAATATTTCTTGGCCTGAAAAGTTAAACAGCTAGATTGTATTTGAAAATCTGGGAAACCTAACACTCTTCCCCAGTACATAGTACTATACTTTATGTTGCATTTTGCACTGTGGGAATCCTGAGCATAAACTAGAGCAAGAGAATTGTTGCTTAGTAAATCCCAAATTGACAATAAACCCAACAAAACTAAGTAATAGAAAGACAAAACACAACTACCACTACAGTATGTGGGCTGTGTTCTAAAGAAACCATCTTGGTATCTTCTAGGGCTCCAGCTTTCTGTTCAGTTCTGTAGGAATGCATAATGGTGCCCTCCAGATATATGACATTCCATTACCTCAAACACTTCTTATAGCCACTTAATAGCCACTTAATATGGCTATTAAGCAGAGCCAATGAAGAGTTTCCAGAAATATTTCCAAATTAATGGGGCTAAGTTTGGACTAGATGTACTGAAAATGGTAGTATTTTGAAAAGATAAGCGGGGAACTCATAAAATCAAGACAACTATCAAGGAGGCCTACTTCTGACATACAGATTTTCAAATAGAATCACATCCTGAGTAGGAATAACTTCACACAGAAACCTGTGAAGAGTGACGATTGCCCAAGCTCTTGTCTGTTACACTTCTCTGGAGTAATCCTGCCAAGGAAGAATATTATTCTAGAGGGCACGGACTTCTTAAGAGATACTCAAGATTTTTAGAGACACCTGGATCTTATTCCCTTTTCTTGCACAAAAGGAAAGACAGCACAGTAGATGTTATTCCATAGATAAACATCTGCTCTGCAAGAAGGATCTGAGGCCTACAACTTCTTGAACAAGTATTAACAGGTCCACAGCCTTTATCGTGTTAAAAACAAGACCACACACAATTTGCAAATACACTTGTTTGGAGCAGCTGCTTACACTGTGCTTCAACTGAATGCTTTTCAGATACAGCAAATAAGCAAAACAGAAATCAGAATTTTAAAATGACCCATTTTGTAAAATAGCACCAGTTGTATAATACATAGCTATAAAATAAATAGGTCTTTTTTTTGCTAATTCACATTGATTAGTTGAGTGTTGACCAGAAACACTGGTCTTTGTGGAAGAAATGACTTTTTCGTTACAGCGGGGAGGTAGAATTTCCTGGAACATGGGCAGGCCAAGAGCTAAAATCCCTGATGAGTATTATTAAGGACATTGTTATGCAAATGTAATACACATTTGAGATCTTTGGAGGAGGGATTTTCCTGCCACAGGAGACAGTGGTATTGTAACATTTATTTTAATAAAAACATGCCCAACTGTATTTGTTTAGACAGTTTTCTTTGCTCTTCTATAGAGCCAAAGTTTCAGAATATTTTCTGGGGAGGAAGGCCCATGCGGAAATTGCAGTGAAAAGATGTGTTTTAAAATTTCAGCATTTTCAAATGTTATTACTTTCAAATACTGAAAAACCAATTTTGAAATGCAAGCTTTCACTTCTACATGTTTGTTCGACGCATTTCTTTTTCTTCTGGTAGAAGAAACATTTCTTCTACCAATAATGTCAAAAAAACATCAGAAGTTTTCCCTAAAATTCAAGATGTCCATCTGATCCCATTCTCACTGGGAAAGTATTTCAATGGAAAGTACTAGTCACTGTCAGAGTTCATTAAAAACATTCTTTCCTCTGACTTAACTCCTCAGTACTTGCCAGGATGAACATTTTTTTGCATTATATATCTTTTGCATCGTACAGTAGATCCTACACAGTTTCAGCTCTAATTGTGTGCACAGAAAGCTGAAAAACAAAAAGCTTCCGAAGTCTGCTGGAGTTCTGGAAATCAGCAGGGAAGGATGACCTTTTGCATGTGGGATTGATGTATCATGTAGTAATTTCAGGTCAGTGCCAACTCCAGCATGATTTATTTTATTTATTTAATTTTTTTTCAGCACAATCAATGGCCATGTTCCAGACCAAAGCTGCCCAATATTTTTCCAAAACAGGCCTAAGTGGCATACACGTGATCTGGCCGTGCCTCCATGCAATTGCAAAGATGTGAGGTGTACACACTGCCAATTCGAGCAGGTCTGCTGTCTGAAAATTTGCCTGGCGTTGGTAGCTTATGATTATCAACTATTTATCATATCATCAGAGGATAAAGTGGAGGAGAATTGACATTTTCCATAGCAGAGCCCAACAATGTGGGCTATTAGATGGTCTCTGAGTGTCTCAGGCACTCAGAAGAAAGGAACTTCTCAGCTACGTATCTTCTTATTTATTAAAAGCCCCACTCACCTACATAAGGCTGCCGGGCTGTGTGAGGATGGTTGCCATGCATCCTGCAGATCAGAAAGGAGAACACCAACCAGGCAAACCACCCTCACCAGACAAGTTGTGCAGGCACAGACATGTCTGTGGACAAGCACCTTAAATACTTCGGCTGATTTCTGTCACAGAAGGGAAAACAAGAAGGGAAGGGACAGTGCTAGGATCCAAAATGTTGTATTGAGCTGAGCTGGAAAGCCATTGCAACTCTTAAAGAATAGGTGCTGCCAGCAGATCTGGTTTCTTGCTGGGCAAAAGATATCAGAAGAGTTTTCTGTGATTGTCATGGTGTGACAGTATTTTTGATCTTGGATAGATCAGTGATCATACAGAAAGCAAAAGAAAATCCAGTTAAAATGTTAAAGTTTGGATTGTTCATATTCTACCTCAGATAGTTCATTCCATCTTTTCCTTCATCCAGCCAGGCTCCTATAACAAGATTTTTAATTAGCAAAAAATCTTTTTGTATTTAAAGATACAAGGAAGGGAGTATCAGGAAACGTTTAGTTAAAATTTTGGCTCTTTCTCTACCTTGTGCATAGATTCCAGCTGGCTAATTCATTTTTCAGACTGTCAGATGGTTTATTTGTGAAAAAGAGTGACACCAGTGTCCACACAGGAGTGATCAAAAGAATAATACTGAGTGCCTGGACATGTAAAAATTAAAATGAGTAAAAGAAAGGAAATGATATGATAATTTTTGTGTTGCAACAGCAACACACACACAAAAAAAGATCATTTTTGTGTTGCAACAGCTATGTACACCCTGCTAGCTAAGGACTAGAGCTCCCTTTGGATCTGCAAGATCAGGTTGCATATTAACTGCCATCAGGAATAGCCACCAGGTACATGTATCAGCAGGTACATCGTCTTCAGATTACGGAAAATGTCTTGGCTTTGATGAATATGCTTGAAGGCTATTTCAGTGGTAGGGTAACCATAACGTGGAACATAAAGGATTGGATTATAACTACAGAGACGTAATATACAGCCAGTTTTTCAGTTCTACAAAGCTAAAAAGAAATTAAAAACTCAGCTGAATATATGTCATTCATGGCTGGTGTTAAGGGAAGTTCAGCAAGGGGTGAGAGAGTTCTCTCATTTCTAACAAAAGGCTCCTGCTATCCATCTGGGCACGAATCTTCTTTCATGTCAGCTACACTTTGGGAGGGCTTGCACTGCTGGGCCAGAGCTTTGATTGAAAGTAGCCTGGTTTTGTTTTCTTGTTGACCTCCAGTGTTGTTGTGTGTCTTTGTTTCCTTTTGTAACATTTCTCAAAGCACTAGAATTGAACTTTTTAAAAAAAGTGTTTTCTTTTTTTTTTTTTTTTTTTGCCATGGAGATAGATGTAAATATTAAAAGCAGGCACAGATAAAATAATAAACATTCAAAACAGAGAACTTTGAATTACGCTTTGTTTTGGAATAGATTCCTTCAACATGTGCAGATTCAGAGATATATGAGTTTCCCTTGGTACTGAAATCCAGGGTGGTTTCCACAAGTCATCTGACCACACAGCATGGTGTGTGTTATTAAAATCCTTGCCCATGGTACACTGCTGGAAAAGGTCTCCCCTTGTCTCTGTGGTTATTTTAGAAAAACAAAGCCCTAGAATTCCTGGAATGATTTCTGTTGCAGAGAAGTGAGGAGCTGACTGACAGCTGAGTGCGCGGTCATTGTCTTGGGCTAGCAGGTGTGTGGACTGCCTTGAGAAAACAGAACTAAAACACACAGGGTTTGTGTTTGCCTCTGTTCGTTCTGAATTACTGCTGTGGGGAGTCTGGCTTTCTGTTGAGCAAGTCTTCTCACCCTGACTGACACTGACTTGCTACGTCAGAGCCTTTTCTTGGATTGCACAGTGTACATCCCAACAAGTAAAACATGCTGGTACTCACCAAAATCCCTTCAGTGTGCCAAATTCTTTCAGATGCTCTCTTGCTTCACGATTAGGGGCCTTGGTATTCAAACATATCTTAAACATGTAGCTGTGAGACAAGATTGCTGAAGCACAAGCATGAGATGTTGGCATTATACCATTCCTAATCATGCATGTTTTCCTGAACTGGTTTCTGAATAGCAACCCAAAGTTCTGAGAGAGGGAATAGAAAGTACTGCAGTGTGTAGAAGCATATGGCCACTGTGTAGTACAGTAAATGGTGTACAGTAGTATGAGCCCTGTTTAAAAGGCTGTACTTCATCTTTCATTTCTTTTGAGAGAAATGTATAGGTGTAATGAATTTTAAAAAGGTCCTTAAATCACCTCAAAGATTATTGTACTCATTTTGCTTTTAGTAGGAAGTATTTCAGGAGAAAGAAAATAAAGTTCTTAAGAAATAGGACAGATTTTGAGATGGATAGATATGTCAGTTGAAAACTCACTTTCTGCTTACTTCTTCACACATCTATTTCTTTAATTTCATACACAGCAGAATTCAGTCAGTTCCAGCTGCCACTCGGTTGCCTGTGTGCATGCGAATCCAGCCACTGCTGTTATTTCACACAAGGGATGACGAGGAAAAAAAGACTGAAGCGCTGCTGTTGAGATTTGCTGGCCAAGATCACACTTGAAGAATTCCCAGAATTTGTCCCTAAGAAACCAGCTTGTCTTTTCAAAATGTGTGAATCACTAACATTAAATCAACAAGATCCATGACGTGGGAGAAACCACCACAGCAGTACACATCAGTAGTCACTGTTTGATAAACAATTCTTGTCATACGTCATCTTAGCTTTAATAAGGAAGAGTTAGCTTTTGCAAATTGTGTTCTCTGCTGCAGTCTTCCACTGTAGGTTTTTGGACTTTAGCCCTGTTCTTGAAATGTAGAAAACTTGACAGGAAAATAGTTGTTCCCCAGTGAAAGTTCTGCCCATTAGTTCCTCACAAGATGTATGAGTAGACCTCGACATTTACAGTTTCTGAGCTCTGTTATGGTTTGCCTGAAAATGTCACTGCTGTTGCTGCAAGCAGTGAGTGCAGAAGTCTTAGAGAAGAAGCTGTGTAACTGCATTTTTAACCCATGGTATTTTAAAGCAATCAGCTGCTTTTGAGGCTTGGCAACATTATTAGTCTGCTGGACTCTTAACAACTCATAGCTGCATAACCCATATATTGGGCAAGGATCCAGTTCTGAGGTTTTCGGACTGTGTTGATGAATTTAATCACAACTGAAAAGCTTCACCAGATGAATATAAAGAGGTTTATGCAGTGCAGCACACATCTGCCTGCCCATTTGATTGCTCTGTGTTTAAGTACTGTAATTGCACCAGTAGCTCAAAATCCTTGAACTTTGCTGTTCCACTTAAAACTAACTCCAGGTTGTGGTCCCAGGTTGTGGCTGGCACATAGGACCAGAGAAAAAGGGAAGAGAAAAAGGGAAGAACAGAAAGCTTTTAACTTGCTCTGTACATGATAGTGATAGACTGCCTTCAAATAGCACTGGGGCTTTTGGATATCGCATAAGTGCAAAGAGGTCACCCATAGATATTTGAATTATTAACACGTTTAACCATTAAAGAAAGATACATTGATAGAATATCAATGTAATTAATTATTTAGCTACACAAAGTATGGCATAGAAAACAAATTAACTATTCACCACTCTTTAGAAAGGATGAACCTTGAATAAATGCATCATAAAAAGGTTTGTAACCACAAGCCTTGTTAATAACTGATTATCTTAAAGTGGAAAATGTTTACATGTTGGATAAATTTTTTTGGTTAAAAAAAGAGCTTTCATCGAAGTTGATCTATAGTGAGATGGAATTAGACTAGATGATCTTGAAGGTCTTTTTCCACCTCAGTGATTTTGTGATTATAAAGAGCCAACTTTGTGTTTGACAGGAAATGTGGCAGCTGTTTAGCTTGCAGTGACCTATTAAAACAAACAGGCTTTCAAAGGAACTATGGATCACTATTTGAAATATAAAATTTACCCTGAAATATAATGTGCATGCTGTTTCCTGGGTCTGTATTGTGCAGCTTTGCCTTCACTGCTAATGAAGATTCTGTGGGAAGGGGAGAGCATGCTTCTATTAGTATTTGTTGGCAGGGAAAAATATTCTGCAGTTGGAATCTGTAGTTCACTATTGTGCATGTGTGTCTATTATGACAAAGAAAAGTGTGAAACATTGCATGTCTACATGTTAATAGTCTCATGGCTGAAATTCTTTCAAATTTTGATTCCAGTTTGTGATTATTGCTTTGTTCATTCTGTTTCTGGCCAATTATTCAAACAAAGCAAGCAGATTGTTTAATATGAAATTCCCAACAATGTGGTAAAAACCCATTGTATTTTCTCAGTGCATATGAGGATTAGAAACTTTGAAGTGGAAAGAATAATTTTAGGAAAGCCTTGCAAGTCGTGCCTTTATTTTATTCATAATTTCTAGCTACTTAGTGGAGTTGGATGCTCAGTACAGACTACAGTGTTGCATAAAGAGAACAGTGGTAGGCTGAGATCCCTCATCCATGTATGTTCACCTGCAGTGCTGGGGGGCTTTTCTTATCAGGCTGGCTTAAACTAGTTTTATCCACGCCTACACAGAAGCCAGGAAAGGAGTGCTGCTATATATGTATCTATATCTAGGTATATTTCTGTTGCTCCCCAGGTGGAAGTAAAACTCAACCCTTGCTGTCTTCCCAGGCTTTCAGGCATTTAGCCTCAGGGGGATGCTCACAGTGAGTGGGAAGCAGAGCCTTGCCCACAGACACCAAAGGCTGTGGGAGGAGGAAGCCCAAAGCCCACATGGGCTTGCCAGGGTGGCTGTGGCACACACTGGAACCAGCAGTCTTGGGGTGTGTCCCTGTTTAACCTCTGCAGTTAGCTGCGCTGCTGCACCAGGACTGACCTATACATACCTTGCTTGTGGTGAATTCAAGATGAGAAAAGTAATCTTAAGTATTTAGAAGTCTTATCTTAACATCACTGCATTTTTCAAATGCCAAAAAATGTACTTTCCTTCTGTATATAGTCAACTGGACAATCCATCTGAAAAGCAAGTATATGAGTAGAGGAAATAAAATGAGGAAAATGCAGCAATAATAGTGATAATAATAATAAAAAAATTGTAACCAGGTGTTGTGCAAGCAGTTCTCATTGTTCTGGAAACTAAGCGGAAAAAACTAAACATCATTGTGTCATATGACTTCTAGTCTCTGCAGTGTCTGGAGAACTGTATCTGAAGAATGTTTGTTGTTTTGTTTGTTTTTGTTTGTGAGCTGAAGATTTCCAGCTTGTCAGCTGTGTGCATAGTGTTCAGATTTTGTACTAGCATAAAAGCATAACAATCACTCTGTAAGTCACGCAAAAATTTATTGTTCTGTTTTGCCAGTTGCAGTTGTCCAGCAAATGTAGGATTACAAACCCTAGCACTTCTTCCACTTGGAAAGATATACTGCAAGCAAGCAAGCTTGGAAGAAATTGAGTATTTTTCCACCACCTCTGTTACAGAATTACAGAATCACAGAATCACAAGGTTGAAAACAACCTGCAAGATCATCTAGTCCAACCACCCTCCCATTCCTATCAGTACCACAAGCTACTAAACCATATCATGTAGCTCCTCATCCAGGCGCCTCTTGAACACCACCAGGGACGGCGACTCCACCACATCCCTGGGCAGCCATTCCAGTGCCTGACCACCCTTTGAGAGAAAAAGTTTCTCCTAATATCCCAGGCTGCTTCCTTAGCCAGGTGCCCCCAAGAAAGCTCAGAATCCTGTCAGGTGTGGGGTCAGCTCCTTTTACCTCTACTTAGGGCACTTGCATTCTCAGAGAGGGAAGGCAGGCAGAAGGTAAAGCTTGTCATTTTGGAATAGGTGAACTACAGAAGTGTCTGCAATTCGTTTGGGTTCTCATCCATCCTGCATTCAAATTACCAGCATTTTATAAAGTTCTGCTTCTTAAAACTTCTTCTCTGAAGGCTGTGACCACGTGACAGGTTTAAGGTTGCACCATGGTTGCAGGATCCATGTCTTCATGTCTCCTCCAACTTCTGCTGTACCATGAACACCAAGCCCCAGAGTGCACAGGAGCGCAACACAGGACTTTCAGGAAAGTGGGCCCCAAGTGGGGTAGGCAGTTCTGTGTATCTCACAGGAAAAAGAAGCATGTGAAAAGTGCTAGGGGATAATTCAAGCTCCAGCCATGAGTCCTGTTTTCGGGCTGCCATAGAGCAGATGACACTTGGTTCACGTGCCCTCAGCTGTTCAGTGGGGAAAGGACAGCTCTGAGACCTGCTCTTCTGGCTTCTGTTGGGGTGTGTGCTTGTGGAAAGACTGGGATTCAGTAATAATTAGGGTTCCTTAACCTTGGTGGGATGAAAGGCACGCAGGCTGAGCAAGTAGGTTTCTGGTATTTCTCAGGATGAATTCTCTACTTTGACCTGTAATTTTGGGGAACTTGCTGGATAATTTAGTTCCAGCAGACTGTAGGGATTTCTCATCTGGCATTCTTCTACCAGTTAATAATACTTAGTGCTTATATTGCTCTTCACATCTGCAAAGCACTTTGCAAACACTCACTAATTAAGCCTCACAACACTCTGGGGAGGTAAGTATAAGTAAGTTTTTATGGTTAAGTAAGGAAGGCTCTTGACTCGCTCTCAGTGGAAGCCTTGGGGGACATCCTGACCCTCCATGCTGCAGCCCCTTCTGGTCTTCAGCTCCCCCTCCTACTATGTTACAGCATGAATCCAGAAACAGGGCTGCATTCCTGCTCCTTGCACTTCCACAAGGAAACTTTCTATCTTCTGCACCTGTTTGCTCATCTTCCACATCTGTTCCCACACTAGTAGGCAGCTCAGGTCTCCTGTGCCTGTTTCTAGGCGCCTTTCTTCTCAAAGGGGCTGAAGGACTCCTGCAGCGATAACAAGTGCAGTGCTGACTTTCTTCAAGGAGTTGGAAAATTCTTGGGAAAAAATGTCATGCAACGGTGTTAAGAACAGAGCATGGGGCAGATCACACAAATTTGCTACCTAGGAAATAACAGATGCTATGTCTCAGTTACCTGTAAAGCTCAGTCAATGTCAGCTATGCATGAAAAGGCCTGTAGAAAATTATCAGTAGTTCCTGTATTTTTAGCAGCACACATGCTTTAAGGAGTTGCCAGGAAAGAATGTGGAAACAGCATGCCTAAATTCGCACATCTGAGAATATGGTGGTGTTTTATTGGGAAAGCAGTCCCCAAATGCAATGCTAGTAAAAGGAATAAAGACTATTACTACTTTTTCAGCCTTCCAGAAGATTCTCCCTCAAAGCCTTGGACCAATTTTCAACGGAGAGGTAGAGCATTTTCTCCTTCCCAGTGCTGACAGTGGAATACTCTCGTTCTGGTGGCAGCTTGGTTGGAAACTCACATCCCTAGAAATCAACTCCCTGCTCTCTGGAGCTCCTTGTGAGGATTTGGGGTTTAATATTTATAGTAATGATAGGGCTGTTAATATACCACATTAAACAGACACTGTGAAGCTCTGACAACGGGGATGAGAGAAAGTAGAATGGCAGATGCTCTGGCAGTCACTTTCTACTCTATGGGAGCCAGCTGGTTGTTATTATCACTTACTATTTAACATTTAAGCTAGACATGTTGTAGAAAAAAAAAAAAAAAAAAGACCTGCATGGCCACAAAAAAGCAAAACTGGCCTTTGGGGACTTTGGAAACTTTCTGTGGTCTGATATGCATTTAAGTTGATGGTTTTCCAGCAAATCTCTTTACTTCCTTATGCTGCCACCTCAGCTGCCATATTAAAGTGATCAAGTTAACCGCAGATTTGCTAAACGGAAATGTGGAGTTCATTCAGTCTTTAAACCACATAAATACTTAAGAGGGATTTCTCCTATTTCCAGCATTCATGTTGAAACTACTGCTCAATGTTGATTCATTAGACCTCAGGCTCCTTTTGTGCAACTCATAAGCAAGCATTTAAAATCTCAGTCATCTTGCACTACAAGGGAAATGAGTACACACTGTGCAGTGAAACACTGAGTGCAAGTTTGTAGTAACACTAAGGAGTTTCAAAAGGTTTGCTTATTTTGCTAGAAGTTAAGCATGTCTGAAAATAATTTGACCTTTAGGAAATATGTGTGCTTTCTGAGGGCTGCCCTTACTATAGGCGCACTATGTGTTTTCAAGGGAACAAGATTGTGTGCACTTCACTTATACATTTCTTGACTTTTGTGTTCTGATTGTCCATATAATCTTGTCTTCTCATATTGCTTGATGAGAGGAGGCACATGTACTTACCTGTGTGTTCGTATTTAATTACCCAGGGAGTTTCAGCAGGAAACTCAAAGGGAGCCAAGTAAAATCATTCTTTAATGAGGACTTGAATGTGTAAAATTCTCTCGTCTCTCAAAAACAATTTTAAAATGCCTTTAACTGCCATGCTAAGCTATCAAGAAGCAGAGTACAAAACAGCAGAGGCATTCCTGCATCTTCTCTGAGAGCCATCATGTATGGAGTGTACTCCCCAGGGGAGACACCTCTCAATCCCATGCTGCCCTCTAACAGATACCTCCTTAAAACTGCTCTCCATCATGACCTTTGCAAAGTGTATGACAAGGGCTAACCAAACAGCTGGCATAGGGTAACCATTACTTATTATATTCAACAGCGCTCACATGCCAGAGCCTTCAGCTCCTGTCCTGTGCTCATGGTACTCATCTGCTATTTAGTGTCTTATGACTTAAAGCAGGCCTTTTATGTATATGAAGGAAAGGAAATGATAATCTCTTTGAGTGGGAATCCAATTTCTGTAACAGCTGGATAGTACATGTGGACAGTAATGTAAGATGCTCAAATGATAGCAGTCAATTTAGCAGAGAGGTAAAGGAACAAACTGAGAATAGAAAGGAGTGGTAGGCCTTTCGCTCTTTATGAGGTCACCAAAATATTTGGACCATGCCCTCATCAGCAAATAGGGAAGGTTAGCCTCCAGACCTGAAATTTCACACATGTTAACACAGGTAACCCAAATAAGCAAACTTTCTGATGCCTCTCCGAGATGATCAAGGTGCTTTCATTAGGTTAGTTCTGTGAGCAGCATATTCCCATGCAGAGTGCAGGGTCTGATGCTCCCATTTATTGCTATTTGCACCAAGGAGTGTAGGACAAACTGAACTGCCTTTGCAAACACATGTATCTCAGAAGGCTTTGTCAAAGATACCCATAGCAGCCAACAGACCTTTGCTGCCTCTCTTAGTGGTGGACAGAAATACAGTACACACAAATCAGTTTTGTAAAGGATGCTCAGAAAGCCATGTTAAAGAATGCCTATAATTTTTATTTCCACATCAAATTATCATCCCAGTGAACTGAAGTTTCTGCTGAACTTTTGCAAGGGCTGTGTCAAAAGCATAAGGGCAGCAGTCTGCACTCATTCTTCTGGACTTCTGGGAGACTACAGAAGGTCCGGAGAATTCTTTCTGTATGAGAAAGTTTTATTTCTTGCCTTCCAAAAATGTTTGTGCTTGAGTCTGTGTTTAGCTAGGGAACCCTTTATTTGCATTTTCACTTTTATTTTCCTAGACATAATCAAGAATAATCTGCTCCCCCTTTTCTTCATAGAAACACCATTCTTCAATACCCAATCTTTAGGGGTGGTTTGACTACCTGCAGAATTACTGTCCTTCATCCTGGGCCTGATGAGCTAATTGTCTTTCACCTGCTCTTTCATTTCAGAAGAACTTTAAGTAATCAATCAAAGTTTCGTTCCTGTAAGTCAAATTATGCTCTTATGTTGAGTATGCATGATTACTGAAGATATTGTATGTACAGCTTCCAGGACAGAATATAGCCAAATTTCATCATTCTCCATTTGCCCATATGTGAGAAAATGAAGACATATTGTGAAAGAAATTTGTTTCAGTAACATAGGATAAGACTACATATACCATTTCCTGATGATGTTTTTACTAAGAGTATGCAAATAATCTGTACAATTGCATTTTTTTCCCTGAAAATAACTTTTTGGCAGTATTTAAATATTTACAAGCAATCCAAGGAAATATTTGGTTTGCTAAGCCTTTGCTTCCCTTGGGGAGTGTTCTTCTGCCAGACCCTGTAACTTGAGTTCAAACACCATGCAGGCAAAAAGGGAAGGTGCAGTTCAAGTATATGATTTATATTTGAAGGGTTTTCAAAACTGGCTGGTTTAATCACACACAGAAGTCATCATCTTTTAATACACTCCTCACATAAAATAAAAGCTTTAGACTTATTCTGCCTAAGAAATGGATGTATTTCCATGAGGTAAGAGAAAACAAATAAACCTGGTGTTGATAGAGAGGAAACAGCAGGTTGAGATGAACTCTGAGTCCATGAGTAGATCTGAAGATCTCTTGGAGCAACCATTTTGAATTATGGGGCTGAGCTCGTCTTCCCTGAATTCATGGGGGTTATGAAATTGGTACAACCTTTGAATACAAAGCCCTAGTAGAAGATGCAATATATCATGCTTTTTCCAGCAAGAAATCCTGTGTGTGGCCCTCTTTGATGGAATGATGGCATCAGTGAATAGGGGAAGGGTGACAGACGTCATCTATCTGGGCTTCTGCAAAGCCTTTGACATGGTCCCTCACCATGGCAGTTTGATGGATTAAGAACTGGTGTCTGGTTGCAGCCAAAAGATTGTGATCAACAATTCTACATCTGGGTGGAGGCCAGTCACAAGTGGTGTCCCCCAAGGGTCAATCTTGGAACCAGTACACTTTAATATCTTTATCAGTGACATAGATGATGGAAGTGAGTGCACTGTCTGCAAATTTGCAGGTGACACCAAGCTGAGTGGTGCAGTCAGTACATTGGAGGGAAGTAAAGTCATCCAGAGAGACCTGAACAGGCTGGAGATGTGAGCCTAATGAGGTTCAAGAAGGCCAGGAGCAGGATTTTGCACTTCGGCTGGGGCAATTTGAGGTATTTATACAGACTGGGGAAAGAACTCCTTGAGAACAGCCCTGCAGAGAAGGACTTGGGGGTTCTGGTGGATGAGAAACTGGACATGATCCAGCATTGTGTGCTGGCGGCCTGGAAGGCCAACTGTGTTCTGGACTGCATTTAAAAAAGGGTGGCCAGCAGGAGAAGAAAAAGATTGTCCCCCTCTACTCAGCTCTTGTGAGGCCCTATGTGGAGTACTGTGTCCAGGCCTGGGGCTCCCAACACAAGAAAAGCATGGAGCTCTTGGAACGGGTCCAGAGGAGGGCCACTAAGATGATCAGAAGGCTGGAGCACCTCTCCTATGAGGAAAGATTGAAGGAACTGGGCTTGTTTAGCTTGGAGTAGAGAAGGCTCTGGGGAGACCTCATTGTGGCCTTCCAGTACTTGAAGGGAGTATATAAACAGGGGTGGGGAACGACTGTTTATGAGGGTAGTTAGTGATAGGACAAGGAGGAATGGTTTTAATGACAGGGGAGATTTAGTTTAGATATTAGGAGGAAGCTTTTCATTCAGAGGACCACAGTGTGAATAATGAGAGCAGAAAGGCGAACAAGGCATAAAGAAAGACAGACCCCAATTCTGAGACGGATGCAAATCATGAAAAGTGCTGACCTATCCCTAACAGATCCAACTGTGCTCCTAATGCTCCCTGAGGCAGAGGACCACTGGACAAAACTCATCTCAGAAACTCTGCCCTGTGTAATCAAATTAGACAAGGTTTGTAGTCATCTCAGATACATCTCTGTTATGTTATGCTGCCCATGTAAGACAAAACAATGAAGTTGGACTTCACATAAATTTATACAATTCATTTGGAATGGATCCCACAATCCCAAAGTTAAAATCACCATACTGAGGTCCACAAAATTTGACTGAAAACTTTCCAGCCCTAAGATCCTAAGATATTTGTATTACAGGGTACAGAGAGGGAACAAGCTATGCGGTAATAGAGACAACCTCTTCAGAAACCTCAAATATTCAAATGAAAGGGTAGGCATAAAAAAAAAAAAAAAAAAAAAAGGAGGTATAGAGTAGTATATCTATCAGCAGAGACTTTCAAGGTGCAATTGTGCAACATGCTAGATAATCTCATCTACAGTCCCATCTCCAATGAATGGTTGGACCTGATCATCTCTCAAGGTCTCTTCCAGCCTGGGTTGTTCTGTGATTCTATTATTCTGTGCAGAGGTTATCACTTAGGCATGATGGTAATGATGTTCCAGGGCAGTGCTACAGTCAGAGACAAGCTGCTGTACTTATTTTACAGATTTTACTTGCTCAAGGATGATTTTTATTTGAGGAGAAGAGGCAGTATTTTAACATGGGAGTCATATATTCAGCACTGAAAAGAATAGATGTCCCATGTTTTGAGCACACCAAGAACATTCTCCAGCAAGTTCTCCCTTGGTTTCTTTCGGGATGAGTTTGGGAGAACTAAGTCCTGCAAACCCATCCTCATATCCTTGAGCTCAACAACCATGAGTCCAGGGTTCAGGCCAGAGAGAGCACTGATTCAGTGAGCATAACTTACTGTATCCCACAATTACAGTAAATTGATATTTTAAATAGAGTAGCTCAATGCATGGTATGACAGATCGAAAGATTTTAAATGGCCAGTAATAAAAACAGTCCTAATAATCTAATCCTAAGGTGAAGTGAGCATCACACTGTTTGACAGAGCTAATTTTTGCTCACTGTTATGCTAGCATGTTTCCCTTATTTAAAGCCTGAGTTGTTTGTAAGGTTATTATCAGAGATTTTTCTCCTTCTGAATCCAAAGGACAAAAACAGTGACTGAGGTAAACATTGCAAGGCCTCAAGTAATATTTTTGGTTGTGATCTACAATTCAAATACAGACATTCTGGTAGAAATAGCCCTGCTGGTGCTGTTGACAGCATATTTCATAGAGGAGCTTGGAAGCAAGAAGGGGGTAGGGGAACTTCTAAGGTCTGAAAAACAAGTCAGCCTGTCAGTGGTGTGCAGCACTCTCCTGTTCCCTGAGGAGAAAGCTCTTAGTGTGTTTCATCTCTTGCGATGACAGTGATGCTATGTTTCAGGCTTCTCACAGCACTGTAAATCGTGTTATTTTAAAGAAGCACCTTTGGATAGGAATATACAAGTGCAGAAGATGCATTTGATTAAAAACAACTCCTACTATTCATTGCAAAATGGAACATGATTGCAAGCAGTATAACTGCAGTTAATTCTTCTCTTACCCACTGCTGATACTAGTTCACTGAAATCTCAGTCTTTCCTTTCTGGGTAATGGAAGTATAACTCATCTTAGACCTATTTAAACACTAGTCTCATGCCACTGAGCATAAAAAGAAATGTGTTGAGCATAAAGCAGTCATCTGATACAAAATGTTTTGTGCAGATGTTTAATCAGGTCTTCCATGGAAAGAATCATGTAAACGAGTCTAGAGATGATAGCAGGGAATGCTCTCAGAGAGCAGTCACGGAAATTCTGTAGGTTAATGGAGATAGTCATAGTGATACACACTTCATTTTTACTGTACTGACTAGTTTTCAATACAATAGCATGGGGAAGGAGTTCTTTTTGATTGACTTTCGACCTGTGCTGAAAGGAAAAGCTAGAAATTTGAAAACTAGATTGGATAGTGACAAACGCATTTAATTGTACTATTTGAAGTTTTATTACATTCACCACAGTTTGTGTCACTTCAAATAACACTAGGTAACACCAAGAATGAATATCAGCTCTGATACACACTGCGGACACCAACCATATGCTGTCCCAAGGATGAAGGTGATGAGCTGAATCCATCTCTGAACTCTGACTATGCGGTACAGTTTGCAATGAACCTGAAGTGACAGAATTACAAAGGGGAAAACATTGCTATGGTAACAAAATATTGCTATTTTAAATGAGCATGGTTTAAGTAAAAAGCAACAGTGTTTTAAACAGAAACAGACTTTGAAAAATAAATGCAATCATTACTTTAAAACTAACTCATAATTTAGCCCATTTGTCAGGGCATATCTACCTGTAACTCTTTTCTTTGGCATTTTCTGAGCTTACCGTGTTGTAGAACAACATTTTTCAGTTTTAGAAACTGAAGGAGAAGTTAAATGACCAGGTGTCAGAAGGCATAGCAGCTCCTTAACTCAGCTAGATACAGAGTGTACATGATACAGAATATAAGGTCAAGATTACTCCTACTTAGCGTTAGATCCAATCTGAACACTCTAAATTAGTGGTGCCTGAAGATATCTTCATGCTCAGGAAAATACTGTACTCCCAGAGCATAAAATGCTCTTCGACTGAATTGCCAAGTGCATATTCCCAAGGTAGATCTCTAATTTTAGGGGAGTGCACAGATATGTTTTCCTAATCAGCTATCTCAGTTAAATTGCTGTTAGATGGATCAGGATGAAAGTTCTTAGATCAGTCCACTAGATGATAAGACTTGTTAAACAGTATTCCAGTGTGAACTAACGCTACTCATTTATCATCCTCCCAGCTGCAATGAAGTTTTCTCTGACTTCTGATTATTGCAAGCAACAACATCCACCTTTTCACTGCTCTGCTGCAAGATAATGCTTTCGCTGAAGGACAAATTTCAAACTCAAAATTCAAATCAAGAGCTTTTCTAGTTGCCAGTATAGCAGCAAGAAGGTGCAAATAAACTCATTTGCTTTCTCCAACCCTATTTTACAACCATCTGGCTTGGATATTTTGTTGTTTTTGTTGTTTCGTTTTGTTTTGTTTTCTTCAGAGGACAAAGCACTTTCCAAGAAAAATACACATAAAACTACCTTTAGTTTCTAGATAATGCAGCTGTTTTTTCTGTACTATCCTCTCAGTGACTTTTTGGCTGTTAAAAGCTGGCTGCCAGAATCTCAGAGAACCACACTCTGTAGCCTTTCAAAAATGCAATTATTAGGGTGGCACACGTGAAAGAACAATTACACTGAGATTTTATATTTTAAGTAATTAGTTGTTCTTTTTTTTCTGTAGATTGACCTTACAAAGGTTCAATATAGCTGCTCATTACTATGTATGACATTACATTTTTAAAAGGAACAGAGATAAAATTCAGCTAAAATATATATCTAAAGTAAGGTGATTCTACCTGCTTGCCAAGGAAATAAGATTAAAGCTGTTTGTCCAAAATACAGCACTAGAAATCCCTGCAGTCTCATTTATGTGAGCCATTGTATTTAGCTACTTAGCAATGCAAAGTGAGCATAAAGTACTGATGGTTACTCAGACGTGCATCAGAAAGCCATCTACATCCTCGTGTCTGGTTTCACCCACGGGCCGCTCTTATGCCTTCAGAGACTCTCAGCTAATGGAAAGCACCAGAAGGAATATTTAAGTGGAATCTGACCTGGATTATTCTGGTCTTTAGCAATGCAGAGTGACTAGTTTGCACAGAAAGTTAAAAACTATAAATATCCCAACTCTGGCTTAACAGCGGCTATGGACAGCTGCTATCTCGTTTAAAAGCACGCTTTGTTGGGAACACCAGTGCTCAAATACAACCTCAAGCTCAATGACTTTTTGACGAGGTCTTGCCCTCCAAAACAAGCAATTAAAATGTGTGAAGGAGAATACTGATTGATCAATGTGAAAACAGGTAAGCAGTGTGCAGAGTGGCAGAAGACAAGGGATCCAGGGAAAGTGCACTCAGAGTATTGGCCATCCTTGTTTCAAACGTGTTGTCTCCTAGTGATCAAAGGGTGCAGCAAGGAATGGATGACATCTCCTCAACTATACTCAGATACTTCAAAGGCTTTTGCTTTGCCATTAAGAAAAGCATCAGTCTACTTTTTGATCCAGGCTAGGGTAGGATGTGCAGCATCTCGCACAGTCTTGAGAACTAAGCAGCAAACCAGATGAGTCAAAGCAAGTTATTTGTGCCAAAAAACAAGTGATAGCTTAATTGGCCAATCAATTCAGAATAAATTCAGAATAGACTCTGCAGCGAAATAAATGGCAATTTGATTATGTGCTGCTACAACACAAAACAATTTGATTTGACTTCAGGAAAGTGATGGCTTTTTCTTTAATATTTGGTTACAGTCTTTCAATTGAGTGCATCCAGAGGAGAGAACAATGCTGAAATATTATGATTTCTCCATGTTAAAAAACCTGAACATACTTAATATTTATTAAAAGATTAAATGACTTTTAAAATAAACTGAGTGATTCAAGTTTGTATAATAAGGCTTAATCTTTGGCTGCTTGGCCACTGCAGAATTAAATTGTGCCTGCAGTAAAAGCAATCTTAACAGACATGAGATGTGAATCTTTTCTTGTTGTTGTTTGTATGTTTCTTTGTTTTTGTTAGGAAAGACTCTTTGTTTCCTGCAGTGATTTTGTTTACACTGTGGCTGGACTATTCTAGAAGAAATAATTATATTCATATTGTCTCCTTTAAGTAAATACATTATTTTGATGCTAGACCATTCATTTATTTATAGAATCATAATTTTTTAGAGTCTGAATGTATCAGTTTTCCTTTATCAGCCAGGCTTGTAATCTTCTGAATAACTACTTTCAAGTTTATTGGAAGTACCTTTTTTCTATGTGACTATGTTGATGGTCTCAAGGATCTGGTGCTATAGGCTGTAAGATATTGCATTTGCATTTTTGCCTTCGACAAAGGAAATCAACAGGAAACAACACATTTAAACGAAACATCAAACTATATGGTTTATGTGGTAGGACAGTCCAGCCAAGATTGGTAATGTGCTCCACAGTCTTCAGATAGGTATAGTATCTGACATTACCACGTTGCAAGAGGAAGGTTGTCTTCTTCTCTGGTCTGACTATGGAAGTTAGAGGCTTCACCTTAGTCAGCATCATGAAGCAGCGGTCAGAGTTGATGATTTGACATGTTTCAGAAAACCCAGAAGGATCACTTCTTTCCTACCCTGAAAGACAATGCACATAACTTTACTCTCTGAGACCTGTGTCTTGA
Organism: Lagopus muta; assembly: GCF_023343835.1. Classification (NCBI taxonomy): domain Eukaryota; kingdom Metazoa; phylum Chordata; class Aves; order Galliformes; family Phasianidae; genus Lagopus; species Lagopus muta. The sequence continues at coordinate 40,695,195 of NC_064472.1, read as the reverse complement.
ACTTTTTTTTTATAAGGAATTCACGTTGCCACTTTCTCGGCTGCCATTTTGAATCTGGCTCATAGTGGTGGCACCATACTTCATCACAAGCAATGACACAATCCAGGAAACTGTCACCTTCAGCCTTCTATTGGTTCTGTAGGTCCTGACAAACTTGCACATGGTGTATTTTCTGCTTTTTTTGTGATCATTGATGAGATCCACCTGGTGCAAACTATGCAATGTTTTAATGCTGCCACCATATTCAGCTCCATACGCAGTTCCCAGGTCATAATCTGTAAATTTGCAGAGCTGAGCTGATCAAGATACTCTTCATTTCACATTGTGACAGCTGTGCATGGCTATCCAGAGCCTGGCTCGTCTTTCATGTTGCTGTTGTCACTGCTGAAAAACACCATCCACTGCCTCGCTGTGCTCACGCACACTGATTGGCCTCTATAAACATCCAGCAAATATTGGTGAATGTCAATAGGTGCCATTTTTTTCTGTGTGGAGGAATTCAGTGACACACCTTGACTTCATATGCCCTTCCATGTCAGGTGCATTTGATCACACTGCCCTTCTGCTGTCATCTGCCATGTCATCAAAATGTAACAGAATATTGATGAGAAGGCTCAGCCTCCGCTGCCATACCACCAACATCTGTCTCTGATGTTGTGAGCCATCATCATAAAATAGGAAGCATTACTTTAAGAACAGTCCTTATAGAACTGCATAAATTGCTCACAATTGAGGGTGTTCATCACAAACAAGAAAATACTCATGCTGCACACTGAGTTGTGAAAATTACTCCTTGGGATAAGTAATCTACTACCCCTACTTTATCGGGGTAGGAGAAATTACCACTTAGTGTGTGAAAAAACATGAAGAATGAAGTTAAATATGAAGTCCAGAATGCAAAGGAGAATAGAATAAACTGGATCAGCAAGTGTTACCAAGGATATGTCTTCCTGATCTTTGGCTGTTCATTTCACCATGAACCAGGAAGACTGTGCAGTACAGCAAGGAGGACACACTCTTCTCTTGACAGATCCCACAGCAGCCCGTATTACTATGGTCACCAGTTACTAAAGCTCTGGGTGAGCTATTGGTTCCCATCATACACACAGAAGCAACTATTGGGGAAAAAAAGATGAACAAAGACACATAAAAAGAGAAAAGAGAAAAGAAAGCATCAGAGAACCCTCCTGCTGTGGCATATACCTCAGTTATGGCTGCCCATTTCCTCCTGCATAACTGTGTTCGTTCTTCTGTTTAAAATGCAGTTACTGTGCTATTGATTTCCTAGATAAGTTTTTAAAAGCATTTAGAATTGGGCAATTAGTTACTGCTTAATGCAGAATGTCAGAACTGAGCTATTGATCCAACTAAATGATCAATTGATTCATTATTTCCTTCGCATGGCTTGATTCGGATTCACTCTGAAGAAATAAATGAAAGAAAAATAAATTCTCGCTTTTGCAGTGACATGTAACAAAAAGTGAAGATTTATTGCCCTTGAAAAGAGGATATAAAATATTTTTTTTCAGTTTCTTTTTTATTAAGACATTTATAAATTTATAATAAATTTATATTTAAAATTAATTTTAAAAGTTTTTTTAATTAAAAAAACTTGCATTAAAATCTTACAATGGGGTAATAGAAAAAAAGAAATGTTCAGCAGTGTACATAGTGAAGTATTACTGTAACTGGAGCAAAGAGTTAACTAATATGTCATAATAACATTTTTGATACATATTTTTGTTTTGATCAGGCTGATGTAAAACATAAAGTAATAATAATTATAATTAAGGAAGCATATTTGACCTGGAAGCCCAGAACAGAGTATTTCATCTGGAACAGGCAAAAATTTGGGGAGACTGAGTGTGTGACAGAGAACAGGATGTGACTATGGAAACTGTTCTGACCTCCTCATCAGATACTCAGGAATGCTTCTTCTGCAATGTGAATGGAAGGACACAGATATCTGCAGTCTCACCACACTGAGGTAGAATTTGAGATCACCCAGTCTTAACCACCTGCTAAAGGACTAGCTACAGGGGGCTGCTCAGATTGTAACCCTAGTGAGGTTCAGTAAAGTCAAGTGCAAGGTGTTACATTTGTGTTGGGACAATCCCAGAAATGAATACAGACTGGGAGAAAAACTCACTGGAATCAGCCTTGAGGAGAGGGAGTCTGGAAGTTCAAGATAGCAGTTTTGCTAGTCACCTTTCTGACATCTCCAAGGATAGAGAATTATACAATTTCGTGGTCACTCTGCCCAAGACAGTTTCCAGCTCCCACCAGTCCTTCACTGTTAGTGAAGAGCAGGTCTAGCAGGGCACCACCTGTGGTGGGCTCTCGTACCAGCTGTTTAAGGAAGCTATTTTCCACACACTCTAGAAACTCCTCGGACTGCCTTGTCTGTGCTGTAATGTATTTCCAACATGTATCAGGGGAGTTGAAGTCTCTCATGAGAATGAGTGCTGGCAATGGTGCAACTTCTGCAAACTGCCTCGTCCTTCTCTTCATCCTGATTAGATGGTCTATAACAGACCCCCACCAAGATGTCACCCCTACAGGCCTTCCCCCTGATCCTTATACATAGATATTCAACTTCATCACTCCTAACCCCAAGCTCTTCAATATCGAAACGCTCTTTAATATAAAAAGTCACACCACCACCCTTCCTTCCTTGTCTATGCCTTCTGAATAGCTTGTAGCCATCCATCACAGCACTCCGGTCATGGGAATGGTCCCACCATGTTTTGGTAATAGCAACTAGGTCAAAGTTAGCCTGACGCACAATCACTTCCAGCTCCTCCTGTTGCTCCTCCTGCCCTTGTTGTGTGCACTGGTGTAGATGCACTTCAGCTGAATCATCTGCTTCACTCACAACTCAAGCATCGTTCCCCTGGGCTCATCTCTTGTGAGCCCTGTTTTGTCCCCTTCCCCCATCATAGCTAGTTTAAGACTCTTTTGATAAGCCCCACTGGCTCCTGCACTAGGATTTGTACAGGTTTAGTACAGGTGGGTTCCATGCATGGACAACAGGGCAGGAGCCAAGTGAACTGCCTCATGATCAGAAAACCCAAAGTTTCTGCCTTGACACCAGCCTTTGAGCCAATTATTAATTACTTGTGCTTTCCAAGCCTTCTCCATATCCCTCACTGCCCCTGAAGGTATAGAACAAAAGATCTCTTGCGCTCCTTGAGCTAAACACACCAAGCCCCTGAAATCTCTTCGCATAGTTCATAGGCTTCTCTGAGCAATTTAATCACTGTCCACCTGAACTATGAGTAATGGAAATTAATCAGTGGAGCTAATCAGCTTTGGGAGTTTTCTATTTATGTCCCTGACCCAGGCCCCACAAAGGCAGCACACTTCCCGATGGCTTGGGTCTGGTCTGCATATGGGACCCTCCGTTCCTCTGAGAAGGGAGTAGCCCACCATTGCCACCTTTCTTTCTTTCCTGGCAGAGGCAGTCTCTAGGCGTGGGGGTTACCACCTCACCTTAGGCTCCCTCTAAGTCAGATCCTCCCTCAGCTCTCCACTCACCTTCCCTTTCAATTTCCAGCATCTCAGACCTGTTGTTTAGTGTGAGCTGGGGAAGTGGGTTAGGCTGGCAGAGGCCGTTCTTGTTACACCAAGTTGGGACTCTCTTCCAACCATCCTCATCTGTCAGGTTTGTCTGACTGTGACAGGGCAGGGGGTCCACCACTTTTCTGGGGGTATCTCCCTAGCACCCTTCCTTGTGGCATGCCAGTGATTCACTCCACACATCAATCTCCTGCTCTTAGTCTCTGATGGCCCTTAGTCTCTCCACCTTCTCCTTGAGCTCCACCACTAGACTTAGCAGCTCACCTGCTCACACAGGTGAAATCCCTGCTACCCTCCCCAGGCAGCAGCAGGCTCAGGAACTCCTTGCAGCCAGAGACCTGAACAGCTAGATTTCTGGGCAGGCTGTCTGTATGGGTCACCACAGTCTTCTTGGAATAAGCCCACTGTCTGTTGGATACCATGTTTAGACCTGTGTTCTCAGAGACTGTCAAGAGGAAAGCTGGTCTCCTGAGCGAGGAGAGACAGCACTTACAGTCCTGACAAGCTGAGGGAGTTGGGCTTGTTCAGCTTGGAGAAGGTTCCAGTACTTGAGGAGATCTTATACACAGGAAGGACTGACTTCTTTTACAGTCTAACAGCCTTAGGACAAGAGGTAATGTCTCAAAGTGAAAAGAGGGAAAATTTAGGTTAGACTTTAGAAAGAAATACTTTGCTGAGAGAATGGTGATCTCTGGCACAGGCTGTCTAGAGAAGCTGTGTATGCCCCATTCCTCAGGGCATTCAAAGATAGGTCCCTGGTCAGCCTGACCTAGCAGGTGACAACCTGCCCATGGCAGAGGATTGGAACTGAATGGGCTTTAATGTCCTTTCCTCACCAGTAGTACTCCTGCAGTACACTAAAGACACACGGTAATGTTGCTACCAATGGAAAAATAACCCATTTAGCTGAGTGCTGTTTAGAGATTGTATTCACAACCTCTTTCGTTTCACACAAATTAAACAAGAAATGATTCCCGTTGTCTGATCAAGTATCTACTTCACTGCCATCTTGTAGAGAGAGCTACAGGCACACCTCAAAGTATTCTGTTTGTTGTTTTCATTTTCTATATAGGGAACTGATAAAAATGGTGGGTAAATGGTATTAATCAAGAGCTGCTCCGAAGGTAATGCCTCCTGTTTTATGATGATGGCCCATGATGTCAGCGGCAGGTGTTGGTGGTATGGCAGTAGAGGCCGAGCTTTCTCAGCAGTATGCTGTTACGGTTTGTTGACCTGTGACAGCTTGCAGCAGAGGGGCAGTCTGACAGAATGGCCGCTGACATGGAAGTGCACATGAAGTAAAAGTGTGTTACTGAGTTCCTCCATCTGGCAAAACTGCATCCACTGACATTCATCAATGCTTGCTGAACTTTAATAGAGACCAATCAGTGCATGTGAGCATAGTGAGGTGGTGGGTGGTGCATTTCAGCAGTGGCAGGGGATCGCCTCCGCTGGTGCAGACACTTATGAGTGTGGCATACAGGCTCCTGTTCATGCTGGTGAAATGCATAGCTACTGGTGGCACCTGTGTTGAAAGAGATTGTTTAGTAGCTGAGAATTTGCACTACTGAATTACTGCGCTCTTTGTATCTATTGTTGTTTGCAAGGAAATAATTAAAAGGCAAGATGACCCTAGTCAACTTGTTATCACCTCTTTGCTTGTTTTCCCTGTGCCAGACTCAAGGAGAAGAGTTCTACGGGACTTTCACTGTTAACCACAAGCAGAAACTACTTATTCCTAGTCTTCTGGTATATTAAGGCAGCTAGGAGAAACACATCTGCATAGGGGAAATGCTTTGTCTGGGTGTTGCTTGTTGTCTCAACCTCCATTAGGAAAACCCATATTGTTTTGAAAAAACATGTTGCACAGCTTCGCACTGGGTCACATTGCCTCCTGCACATGTTGAAAGATTAAGGAAATAACTGCAACAGCCAGAAATTTAATTTTGTTCCTAGACCCAGGATCCTTTTTTTTCTGAAGAATTTTGTACCTAAAATTTTAGAGATATACAGCTGGTGTACTAGGAGGCCAAACAAAACACTGCGGGAAATGATTAATTAAATAATGATGAATGTAGCTCATGATCTGTAACCCATTAATATCTATTACATCAAAATCTGACTAAAAATATTCTACGAACAATCAGTTAAAACAAATCTGCAGCACAGGAGGCAGTTCAAAGAAGCTGAAACAACAGCAAAATATTTAAACAGCTGGAGAAAACAGGAGGTGCCAAAAGTCGTTTTGTTAACTGCATGCTGTAACTGGATTGAAAATAAATATGAAGGAATGATAAACATCCAGGTTAGCTGCACAGTATTAAATTAGACCTTGGGGAATAAATTCTGCTTTCACTTTGCTGGTGGATAACTGATGTGGCTGCTAGTGCAAGTACTTTTAACACAGGGATAAATATACAGCTAGCACGAATGATGAGGGAAAGAAAAATCAAGGCAATTTAGAAACACTCAAGGTAAAGAGCCCTCTGAAACCTATTCTAGAGAACTTCAAGAGTAGCCAAAGCATTTTCTGAAATATTAGGTATTATAGTCAACAACTTTTGAAGGACAGAGGAAATCTCAAGAGATGGGAGAACATCAAATACAGTACTACAAACAAAAGAAAAACAATATGACTAGAGGAACTCTAAATTGATTAGGCTAATTTTAATACCTGGAAGATGCTAAAACAGATGATTACATAATCAATCTGTAAGCGTCTAAAGGAGAACAAACATGATTAAATACTTCCAACATTGTTTTGCTAAGAATGTAGTGCATCAAATCAATCTGGTTACATCTTTTAAGAGGTACCTAGTAAAGTGAACAAAGAAAAACAGCAGGTGAGAGTATTGAGGTATTATACTGACTTCAGTAAAGCTTTCACAGACTTGGGCATAGTAGGCTTTTTAGCAAAGGGAAATACAGAAAATTATAAAACACTAGAGTGTACAGAACCGGTTGCTCCATGTTACAAAGACTTACTATTAGAGTGCTAACTGATAACTGATTCTACTGGAGCCATATAGGTAGCTCTTGACATCTCTTGATCCTTTTGACAGGGATCTCTTGGAAAGAGTCCAGTGGAGGGCCTCAAAGATGGTGAAGGGTTTGGAGCATCTCTCCTATGAAGAAAGGCTGAGTGAACTGGGTCTGTTCAGCCTCGAGAAAAGAAGACTGAGAGGGGACCTGATGCAGGTCTATAAATATCTGAGGTGTGCGGGGCAGAATGGCGAGGCCGGACTCTTTTCAGTGGTGAGTGGAGACAGGACAAGGGGAAACGGCTGGAAACTGCAACATAGGAAGTTCTGCACGAATGTGCGCAAGAACTTCTTTACAGTGAGGTGACGGAGCACTGGAACAGGCTGCCCAGGGAGGTGGTGGAGTCTCCTTCTCTGGAGATGTTCAAGACCTGCCTGGACACCTACTTGTGAGACCTGGTGTAAGGAACCTGCTTTGGCAGGGGGGTTGGACTTGATGATCTCTGGAGGTCCCTTCCAACCCTTACAATTCTGTGATTCTGTGATCTCTGCAGATTGCATTGTTCAAGACTTTCTTCATTGAGTTGATCTGAAAAATGCTCTTGAAATTCACGAATAACACTGAGCCAGGATGGCTGAATTATATAAAGGAATCTTTTCTTGAAGATAAAAATTCCTAATAGTTTGAAGCAATGGTCTGAAGTTAAAAATGGAAATCCACAGACGTAAGTACAGAATACTTTGATGAGGAAGTAGGAACCACAGAAATGAAGAGGACTAACTAGCAAGCAATAATAATAAAGAAAAGTGATGTCACTTCTCTGTCACATCGACAAGCTGATGTCAAACTGAACCTAAATCAACAGTCTGATGTTGCTGGGGAAAAAAACTCCTCATATTGTAATGCATAATTATGTGCAAGACGTTGAAAGAAATTATTTTTTTCCACCACCTCAGTTGTATAAACATGTTTTATTTAAGGCATTATTATTTAGGAGAGTTGAAAGAAGGAGTGGAGAGAAGCTAGAGGAGATCAACAAGAAAATGAAGAGATCTGCAGAACATGTTCAAAAATTGAAAGAACTGGGTTTCCTGATGTTGAGTAACTGAAGGAGTGAGCATGACAGTGGTTTCCAGCATTGCTGGAGTTGTCTATGCATTACTCATAGGCTTTGATTGAAACAAAGAAGACTTATTTTGGTAGTTGAAAGTCAATTCTATCTATAAGGGATAGAGAACAGACGGAAATCTGAGTTGCTTGAGTACTCTCACTGAAAGATGCTAAGAACATGCTTATTGTTGCTGTCAGCAGTGATCTAGGTATATTCTCTAAGATACAGCTCAGGAAGAATAAAATGTAAGATCCTCTTTTATTCCAAAGGGACACTGAGGGCCTTTTTAAATTTTTTTTTTAATGGACATACCTGAACTATACCTATTTTTATGACCAGAACTGGTATCCACAGAAATGAAGTCAGGCATATGCTCTCCTGGGATAAAGCACAAGCTCTCAGCAGCCACAGCAAGTAAAACCCTTCCATTTCATGACTGACCCATGGTGAACTCCATATATCCATGCATCCCTGCTGCACCTTTGCCAACGCAAGCCAACATGGGGGAGATCAGGGATGTGGCAGACAGCCACATGAATAGGATCCAACAGGGCAACCTCAGGTGTCAGCAGCATTTTCTGTTTGCAAAGTCTTGCCAAGCATCTCACTTTTGAGAAAAGGCTGACTGACCTGGGACTGTTCAGAATGGAGGTGACCAAGAGGGGATCTTACCAATGTTTATAAATATCTAATGAGTGGGAGTCAAGTGGATGGGGTCAGGCTCTTTTTGCTGGTGCTATGAGACAGGACAAGGGACAAGGGGAAAAAAGTGGAACACAGGATATTTTGTAAAATCATGGGAAAGAACTTCTTTACTTTGAGGGTGACCAAGTACTGGAACAGGCTGCTCAGAGAGGTTATGAAGTCTCCTTCTCTGGAGGTATTCAAAATCTTCCTGGATGTCTTCCTGTGTACCTACTATAGGGAACGTGCTTTGGCAGAGGTGTTGGACTATATGATCTCCAGAGATCTCTTCCAAGCACAGTTATTCTGTGATCCCACCAGTCATGTTACTGCCAGACCAATTGCTAATAGATCATTAAATACCAATCAACAAATAAAATAACACTTTGATGTTTTTGTTGAGCATCTGCAATATCACCTGCCCTGTTAATACGGCTAAATAGGCAAATCAGAAGTAGCAGCAGTCATTCTGAATAGGTATAGCATGTCATTCCCAGTGCTGAGAATGGATATTTTTCCTGAGCAATTTAGCCACAGCTGCAGCTTTTTAGCTGAATGCTGCAGCAGATGGAAGAAGCCTGCATGTTCAGAAAGTGTGGTGGTTTTTCAGTACTAGGTGATTATGTGGATCAAGTTATGTGTGCCACCCACAACATACTTTTCTCTATGCACTTGTATGGTGCACTTATGTAGTTAATTGCACACCTACTTACACCACACAAGAGAGGAAATACAAAATATATTTAGGCCCACTTGAATTGAGTAAGTTGTTTTATTGAAATTGCCCACAATGTTTTCTTTGATTTTCACAATGTTTGAAGGAATAGCTATTTACGTGCCAGAAATATTTGAAGTCAATCTTTTCCACATTTCAAGGACTGAACATGAAACTATTAGGAAGGCAAGAGAAAACAGCAAGCTAGAATGATGGATCTCAGAAAGAATTAAAATGAACAATGGTGTCCAGTTACGCTTTCATGTGCTTTTATAGACAGTTATGATATTAAGTATCATTCACCACTCATCATGTTTCTTCAGCATTAAAATGAAGATGACTGTGATCATTTTTGCCATTTCCTCCTGCAGTACACTAAAGACACACGGTAATGTTGCTACCAATGGAAAAATAACCCATTTAGCTGAGTGCTGTTTAGAGATTGTATTCACAACTTCTTTCGTTTCACACAAATTAAACAAGAAATGATTCCCGTTGTCTGATCAAGTATCTACTACACTGCCATCTTGTAGAGAGAGCTACAAAGTATTCTGTTTGTTGTTTTCATTTTCTATATATGGAACTGATAAAAATGGTGGGTAAATGGTATTAATCAAGAGCTGCTCCGAAAGTAATGCCTCCTGTTTTATGATGATGGCCCATGATGTCAGCGGCAGGTGTTGGTGGTATGGCAGTAGAGGCCGAGCTTTCTCAGCAGTATGCTGTTACGGTTTGTTGACCTGTGACAGCTTGCAGCAGAGGGGCAGTCTGACAGAATGGCCGCTGACATGGAAGTGCACATGAAGTAAAAGTGTGTTACTGAGTTCCTCCATCTGGCAAAACTGCATCCACTGACATTCATCAATGCTTGCTGAACTTTAATAGAGACCAATCAGTGCATGTGAGCATAGTGAGGTGGTGGGTGGTGCATTTCAGCAGTGGCAGGGGATCGCCTCCGCTGGTGCAGACACTTATGAGTGTGGCATACAGGCTCCTGTTCATGCTGGTGAAATGCATAGCTACTGGTGGCACCTGTGTTGAAAGAGATTGTTTAGTAGCTGAGAATTTGCACTACTGAATTACTGCGCTCTTTGTATCTATTGTTGTTTGCAAGGAAATAAATAGTAAGCATTGCTTTTGTTCTGACCTATGTGCCTAGCACTGGGGCTGAATTAATACAAACGTAAACCTGGAGAAAACTCTCATAGTTCATGAGAGATTATACATCACAAAATCTTATAATAATTGGGATATTGGCTTCATGAAAGCCACTTTCATATCCTAGTAACAAAGTCCTGGCTGCTGTGCATTTTTTCCTCTCCAACGCAGACTAGCTTTGTTGTGGTTCAGCGCAGCTTAGTAAATCGTGACATAACAGAGAGAGTCTAAATGCAAAAGGTATTTTGCTGTATCCCAAGTCTTCCAGAAACAGCAGTAAAACATTTTAAATAGTGAACCAGGCAGAAACCAAACTAACTAATACAACAAATAGGCCTGCGGAAAACCAGATTTGGTGCCCAAATCTGTCCCTGAGGTCATACAACTGCCAGTAAAAAAAAACACTTTTTTGATGACATCACAGGTCAAAATGTTCTTTCTTCTTTTAATTCTATTTAATGGAGGAACACAAAAATAAAACTTAGTATGTTTGTGAAGCAAGTAATCATGGCATACTATTTGTGTTGTTCTTTGGCCTCCATGTTAATCATGAGCTCTTATTCTGCTTGGCAGTGGCTCTAGGAAACAGCTCCCAGGCACTCTGGTGGCTGCTGGTATTGTTCATACTTCAGGAAATTGAGTCACCTCTGCCATTCTGTGGAAATGTTTCAATTACAATAAGAATAAATACAGCATTATGCTGACTTTCTCTGGGCCTTTTTTGTTTGTTTTGTGTTCCATGACACCTCAAATGTTCAGCTGCATAATATTAAATGAAGAAAATAGTGGAATTCACCCCATCACCTTTGAGCATACCACATTACCTAATAGGAAAGAAGATAAGAGCAGTGAATTTATGTAACTGTAATAAGGTATAATATCTGAGGAAATGGGAAAGGGGAAATGAATTCAGATGTAATATATAAACAGGGATTAGAGATTCATAAAATTGAGCCAGATCACTCAGAAGAGAGTGAAACCTCAGTGACACTACTGAAATTTACTTTATTATCTTCGGGTTGAGATGCACGTATTCTCAAAAAAGTGAGATCTAAAACTTTTCTGTGCTTGTAACTGGACAGCTGAGAATGAATTCATTACAAATAGGAAAGTGCTGCTTACTTTCATATTAAATTCTATCATTAGGTTATGCATCTGTTTTCGTTCAGACCACCACAACAGATTCAAATACCTGGAGGTGAGGAGTTCAGGAGTCTGCTCTAGAAGGGAATCCTATTCATTCTGCCCTCATAAGGTTGCCACACGTGAATGTTTTTCTTCCACAGTCATCAGGTACTGGGTGACTACTGCAAGCCCAGAGGGCTTCTGTACCAATGGCTACCAGTTTAGAGTTATGGCACACACAAACAAAATGAACAAAACACATACCCTGTGTCTATTTTGTATATTGCGTTTATGTTGTGGTGTCATTTTTTTGGTTTGTGTGCATATTGTTACCATACTCTACCAGAAAGCAAAGGAATACCTCTGATGTCCAGGTGTGCAGGCTGGAGGCTGCCATGTTAGGCAGGGAGTTGAGGGGAATCCAAAGGACATGGGGAAGGTTGGCTGCACAGCAGGGGGGTGCCATGGAGAACCAATAATGAACAGTCTTTTCTCTTCTTTTACTCGAGTCTCCAAACCATCCTGCTCTTGCAGTCCCTGTCAGTCCTCCGTGTGGAGCGGCTCCCAGCAAAACTTGACAAGAGATGCATTTTTAAAGATGCCACACAATTTCAGAGCTATATATAGTGTAGCAGCCTGTGTGCAAGAAGCATACTGGAAGGGAGAGAAAGCAGGCAAACAGAATGGAAATAGAAGAAAGATGATATGAAAGTCATTACTGAGTACTAATGTCTTTGTTTGGTATGAATATTTGTATAGGGGAACTACCTACCTATTTGTTCACTATCTACCCATCTGCCTATCACTGGGTATAAATGCACACACACAATTTTTCCTGACAACATTTCAATTTTTAGAAATTGGAAATGAACTCATAACATAGCCTCTCTCTCCCTGCCCCAGTGGCATGCAGGCCGGATTTATTAAGTCTGGGGGGGAAAAAAAAAAGGATTTTTCAGAAGGCAATATTTTTCCACATCTAGTTTAGCAGAAATCTGAACAAGAACAAGTCTTCTACTTGAAGATAATCTTGCCTCAAAATATGGTAGTTGTGCATGGACATTTTTATGTATACTTCTGTGTAAATCGTGATACTATGTAAAAGATAGTAAAACATTTGAGATTCTTCAGTGCAACTGAGTAGAATAATTTACCGAATGCCTGAAACTGGATGAAAGTTTTTCCAAAGATATAACAGCAAAGCTATTAATTTTTCTAGTGAGTTTTTTCTTTCATGAATTTCATTGGGCCTAAGTTATATTAAGAACATCCTCAAAAGGGCTTTGAGATTTACCGGGCCCTATAGTATTCTGAATAAATTTTAATATTGTCGGATATACCTGTCAAATAATGAAGAGGCATTTTCTTCCATTAGATTTAATTTATACATAACTAGCATATCATGTCATTATATCACAATTGTCCAACAACTTTCCTGTAACTTTACTTCCTTTTCAAAAACTGCAGTAATTTTATTTGCTTTCATTATCTTTTTTGCATCATTTGTCTTTATATATACTTGAGTCACATTTACTCTGATTGCAAGCACAATGCCTTTGTTTTCTTTTTTTTGTAATAACCCCAGATTATTTTTATTTCTCTTTGTTTCTCAAGCAATAAATGTTTCAGCTTTGACATCATTTTGGAAAACACTGTGCTTTATTATTTCATTCACCTTCTGATAGTCCATTTCAAAAAGTTCTTTTGGGTCACTGTAGTAGAAATGCAAAATCACAGCTTGAAACAGTAACTGAGCACTTGGTGGGAAGGCAGGGACAACCCAGAGGTGCATGCAATGCACCTGAGTGACTGAAATGGGTGGAGTCAGGATACAAGCCTTTCCAGACCTCATTGAAGGGCAGCAGAGGTGCAGTCATCTCTTGTTGGAGATCTCTGCCTACCTGTGGCCTTCTGAACATAAGAGGCTTCTTTGTATTATTTCTCTGCCCACTGCTGTTGCATCTGAGCAAGTCCTCACTTGCTGCAGTGTAGGGTCTTGCTGCTGTGCTGTCACTGCTGTGCTTTCCATAGCATTATAGTATACATGGGCACTCAAATACATTAAAATTAAAGAAAGCATATAAAAAATACTTATATGTAGAATAGCTGTAGGTGCATAGAGGATGGTTAAAATTCAGATTAAAAACTCCATGCACTCTTTTTCATGGCCTTTTCATTACCACTAAAAAACATTGCTGAAATGCTAATTGCTCCCATCTACATGCCTGTCTATCCAGACTGTAAGGTCTTCTGTGATTTTATCTCAGTTGCTCAGATATCACCCTATATAGGTAACTGCATAGAAAGAAAATATCACTTTCCTATTTCCCTCCAGAAAGTTCAGTTCTTTTAGAATAGTTCTTAGCAACTTCATGAAGAAACCAGGAAGAAATATACTGGAGTCATTTGTCTGGAGGAAACCGTTACTTCTTAGTTGTTCCTCTTGGTCAAACATGAGCCTGCAGTGCATTCAGGTGGTCAAGGAGGCCAATGGCAGCCTGACCTGCAGCAGGACTAGGGAAGTGATTGTTCCTTCAAAAGCAGCACTGGTGAGATCATATCTAAGTACTCTGTTCAGTTTTTGGTCTCTTACTACAGGAAGGATATTGAGTTGCTCAAGTGCAGAGAAGAACAATAACGGATAGAAGAGCAACAAAGGAATAAAAAACAGGACTTATGAGGAGCAAGTGAAGGCACTGGGGCAGTTTAATCTGGAGAAAATAAGGTTGAGAAGAGACTTAATCTCTACAACTACCTGAAAGGATGCTGTAGGGTCCTGATTTCTTTCTTAATGTTACAAGTGATATAATGTGAGACAATGGACTCAAATTGTGCCATGAGAGATTTGTATAGGTATTTCCAGATTGGATATCAGGAAGAATTTCTACATGGAAAGGATGGGCTAAACATCAGAAGAATTTGCCCAGAGAAGTGGTGGAGATTCCATCTGTAAAGGTATTTTAAATGTGTGAACATGGTAAAAGGCATATGTTTTATTGATGGTATAGTGATAATACAGGTTGATGGTTGGCTGTAATGATCCAAAAGGTCTTTTTGGACCTAACAACTCTACAACTCTGTGGTTCTAAATTCCTCAAACAAAGATGACTCATAAATGAATTTCATAAAATCACAGAATTGTTTGAGTTGAAAGGGAACTTTAAAGGTCATATAGCTTCTCTGCAGGGAACAAGGATACCTACAGCTAGATAAGGTTGCTAAGAGCCCCATTCAGCCTGACCTTGAGTGTCACTAGAGACCAAGCATTGATCACGTCTCTGGGCAAACCATTTCAGTGCTTCACTACTCTTACTGTAAAAAGTGTTTTTTCTTATATCCAACCTAAATCTCCCCTCTTTTAGTTTGAAACCATTTCCCCTTGTCCTATCACAACAGACTCTCCTGAAGAGTCTGTCCCCTTCTTTCTTATAGCCCCCCCATTTAGACACTGAATGTCTCCCTTGAGCCTTCTCTTTTCTGGGCCGAATAGCCCCAGCTCTCTCTCATCCCTTGGAAGGGAGGTGTTCCATCCCTTGCATCATTTTTATGGCCCTCCTCTGGACATGCTCCAGCAGGTTCACATCTCTTCAGTACTGAGTATTCCACATTTGGTGGAATGCAGTACTCCAGGTGAAGTCTCACCAGCACAATGCTGCTTTTTTACACTGTTCTCCAGACAAAATGTCAAGCTTCATATTTGTCAGTGAAGTCCCTTGTTTCAGTAAGGGATATTCTGACCAAAAACCACAGCAGTCCCTATCTGTATAAAGTAAAACTGCTTCTCAACATCCTGTTCGCTCAACCAACAAAACACATGTGAATTGTCAAGGCATCACTACTAAATCAGAAGATTGAAAGCTTTTAGTAACATGCAGTGCTTTCACACCAGGTAATGAGATATTTTCTGTTAGTCCCTGTTAAAAAGTTTTTGGGAGATGTAGCTGTGTTTTAATGCTAGTGAGATGATTTGAGTTAGCATCAGTCATGAGAAAGGTAGGACGAATAACAGAAAATACACCTGCTGTACATGTATCCTTGCTCGCAATCAGAGCAGGACAGGATTGGAGTTAGTTTTGGAGGTGCTATTTAATCCCCTGTGTATCTGGGGACTTTCACATAAAGTCTTTCTTTTTTCCTCTTTTCTTTTGTCTTAAATGAACATGAGCAAATTAACATAATCTGTGTGGAAACTTGCATTTCAGCCAGGATATTCAGACACTGTTCATCTTGGCCCTCTGCTTATGCAAGAGGCAAATGTTCTCCCTTTGTTTCTAAACACTTGTCCTAGAAAATGCAAATGAGACCCCAAATCAGATGTCCAGGTTCATCTGCTTGATTTTCTCATCTGACTATTACTTTTTCTTTTCAAATTAAACTTTGAGTCAAGAGGAGGAATGTGTCTCCTACGAGGACAGGCTGTGGGACTGTTCAGCCCAGAGAAGGCTCTGAGGTAACTTGAAAGTGGCCTTGCCTTTCAGTATCTAAAGGGGAGCTACAAGATAGAATGGGATGGACTATTAAGCAGGGTCTGTAGAGATAGGACGAGGGGAAATGGTTTCAAACTAAGAGTGGTGTGATTTAGACTGGACATAAGGAAGAAGTTTTTTACAATAAGGGTGGTGAGGCACTGGAACATGACCAGGTTCTGAGCAGCTAGCTGTGTGTATCCTTGTTCGCTGTGGGAAAGTTGGAATGCATGACCTTTAAGGGACCCTTCCAACACTGAGGATACTATGAGTTCCTCGGCAGAAATGTTCTTTTAAAGAAACACCGGTGATTCTGAATGGAGGCAGTGGAGTGAGCAGCTGAGGCTTAAGGACCCTCATGGGACAATACTCCTTCCCCAGTATGGGTTGCTGGCTCTGACCCAGCTCAGGAGAGGATCTGGCAAAAGCACGTGCCTGTCAACACACAACCCTTACTCAGAAGCAAAAGCAAACTGTATGGGAGACAGTTTGCAAAGGCCAGTTTGGGACCCACTGGTTAATGTTCAGCAGATAGGATTGTGCTCCTTGGAGCGGAGTACTTTCCGCTTCACCACCTTTACTAGAGCATCCTCACTGTCCAGAGAAGATTTCAGTGGCATTTGCTAGCACAGAGCCTTTTGCACTAGTTAATCTGTTTGTTGTCACTTCACTTATTCTCCCAAACAGCGTGGGAGAAATGCAGAGGCCTTTTTCTGACCATGTTGCAGAAGTAATTCTATTCATTCAGCCAACAATATACAAGCGAATTTCCAGGGCAATTGCTATTAAAATACAAGGACTGTGATGGCCTAGTTAGGGCAATTTCTTGCTTTTTCTCTGGCCCTCTGCCTCACTGTTGTTAGTAATATACACCTTGCATATCCAACCCATTACCCCCATCTGAGTTCTGACTGCAATATTTCTACAATTG
Source organism: Lagopus muta (assembly GCF_023343835.1). NCBI lineage: Eukaryota > Metazoa > Chordata > Aves > Galliformes > Phasianidae > Lagopus > Lagopus muta. The sequence goes on along the minus strand of NC_064472.1, from coordinate 40,678,444 downwards.
ACATAAGATGTAAACCAGTGCTGCTAAAAATTATCACTGAATTTTCTTTCGTCATAGAAAACTCTTCTCTGGTCCAACACATCTTTATACAACTAAGGGGAAGTCATAGAGAAAAATGGAAGCAGAGTTATGAAAGTTACATGGTGATATGTCAAGACGCAATAGACTCATACTGGAAAACAAGAAATTCTGATTTGATACAAGGAAAACTATTTTCATGATATGAGTAGCCAAACATTGCATGAGGTGCCCTAGGAGGCTGTGAAATTTCTATCCTTGGAGCACAGACAATCAAAACTAAGATGTACACAGCCATGAGGAGCCTGCTCCGACTGCATCTATTACAAGCAGAAGGTTGGACTGGATGACCTCCAGAGGTTCTCTTCAGCCTTCATTATTTTATAACTCTACCACTACATATCTCCTGTCAAGATTCTTTTGAAGTCTGTGTACACTTCAGCATGGATTTCAACCATGAGTTTCAGCAGATTTAGCTGTTGAATTATGGTAAAAATGTACACAGATAGTATTGTTTCTTTTTTAAAAGAGATTTATCTCAATTTAACTTTCCTTCATCAAGAAAATATCTGTGCTGAAATTAACTGCCTTTGAGCTGAAATGCGTGTCTACACAAGGATTTGTACTCATTTTTGTCTTGTATATACACAGGCTTCCAGCTGCACATCCTCCTGAACTCATAGCCATCTCTATTTCAATGTGTGATGCCGGAAAAGCTTTGGTATCTCCTGCAGTTCTTTTAGGGTGTCCTGTAGGTTTTGTAGCTTTTAATCTTCCAGCTTCTCTTATAGAGAAGTGTTTTATAGCTTGTCATTTGGAGTTTATGTGGGTGACCCTTACTGTAGCCACAGAAAACAACCTCCTTTTCCACTTTTGTGGAATTAATTGTTTTTGTAACCTGGGGTCTTCCAGGCCCAGGTTCCTATTCTGAAATAAAACACATCTGGTTTGAATATTGCTTGTACCTGTTACAAACCACAAATAAATAACAGATTGACCTAGACTAATCAATGCAGGGCATTTTCAGTTCATTGTGTCCATATTTTTATGATCTATATTAAAGTAATTTTTTTTCTGGGTACGTTTGTGGCACTAGATCTGCTTCAGTGAAAAAGGGATAAAATATTGCACTTTTAATGAGGTACTCACATGATACAAGGAAGGTGGAGAAAGCTATGGAATTACAAGAAGACCTTTCCAAAACATGCCGGTCTGGATATCACAGAATTGCAGAGATTGGGGGGGGATCACAAGATCACCAAGCCAAAGTCACGCTAAATCAAGTTCCCTACAATAGGTCACACAGGTAGGCATACAGATGGGTCTTGAGTATCTCCATAGGAGACTCCACAATCTTTCTGGGCAACCTGTTTCAATGCTCTGTCAGCCCTACTGTAAAGAAGTTCTTCTGCATGTTACTATGGGACTTACTGTGTTTGTGTTTTAGGCCATTACTTCTTGGTGCTTTGCTACGAACTGCTGATAAGAGCCTGGCCTCACCCATTTGCCTCCCACCACCCTTTAGATATTTACAGACATCTATCATATCCCCCTCAGTATTCTTTTCCCCTATCCTAGACAGACTCAGGTTACTCAGCCTCTCTTCAAAAGAAAAATGCTCCAGGCCCTTTATCATCTTTGTGGCCCTTTGCTGAACTCCTTTTAGGAGATCCCTGTCTTTTTTTTGAACAGGAAAGCACAGAATTGGACACAGTATTCGAAATGTGGCCTGACCAGGGAAGAGTAGAGAGAGAGTGACACCTCCCTTGCCCTGCTGGCCATGTTCTTTTTAATGCATTCCAGGATACCATTGGCCTCCTTGGCTGCAAGGGCACGCTGCTGGGCCACGGCCAACCTATTGTCCAACTTGGCACCCAGGTCCTCCTCAGAGCTCAGAAAAGACAAACTAAGATGTACTACAGCTAAAATAAATTGTTTTATGCAAGCATATCTAACATAGGTGAAGACTAGTTGCTACAATTTCTTATTAGCAACATGAAGACACCAGTAGTTGTGGTTTTTTAAATTTATAACCACTCAAGTGCCTAGGAGTTTACTACCAATAACAGTAATAAAAGATCATGCAACGTGAAAAAAACTTCACACTGAAATTGTACTGCTGATCTGGTATCTGAAAAGTTATAGTAATCAAGACAGATTTAGTAAGAATTTACAGATATTTGGCAATAACATGACTGTTCGGATAAGAGAAGGTCTGAGACATTTGGAATTCAGCTAGCTGAGATTTCAGAATAACAGAGTCCGAACAGAATGCCAAATGAAATCTGTATCTGAGGACTTAAATAGTGACATTATTTTCAGAGGTGTTGTGTGTGGTGCCTGTGTTTCCTGTTGGAGAAGACACTATTCCACAGAAAAGTTGAAAATTCCCTTTAGGTGGCTAAGTATGCTTTGAGGCATTTAATTTGAATTATTCCAGTTGAAAGTGGGTGTTGCAGTGCTGTAGTAAGGCAAGTTCCAGGACACTTGGAAGCAATTTATAAATATCCTTTTCCTGACTATATTTTAAGTTACTTTGTTATTCCTCTTAAATCATTTGTACTATTAGAAAATAATCTCTGTTTATACAGAGCAGAGGTCAGTTGGAGTGGCTTTTGTTGGCGAGACTGTTCAGACAGCAATTGTTTACTTTTTTCATAAATCCAGCTGAAAATGTTCAAAATACTAATCAATTTATATATAGATTCATGTTCACAAGTATTCACGAGATAGTGAACACTTACAATAAATTTACAGTAGGTGTCTCATGCAGAAAATCATGAGTCCTGTCCTGGGAGGGTCAAGTAGTGTCCAGGACCAATATCAGCATTCAACTCCATTTTGTTAGTGGACCAGGAGTTAGGGCAGAGCTGTGGAAAAACAGTAAATTGCAGAGGAAATGCAACAGAGTGTGGTTTTTATAAGTGCTGCTTCTACTGACTTCAAAAGACATTAGAGATCTGTGCAAAGCAGCTTTTGCATTTTGTGTTTGTAAAATCAATCTGAAAAACCCTGATTCAACACCAACATTCCTCCCTCTACCTTCTACTATGTCCTTGTAGCCTTTCAGCTCCACCATTGTGTGGGCTTCAGGTGAGTGACTTTTGGGGGAAATAAGACACCCAGCTGGAATGAAAAGGCCCACAGCAATGTGATTTGCTCTTTACCTTTTGCTAAGGTTGTTTAAATAAAGTACCATAAATAAATGAAGGGTTCAGAGCAAGGTTTTCTCAATCAAGGGAGGTTTTGAAATAGATCCGCACAGAAATGAACTGTTCCCTCTGTCTCCCTTGTCCTTGCTTCTCTCTTGCTCAGTTGTGTCTTGTTTCCCTCCATCTGCTCTGGCACCAGTGCTCACTGACTGCCCAGCCCTGCCATGGGGCTGCTGGAAAGACTGTCTCATGGCCCCCCATGTTTGGGGGCTGCCCCACATTAGGGCTGTGATATCTGTCAGGTATCCTCAGGCAGTCTTGTGCTACATGGAAGCTGCGCCAGGAGTGGATGTGAAAATGGTGGGTTTGCTACCGGAAGGAGCCTCATAAGACTTGCTTCCTCTTGCTGCTTCTATCTGCCCCAAACTACATGTAACTGTACCAATAAGGGCTGCAATTTTTCCTTGGAATTCTTTCCTTCTGTTCACATCACCTTCACTGGAAAGTCTGAGGCTGATCCTAAAGCTAGAAAAAATACAGAAAAAAAACAAAAGAATGGATAGACTAGAAATGTGTCTGCTGCCACGATGAGCAAGACTATAAATATGATGTGGTTTTGAAATATCCTTCTCAAATATGAGACCCTTCAGTGTGCTGATTATCAGCCTGCATTCATATGTAATACACAACACCAGAGTTTCTACCATTTTTTCCACTTCATGAACCACTCAGCATTTCAAGGGTAGTTTGTCCTTGTGGTAGAAAGACATAAACAATCTGATACATGATCAGCAATGCAAAGGGTGGTAACAATCCTCCTTCCTTTTTCAGAGCTGAGAGTACAGCCTAAATGCCAAATATCTGGTACTAATCTTCCTTGCTGAAGCAGCCCCTCGCAGAGTGCGGTTTCAGCAGGGCAGGGGGGATATGTGATTTCTAGCACTGGCTGTTCAGTAGTCACCAGGGTCTTGCATGCAGATTTCCAGCTATGGCCATCTACCTCTGTGAGGGTTTGGGTGGCTGCTGAGAATGAAGGCAGATGCTCATGCATGTTCCAAAGTTTTGCTCACGTGCCACTTTTGGTTTTGCCAGTCCTCCTGATTTTACTGGAATCACAGGATAATTTACTTCATGGTGCTCGGAGATTCAGGAAATGAAGATAATAGCAGGGTGTCCTTTTTGCAAATTGCTTTGAGACTCAGCCAAGGTGTACAGAAAGGCCCAATGTTTATTTTTAAAATCTCACAGATTTTAAACTAATCTCATGATACTTGGAAGACTCCAGAGCTTCTTCATTTCTGAGTTCACGTGGGTTGGCTGGGCTCCTCCACTTTTTTTCTTTATTCTAGATTGATTTTTCCTCTTCAATCTGTAATTGAAGTCATCCCACTCTAGGCTGTCTTTTGTTCTTTGTATAAGAAACTATAATGGAAAATCCACATTTGCCAGCAGCGATCTTATTTTAGTTTTGGAGACATATTCTGCAATGACTTAGTATATGCACTCTGTGCTTTGTGGTTAAAGAATAGCCCTGGTGGGAGGCAGATGCCTGGGAAACAAATAGGTTGTGGTGGAATGTAGAGCTGGCTGTGAATGAAACTGTTAAGAAGTCTTTGACCTTGACTTTTGCATCTTGTTATAAAGGCTGACAAATATGGATTTATTTTCCACTGGAATTTCTGTGATTGCAATCTACTAGAGAAGAATAACTTAATTGAATGCATTTAATTAAATGCAGGCTTATAGCAATCTTTTCCTCCTCCTGAACCTGATGTCAAACAGAGATGGCAGCCACAACTGCAGAGCTGTCATGCATCAGGACAATGCCTATATGCAGCCCCACATATCTCCTTGCTCTGCAGCTCCTTGTGCCCAGCAGCTCCCTGTGCCACACAGCTCCCCAACCTGCCTGTGGCTGACTCATGGTGAGGTGAATGGCATCACAAGCTGGTCAGTGACTGATCACCCTATTTAAGAACTTCAGTTTCTCACATAACTATCATCCCATGCAAAAGTTCCCAGTAAACCAATGGAGACTTTTTGTTTAATTTTTAAACAAATGCTCTTTCTATGTATGTCTGGACAACACATCCAGGTTGACCAGGCCCCTTCTTTTCCTTCTTGTCCTTCCAAGTTGGGGCTTCTGATGCATGCATAGGTTTATAGAAGAAGCCAGTGAAATGAGTCCAAAATTCTTCTGCAGACTGCAGAATCTTCTTTATGGTAGAGTTATAATGTTATAATATTTTGTTGCACATAAATCTTTCTCACATTTTTACTGTCACTGCTATTGAAGATAGTTGTGTCAGTTTTTCATACGTTGGCATCACAGTACTTGGTGGAGTGCTACAGAATGAAATTAAACAGGTTTACGTAGTCAGCAAGAATTTGTTTTTGCAAGACCTGCTAAAATGCTCAGCTCAATATTTCTGAGCTGTAGATTACTGTGTTTCATGAAGCCTTCCAGACAACACTGCAGAGATCAAATAAGTTCTCAGACAACCTTCTTGTTCTGTCTGATCTTTCCTACTTTCCTCTCCTCACTGAAGGACTCTGACTTCAATGAATAAAAGAGCAGACCCAGACAGTTTTCTGTCTGACAGTACTTGAATCGCTCATGCAATTTTCCAAACTAAGTGGTTTATCCTCATGATGATGTGTTTCCATGTAGAGTCTGAAATGAGAGGGCTTGAGAAGCATCAGGACAATGACATATGACAATATATGACAAACAATGACAATCAGGATAGCTATACATGCTATACATTAAATGCAAGAGAGGGCAAAGCTTTTTTCCTCTGTGTGACAGAGTGCTCCTTGATTATGGGGAGTCTGTATTAAAAATACATTAAAGAAATAATTTCTGTCTGGTGAACATTACAGAATTGTCAAAGTTTTCTGCTGAGTTCTATTAGTTTTTATTGACAAAAATGTGAGAAAACAAAATTATTGCTTTCAAACTTGGATTCACAGACTTTACCCACCGCTGGTTATTTTAGAGATTCTAAGAACTAAACAAAATTAGAGTGTGAATTATGTCACGCTGTCAAAAACAGAGCATCTTTCCTTATTTTGAAACTGTCCCCAAGAACCTGCCATGGCTCAGAGATCTTTCAGTTGTACTTGGGCTAACACACAAGAATTACGCTAAAGAGAAAAATTAAACATAACCATCTACCTGGGGGTTAAATGTATGTTTAACTACGTATATCTGTGTTAACCAAGAAAAATAGCAATTTTCACATGCTTAATTAGCTGTAATAAACAACTGCAGCTTCAAAATTGAGATACTTTCTGGCTTATGTTATCAGATTGTTTACTCTGAGGTGCTTAAATGCAGTTTTGTATTCTCAAATAGAGGCAACCATATCTGAAAACATGATCCTTGTTGAACAGAGTAACACAGTGCAAAGTGAATTCTGTCCTTCATGGAAGAACAAATAAAAGATTCACAGTGCTGAGCCTCAGCCCTACCCATCTGGCTTTGCTTTTTCTTGAGACGCTCTTGAGAGAACAACACCTCACAGCCAGGTGCATTGTTCCAGGAAAGGTTGGCATTGCCTCATATAAGGGTAGGTCCAGGTTATCTGTCTTTGTGTACAAGAATTCCAAGTGGAGTGCTAAGTAGGCAGGGGGAGAGATGCTTAGCTCCATGGTCAGAAAAATCAGGTGAAAACACCCCTTCTTTAAAAGCTGGTGTTTTCAATGCCTCCATCTTTTTCTACTCTGTCCATCTAATACAGATGGGTACCGAAGAATTTATCTAATAAATTAGGGCTTCCCAAACTTTCTCCCTGTGAATTTCTCTATTTATATCTTTCAAGTACTAACTTGACTGCATGTTATTGCTGTTATTTATAAAATACGTGAACAACAAAAGCATTTCCAAGCTGACATGCACCAGTGACTGGTGTACTATAGGGTAATGTGGAAAGGACACTGTTCTGATTTTTAAAAGCCATGTTTTTAAGCAAATATTCCATGGTAAGTCTCAGTCCTACACATCTAAAGAACAAAATATAAGGCTTCTAGTCCAGGAGGAGGTGCCACATCCTTTTTACCTGTTGTCTCTGTGGGATTTCTAATTTGTCCCTAAAACAATTTAGGAAGCTCTGTGAAGCTGCTCAATCTAAAACTGCCTTTTCTTTGCTGTCTATAGGTGGCAATGCCATGCTGTTGACAGTGTTATCACCAGTGATCAAGTCTTCAATACAAATAGGCTTGCAACTATCCAATTCAGTGAAACAGGGCTGAAATACAATATGTGACAGAGACCTTTTTTTCTGAAGCATTTGTCTCTCTTCTTAAGAGCAAGGGCACATCCTTGGCTGCCCTTCTGTAATGCAGCACTGCACAAGAAGCAGTAATATACAAACCAGTCCTTCAAAAGTAGCTTGTGCAGTCACCTTTCCTGCTAGCACAGAGCACATTTGTGCTGCCTATGTTTCAGCTTTCTGCAAGAGGGCCATCTCTGGAGGATGCAGAGAGTAGTCAGCATCAGTCTTTTTTGCTGGGGCAGCTCTTTGGAGCCACAGTACAGCAAACGAGGAGACTTGAAGGACTGAGGAGAAAACATGGTCTATGTATCCCAAAATGCTTTAGAGGGGAGCTTTGAAGTGACATAAAGGCAATGTTACCCTGTCCCCGCATTTGGTACTAACACAGTTGCACAGAAATGTTCCACTATCCTTACCCATTTATGTTTTCAAACATCCAAGCTAGGCACAAGCTGGAGTGCAGCTTGATCAGCTCATAGAGCATGACCCATTTTCTGTAGCATCAAAATATAGCATGGCATTACATCCACAGTATCCAATTCCATCCTGAATAACAAAGGGTCTCACCATACATTGAAATGGAAGTGATCCAGCACAATGTGCAGACCACCTCCCTACAAGTGCTAGGGCAAAAATAGTGCTAACTAGAAGTAGGTAAGTGGGTTCTTGAGTCCTTCCAACATCACTGCTGTATTTTCAAGTTAGAATGAACTTTCCATGGGTTGGTGACTTATAGCAACTTTGTGACAGCTCAAAAGTCAACTTCTTTGCCCCATGCTTCCAGTGCTTTCAGGTTGCATGGATGTTTTGGTCTGAGTTGTGAACAAATTGCAGACAAAATACCTGATAAGTGACCTCAAAAACATTTTAACTGAAGTCAAGAAAGTAGAAATAACTTTTGAGTTAAGATTACCAATTACCCAGCTCTTACTAGCTTGTTAACCATATCAGGCTAGACCTTTTTGATGGCAACTTAGATTATAAAAGAGTCAAATTAGTTGTTTAAACAAGGCATTCACAAAGGGCTACCTGCTAAAATCGATCTTCAAACACTGGCACAGTTTGGAGTGGTTGCAGATTTCTTTCTAATTTTCTCCCAGGCAGATCGGGCAGAGTTTGAACATCCTATGGGTATATTCTGAAAAGTTTTATTAGTGAAAGTGCTGATTTCATGTAGCACCGTGTTTCCTGTGTGCTCTTCAGAAAGTATCCAACTTAAAAATGAGAGTGGCCTCTTTCACTTCAAAGATCTTAGAAAAATGCTGTATAACTAAGATGAATCTATTTTCTTGTTACTGTGGGCAGTAATAAATAGTAGAGCATTTCCTTGTTTTCAGTTTGATATTTGTATACTAGAAGTAGGATATCTGATGATTATCTCTCAAAGAGAAGGACGCTGTCCCTAAGAAAGGATATGGATTTCTCCATGGTGTCATAATCAAATCAGTATTTTATGCAATGCTATACATAAGGCAAGTATTTAGTCTAGACCTTATTTTAATCCTTCCCAATATTCTTAATTTTGCAGTTCAAAGGAAAGGGCCTTGTGCATAAGCTTTTGAGCCAGAAACATTCTTAGAGAAACTCTGCTTAGTATGCCTTGGGCAGCAAAAGGGGCCGTTAGAAATATACAACTCTAAGATGAAAAAGTCTGACAGTACCAAAATTTTCTTAAAATTCTTTGTGCCCTTCACCCGCAGAGAAGATGAACCTCTAATCATATTTCAGTACTAACAGTTTTTGTAATTCTAATACGAACACTTCATATCATTCTGTACTCTGATCTTGGGTCATTGAGTCTGTCTTTTGTGGGAAAGATAAGGCAGAGAATAATCTCTCTGTATCCTCTTACCTTGGGTGGTGGTAGTTCTCTTGTAAATAGAACTCTCAGCTTTCCCTAGCCTAATAATCATATGTTTTCTGAGGTGCATGGAGTACTTCTTGGAAGTAGAAGATCTCTAAATAACAGCAAAAAAAAAAAACAGCAGGCTGAGGTGCTTGCATCCAATCTAAAGTGGAGTGAAAACAAGATAAAGGCATCAATTCTCCAAGAAACCTTAACCTGGGAAAAAAAAGCTGGCTGTTCTATACAGTTTTTGACTCAATTATCTCTCTTTGTCTTTCTCTCTCTCTTTCCCTCCCCCCTCCCTCCCCCCCCCCCCCCCCCCCCCCCCCATAAGAAACATGGGCCAGAAAATGAAGAGGCCTGCTGTTTCTACAATTGCACTGCAGGCCTGAGCCATCCCTTGGGATCATTCTCCAAAGATGTGGAGGGAATGCTCTGAAGGAGGAAATGGGGTTCCTGGCAGACACAAAGGTGCCATCATGCTCCCTGGCAGTAGCAGCCTGATGAGGAGCTCGTAGTTTAGCTTGCTAAAAGGGGCCATTGAAACAGATCTGTTCAGTCAATCTGTGTCTCTGAATATGACACCACTGGCTCCCTCGTGACTGAGAATTGCTGAGTCTATTATTTGTGCATTCATCTCCAATGAAAAACTGACAGAAAAAACAAGTGTAGCGCAAGCCTGCATCTGTGCTATTATGCCAGCTGTGTGTGTTTATCCTATGCATTTATGTACTGAAGTTCTTTCAAAAGGCATAAATACAATGGAAGTCAAAATAATGAACTCTGATTTATCATGCTTTATCCTGAATGAAACAGAATAAGAATATGCAATTGCTACTGCCCTCATCTTAAATTATATCTTTTGGTCTTAGATAACAACCTTTATGAGTCTGAAACTGCCACTTAGATTTTCATTGAAGAAATGTTCATAAATAATGACAGTATCAGCAGCAATCTTAACAAAACCATAGGATATCTGGGGAGCCTGCCTAGAAGCTGTGCTTGGTCATGGCAGAGCAAGGCATGATGACTCTGTTCTCATTCTGTTTTGCCTGTGTGGGTGAAGAGCTGCTTCTCTGCCCAAGGAATAGGAAAGCTTTCCCCTCAGGCTTTCTGACCAGTAGTCCCTACACAGTCCTGCAAGCCCAGTGCTGGTAGCACACTGAATATTGTGTTGATGTGCAGTCTCACCAAAGAGACTAAGCAGATCAGTTATTTTTGTTTCCTCAGACAGAAGAGAGAAGGCTGTTCTAACTAATATTTACTAACAGCAGGTGCTAACATTACTATTTGCATCTGTATTATATGACAAGCAACCCCTTCAAAAGCTGTTGAAATCCTATGTTAGAAATTTTACTGTCATCTGAGAACCATTCAAGTATATTTATTTTACCTCCATTAAAAAAAAAAACAACAAAACAACTTGGCTGTTCTGAGGAGACAAACCCTGAAAGGACCTGAAGCTGTGTTAAACTTACTCCAAATACTCACAAGTCAAGGAAAATAGTCTAGTGATTTGATTTATTTAAATTGTAACTAATGTCTAATGATGGCCACAGATTATTTTCCCATTTGTTTTGCTTTTAAATCACAAACCTAAGAGTGGCATTCAAATAAGCGAACAATAAATTTTCTCCAGAAGGAAGTTGACTGGGAGACAGGCAGCTGTTACCAGTGATTTATCGTTGTACCGGAAGATTGTACTGAGTGAAGTATCACAGAGGGTTTACCCTAGATGGTGGATTTGCAACTAATGACCAATGTGCTAGAGCAGAAAGCATGTCTGCAGACAACACTCAACGGGACAGCAAACTGGGAGGCACTGCCACCAGCTGGGGGGACGGGATAGAAACTCAAAACAGCCAGGAGAGATGAAAGAAATAAATTCTGTGAAAAGAAAGGATACAGTGTATCTGCATGCAAGGTATTATCGCAAATTTGGGGTAGGATGGAATAGCTTGGCTCTAGTATTGGTTACGCAGGAGTCATGAGGGATGGGAAGCCAAACATGAGTCAGCAGTGCTGTACTACTGTGAACGAGGCAGATGTCACAAAAAGGAGTTTTAATTGGCTTATGATATAACATGTGAAGCTGTCATTTCACTCCGCAAAGCCTTAATTGAGATACTGTGTCCCATTTGCACATGGCACTTCAAAAAATCTGTCAACTAGTTAAAGAGAGGAAATAAAAGAATGGCAAAAACATTCAGAGCTTTCAAAAATGTGATTTGCAAGAATTAAAAAGAAATTAAGATTTTTAGTTTCAAATGAGTTAAGATGAAGGGAGGGGCATGACAAGTCTTGAAAGATATTAAACATTCCTGCAAAGCGAAACATCTGTGTGAGGACAGTAATACACTGGAAGAACTGTGCTTCCTCTGTCTAGTGGCAGTTTTTAAGAATAGAGCAGATAAACTCTCTAAGTAATGGGAAAAGCATGGTGATCCTGTACTGGGGTGAGTTCATGGAAAAGACTATGCTCTTGAGAGTTTATTCTTTCTTCTTTAAGATTCTCACTGACGGAAATGGAGATATGTCCATTACATGCTCCATTTATTTGCAGTTAGAGCTGGATGTCCAGGTCTTCTGGTTCCCTTTCACACCCCAGAATCTTGATCTGTGTTTGTTTTGGTGATTTATCTTACTGTGAGACAATAAAAAAATACATTTACTACAATTTGTCACATCAGGAAAGTGTTAAAAATGCAACATAATAGAAAACACTCAGACTGCTGTGAACTAGAGTGTTTAAAGCTACCAACACTCCTATTTAAGAGATGTTTGTGATTTGTAATTAAAAACAAGATGAGAAGTTTCCTTAGGATGGCTTTACTAGCACTTTTGCCTTTACTTCTGTGAGGAGAGGTCTAGTTCATCAGGAAAAACCTCAAAGAAATCAGTGGTATTTTTGATTTCCAGATTGTAAACATAGTAACATCTCTCTATGCACTGTCATAGTTCTCTAATGAAGGATAAGTACTCGGTTCTCATCCATTACATCCCTGTTACTATCAGTAGTGTTCTTGCCAAGACTGGGTTGGAAATTTTTATAGGCATTTAGGATATTTATAAGAATGGAGACATTTATACATGCACTAGTGTATTTTGATGTCAGTATTCATTATGTTTCATAGCCCACTGTTCTTGTCAGTATCCTCTGAATGAATGTTTCCACCTCATACAAAAACATATGCTTTGCACTAGACCTGTTGTAACACAGATATGAAGGTGTTACAATGAATATGTTTTTCAATAATGAAAAAACATCAAAGTGCTGTGCATTAGGTTTGTTAGCCTTATCTCCTTCAAGCTTTAGTGAGGCATTCATCCCAAAGCGGATGCTCAAGCAGCATCCCAGACCACAGGAAGAAATATCTCGTATGTGTGAAAGAAGATGCTGAGTTCATAGGCTGTGGTGAGTAATACAACTCCTCAGGCTGAATACAGTTGTTCTCATGCGGATGGTGCAAATCTATATCATTCAAAACTGTGTATCTTCATAAAATTAATCAGGAATTTTTGCAGAGCCCAGCCTTGTCATCTGGCTCCTGCAGGTTCCCCATCACCAGCCAAACCTCCTCAGCAAATCCTACATAACTCCTCGTTTTCCTGTTTTCCTGAGTTTTTCTCCTGTTCTTTTGAGGGCACAAGCCAATTTCAGATTAGGGCTGTAGGGGGCATGTCTTGTCCATTAAGGCAGTCCCAAATTATCATTCCAGCACCTGTGGTAGATTTGATCATCACACAGCATACGGTTCAAAGCCCATGCCAATAGAAATAAATAATTGCTCAGATCCATTTTTTTTTTCAATCAGTGCTGCAAAGGCATTAAATCACAGGATGAACATGACAAGATTATAGTGTCAGAGGCTGATGTTTAGAAAGAAGTCATTACTTTGCTCTCTATATCAGCACAGAGAAGTGCTCTGCTCTGGATCCGTAGCAGCTCTACCTTCATATGAATGCAAAATGTCTCAATCACAACCAGGGCATTCCTGAAACACAAACATTCACTAGGAGCCTTTTTTTGGAGTGGGATGGGATTTCCTTCTCTTGGTTCCTCAACAATCCCCTCTAGGGACATGCATTTTTTGTATGTCTCCTTTATTGTGCTCTGTGTTTCAGAAGGACATGTTAGTTCCTGTGAGCTTTTATGCCATCCATCCAACACTGCCCTAATGCATAGGCAAGGTAATTTCTAGCAGAAGGCCACATCTGTGATATGCAATACATTCACAAGGGCAGCACCTTGATTTCCACGCCCTTCATTATCAGTGATTGGTAACTACAGAAATTAATGTTGCCATCCAAAGCATACTCTTGATTGCTTTGGGAAGACTGTCTTGCCTCTCAAAGACCTTTCATTACTTAGCCCTGGAGCAGCTACCTGCTACTAGCAATGTGTGTGCCCCCACTAAATGCAATTGCAGCTACATTTTGTGAGTTTAATGAAGATGTAATGGAAGCTTGTTGTTTTTTCCCTACGTCCACATACTAGCGTATGAAACTGACACAAAAGACAGAAAAGGAGAGAGAAAGTGTGAGAATTTGCTTTTATGAATCTTGTATTAGCAAACAAAGCTCACGTAAATATTGCCATCCATTTCAGGAGCCGTGTGCATTGACAAACCGCACTGAGGAAACACAGATAGTGCTCTACCCTCCTGGTAATTACACTATAACTCAGGTTTATATTAGATCTGGCTCAGAGCTACAGCCCAGCAACATGTCAGAGGGCAAAAGCCACAGTGGTACAGAGATATTCCCCGAGTAAAGCAAAATCTCTGGGGCTCTGGTCTGATATTTTTTTCAGATGAGCTATGGGCTAGATCTACCTGTCTGGGTAGGAAAGGCCAGCATGCTGTGTGATGACCATCATGCAATAACCCACTATAGAGTTCAAGTGGACTTAGTGGTCTTGTCCAACTTTTTGACCAAAAAATATTCCATGATTCCATGGCTCTAGGTATTTACAGAGTGTCCTTAGTCCTTAAAGAATGACTCAAGACAGCTCAAGATGCAAGCTATTTCCACATAAATAGAAAAAAACCCAAGTATTTTGCAGTCTGTTATCTCTTACAATAGTGCTCTGCAGTGCCTGTTTCAGGCATGGTGGGACTCCTACCACCTGCTCTGTCTAAAGTGATCAGGAAGTCCTCAGCTCTGGCCCCAGGGAAGGACCAGGGCGCAGGCTCCATCCTTTGCTCTTACTTGTTGGGCACTGTGGTAGAAACATCTGTGCTAGGAAGGGAAGCACTACAGCCTCACATCTACACTCTCTCATAAAACCCTATTATTCAGGATTTATGTGAGTGAAGAAAAATTCATCCCATGTGGAATGTTAGTCAAATCCTCATTTTCTGTCCAAGTTTTACCTAAATCCAGATGTTTCAGTGTACTGAAAAGGATAGATTCAACATGTTGTACATCACATATGTGCGCCCTTTGCTCCTATGAACTTCAGAGATAAGACTGAATTTCAGACATAGAACTGTAGAGAGATAAGGACATGAAGAAATCCTACTTTCCTCTTATTTTAGTGTTCATTTACCCAAGTTACCTGCCTCCCCTTGAAAGAGCTCCTAGCCTCCACCTAGGATGTCTGGACCCTTGGGATGTTCTGTAGATGTTGCAACTCATCCACTGGACAGCCTTGAAAACAGTGTATTGTTTGGCTTGGGCTCCAGGACATAGCAGTGAAGTGGGAAGCTAGTTTTGACCATTAGGTAAAAATAAATCCTTGTGAGATGACTAAGATGAAATGCCTTGGATGTCAGTGTAAACTCTTCCCTCTCTGTTGTGTTGTGGCCAAAAAAAGGTTACACCATTTTTTTCCTGAGCCCAAAGTAGAAGTGGGATAATCCAAGTAATTCAGTTTTAGCAGACTCAGATGCAAAAGATGACAACAAAAGCCTCAGTGGGAATTCATTCTCCCCACTGTATCTTTTGCAATAATACCAGTGACTGTTGATCCTTCTGGTCCTGCTGTCTGCCTCAGATGCTGTGATGCTGAGGTAACACAATGACTTCCAAGCAGTCTCATAAGGCACTTGTACAACTGGAGATGATGTGACAGCTCCTACTTAAAGCCTTCTGTCAATCCACAGAGTTCAGGAATACAGGAAATACATACTTCTAATGCTCTTCATTTCGAACCCGATACACAGAATTGGATCTAGATTGTAAAATATGAATTCTGTTGTCTGTTTTCTGTATGCCATATCAGGGGAAAACAGGGATGCTTTTGTACAGACGTGAATATTCAGCTAGTGAAACATTTTGCCTTTTGTTATCATTTCATGTCACAACTCTCTTCTTCCGGAACATTTTCAGAACTCTTTCCCATTTCCTTTTTGTCAGTCAAGTCAGGGTGCCAAAAGCATTATTCCTCAAGAAATGATAATAAAGACATCATCAAATGTCTATAGTTTTTAGTGTGTTTACCATGTAAACATAGATGTTTAGCTAATCAGACCTCAAATGCAGACCACAGAATGAAGCAGCTCTGTGTTTTGAAAGGTGCTAAACCTTAAGAGGGATCCTGGAAACCTCAGTAACAAAATCAAGACCACTGGATTCTGTTCTTTGAATATATGGGAAATAATATGGTTAGGATTTGAAGCCCATAGTTTTAGAGCCTGCCTCACGGAGGTACCACATTTAATGAAAAATTTCCAACTTAGGTCACTGTCAAAAGACCATTAGTGAATTCTTCCATGGAGAATATTACTGAGGATTTATCTTAACGCGTCCTAAAACAGTTCGGGACACTTTTTTTCTTTAGCTTTATCCCCTGTATATTTTCATAACAATCTCCATGTAATGATTAAAAGACCTATGGTGATAATTGCAACATAATTTTCCCTGACCTGCATTACTTCATTGTCTATTAAAATACAGATTGCTGCCCTGAGTTTTCACTTAACAAATTTCCCACTCCTCTGCCACATCTGGGACTCCTGTCCCTAGGGTAGATGTTCTCTCCTCTTGGTCACAACCGATGGCTCCAGAGCCTGTTTCCAGGACCATCTCTTGAACACTCTCAGATGAGTTCAGGCATCCAAGAAGGATGCCATCCACAGGTTCACCTCAAATATGTCTTTATCCAGGCTGCTGAGATAATTTCAGGCATGCACCAGTGACAACGGCATTCTCTTGAAAGCCTGAAGACAAAGAGTTCAATCTGTGTTCTCTGCTGAAATGTAGTCAACTGCTTCCTCAGACATTATCTTGCACATTCTCCTATTACCTTTAAATTCACATTAGGAATCTTTCGTGAACTTTTTAACTGATTAGTTACTTTATCCACATCCTAAGCTCACATAAAGATGTCAGCTTGTATCAGCATCAGGTGTTTGGTCCTTGCTTACACCTCTTAGTATATGCACCCTTCTATAATATCACAAAAGACTTGCATGGCCCTGATTAACCCTTTGATGAATTGCAGACATCCTGTTCACTAGTTGATTCTTAGTAAAATTCTCAAGATTCTCATTACTGCAGATGCCCAGTTGTAACCAAATTTTGTAATTGAATTTTGCATTTTTCAGATTTTTGTAGCACAGCTGTATCATATAGTTCCAAAGAACTTTGTGGAACAAGGGACAAGATAGAAAATGGGCTGTTTTCTCTGTAAATGATGCTGCTAGCTGCTTTTCTGGTAGCTGGAAGAAGTAGAGATAAGTGCTTCAATGCTTTTAAAGCTTTAAATGTCCTGTGCAGAATCTCATCTGCCTTCAGTGCTGTCAGAGGGCTTACTAGAAAGTTTTGCTTTTTGTGATCCATAAAACAAAATAGTGTCTGTGTTTGAAAATTCTGTTGTAGTATCTGTGCTTTAGCCACATTAATATATGTATAATAGAATAACTGGGAGGAAAGTTACCAATCATGCAAGAGCAATGACAGTCTGTATCTGAGCAATTTCAGATGCTGATCAAGAAATTCAGAAGGATGTGACAATGATAATTTAAATACTGAACTTTTAATACTGTTTTCTGTTGCTTCAAAGTTAAATCAAAATTAAACTTACAAATTAATTTCAGAAATCAGCCACATAAAAGGTGATACTTCACATCTCTTGGACTGACTGCTCATAGCCCATTGATCCCAAGCAGAAGATAAGAGATGCTGCTTGAGTACATGTGAGGGAGGAAATATTTTGGTTTTAAAATATTTTTATTTTCAGACATGGTTTTTAGAAATAAATCTCACAAAGTCTCTTTGAACATCTCTGTGGAAAGAGAAGAAGAGAAGTACAAGGAGTCAAACCAAATCTTGTCTGCAAGCAGAACCCAAGATGATTACTTTCCAGCAAGTGTGTGATTGAGAGATCTCTTCAGCACAGATGATGCAATTATGTAAGTTTAATTTCACCTCACTTTGTACCTTGAAGTCCTTAAGTGATAATTGCTTGTGAGAAGTCTTCTCATTATATTCTGCACAGCGATTAGCATTTCTGACCGTGAAAGAATATCTGAGGATAAATCACTGCAAAATATCCCATTGCTCTTTGGAATAGTACGAACAAGAGGCTGGTAACAGTGCACTAATGCCATCAGTATAGATTTCTCACAGTTGTATTATAATCAAGGGAGGAATTTTAAGACTATTTTCCTGATCAAAAGGAAAAATTTAAATTGTAAAAATATTATAATTTATTAAATAAGGATGCAAATGTCACTTTAACATAAACAAACCAAGTTCATTTTAAAGCCACATTATCATTTGTTGTACAAATCTTTGAAATGGGAACAGTGTATGACAAGTGCTAGCAAAATATTTTGAAAACCCTTTTCCAATGTCCTTTTTTCTCTATCCTGCAAAATAAAGCATTACAAGCACATTCCACATTTGTGTATATGCAAAGAATAAGGAAGGTATCAACTGATGAAAGTTGGCATCATTTGGGGTTTTTGTAAGACCTGTACATGTAGCAGCTGTGCATGGCAAACAGCATCCTCCAGCTGCTTTTTGCATTAACACTTAACGGTGTACACCCGGTTTTGACTCCCACAAGTTGCCATACATACAAATTGTATATGTGTGTTTGTGTGTGTCTTTACTAGTATGTGGTTTTTCATGACTTAATCATACTCAGACTGGAAGATATCTATCTAGTGCTATCAGATTTAGAAAGTGAACATATTTACACATTTCTTATCAAAAACTGAAACAGAGAAAGAACATAAACTTAATTCAGAGTTCACTGCCGCTAGTAATGTTCCTTTGCAGAATTTAATTCAGATGATCAAAAATCACTAATCATATGCAGGAAGCCGTGGTGCCTGGTATATGTGGTAAAGACATGACATATCAAGAGGAATTAAGTGACAGAAAGAGAACCTCAAAAACTAGCTGACTTGCTGCATGCGTGCAGAGTGATGATCTCAACCACTGTCTTATCAAACATCATTTTGGTAAAGATCTCAATTTGTTAAGAGAGAAAACTTATATCACATCTTGAGGATTTTCCTGTGGCTTATTGCCACTTCCTCCACTTTGTGCATGGCTCTGTGGTTTGGGTAAACGCTCTAATCACTGCAGTTATAGAAAATTCTGAGAGAAAACACTTTAGGAGAACATTTTATCCCTTAGCAGACTGCCTGACATGCCTATCTAATCTGGGTACCCTCCTTTTCTGAATGTAAGCCCAAGTGTTTCACTTTTGCAAACAAAAATAGAAATATACCTGTAGCTGTATCATCCACATCTCTGATACATTGTCCCTGTATATTTATGTAATATAAATATTTCTATTTATCAAATATGAGTTTATTCTCTACAAGTTTATACTTATTCCTATCTTATATTGATCCTAAATGTGCTTGTATTTACATGCAAAATTTTTCTTTCTTTCTATTCAGTTATACCTGTTCACCTTACTGTCACTTTGTATTTCTCCCCTTTTTGACTGCTGGTAGTGAGGATTACTGAAATTGGCAGAACTTTTTGGCTGAAACATTAGCTAAAACAATAAATGAAAATGCAGAAATGTTTCTTCTAAGGTATTTGAGCAAGTTGGACCCTCTTTTCCCCAGGTATTTTTAACTTCACCCTCTTAGCTTTCATTTTTCTCCCTTTAAACCTTGCTCCTCCCCACTGCATGACTGGTAAACTGATGCCTGTGATTTTGTCACAGTTTCCATCCTATTGCGTGCTTATCTTTCAGGAAGAGCAGATGTTCCCATATGTGCCCTATCTTCATCCTCTGATGCTTTTGCTTTTCAAACAGAAGATTGTATTTCAGTTGCCCTCTGTGTCTGGAGAAAAAGATACAGCACTAAGGAGTTTTTCTATGTTACTAATCAATAGGGTTTATAGGTAAGCAGAATAGTCCCTAGCCTACTTGTTTCCATTACTGCTACCTCAGGTATTTTGTTTTGGCATTTTGGCTCTTCTCTCCTCCTCAAATCTTCATTTTCCCTTGTTTTCCCCTTTAGCTTCTCAGTCTAATGAAGGAATAAGAATTGACTAGGTGCACAAAACATATGAACCCACTTTGGTTTCCCCATTTTCTCAGAACTGTCTCATACCAGCATGTTCTGATGAAGGAAAGCTCTGGGCCTGATGACAAGCCATGTAGGTACCAAGTAGGATTTACTCCTGCTTCTACTATGCACAGATAAAGATGTAGCTGAGGAAGTGTGGGAGGACCAACTACAGTTGTTAGGAGAGGAATGCAAATATAACTCCTTTGGGATGAACCTGAAATCAAGATGTGACTCCATGCTCATTGCAGGCACTGTTTGGTGGCCTAATGCTCCCTTTTTCCAAAAGCAGTCCCTGTTTTTCTCTTTGCTTTTCCCAAAATAATTCCCATCTTTGTTCTGCACCTATCCCTTGCCCACTAAAATCCAGGGCATCTTGGACTAGATGATCTTTAAAGAACTCTTGTTGAATAATTCTACTCTCCTAAGCAATCTCAGATTAAACATCTACATTCACACCCCAGGCACGTTTTCTGCCTCATCAGTAGGGATGAACAATCAGATGATCTCTTCAT
The DNA here is from genome assembly GCF_023343835.1 of Lagopus muta. Taxonomy (NCBI): domain Eukaryota; kingdom Metazoa; phylum Chordata; class Aves; order Galliformes; family Phasianidae; genus Lagopus; species Lagopus muta. Next base: position 40,658,149 of record NC_064472.1, on the reverse strand, counting down.
ATGGAATACTCTCAGTCTTGACACATTTCATCACCTGTGTAGTAGAGAGAGCACTAGCAGACTTATCCATAGAATCATAGAATCTCCTGAGTTAGAAGGGACCCACAAACTTCATGAGTAAGGTTGATCATAATTGAAAGTCATGGGCTGATCTTGGTCTTGGGCTCAGCTACTTCAGGGCTGAAGTGGCTGGTCAAAAGACACTGGCAAGGAGTACAAGACAACAACAAGACTGTATCTATACAGAAACTCCTGGGATGTCAATCACTTGAAGCCTACACTATATTAATTACAGGGGCTTTGTAGCAGATTAGCTTCAGTCTCGTGCTGTGGTCTGGACACCCATTAGAAGCTGAGACTTCTTCTCGCTCCACATCCTTGTGCAGAGTGCCTTGATGTGAGAGCCAGATTGTAGTAAATAGAGACTAACAGGAAACTCATTTCAAAGCACACATCCCAGCTGAACTATTTATTACACAAACACACTCATTTAGCAGCCTTTAGCAACCAAAGTTTTCTCTTGGACTATATGGGTAATTGGGATCTAAATATCCTTGCAGATCTATCCTCAGCTGCTATTTCTCCTGGTCATTATTTACTATAGGATTCTTTTGTCTTGGTATTTATTTGAGAAAACATTTCCAGATAGAGTTGTCATCAAGAATGCTACACAAAATAGTCAAACTGGAGATTTGGAGGTTTTCTCCACAAATAAGAAATAAGAAACTCAATATTATTTCTACCTAGGTTATAATGAGAAGTTAGGCCTTTTATGAATTTTTCATAACCTTAACAGTTTAAAATGACTTCTATTTTTTGTATTACAATAGGGAATATACGTGGATGGCAGGGCCTCATTGTGGCATATGACTACTGCACCCGGCATACATCATCCCACAAAGGATATTGCAAAATTAGGCAGAGGTCAAGTGGGGCACTGAAAATTATTAGGCACATAAGAAAACTATTTTAGGAGAATATATTCGAAAGACTAGGACTGTTTATTTGTGAAAGGTTTTGAATGAGAGGAGACATGAGAAAAGCATAAGAAATAATGAATATTACCAAGATACCAGAGCAGGAACTTTTATCCTTACTGCTTGATAACATACATGACAATAAAGCATTCAAGGAAATAAAAGGTGGTGAATTCAAACCAGATAAAAGGAAATATTATCCCATACAAAACATAATTAGGCTGTGGAAGACTTTACCAAACGCTGTCCTGTTGGCCAAAAATGTAGTTCAAAGTTAAAGTTCAAAAAGAAAAAAGAACGTGTTCTTCGCATAGTAAGCTATATAATAGCAATGCAAAAGGAAAAAAATGGTGTCAAAAATCTTCAGAGTACTTTAAAAGTACTTCAGAGACATAAGCCACTCAGTAGGAGTGGTAGGACTAGGAGGAGATAGGCTATGCTGTTTCCTATCTGCTTTTCACTTTTTTTTTTAATCTTCTCTGAAAACATATGGGTTAAGCTCTGTCACAATGAATCCATTTGACATCATATATGGAAACCTGAACTCAAGGTACCTGAAATTTATACATCAGACCGTGAACTTTTGTGTTGAAGAATCTGCAGTTACTCCTATCTTTGTCCCCTTAACCACAGGGACAGTAACTGCTAGCACTCAGAGCGTAGCATTTTAAATTGCCTTGACTCAATTTACCACTGCTTATCTGGATATACTCTATGACAAAGTAAGGCAAAATGCTGTCACACTTAGCTGGTTGTTACTTCATGCATATTTCATAATCACAGAAGAGGTCCTTTCCACTCTCTTTTCCACTGCTGATAACAGTTGGAGAGGAAAGAGGTTTCTTTTTCACAGCCTGAGATTCTTCAGTACAAGGATACTGTGTCATCTCATCGTTAGCACTGAGTCTGCAACATTCCACACCTCAAAAGGTGAAAAGACAGAAGTCCAAGTGAGAAAAGAAGGTCCTGTTGCTGTAGCAGACAATAAGGGTTGCATTATTTTGGCAGGGTACTTTGCGATTTTTATCTTATCAGCATCTTAAAGAAAGAATGTTTTAGCTATCTCCATTTTGCTTTACACAGAGGAACTTGTTCCATTAACTTCTCAACAAAACCTGATACTTAACAGTAGGTAGTGACATTGTTCTTTCGATTCCTCTAATGTTTTCCAGGTTCTCTTCTTCACTTTTTGCCTGATTTCTGTGTGGAGAAGCAGCCTTGGTGGAGATGTGGAAAGAGGCACATATGCCTTGGGAGGAGAGGGGAAAACTTTTATGATTTAGAAAAGAAACAGTTAGAAAGTGACCTATGGACAGTTCAATTCCTTGGAAAAGTTCACTTGAGATGAATGCTCCCTTTGGGCAGGATGAAGATGAACATATATGTGAACAGGAATCACTCGTTTCTCTAAGGTGTGAAAAGATCACTTCATTGTCTGGATGATGAATTTTGAATGAGAGAGCAAAACAGCAGTGCTCTTAGTGTAGCACTTTCAGGAAAGATAAGGAGGGAAGTGACAACTTCTGGTGGCACACGTACTTGAGAGAAAAATGCTTTGGGCTTTCCTGGCATGCGCCTTTTTAATGAGCAACCATCGAGTATCAGTCTAAAGTATATGCTCTGTAACAATATGCGTCCATTGTCTAAAGCATTTATCTGTGATATTTTGTTATAGAATTAAAACGCCCCACCTCAAGTGGGAAATAAAATTTCAGTCCCAGGAAATAAAAATAAGCCTAAGAATCACTTTTGCACATACTAATAACAGAGTCAAGTTCTACATTGCAGTGTTCAAGAGGCGTCTGGACGACGTGCTGTGTGATATGGTTTAGTGCTAGTGGTGGCAATGGTGATGAAGAGATGGTTGGATTAGATGATCTTATAGCTCGTTTCCAACCTTGTGATTCTATGATTCTATGATTCTATGATTGCTCTGTAACAGACCTAGCTAAGCTCTTTTTGTGGATTTTATACTCTTTCATTCTTACAAAAGAATTGCTTCTGATCTGAAAGGCCACAGTAAGTGGCCAAATCTTGACATCTATGTACAGGTGTTCCGATGGTGCTGCTGTCTGACTGTGGACAAGAGGACAGTGACTATCCATGCTCCCTCCAGAAGCTGCTCTTCAACTATAAGCTTGCAGTTACTAAAAGCAGAGACATCCGATGCCTCTGGAAGTCCTGGAGACAAAAGTGTCAAGTGGCCTTCTTCTACAATTCTGCCTTGTCTAGTCTTAGTTGAATTATAGAATGGCTTGAGTTGACAAGCATATTTGGAGAAATCTGCTCCGACTCCCTTCTCCAGCTTCTCTCACCCAGAGCAGGTTGTACTGGTCCTTGTCCAGGTTGCTCTTGAAGATTACCAAGGATGGCACTCCACAACTTTTTTGGCCAACCTGTGGCAGTGCTCTATCACCTACACTATTTGTAAATGAAAAATAATTTGTTAGCCTCTCTGTGGTGTAAGGCTTTCCTGCTGTGTATCACTATATAGAGTGTGTTCTAAAAACATGGTTTTAAAACAGATCCAGCAAAACTACAGATACAATTGTTCCAAGACAGTCTAAATCTCTACTCTGATTACAAACAAAAACAAACAAAAATAAAAAAGGAATATGATATGCGCATAGAAAATATCTTGAAAACAAGTAAGAGAAATTATAAGTTTAGCATTTCAGAAGATCCTACTCCAATGAATTTTGGACATTTTAAATCAGTATTTTGTTGTTAGAGTGCCAGCATAGAAAGCTGGCAGAGGATATACAGCATGTGTATACGAAGGATGAAATATGACGGTATCCCATAGGAGTAAATGCACCAACCTTAAAAAATAACTGTCTGTAAATCTGCTTTTGGTGCAACATTGCAAATGCATACCAAGAGCCTAGATGCTCTTCACTGAAAACATTCACTTCGTCTCTTCCCTTTCCACCCTGAATATCTAGATCTGTTGCGTTAGATTTGTTACTGCAGGAAAAAAAAAAAAAAAATCAAATGAACACACAAACACATGGAGTTTGAAGTCTCAGAAGTCTCATGTGAGAAGTTCATGTGAGAAGTTCAGACCCATGAAGGAAAATAGTAACAGAAGAGTCAGTCAGACTCTCTGTATCAAGCAGCTTGTCAGTATCAGAATACTGACTGCCTGATGGCCATAGTGCAATTAAGTAGGTACACATTTGTAGTGTGTCTGAGAACAGAGGTGTGAAATAACAAGTTCAATAATTCTTTGCTTTTTCTAATGCAAATGCATTAACTAGCTTGAGACATCTCAGACTACTTCACAGTATTGAGTCTTCCCCTCAGCTGCTATTGAGGGATTACTCAGTGCAGAAAAATACAGTTGAAGCTCTTAGCATTTTCTGGATTATTCCATATATTACACTTCTATTTGTATATTATGCATATGTATTTGTATGTATGCATTATATGCATATATGTACATATACTATGTACTGAAGAGATGGCTTCAGTACAATTTATTTTGATTTGCACCAGAATTACCAAGAATTACTGAACCACTTTAAGTTTTTTTCTATCTAAATATGGTTTTATATTTTGGCCTGCTTCCTGCTTTGGAGCAAGTTTTGGTGACAGTAAGTAGTTGCTTTATAGATGCCATAAATTAAAAACTCCATAGAAGTCAGCATTATATTAAAAAAGTGTAACATAAGCAAAGTAAGTACAATTTGGTTTAGGATATTTAAAATAGTTGTTTTAGACTCCAGCTTAGCTGGAGTTTTCTTTTTCATGCCAGAAACAATAATATCACTTTAATCTTTTGTCTGGCTCTGAATGAGAGACAAGTAGAGACCAGGAAAAATTGGTTTAAATCAGCCATGTGGTAGAGTTGAAATAATTTTCCAAATCATCCTAAAGTTCTTGGCGTGAAATTCAGGAACTGTCTAAGCATGGGATCAAATAAGGATGAGAATTAGCGTGTTAGTGAAATACTTCTAAGAATCTCAAGTATTCTTTTTAGTAATGGGAGTTTCTTTTTTGTTTCGAAGTTTAAATTAACAGGAGAACATGTTTGCAGTCAATCATTTGTAAGTAGGCACCAAGGATCATTTACAAGAGTAGTGTTGACTTATTTTCTTACTGTGAATGATAAGCAGTTCTGTAGGGATGGAGTCCATATAATCTTGCTGAACAAAACTAAATGACTGCTGCTTATTTTGTTCGAATCAAGGACATTTCCTACATGTTATATGCTGAGTGATCTTCTCCACTATCTCCATGCGAGTTATTAGTACTTGTTTTGTGATTAATGAGTACAAAAAACATATGTAGGGCTTTTTCTTCCTCTTTTTTCAGAGAAAGTCTTGTTTTCTTAGAATATCACAGCTCATATAAATGAACATAATGATATTCTGTTTTTTAGAGGCAGCAATTTATTCAGTGTGCCTTGAAAGGAAGGAAAGAAAGTGGGAGAATTCCCATTCATATCAGTTTTTCTTACACCCTGCTCTTTCTAAAACAAAATCAAATAGTTGATCTCAAGCCACCTGGTAGTATTCTTTAAAGAATCTTCCCAGTATATTTTTATACCCACCCAGAGGGACATAGTTCCTGGAACATTTTATCAGTTCAATGAGAACTGGGAAGCTAACGAATATAAAAGACATAGTGTTCTTTTAGCCAATTTCTTCCTGTTTTGATAACACCACCCTTAAAGAAAACAAAAGGTCTTCAGTTTCTGCTGATCTAGGGTCTTGAGCTAGTTGTGTAATTCAGACCACTGCTGGAAAGAGATCTCCATCTGCTTACACAGACAGTGAAAACAAATGGGAAGGGGGATTTTTTCTCATGTATTGTACATACATTTTGATACCTTCAGGGAAAGTTAGTCTCAAGTAAGACAGGAAGTAACAGAAAAATGCAGCTCAGGCCCTGCTGTCTTTCTGTGATCTATTTATAAATGTGGTTGCCAAAGCTATTAAAATAATGTCAAGCATGTAATGATAAGCTTTAAGAAGATGTATTTGACAGTGTAATAGTGACTAAGACAATGAAATGTCATGGTTAAGTGCATTACACGCTATAATGTACCATGCCATTATATGCCAGCCACACAGGGAAATGGATACTATGGACTACCAATGAAACTTTTTAAAACAGAAAAATTTTAAAGCTTTGCTTTAGACTTCCACCAGTTAGCCATTTCACAGAATCACAGAACGGCCCAGGTTGGAAGACACCTCAAGGATCATGAATCTCCAACCCTCCTGCCACAGGCAGGGCCACCAACCTCCCCATTTTATACTAGACTAGGCTGCCTAGGGCCCCATCCAATCTGGCCTTGAGCACTTTCAAGGATGGGGCATCCATAACCTCTCTGGGCAGCCTGTTCCAGCACCTCACCACTCTCTCTGTCAAGAATTTCCCCCTGACATCCAACCTAAATCTTCCTTCCCTCAATTTAAAACCATTTTCCCCCTGTCCAGCAGGTTCCTGGTGGACGACAGGTTGGCCATGAGCCAGCAGTGTGCCCTTGTGGCCAAAAAGGCCAATGGCTTACTGGGGTGCATTAAAAAGAGCGTGTCCAGCAGGTCAAAGGAGGTGATCCTCCCCCTCTACTCTGCCCTGGTAAGACCTCATCTGGAGTACTGCGTCCAGTTCTGGGCTCCCCAGTACAAAAAAGACAGGGATCTCTTGGAAAGAGTCCGGCGGAGGGCCACGAAGATGGTGAAGGGCCTGGAGCATCTCCCCTATGAGGAAAGGCTGAGTGAACTGGGTCTGTTCAGCCTTGAGAAAAGGAGACTGAGAGGGGACCTGATCCAGGTCTATAAATATCTGAGGTGTGGGGGGCAGAATGGCGAGGCCGGACTCTTTTCAGTGGTGAGTGGAGACAGGACAAGGGGAAACGGCTGGAAACTGCAGCATAGGAAGTTCTGCACAAACATGCGCAAGAACTTCTTTACAGTGAGGTGACGGAGCACTGGAACAGGCTGCCCAGGGAGGTGGTGGAGTCTCCTTCTCTGGAGACATTCAAGACCTGCCTGGATGCCTACCTGTGCGACCTGCTGTAGGGAACCTGCTTTGGCAGGGGGGTTGGACTCGATGATCTCTGGAGGTCCCTTCCAACCCCTACAATTCTGTGATTCTGTGATCTACCCTTTCAAAGAGTTGATTCCCCTCCTGTTTGTAGGCTCCCGTTAGGTACTGGAAAGCTGCAATGAGGCCCCCCCATGGCCTTCTTTTCCCCAGACTGAACAAGCCCAGCTCTTTCAGCCTGTCTTTGTAGAGAGGTGCTCCAGTCCCCTGATCATTTTTGTGGCTCTCCTCTGGACCCTCTCCAACAGCTCTCTATCTTTCTTGTACTGGGGGCTGCAGACCTGGACACAGTACTTCAGATAGGGCCTCACAAGAGCAGTACAGAGGGACAATCACCTCCCTGTCCCTGTTGGCCATCCCTCTTCTGATGGAGCCCAAGATACCATTTGTTTTCCAAGCTTTCACAGGCAATCAGGTTTTTTTGTCAAACCAGATGATTACATCCAGGGTTAGGGATGTCAATAAACTGTTGTTATGTCAGAATTTCACTTGGAAATGCATAACTTTCCTTATAGATTTGGCTCTGGACTTTATTTGTGTATTTCTTCTTAGACATAGAAAGCATTCAAGTTATCTGAAGCAGCTGGACACTTGCTTTTCTGAGCAGTAAGATTTCAACACTGCTGAAACAGCAGTGCATATACATTTACTGTCTATCTCACATTTGAGTTACAATTTTATTTTTAATATATAAGGTTTAACATACCATGAGAAAAAGCATAAACCCACTGGTCTCATTCTTAAATGGCTATTACTCTCACCTTCCTGGTGAACTGCTTCAATCAGTAGCAGATCTCCCCATTTCCTATATAAGATATGGATTATCCACGTCAGATCTCTTAGAAAAGAAAAATAGAATAAGAAAAAAAAAAAAAACTTTTGAAAAACAGGTTTTTGAGTCCATAAGTGCTTTTGAAATTCCCTGGGATAGCCATAAGTGCTGCAAGCATGAATCTCACAATTAGAACAGCGTGTCTTCAGCTTAGCTCAGAGAGAATTCAGTGTCATTGAGGCATTACATAGCCTTAACTGATAACATGTTTGGAAAGCAAACAAAGCTGGCTATCCCTCATGGCAAGTCTCCTCCTCCAACATCATCCATGTTGCCCCATCCACCTGTGAGGTGCTGCCCTGGTTACCGCCGTGTCCAAATCCCTACTGTGTCACCTGAACTTTCCCAAGACCTGTCTGCTCTGGTCCCAGAAATGCTCCATTGACAGGAGTTTCTAAGCTCCCTTCTTCCTGGGCTGTCTTCTTCGTGCATCAGAGGATAGACCCACTCATGAGGGAAGAATATTGCTGACCTCTGGCAGTGCCAAAATGTTCCTTCATGCCTATTAGTATGAGCAGTCTGCACACTGCTGACATAGTTTTTCCTTTGTCCTGTGACAGCATTTATTTCCCACAGCTTTGCTTAGTGCCTAGCACAGCAAGCTTCAAGCCTACAAGGTGGCTGCATACAAAAGGGAATGGGGAGGAAGTTCTCATAACAATTTAGCAGTGGATTATGCACTTTATAACAAATGGTGAGGGCAAGCCCTGCTACACACGTCTGTCTTCACTGTACTGCTGTGTTCAGTTCTGCATGACCTGCTGTGAATGCAGAGACCCTCCCCAACCTGAGGAGCACTTTGTAGATTTACTCCACACCTCCTGGGCTCAAGGCCCTGCTTACATTCACATGGGAATTAGAAGCAGGGAAGTGCATGCCAGGAAGCTATAGGGACTCTTCTGTTAGATGCTTTGAAAGATCATTTGGCTGATTGACCTTCCAGTGCTACAGAGATTTAATTTGCTTCACGTGCCATTCCAGTACTCCTATTTCCCGCACTCAGTATGGTTCAAGTGCCAACTCAGTTAGTGCTGTCTCCTAGAAGTGTATGATGGGCATGGGAGTAAGCAGAATAAATCCTTTGAGGGTGATAAATGTAGTCAGAATTTACAAGCGAAGCAAGTCTAGGGAGTTAGCTTATTCTTACAAAAGGACAAGTCACATCCCAAAAGCATGTCTTGGAAGGAGCTACAGTCCTTAATCAGAAAATCCCAAGGGAAAAAAGACTGACAAAAAACTGAAAAAGTCAGAGAAAACTTGTCTAGCATCTGTTCTCATTCTAGTCAGCTTTCTCAGTATCTAACTCATATACCCATCAAAGATATATCTAAATTGTGAACAAGTAGTATTTTGAAAGAGAAAATTTAAAAAAGCATTCAGCATATAGCAGCTATTCAGATCAACTGTGCAAGTAAACTTTCTTCAGACAAAGCCAAATAGCAAGGCAGTGATATTTATTGGTAGAAAATGATCATTCTTTAAAACAGCTTCTGTCTACAAGGGCAAATTAGCCACAAATGATGTGTTACTATTGTATCAAAATGACTGTTATGCTCTGCTTTGCAGAGCAGGATATTAATGTTTTAGTCTAGAAAAATGTGCCCCAGATTTCCCTTGAAGGTAAGGTACATGATATGTCATGTAATTTGTTTTTCTAAAACCTGCTAGATCTTATCAAATAGGAGATGTATTGTACTCTTAATGTCTTACAGTGTACTTCTGTTATTTTGGTAACCATCATGTGTAACATAAAAACACAGTTTTTAGAAAGTAGCCTGTATTGAATAAAGGTCAAGGCAAGCACAGATAGTTAATCTGAAATCTTAATTTCACCCTACCTATGTAATCTAAAGAGCTCAGGCTCCATTTGTTAAGTTTTTTGTTTGTTCGTTTGTTTCACTGTACTGCATTTGTGTATGATGCTATGTTGTTTCATTTATCAGGACATAATACTAGCAATAAGGACAGCTCAAAAGGAAAACACTGTCTTCTTTCTCCTTTGTGGGAACAAAATTGCTCACATTAAAAAAGAGGATGAAAAATCCTGGCTGCAGACTTTCTTCTTTCTCAGGCAGGCTAGGTTTGCAAAAGGTCTTCCCAGTACTACTTTAAGTCTCATCACCATTTTTATGGATAGGCACTGGAACATCCCAGTGTAAAACAATAATGTCAGGGATCTGGTATAAGTCTTTCTGCAGTTCTCATCCTGCCTTCACATCTCTATGTTGCTGTCACAAAAGCTATCCAGGTTTCCCCCCAGCATTATCCTAAGGCAATGAAAGTTTCCCTAGTCACATTCCTCTGTGCTTGTCAGGGAACCAGCTGGCTGCCTATTGCCTGCAGGAGTAACAACAGCATGTAAATAAGTGATATTTCGAGCAAAAAGATAGTGGATCGAGTAAGGACTTTTGTTTGACCTGAAACAAACTGTTTAGCTCATTTCTGGGTACTTGAATGCTTTTTAAGTGTCTCTGAATGATAAGTTTTGACACACAATGTTGTTCTAGAGTGAAAAATTGAAACTTCTCAGTCTGAAAATGTCAAAACACTGTGTTCCCCAAAAGATACCTTTTCTTTCAGTGTGAACTACTTGACAAACTAAACACAAATTCAACAATGATTTTGGACATTCAAAATCTTCATTTTTCTGGCAGACCTAATTCCAACCCTAATATTTCACATAACCAGAGACAGCAATATAAGCACAGCAATATTCAAGTTACATGCTGTGAGTTCCCCTAAGTTCCTTTCAAGCTTTGAGGCCAACTTTTCTGATGCCAGCAGACATATCAAAGTTATCTTTTTTTTCCCATATATTTTCTTATTGGACATGGGAGAGAAAGTAAAGTGATGTAGCTTGAATGTCAATTAATGTACTTTAAGCTAGAAATTGCTGAAGTCTACAACAATTAGATTAAATAGCTATTGTCAATGCTGTGAGGGAATAGCTTTCTTGTTCTAAATACGATTCAATGAAAACTGCTAGAAGTTCTCAGCCTCAATCTTTTGTTTCTCTTCACCAAGAACACTCACGTTTCTCTGAAGGGAAACAAAAACCTGAAGGAACAGTTCTGAACACTTGATTTCCTGGCAGTATCTTTTGATCCATTCAAATCTGTACCCAATTGGCAGCTCATGAGGGCAGCAGAAACTTTTCACACTCATTCACAGAACTGGCTATTTTCTTAGGATGCCACCACCAGCATGAACTAATCATCCTCCTGTATGCAGTGACTCAAAAATTCAGAGCTGATCCTGCACAGCAATATCCATCTGCTTGAATCCTTTCTGGAGAAAAGTCCAATACTTCAGTAAAGTTTTGGAAGCCACAAGGAGGACTCCAAGGACATGTATTCTTAATGTCTATTTCAATAATTAATGCATGAAATGTAGAAGTTTTGGTACTTAGAGGCATGAGTTCCTGTTAGTCACATGATGTCAAAATCTTACCTTCTGTAACTCGTGTTCTCCTTTAGAAATATTCCTTCTCTAAACTGTCATATGTGAAGACTTAAATGATGACTTTGGACAGTTTAAGCCCATGGAAACCAGGGGGCATAGATCAGGCAAATCATTGGAGGTTGAAGGCATGCAGAAATGAAACACAATCTAAGATCTCAAGTCTTAGTTGAGATTGAGGAAAGACTGTGCCTTTGAGGACTTTCCATCTGATCAAGGAGAAGTTATTACAGCCCAGGCACTGAATGTATCAGCTTGTTTCTTTTTTCCAGTACCAGATAGTTTGAATGATACGTTCAAGGAACGTTTGATTTTGTGTTGAGGGACACGGTCTAGCGAGTGCTATCGATGATGAGTGGATGGTTGGACTGGATGATCTTGAAAGTGTTTCCAACCTCGGTGATTCTGTGATTCTGTGATAGTGAGAGACTATTACATTTTCTCTGAAGGTGGTTGTTTCTAACCTACAACTGAAGATAAGCAAAGATATGAATCTTTGTAGAGACAGTTCCTTAGTTAATAAGCAATGAGCTTTTGTGATGGATGGATTGCCTGATCTGCTTCATTGTCTTGCTGCTTTTGATTTTAGAGGTGTGTTAGTAACTTCCACTATGGTAATCCTTGTCAGGACCAACATTCATATGGAAGTTGCAGTTTTAATGACAACAGAAGACACATAGCTCCATCTATGCTATTCCACTTAACTGTAAAGAAAATGTTTTCCTAACATTCTCTGTGCGCCCTCCCCTCTTTACCTCTCCCACACCATTCCTCTCTCTTCCTTTGACTACTTTTTTATTGTAACCATAGAATAAAAGTACAGGAGAGCCCTCTATTCTAGATGTATATAATCTGCACATAGTGAAGTAGAAGTGAAATGGTTGCTAAGCCTTTTGCTGTTTTTTGTGGATCAATTTTCATACAGTAGTTATTTGCTCTGTATCTCTAAGACCAAACAAGAAATAGTCAACAAGGCTATGTTTTATCACCGATATTTCCTCTGATTCTCTTCTTCCTTGCACATCTCCTTCTTACTGTTACCACAAAACATGGAAATACCACTTTTTCTAGCATTATAGCTGAGTCCACAGGTGAACTTGTTGTAGGAAATACAGTTGGTTCTGATACAGCAAATATAGTTTAATCAGTGGTCACATGTTGAACATGAATAGCTTCCTGCATGTCAGTTGGACTGCTAATATAATACATTGGGCATATAATGAAGTATTATGTCTTGGGCCTCTGCAAATGTATTTCACACCAGACAACTAAATACCACTCCAAGAAAGTATGGTGGGAAGAGGTCTCTTTCCACAACATCCTTGTTTTATTTAGGAACTTCATTTACTGAATACTCATTCACCTTTTTAGTGAGGTGATCTTCCTCCCATGCTTATTATCTAGCACTGCTTTAGTACTGCAAAAGAGTGAGGCATATACTAGATTGTTATTCTCTTCAACACAATGATCAGCATTGTAACAGTAGTATCAGAATAACCTTACAAAATTGCATTCACTCTTGTATTCAGGATATAATGTGAAAGCCCATTTGTCTTCCTCAACAGGATATTTCTTGTAGAAAACCTGTTTTTACATTGCTAACCAATGAAAAAAAAAAAAAAAAAGGAAGGAAAAAATCTGCTCTCTTGATAAAGTGGAGCCAGCTAAGTCAACAAACGGTGCAGCAGGTGTGAAGGGTTCCACCTTAAACAGCTATCGGGGGTGATGTCCTGCACCATAGCACTATGAGATGGTTGGTCTGTTTCAAAAGGACTTGGAGAACAATGAAATACAGTGGCTGGAAAGGGATTACAGGAAGCTGTAAGGGCACCTTCCCAAGACACCTGCCTCTCCATGTTCTCCCAAAGAGAACAATATTTTTGGAAAATATTTTAACATTTTTGGATGTACCTACATACAGACACATGCATGCATATGTTAAGACAAACTATTCCACTGGGTTTCATAGCTTTGACATTAGACGTACAGAAAAGGGCTATGAACTAGCTGAAGATTGTGAAGGAAAACAAAAATTGTGTATGAAGTATGAGCATATTATTCACCAAAATGACCTGAAAATAACCTTTCCTTCGCTCATAAGCCACAATATTGGTCTCAGGCAAACAACATAGAAAGCAGCATTTCTGGAAAACACATCATACAGAGTACCACCTTTGTAACACAGAGAGAGAAACAGCTGCAACTCTGGCAGTTCTCTGCAATACTCTCCTTTAAGTTGAAATAATTAACTGATCATTAGTGTAACATTTGGGACACTTATTTGAAATCAGCTAACGATAAAATCAGAAAAAAGCATCTACTTTATTAGAGGAAGTGGAAAGCACAGTATTTAACAAACCTGAGTAATCATAATGTATCCCATCAGTTACTTTTTCAGATAAAATGAAAAGCAGTTAAGAAGCCTCTCAACAACTCACCAGAAGTCTCTTGCATAAAGAGGAAGCAGTAAATGCAGTGTTTGAGAGCATATTCTGTTCCATTTTCTCTGCTCAAAACACCTGTGTTTCAAAGGAAAGCCTGTCTTTTAAGAGATCTGGAGAGCAAAGGTGCCTAAGAATAGGTGCTGAATGTCATCTATCCCAGATATGAGATATCTGGCTTACAGTTCCTACCTTACAGGGAAGGAAATCTGCCATATCTGATATACTACTGTATGTCTTGAGCACAGGGAAAAAGTGAAGTCTGTCATTCACCCAAGAGCCTCAAGATCTAAGTTCTTTATGTCCTACATTCATAGGCATCATTCAAGTTTATGAACAAAGTTAGCACCAAGTTAATTTTATTATTATTATTAATTTTTATTGCTAGTAATGCAAATTTCATAGATTTTCTTTTACATGTGGTAAATAGTCAAAATTATACCTTGTTATTATTTTAGTCTCTGACCTGTGTCATGTAAATCAGAGGACTTTCTTGAGTCAGATCTTGTTCAGACTACAGTTTAACATGTTGAAGCATATCTCAGCACTATTTTAACATTTTTGTTTAAGAGTACTCAAGAATATACTACACTCTTTTATGGATTCTTTTGGTGGTGTTGATTATAGTGCACTAATTCTCCATTTAATTTTTAACATTGGCTTGGCCAGTTCTAGATTCCAGGCACTGAGTTGTGTACTCTTCTCCAAACTATCAAACACATCAAATGATTGACTTGTGTAGGCAGTCTCCTACGTTTTGTAGTATGCAACATTTAGCTTTCTTTTCAAACTGGTAAATATGTGATGATCTTTGAGCTGTTTTTCTAATGTATATTTCTGTTGTTTTTGATCACACCATCAGCTCATCTTTGATTCTTTCCAGAGCTGGATGTAGTAATCCACGAGGAATTTTAAAGGAGCTGAACACAAAGGTTGAATTATTTGTCTAGCTGTGTCAGCTAAAACTTTTCCAGATTCACAGTTTTCCCTCAGTCAGTCCCCAGTTCTGCAGGCATGAGCTGAATCTTGGTTTTGTGACTATGAATTTGGCTCTGCTAAAATATATTAGTTTGGATGGGCAAGTTCAAAAATTGATTCCCCCCCGCATTATTTGGTTCTCAACAATGTTGGTGTCACTTATTGTCTCTGTTGGTAAAGATTTTCATTCTTCTTCCAAGTCATTAATAAATTGTATAGCCAGCTTTTAATCCACTTAATGTGGGCCATGTTGATTTTGTACTGTTCTAATTTCTTAATCAAAATGTAATGTGGTATCAGATCAAATGGTTTACAGAAGTCTAAATGCATTATATTAACATTGTTACCGTTAGCAGTCAAACCTGTAACCCCAGTAGAAAATATATTAAAATAGCTTTACATGTGTCTTATAAAATAAGCTTATGTGGATTGTACCACAGACCAGTACTTTGCTAGACAGCCACACTAATGATTTCCACATAAATGATCCTAAATAATGTAATTGATTTTTTTTTGCTAGCATACAAAAGGAAAACTGAGAAAAATGTACTTCCTACTGACATTCCACTCAGTGCACATATCTCTTTCCTACATTAAGTGCTTTATTGCATAAGGTTTTATGAAATATTTTTAATTGATTACAACACAGTCTATTGGGGACTGAAGATGGGGAGTGGAAGAGAGTTGAAAAAAAGGTACTTATGCATAGAATAGCAAGAGATCTGTGTGCCACAAACTAACAAATTACTGCACTTCCAATTCTGGAGATCTTTGAAGAATAAATTCCATCATAATTTGTTTTATTTTATTTTATTTTTGGTATAATACATGTTGGATAGTTTTACTGATTTGGAAGCTTATTTTTACATATTCACAAAAGTGTGGCAGGGTAACTTTGTTCCATTGTAGGACTACAGAACATTCTTACCACAAGAAGAAAGTATCTTCATAGCAACGTGATGTATGGTCTGCTACAAAGAAAGAACAATCAGCCACTTAAAATCAAAGAAAGCCAGGGTTTGTATTTTCCATACTGCCTTTCCTGAAGGTATCATATAAGGAACATAACACTTACAAACAGGGACGCAGTGAAGACATTCATTATAAGTTGTGAATAGGATTCATTTTAATGATAATTCCACTTGCCTACATAGTGTTCTTAGATGTGGAAAAAAAAAAAAAAAAAAAAAAAAAAAAAAAAAAAAGCCATGGGATTAGGCCAAATATTGTCATGGTAACAGAAAGAAAAGCAAATCATTCTGAAAGGGTTTCCAATAAGTAAGAGCAGCTAACATTTAGTAAGTAGCCTTCAATAGAAGTTGACATCTGTTATTCATTTGTTGTTTCTAGGTTTGAAGAACAGCAGGATAATTGGAAATAGTACAGAGTTCTGGGTATATATTGAGTGAAAGGGCTCTTAGTACTTTTTAAATATTGGTCTATTTATCCTCAAAAACATTTAGCATGTACCTTCTTTGACCATTTACAAATTGGACAAGCTAGTTGGAAGGTTGTCTAGACTCAATTATGCTCAAGCAGTGGAAGATCAAAGCAAGACTTTTGCTTTTAATGAAGGGAACTACCATTTCAGTTAAGCAGGGAACACTTATTTCTGGAAACTTAGGAGAAGATGAGTGTGAATAAATTGTATAAAGTTATATATTTACCTCAAGCTGGGGACAGGCTGGGGACACATTAATATGCTCAAGAAGCAGGCACAGTAGAATTGCTTTACACTTCTTTTTCTGAAGCATACCACTCAGCCTCATGTAATAGTGACCTTGTGACAACATTGGAGAGAAAAAAAAAAACCAAAAAAAAAAACCCACCAACAACAAACCAGATTAAATTCAGTTATGGAATTCAAAGAGAAAAGTGCAAACCAAAAATCAGAAATCAGACATATTCCACACTGAAGGTGGTTATCAGTAGCACTGTATTTTACTATACATAGAATTTTAAAGATCGTCTTAGCAAAATTTCTACAGGGTTGGTAAAAAAGTTCATCATGTGCTGCTGAGCACCTAGTGTAATGAAATCTTTGTTTAATCACCTAGAATACACAGTGCAGCAATTAAAATGCTTTTGAACTATGAATCCATGTGGTATTTTATGCACCTACTTTCTACAGAAGTGGATGATCTGAGACAAGTGAGTTTATGATTAAAAGCCAGTGCATTTGGTAGAACTGAAAGAAAGACAAGTGAGAATGATTTATTTATCCTCAGTATTATTCCATTATTTCTTCATAACAATAAAGAGGTAAAACAAAGGAGAGAATAAAACTTTAAAGCTTACCCGATGCTACCAAAACCAGAAGTCTAGAAGGATACTGCTGTACAAAATATTTATTGCTACATTTTTAGACAAATGCAAGACACATAGATTTTGTACATTTCTGCCTGTACTTGAAATATTTTTGAGCTTTCAAGGAAAGTGAAAATATTTCTGTCACAAGAAACAATTAACAAGTACTCAGTAATGGCTGCACAATCTCATACTTTAATAATTTGATGTTAAGATTATGTTTTCTTACTTTAGGGTTAGATATTCTTGGAACACAAGGGAAGACAGCAGGACAAATCTGTAAAATGTATGTAAGAGTCTATGGAAGCACTCTGTCTGCCAGTGAAGAGTTAGTAAGTCTTCTAGCATCCACCAGATTGGTTAGTTTCTTAATTCTCTCAAACCTAAGGCCAAACGTTCCTCCTGTAAAATAAACTAAGACAATACTGACTGACTGAACGTCAATTAATTTGTTTCTTTTTACAGCTGGCAAACAATCATAAATTTGTCTGGCAAAGTGAGAAAATTCCTTGCTGTCTCACATGTTAATGCTACTTGCATTAGTCCTGAGGACAAGAAATAAAAGTTGTCAATTGTTGTACCTGACTATCTGACCAAACATCTATTATTCATCCTTGTTCAGGACTCCTGCATAGCACACAGAGGTCTCAGAGGCCCAAACTTAGTGAACACTCCAATACACAAAAATCTTCTCTGCCTTCTCTGATGGAGTGACAGATCCATATGAGAGATATAAAATTGAAGTTTATTTTTATTTGCCTATTACTAAAATCAACAAATGCTTGGGACAAAGTGCTTGCAAAATAGCTCTAACATCTCTTTATGTATGAGACCATGTGTATACATATGCAAACACAAAGCTAGACTCCCACAGACTCCTTGAAAAGTCCCAGATCAAGAAATTAAAAAAGTGCCCATGTTTTAAAGTGTTTTCATTTTGGAAAGCACTCTGTGTATCATCTGCAGACATTGCCCTGTAGATTCAATAACACATCCAGAAATCTTTGTACTAGCTTCCAGCTGGATTGTGTGTGACATAGGTCACATCTTTTGCATTCTTTGTCTCAGGATTAGGTTGCCCAATAAATTCATGCAGTTTCCAAATCCTCTCTGGCTATTGGTGAATGGGAAAATGCCTCCTGCTCAACCAGACTCACTGTCTTGCTCTCCTGCTTGGCTGCAGGGAGCCAATACATTAACAGCTGCATGTACTGTTTTTGCAACAGCTGGGGAGTTCTTAACGTTAGGACAGCTCGGTCACGGTCAAATCTTATTTGTATACAGAAGAGCAAAAACAACATCCAAAAGATAACAACACTTGAGTGTGGGGGCTTTGTTTATAGTGACGTTTTGAAAATTCAGCTCCTACTTATTCTTGTGACTATTTGTCACAGCTTTGATTTTCTTTTCTTTTCTTTTCTTTCTTTTCTTTTCTTTCTTTTCTTTTCTTTTCTTTTCTTTTCTTTTCTTTTCTTTTCTTTTCTTTTCTTTTCTTTTCTTTTCTTTTCTTTTCTTTTCTTTTCTTTTCTTTTCTTTTCTTCTCTTCTCTTCTCTTCTCTTCTCTTCTCTTCTCTTCTCTTCTCTTCTCTTCTCTTCTCTTCTCTTCTCTTCTCTTCTCTTCTCTTCTCTTCTCTTCTTTTTTCTTTTTTTCTTTTTTCTTTTTTCGTCATTTTTTCTTTTATGAAAGAAAATCTGCAAGTTTTAAGCAGTTGCCTGAATCTGAATTTCATACACAGAAAAGACTGGGCTATTAAAAGTGGTTATGGTTAATGAAGAGCCAGCCATACTCTGGGCTACACCAGGCCCAGCATTGCCAGTGGGTGATGGGAGAGACTGTCCTGCTCTGCTCTGTGCTGTGTGGCCTCACCTCCAGCACTGGGTGCAGCTTTGGGTGTTACTACAAAAGAGGGACATCAAAAAAGCTGCAGAGAGTGTCCAAAGAGATGATAAAGAGATGGTAAAGATGC
Source organism: Lagopus muta (assembly GCF_023343835.1). Taxonomy (NCBI): domain Eukaryota; kingdom Metazoa; phylum Chordata; class Aves; order Galliformes; family Phasianidae; genus Lagopus; species Lagopus muta. Next base: position 40,639,131 of record NC_064472.1, on the reverse strand, counting down.
TAAAGGGTCTGAGGTCAAGGTGTGTGAGGATCAGCTGAGGTCCTTGGGTGCGTTCAGCCCATAGCAGGGCAGGCTGAGGGCAGGCCTGATGGCGGCTGCAGCTCCTCACAGGGAGCAGAGGAGCAGCGCTGAGCTCTGCTCTGTGTGACAGCGGCAGGGCCGAGGGAACGGCATGGAGCTGTGTGAGGGGAGGGCAGCTGGGGGTTGGGGACAGTTCTGCACCACAGGGCGGTCGGCATGGGACGGGCTGCACAGGGCTGTGGCACCCAAGCTGTTGCAGTTGAGTGTCTGGAGAGCGCTCTCAGATGTAGGGTTACAATTTTGAGTGGTTCTGTGTGGACCCAGGGGTTGGACTCAGTAGTCCTCATGGATCCCTTCCAGCTTTGCATGTATTGCGATTCTTTCAAATCCTGAGAAATTTTGTTATTTTGCTGATTCACGGTCTGGGCTGTAATAATTTTGCTGTCTCACAGTAAGAGTGGATGGGAGATACTTGGAATGGTTCTGTCTGCCCTGTACCTGTGGGCCAGTGTCAGCTCTGGGAAACCACTCATCTCTCCTGCTAGTCTTCCTTGAAAAACCACTGAAACAAGTGCACACTTCTTTCAGGTCCCGTAATACCCCATAGGAGCAACCAAGTTATTTCCAGGAGTAAAAATTGTCATAGGAAATATAGAGAATCTTTTTCAAGTATTGTCCCTTCAGCTCCCATGACTGGACTTCCTGATGAAAGGCAGGGCAGGAGTTTAAGAGAGCAAAAGCAATTGGTGTTGCAATTAAAAAATAACAACCTTTACTGTCATGTTGAAGAGATTGTCAACTTCAGTACATAGTCAGAGGTAATCATCATATTCTGTCAGCAGTAGAAACCACCTCAGATAGCTAGAGATTATATAATAGGGCTGGAAATGAAATAGGAAACTGATTTATTCTTACTGTCCATTACTGCAATTCAGTCCAATTTATTTAAGGCCACTATCTCTCACTCTAAGGAAAAATGCAAACATTAATCTTCATAGACTGTATCTTGGATACCAGTGGTCTGGATAATTAGTTTGTATTCTCTGTTCATGCTCAGTCCTTTTGTGTTCAGCAAGAAAGAGGAGTCTAATCATGCACTGTATATGTGGGCTTATGTACACATCAAAGTTTAAGCAAACAGGATATGTTTGTTACCTGAAAGTCAGTGATACACTCAGTTTTCTCTTAGAAACAGTTTTTATTTCTTTTAAACAATATTTATATTCTCACATTTATATCCTCCATATTCCTACAGAAACCTCATTTCTCTTTCTGGAGTTGGAGAAATCTTTGTGTCTGGAGTAAGATGGAGATGAAGACAAGTGATGGCACAAGAGATTACCTAAATTTTCAGATAGATTTTGTTGTCCCTGTTTATCAGTACACCTGTCTAACACGACACACTTTTTTTTTTTCAGACACAGATGCATCTTGTGCGTGTGTATGTGTGCGTGTACATGTCCCACTTTCAATGTGCATATCCCATTTTCAATGATCCTGAAGTCCAAATCACTGCTTCATGAATACATACAGATTCAGCAAGCAGGAGCCCATCCTTCTTCATCTTGAGTTGAAAAAAACCACCACCAGTGGGAAAACACTCCAAGAAATCGACAAGCAAAAATCATAGAATCACAGAATGGCCCAGGTTGGAAAGGACCCCAAGGATCATGAATCTCCAACCCTCCTGCCACAGGCAGGGCCACCAACCTCCCCATTTTATACTAGACTAGGCTGCCTAGGGCCCCATCCAATCTGGCCTTGAACACTTTCAAGGATGGGGCATCCACAACCTCTCTGGGCAGCCTGTTCCAGCACCTCACCACTCTCTCTGTCAGGAATTTCCCCCTGACATCCAACCTAAATCTCCCCTCTCTCAACTTAAAGCCATTTCCCCTTGTCCTGCAGTTATCAACCCTTTCAAAGAGTTGATTCTCTTCCTGTTTGTAGGCTCCCTTTAGGTACTGGAAGGCTGCAATGAGGCCCCCCATGGCCTTCTTTTCCCCAGACTGAACAAGCCCAGCTCCCTCAGCCTCTTCATTTTCTCTTTCACTGCCTCTTGATTTTCTCTTTACAGAAACAATCTGTCCTCTTGTGTAATACTGGTATGGCATCAAACTCTGTAACATATCCTATGTGAGGGAAGGGTAGGGTAGGTTAGGTTAGGGTAGGCTAGGCTAGGCTAGGGGAAGGAAAGGGAGGGGAAGGAAAGGGAGGGGACCTTCTTGTTTGCCTAGGAGTAGGTGAGGAGGATTTGCTCTGCTGGAAATGGTGTAATGGGAAGTGGAAGACAAGCCACCTGAGGACAGAGACTTAGATCAGGTCCTATCAGAGGACTCCAGCAGCTCAGTGAATTTGCATGCTTAATTCCTGCTTTCCCAAGTAGCCATCAAATGACAACAGTCAAGCAGCAACATTAAGATTTTAAAAATTATCCAAAGAGTAAAGCTGGTTTAGATAATAGACAAATCAGACAATGGTATATTTGCAGAATAGGTCCTCATGTGCTCTCCATAAAGAGCCATACCCTGGAAAAATTGCTCTTTCATGATCAATTTCGCATCAAAAACTATTAGATAATTAGTGTACATGATATACACAATGAGTAAGCCCTCAACAACCCCATTAAGGTTACTTGTTGAAGCACAGAATTACCTACAGAAAGTCACTGTAAGCAACATGTATACATATATGCCTTACCCAAATGTTTATAGAGAGTTGAACTTTGAGCAACCCTTAGTAAGTGCAAGTGAAACTATCCTGTAGACAGCCCTCGCCCCACACTCATGTAGATTAGGGCTGCTGGAAAAGTCCCAGGAGACCCTTACAGCTGCAACAAGATATGTGCAGCTTGGATCAATTTAGGATCTGTCTCTGTCCTCTCTTAACATTTAAATACAGCCAGGAAAAAGAAAGAGCTCACACTTCAGTTTGGATGATAGAACTAAAAGTCTGTGCCTGGCCTGCCTTTATACTTTTCTGCAAAGAGCTACTACACACAGAAAAGTAAAATTGGAGGAGTGTTTATTTTTCCTTGTGGTACCCACTCAGCATGTATGAATAGCTCTAGGGAAAAAAAGGAACCAGTCCACTCGTACACTGAGTTGATGTCTACTCCCATTGGCTGTTGACTTAGACAGGGGGTCTGTGATTGATACCAACTGGAGATTTGGCTGCTGGTCTGCTTCACATAGCATGGCACAGATTAACTGTTGGGTAGGCCAAAATGGCTCATGAAATTCAGTCTATTTTCTTGAGTAGTGTTGGCTGAAGGCAAAGAAAATGGAGAAATTTTCTGGAAGCAAAAAATACTTTGCTTTGGGTTTGGATTTATAAATCACAAGAAGTCACAGACTGTGTGCAGACTAAGAATTTTATAGGCTTTGCACTTGGTTCAAGTCCAAGCTCTGAATGTCATCAAGGCAGGAACTGAGGCCAGGTCTCCTGTGTCCAAGTATGCTGTTTAATCCCCAGCTCTGAAAGAGGAGACCACCAGTGCTTTCTCTTTACCATCTTTGTGAGAGTGGCATATAAAAATGCGAGCGAAATGTCAGCCAGTGCCAGTTGACAGTCTTTTCCTGGTTTTGTTTATTTCTTTTCTTTTGTTGTTGTTTTCCATTGTGTGTTTAGTGTGTAAGTTTTTGTTTTGGCTTGGTTTGGTCTGGATTGTTTGTTTGTTTGTTATGGAGCTTTTTGGATTAATAGAAGAAAAGGATTATCCAGACACAGAGTTCATTACTCTCTTGGAATTTCTCTTCACCAGGCCCCTGTTGGAAGGCAATGACAAGCACCAAGGAGTGAACTGTCAAGCAACAAGCCCAGAAGAAGTCTTCAGGGAATCTGGATCACTACTGAAGGCAGCACTGCTCCCTTGCAGCCTATTCCCCACCCAGTACTTCTCTGTGTCTAGAAATGAGATATCAGCTTCTAAATCTTCTACATCCTCCAGACATGTCTACCTGTTAGAGCGTTTGTCTTAACTGATCACCAAACATGTTATGTGTACAATCATGACAAGATTTCATTCTTGCTCCTTAAAAACAAAACAAAACAAGACAAGACAAAGCAAAACAAAACAAAACAAAACAAAACAAAACAAATCAAATCAAATCAAATCAAAACAAAACAAAACCTTTTCTTAGTGTGAGAAACCTTACAAGAACAACCTGTTTTCAAGACATGGGCGTACCCGCAGGATATACAGAGTTATGAGCATGGATAGCAGCATTTTTTAAGTACATCTAGCCAATTGACAGCAGTCACTCCATCCTTAGATGTGTCCTCTAAGTAATACACTGTGGAAAGATTCTATTGGTGACATAGCAAATTTGTTCACCTGCACAATGGGGCAGAAAGCAGGCTGTCCTTACTTGATCTAGGGACTCAAGAGGGAAGTGCTGTGGGAATGAGGAAAGGACATTTCTGTGAAGGAGACCAGGAAGTGAAAGTGTTCAAGAAGTGCTGCCCTGCTGCTTGTTATCTTGTTAGCTAAACATCAGGATTTATTGCCAACTATGGTGGCTCTCTAGCCCTAAGAGAGACTCTGAAGGTTATAAGAAGATGACAATTATTTGGATGTGTTTTAGTTAATCTATTGTTGTACGAAGTGAACCGAGGTGAGACTACAACCTGGGCACAGGCTGATCTCTCCAGCACATTAGAAAGCAAAGAATAACCATGACCTTGTGAAATCAATGGGAGTTTTTCCAGTGGCTCCAATGAAGCCAGAAACTCACCCTGTGTTTTCCATAATGAAGGCTAAAGTGTCCTCTTGATTTATGAACCATAGGATCTTCTCCGCTTCAGTGCACATTGTCTATTATTTTCTTCCAAAAATACTTTAAAAAGCTGAAGTATACCTCCATGAAACAAAGGCAGATAAACAAATGCATTTCAGTAAAGTAAGGTTTATAACAGGAAGGCACAATGTGGACGTAGATTGCTAATTCCACTTTGTTACTGGTATAAATGCAAGTCACAGCAGCACTTGTTTTCACAAGAGATTGCTGCAGCTTTACAAAAGGATCATAGCACTGACCTTATGTTAAGGATGAACAGACTGACATGAACAAAGAAATCCCACAGTTACTAGTTCCAGTTAACTGCTTGTTGGCCTTGCTAACTTTACTTGAACAAAATGGCAACTTTTTAGAGAAAGCTTTTCAGTAACTTCTTGCTTCTGCTGAGTTTTGTGAGTCTGTCAAGGTCTCCACTTCAACAGAGTAGCTGTTTCATTTTAGTATCTGAAATTCTAACTTGAAGAAGTAATTGTCTTCCTTTTCTTCTTACAGTGTCTACAGTCTTAATGAGAAAAAAAATCTTGAAAAATGTGATCTCATGGACCAAGATGATTCAAAACTAAGAATGGAGGTACTGTAAAAAATATGAAAATTTTGTGTCCAATCATATTTTTGAGCTGCAAATGTTTGAAGTCATCAAGACCAAGAACACAAAAAGACCTTGGATTAGGCAACTCAGAGTAGCACTTCCATTTTTAGTATGATTTTCTGGTGGCAAAACAATCTGGTTACAGGAGGGTGCTTTAGAGTTTGGTGATTTGCTCACCAGGGAAAGAACTGAAATGATTAAAGAAGAATCATAGAATCACAGAACTGGAGGGGTTGAAAGGGACCTCTGAAGATCATCAGGAAGAAGGAAAAAAAAATTCTATATAGAAAGGCCAAGGGGCAATTAAACAAAATGTATCCTAAGTGCCAGATTGTGTGCTTGGGAGGAAAGAAGGCAAGCAGTCCTGAGAGTATGTGGAAATGTATCCTTTGACTAAATGGCCCTGAATGGGCACTAGGGGACATAATGCATAAAGCAATTCAACATGAGATATTCTGCTGATGTGATAACAGTTAATAAGAGCATTGAGTGTATGAACAATGAAGAAGTGAATAGGAATGGAGATAAAGGTAATATTACCTCCCTGTACAGTACAAGGCTGACTACTAGGAGAATCTTGCACAATTGGAAAACGATGCTGAAAAAAAAGAAAAAAAAAGACAACACAGAAGAAACACAAAGCTGGTAGTAAGTCTGAAACAAGCAGAGCATTTTTCAAACAGAAATGTAAGAAATTAAGCTTATCTTATCAAGTAAGAACTGAAGAGAATAAACAGGAAATAATCTAGTCTTGGAAAGAAAATGGGTAATACTTGCAGGATCTTTAATTCAGTGGAAGGCACAATAAAGACGGCATCTGGAGCAGTCCAATATATTTAGATAAACACTGAGGGCACACCTTTCCTTACTTGATCCAGAAGTGATCAGCCATTAGACACACTTGAAGGGGAAGCAGTGTGTACCCACCTTGCCTCTTGCTGACCTGGCTCCAAGTCTAACCACCTTCCAGGAAAACACATATAAATAAAACAAAGCTAATGGAGTACAATGTAGCCATAATTGGATGAAATATAATGATCTGTGTTGTATGGGAGAGCAAACTACATGATCTAATGGTCCCTTCTGACCTTAAACTTTGTAAATTGTTTCTCACAAGCTGCCCTAATGAGCTAGCTTCCTATTTAGACCAGAACTGGCTCTGACCTTCCCACTCTAGTTTTACTGCAAAGGTGGCACCCAGGACACTTTCAGGGCCAGGAGCAGAGCACGTGGCCAGAAAGGAGATTGTACTTGGTGTCCCACCACATCAGCAGCAGCACAGTGCAGTGTTGTGTAAGTGTTGATTTTCATGCTCTTTTTTAGTTGATGGTAATGGTTTCTGGAGCTAGTCTTTGAGCTTGCAGTACCTTGACTAGCTTATCTCCTAAGAATGCATCTGTCAAAGGATTGTATTTTCTGAACTCACTTTTAGGAAAGCCTGTGAGATGGTATCAACAGCCATGGGGCCACACATACACCTGAGCATGGTGTATTGCTTTGATAACATGAGGCTGTAAGCACCTACTGAACAATATCTTAAGGTGAGGTATATTGTTTGTAGAGGGAATCTCTTCCTTGCAACTATTTGTCTCATTTGGAAGAAAAGCAGTCTTATCATTTTGTTCCTCTCCTTGTTACAGGAGCTCTGTTGAGTGGAGAACACACTTTTCTTCTTCCTGCTGCCAACCTCTCCCATATTATAGTATTTCTATATAGAGCTAATTGATGTATTAAGAGATTCCATTTCTGTAGGCCTCACAATAAAGACAGATGTCCATAAAGTTTGTTAAAAATTAGTGATCTCCTTTCATTCAAATTTAATCATCAGTGAAGTTTAACTTGCATTTGTGAAGGATGAGGCACTCTGAGATGGCTTTATGGTTGCAAAAATACATAATGATTTTGATTCTGGAGCCTAAAGATCATTATCAGACAGGAAGAAAATTCTCTTCTTGGTAGTATTTAAAATACTTTCAAAACCAAGTGCCTTAAATTGAAGCTTTCCCTGCTCTTGAAGGACATTGAAAATTCATGTATTGAAAATTATATCTAAATGTAATGAGATCTAGTATAGTATATTTCCAGATGAGACCTTGAAATTCTGCCCTATTGTTCAGATATCTTCATTACATTTATCCTGTTAATTATTTAACAAAACTATCCTTTCTTGCTCTCCATGTGAATGAGCAGCTGATTAGTTATATTTGAAATCACAGTCTGATGTCCTTGCTGACTACAAAAGTCACTGTCACACTGTCGTGTTTAGAGGCATAGAAATACATACATGTAGGCATATTTGCTCTTATAGCATAAATGAAGAATTACCTGTCACTTACAAATAAGCTAACCAAGTATTTCATTCTTCAGTACTTTCACAGTAAATACCACAGCTCCAAAACAAAAAGTCTGCTACTATTTTAGCTACACACTGCAGCATACTGGAGTGAGACAACATAAATATAGTTTTGCTCTGCATTCTTCTGTCTAAATTATGACCGCATGTATGAAGGACAGTAAGATTATATTAATTTTCTTCGAGTTTTGGGGGCATTTTCGGTTGTTACTGAGTGACATCCTAAAATTTAACAAGTTTTTTCCTAGAAACAATAAATTCTTCCTTAAATGCATTCTAGTGAATGAGAAAAGTACAATTTTTTGGAAATTTATTCAGGGAACAGCAGCACATCTCAAGTGCTCTGTGTGGTTTAAAAGGCCACCACTTGAGCCACGGATCAAATCCTTTTGAGAACGGTGGCCTTCCACTTGTATACACATGTATGGATCCCTGCTCTTGAATGCAGCTAGGCGAGTACCATGAATTACCTTTACTATTCTTTCTTCCTCTGAACAAATGAAAATATTGTGGAGGAGAACTTAAGTAAGAAATAATATTGTTTTCTTTTGAATTTACAGAAAAATTACACAACTCCACAAATTTGCTGTTGTATGTGAATGATACAAACCAATGAGAAATCGGTGTGTTTTATTTTCATAGATTTTGTTACTGTTCTAGTTACTTTTTTCCATCTGTTTTAATAATTTGCAGTTCTAACACAGGAATTGTATGCTCAGAATTGTGTTGCTGTTCTCAAATCAGTATTTTTCATTAGCAGTGCTCCTTTCCATCTGCTCGGTATAGAGACATTTCTGATGGACGTAAACCAGATCAATTCAGCATGCCACTCCTATATACTTCGGAGCAAACAAAAACAAAAAGCCAGAACAGTGGGGAAAGAAAAAAGATTTTAAACTTTCTCAAAATAAAATGAAGCTCCTGGCAAGAATTTTGGCAAGGTATCTGATGAAGAGCTTTCAGGATCACCAGTCAAATCTTTTTGCTTCTGCTAATCTAGTGTTAACCTTTGTCATTTTTGTGATTTTATCTTTCAGATTCTTGGAACAAAGAGTTGAGGTCTTAATGAGGGCCATCTTGAAGGTGATTTCACAGACCATTACAGCTCTGCTGTTAATTTGATAGAAATAACAGGCAATGACTAACATAGATTTGCTGCTTTTGAAAATGCAGTGTTTTCTCTGTGCATCATTTTTTTTTCCCATACAAACATTTCATTTGCTGCTGCTACAAGTAGTGTATTCTTTTCAGTTCAGTTTCCATTGCATTTTCTTCTGAAGTGTTTCCTGTCATGTTCTAAACTCATTTTGATGACAACTGAATGACACCTATGAAAAATTAATTAGCACTGCAACATATTAAAATGTTCTCCCCATTTATTAGGGCAAAACAAAGTTTGAAACCCTAGGATCTTCTGTGCTGAGCAAAAGCTCTGATCTGCGCTAAAGGTTGTAGATGGCTTTGTCATTACTTTGAGGAAGGATACTCCCGATGATGCAGTGCAATTTGGGAGTTAGTGTGCTAACAGGTTCCAGATGTTTGCAGTGCATAGCCTTGTATGGAGAAGAGTGCAGCTGTGCATATCTCTTTTTCCCATCTCCTATTGATGTTATTCTTCCTTTACATCAATCTGTGCTTATTTTGTCACGTAGCTGAGAGAGACAAATCAACACAGATGCACAACTGGTATCATGCAAAGCACATGAAGGAAGCCTTAAATTCAGTATATGTGTCAGCTGTGGAGACACTGGCAAGATGCCCTGCTTACAGCTTCAGGAATGGCACCATTTTTGTGTTTTGGGTTCAGTGGACACAGGCACTTAGAAAGACTTTTAGTTCCAACTATTTAGGAATTTTGCTCTAGCATGCTACTATGTAGTGAACAGAACTATTATGCACTTCAAATGGCAAAGGAATTTGGCCATGCTTCAATTTGTAATGGCTCTGCTGCCCTGAACTGTAGTGCCATTTCACTGTACTGGAAAAGTGCAGTACCTGTATCAAAGTTTCCAGGGACTGTGTCTCAAATGCAGACTATGGGCTGGTTACTTATTAGCCATCATTATATCCATCATCCCATCCTGCAGCATTTCTGCAAAGGGCTATACATGCGGGAAGAGGAGTCAATGCTCATGAAGTTTGCATGGATTAAAGCTTCCAAAACTCATGTAGGAATGAGGCTGTTGTCTGACACACACAATGAAGTCATTATGTAATGAATATGTAGTGCAGAGCGTAAGGGAACTCTCAGCATAATTATCTCCCTATTGAAAGTAATATCACTATATAAATAACAGAGTGAATAGTGGCCTTTTAGAACAGAGTACTTATTGGGCAGATGTCTCCTGTGTTGGATTGTTTCTGTTATTTCTGTGCACAGATACTCGAGATCCCTTGCTGCCATGTGCACAAGTGCCCTGCGCAGTGTCAGCACCCTTCAGCTTCTTTCACTTCAGACAGTCAAGTATCTCTCCACAGACACCTGCTTTCTGACATTACTGGCAGTTTTTTCACAGTCTGCTAAGGCTTCATACCCTTTTCACCTGACTTGTTCTGAATGTCCGTGACAGGTGGACTACTCCATGTGCTGTCCTTTGAATCTACATTTTCAGATTTACCTTCTCTTATCTTTTCTTCTTCTTTTTTATCTTCTGTTTCCTTTGCCAATGCCTGAACTTGAGGAAGACTGTTAAGCAAAACAGACCTGGCTGGCCTGAAAGGGTCAAACAGGGAACACGCAGCCCCTCCTGAAAGGGAAGGACTGCCACGTGTAACATGCGGCCCTTCCTGAAAGGGAAGGACTGCCACGTGTAACATGTGGCCCCTCCTGAAAGGGAAGGACTGCCATGTGAAACCAGCAAGCATAATTAACAGCTTCTTCGTTCCATGACCAAGAGCAGAACATGTTCTGTGGAGAGAACACCTTTTGATCACTGTACTGATCATAATACAAAGAGCTAACTAACCAATGATGTATTGCTGTCAGCCACATGAATGTTATCCTATTTAAGTATTGTATACTCCTGTAGCTAAAAGATATAAAAACCCTGTAACAACAATAAACTTTGCTTCTTGCGCCACCAGAGCCTAAGCCCGTCTGTCCCAGGCGTCTTGAGCTGGTCTCCGTCATATGGTGCCGAAACCCGGGAATCTCGGACTCCATATGACAAAGGCGTCGCTTCCTCCCACGAGCCGCGGTTGGTAAGTTGGAATAGGGAGGTAAGGACTAGGGAATTGGACAGATTGTTAAATAAAATGGGACAAGCTGCAAGTACAGAACGAGGCATTTTTTCTGCAATGCTGAAATCATTATTAGTTGCCCGAGGAGTAAAAGTGACTCGGGGTCAGATTAGTAGTTTTTTAGATTTTATAGAGGAAGTATGCCCCTGGTTTCCCAGGGATGGAACTATTAATATTGAAACTTGGAATAAAGTAGGTGAAAGACTCCAGGGCTATTATGCTGTGCATGGTCCTGAGAAGGTACCTATTGATACTTTTACACTTTGGACTCTAATAAAAGAATGTCTCAGAGGAGACACGGGAGATGAGAAGTGGCAGCGGACCACTCGCTCAACAGAAAAGTTATATCCTGCCTTGTCGCGATCAAAATCTCTTGATCATATCCCTTTGTCTATGCCATCGGCACCCCCACCCTCCCCTCCCCAATATGAGCAACCTTTGATTTGTAAATTAGCAAACGACTTGCCGCCTTGTAAACCTCCTGGCACTAACATAACAAAGGATATTTTACCCCCTGATGATTGGGGAGAATTAGAAAAAGAGGCTGCTAAATATCACCATAAGGACTTAGCGGCTGTATTCCCAGCGTTACAGGTTGCTAATGCCGCTGTGCAGACACAACAGACAGTCAATCAGGCTCGATCAGATCCCCTTGCTGTTTCACCTGCCTTTCGAGCAGGGCGAATGCCTCCCCCGCCTGGAGTAGATGCTTTGCTTATGCAACAATCCCCTATGCAATTAGCATTAAAAGAAGCTAGGAAAGCTGGGGAGACAATTTATGATTTTTCTGGGCACGTTTTTCCCGTGATACAGAGCCAACAAGCAAATGGAAACACAGTAAATGATTATGAGCCTATTCCTTTTAAACAACTGAAAGAGCTTAAAGCTGCTAATATTCTTCCCCCTTCTGACTGGAAAAGCTTGGCAAAGGCTGTGTTAAGTGGAGGTGAATATTTGCTTTGGACTTCCGAATATGCGGAACGGTTCTTCTTGTGCCCCTTTATTACCAGCTCCTCATTTTGGAGTGAACCCCAGAGGATTAATGCCTAATGATTTATGGCAGATGGATATCACGCATGTACCTTCTTTTGGAAAATCTTCTTGTGTCCATGTAACAATTGACACTTTCTCTCACTTTGCAGTAGCCCTCAGACTTGTCTGGTGAAAAACTCTCTTATGTATGCAACCATCTTTTGCATTGTTTTAGCGTTATGGGAACACCGAAATCATTAAAAAACGATAACAAGACAGCTTATGTAAGTAGCAGTTTTGCAACCTTTTGTCGACATTTTAAAATTTACCATAAAACTGGAATTCCATATAATCCAGAAGGCCAAGGTATAGTAGAAAAATTTAATCATTTATTGAAAACTCAACTAAAGAAAATAAAAAGGGGGACATGAGGAATTAAAGATACTCCATCCTCTATGTTATCACATGCATTATTTGTTTTAAATTTTTTGACATTGGATGATGACAGAAAATTGGCTGCTGATAGACACTGGAGTAATAAAAAGAGATAAACCAATGGTATATTGGAGAAATCCAACGGATGGTAAAATTTATGGTCCTGATCCTGTACTAATTTGGGGCAGAGGATATGTTTTCCCTACAGATGAGCCATCACCACGGTGGATCCCTGAACGACTCATTCGACATGCCGAAAACCAAGATGGGAAAACTGCGAAGGAAGATTCAGAGACTGACTCTAACCCAGACGAATCCATTGTGTGAACAAATTATAATGCAGCAAGATTGGGATACCAATGTTTCAACAGGAATTCATTGGGCTCTGAATTTTCTCTATATAGATTTAGCTAATGGGACAAGAGGTTCTGGAACACCTCCCTTAAATTTTCCTTTATGTCAAAGCACAATCACTCCAAAAACAGAATTTGCACCTTTATGGAGAGCATGTCGAGCTAACGAAACAGTGTGCATTGATTCCACTATCTGTGATTGGAATATGATAGGAAATCAAGGGCGACCAATTAATTTGGTCTCAGGAATTTGGACAAAAAACAATCATACGTTCTATTCTAATTTATGGAAAGCAGTCGCAGCCATGGAAAAAATCAAAGCAAAACGATTAAACTTGACTTGGATTCAAATAAATAATAAATGGGCAATGACTGCAGAGAGTTATACAACTGAGTTTTATATGCGAGCTTGTGTTCCAGAACCTTATGCCTTTTTAAGCGGACCACTAAATATTGTAAATAGCATAGTGAGTTGTACCAATTGTGTAATCTCTAATTGTCTTAATAGTAGCAGTAGTTCCTTCTTGTTAGTAAAGCAACCTGATTATGTCTATCTTCCTGTAAATTTGACACATTATTGGTATGCTGATAAGGGAATGGAAATTCTCCAAGAAACTTCTTTGCAATTAATAGAGAGATCTAAGCGAATGGTCGGATTAATAATAGCCGGAATAGCTGCGCTCATTGCTGCCATAGCAGTAACAACAGTAGCTTCTATTTCTTTAACAACTAGTATTCAGACAGCAGCTTATGTTAATGAATTATCAATTAATGTATCTAAAGCGTTACAAAATCAAGCTACTTGGGATGAAAAGATTGAACTGCGTCTCAATTCCTTAAAGGATACAGTAGACATCCTGGGAAGACAGTTACAAATTATAGCTACTCGTGAATCTCTCTTGTGTCATGCAGAATACCGAGCTATCTGTGTGACTCCTGTTGAATACAATAATACCAAATTTTCTTGGAACAAAATACAAGATCATCTTCAAGGCATATGGAATAATGCGAACACATCATTAGATCTTAGGGAATTGAGACAGCACATTCACGATATGATACAATCGCACCATATAGATCTTTCAGTAGCAGCTCAAACTACTACATTTATAAGCGCTCTAAAATCTGCATTTCCATCCTTCAAATCATTTAGAAATGGAATTTATGGGCTGATAGTCATTGCCATAATGATAATAATAGGAATTCTTGTTTGTCCATGCTTGATGAAAATGATAACAAATAAACTCCAAAATTTGCGTATAAATCTTAAAAAATTGGAAATGGAAAACACAAAAAACAAACCACCACCACCCCTGGTCTAATAAAATAGAAAAGGGTGGAATGAGGAAGACTGTTAAGCAAAACAGACCTGGCTGGCCTGAAAGGGTCAAACAGGGAACACGCAGCCCCTCCTGAAAGGGAAGGACTGCCACGTGTAACATGCGGCCCTTCCTGAAAGGGAAGGACTGCCACGTGTAACATGTGGCCCCTCCTGAAAGGGAAGGACTGCCATGTGAAACCAGCAAGCATAATTAACAGCTTCTTCGTTCCATGACCAAGAGCAGAACATGTTCTGTGGAGAGAACACCTTTTGATCACTGTACTGATCATAATACAAAGAGCTAACTAACCAATGATGTATTGCTGTCAGCCACATGAATGTTATCCTATTTAAGTATTGTATACTCCTGTAGCTAAAAGATATAAAAACCCTGTAACAACAATAAACTTTGCTTCTTGCGCCACCAGAGCCTAAGCCCGTCTGTCCCAGGCGTCTTGAGCTGGTCTCCGTCATGAACTTACATGTGAAAACAGAGAAGTGAAAAAGGCAGTCTAGGACACACCATGTATTAATGTATTTGCTTATTTATGTGCTGTATTTCTGTCTGATGCCCTAAGACAGAGAATATCATCCCTGCAGAGGAGGAGCTATCCTCAATGCAAACCTTTGATTGAAACTATCACAAAGAACATCTTCAGAAATGCCATTGAAGTTGCTGTCATTCATTACTTGGATTTTATTTGGTTTCAATTTCATTTGTAAAAGATGTTCTGTTTACTCCCTATACTTGGTACAGCCATGGCAGAAACAGTTAAAATAGAGATGCCTTAAAAACATAAACTTACAGAATTAAAGAATACAAGCAATGCCTCCTATGTTATTCTGATAGCCCATGATGTCAGAGATAGATACTGGTGATATGGCAAAGGTTGAATGTTTCCACCAATATCCTGTTACATGTTGCTGCTGTTAGACAGACGGCAGCAGAAAGATGTAACAAATGGCATCTGTCATGGAAGTGCTTATGAAGCAAAAGGGTGTCTCCAAATTCCTGCATTTGGAAAAAATGGCTCCTACTGACATTCATTGATGCTCACTGAATGTTTCTGGAGACCAAACAGCAAATGTGAGCACAGTGAAGAGTGAGTGGTACGTTTCAACATTGGCAACAGCTTATAGAAAGTGTTTAGTTTTCCAGCGAGCATAAGACACAAGGTCATACAAAACTCATGAATTAACATGGAGTTCGTAAGAAGCCTTGGTTTTAATTAAGGTGTCAAAAGTGAAGATACTTATGACTGTCCTACTCATAGCTACAGAGTAATGCCACCATTTTCCCATTTTGCATACAAGGCCTACAGATATTTATAAAGGCATATAGATTATATTAGTAAGCATCTCACACATAATCATGAGTTTTGAAACCTTTGTGATATGACCCCCTCCCTCACTCTATAAGAGTTCTGGTAATGTACCAGCTGGGTTAGAGACCATTTCTTGATTCCTGTCATTTGGGAGGCAGAAAAACAGCATGGAGATCTCAAGGGACTCCATACAGCATGCAGTATTTTTTTATTTGACTCTTAATAGGAGGTCTGTTCACTTAATGTCACGTCTTTCCATGAACTTCAGCCTGCCGCTCTTAAATGAACACCTGACTAAGGATTTTTTGAGTCACCGAGGGTAGGAACTGAATGTGTGGGTAATCTCAAGCAAAATTACTTGATTATAACAGAAAAATTTATGAGCAATTTTTTTTTTCTTTCACATTGTTTCCTTTGTAGAGGTTTATTGGTAGTTTGCGTATTGCTACACTTACTACATTTTCCAGTTACTTGTAATCATCTTCTTTCACATAAGATAAACAAGTAGAATGTAGGAAAACAGCTATATAAAAATCATTAAAATTGAAAAGAATGCTCATGAGCAAGAGAAAGAAGAAAAACATGGATTCCATTTTAATGAGGCTATGTACTTTCTGTGTCTGAAATTTCATTTAAGACTGAAATTAACTTGAATTCAGAGGCATGGTTTCCTAATTATTCTACCTGAGATTTTGCTGACCATTATCAGATATTATTGACATTTAAAAATATATTGTTGGTGTTGCAACTAATACCTCAATACCTGAAAGCCATAGCTGCAGACATGCCATTCACTCATTCTGAGAAATAATTGGATATGCATGGTGGTACTCGACCGATGAAAGTTCACCCCATGCCAGGAGCTGCTTGTGGCTGGTGCCTGGATTTCTGCAAGGTTGCAAGGACAGAAAGAGCATGCAGTGATAACCTGAATCTTTTCACAGTCTCTCATTGGTTGTAAAACAGTTGCTAAGGGACCCCTCCCCTCAAAGATGGTTTCACTTTTCAGAATTTAGATAGATTTTTCTTCACACTGATTTGTTCAGCAACTTTTGAACCCACCTTGCTGGGGTTCACAAGAATCTTTGGCTGTGTTAAACCTTTGGCAGCTAGACTGCAGATGTGTAGCAGTAACTTTTCTTTCTGCCTGTGGAACAGCCTCTTATTTCTTTTCAATGGCTCTCAGCACTTGATTCTGAAAAGGAAGGATGAATAATCACGCCTTACTCATCTCCACGGGGCCACTCACCTCTTCTATAACCTGGAGATTTCTGCTGGCTGAAATGAACTCTCTGCCAGGCTGAGGCACTGCCTAGCTACCACTTAACCATGAGAAAATCACAGTGAATAGTCTGCTTATCTTGAGAACCAAGCACACAGTGTAAACTTTCACTGTTAGAATGAAGTCAGGTATTGCACAACTAAACTGCTATGCAGGCAGTTTTTCATCTCATTCTGTCTAATCCCATATTCTCTTAATCAAGTCTGTGATCAAAGCAGAGAGAAAAAACCAATCACCTCCACTTCATTTTTCTTCTTTTATGACTGATAACTTGTACAATTTTTTTATTTTTTATTTTCCAATTTTAAAGTTTAAAGATTTCAGCCAGTTTTATTTTTGCATGTTTTCTACTTTTCCATCTCTCTTTTTACCTTGGTCTTTGTTGCTTTTTTTCTTTTCTGTAGAACTTCTAGATGGCACCAGTTGGAGATTCATTTGAGCTCCTTTCAGTGTCCATCTGCCCCAAGTCTCGCAGCACATAAATGATTTGGAACTTTCTTCTATGCCAGTAAATTTTCCACTATTGGAGTTCTTCCAGCATTCAGGAAAATTTGGAAAAGTAGAGAAGATAGTAAAAGGAGGTGAGATTAAAAATATACATTTATGTATTTATGCATGTTTTTTACATACACAGATTTATGTAGAAATTACACTTTTAAATTGAGATTTCTTGTAGACAGAGACATACTATTCGTTTATGCTCTTAGCAGTGCTAATTCTGAAGAAAGTCTGTATCTTAGCAATGTTCCTGAACAGCTTGCCAGTTATGTTTCTGGACTGTGGTTGTTTTTTGTTATATGAGGACTTTCACTAGCAACATATTTTAAAAAGTGTATATACCCGTAAGATGAGGAGAACTGTAAAGAATCTATCAAAAGAAGTTCAAATCATATTATAAAGGCAACATGGATTCTTCTGACTTTAATTTTACTATGTTTTTTGTATGTTTTCTTGTACAACTGTTAAAACAATTCTGTGTTTTTTAACCTTTTTCTTGTTCTGAGGAAATGGGTGAATTTGCTACATTTCATGTAGTTTCTGGGTGGCTTTTTATTTACTTATTAATTTATTATCATCATCATTATTATTATTATTATTATTTTGTTATGCTATGCAGAAAGCATGTGTCTAATTTTTTTCTCTGCAATAACGCATCTTTCAACAATACCAAATAAAACTCATTCTCTTGGTGCCAAGGTGTAAGTTAACAGTAGCACTGATAATTCTCACACACAAATTTACATAAAATCCTCTTTATAATCCATTGTTTTTCTTTAGTGAATTGTATTACTATGATACAGCAGCTCAAAAATGTAAGTATCAAACTCCAGTCATAACTGTATGAACTACCCTAATAATGCAAGTGGGTTCATTAGCACATAATCCTTTCCCTGCAGCCTACTGTGGCAGGTATCAGTGAAGTGGTTGCAGTCCTTTTAGGACTCACTTACACAGCTCATACAGTGATACCACATGTAACAGTAAATGATTTCCATTGTAAATATGGTGGAAAGAATTGAATTCATAAATACTGCCAGGAAAATTGCCCTGTATACATGATGATAAGTTTATATGAATGTTTTAGAATCAGTCCAGCAGTTACTTATATGAGAAATAAGGGAAAGAATAGAAAATGTGTTGAACAAAACACTCATGGTCACTCTAGAAGATCATTCAGCTAGTATTGTATCATCTGATCAGCACCTAAATTCACCTCTTGCAAGTCTCACCCACTGCATCGAAGGAAGTTTTCCCAGTTGTTTCTTGTGGAGTGGCAAATGATTCACAATCAGCCAGAGCAGCAAGCCAGTGAACTAGAAAAAAAACAGTTTATCAGTATTTCTAAAAGTGCCGGGCATGATAAGGAGAGACTTAGTAAACTAAACAAACCAACAAACAAACCAACCAACAAACAAATAAACCAACAAACAAAAACCAACAAACCACCCCATAATCATAACAGTCAGATGTGGAAAACAATATAACAACTTGATCTGGATTGTCTCAGGAAGAACACTCAGGATAGCCTCTAGATGCCAGAGGCAATTGAGTGGGACACAATTGCTTTTCAATACAGAGTATGAGGGCAGGAGGAGTCCTCACTGGGTCATGTAGTCCAGCCTGAGGCACCTACATGAAGTGACTGCAGCTGTATCACTTGTAGCATTGATTTGGCCACCTTGCTCTAAGAGATATCCAAAGGTGGACATTGGAATCTCTCCCTGTGTTATTTCTAACATGTAAACTGATATCTCTCTGCATGTTTGCTCATGTATTGTCCATCCTCCTGATTCACCTGTGAGCTCTCGGTCACCTGGCACTACTGTGGCATGTGCAGACCAAGGAACACACCTTAGCTGAAAATATGCCACGTCTTAGCCGTGGTCCTGCATTTGCAGTAATTAGCTTGTTTTCATATCACTTTTTAATGATTCCCATCTTGGGGAAGGAAGCCTGGCCAAGCTCCTTCTGCTTGGCCTAGGGCCATGTGTCCTGGCCTAGAGCTCTGTGTTCTGGCTCAGTGAGATCTTTGGCCTGTTCTGCAGAGTTTAGGAGTTCTTCATGCAATGCTGACCATGATCTGCTGCAGAATGAAACACAGCCTTGTTCAAACCCCTTGGAAGTCTGCACTTCTTTGAGAATATGGTTAAAATACAGCACCCAGTAAGGTCAGGGTAGATAGGTTGGCCTGTCAATGAAGAAAACCTTGTTAGTGGCTCTCATTTAGCAGCTGAATCTCTGCTTTTCCAGTCACTCAGCAATTCTGCTCTGTTCCTTCCCAGACACAGAGCATTTCCGATTTGAAGAATTACTTTCCCATAATTAAATGCAAAGAGTTAGTCTCAGTCCTCTGCACAAATTACTACCCAGTGAATGCAGAATAACTTATTACAAATTGTACTTTATTCCATTTATTGTACAGGTATTGATGTGTGTTGGATTTGTTCTATTTTGGAAGTACTTCCATGGTAACTAGTCTCCCCTGACAAAGACTATGTCAGAGAAGAAGTGGAATACACAGAAACTGTACTTTGGGCACCCAGAACAACGAAGTCTGCCAGCATCAGCCTCACCAAAGCATCACCACAGAACGTGCTGTTTGCCCATGTCTATCTGAGCCTACTGCTCACTGGGGAATCCCAGCAGTGTGGAGGCACAGTGGCAGCAGTCAGCAATGTCTCTTTAAGGTAAAATATCACAAATCGGTTCATTTTTAAGGTGCTGATTGCCTGAATGTATTTTATCATGGTCACATTTTAAAGAGGAAATAGAGCATGAAAGTGTTGCCTTTGGCTGACAGAGCATTCAGTGCCAGCAGAAATTCCTCAGGTAACAAAACAGCCAGAAGAGTGAAAGAAACACCAGTTGTGCTTTGCTGCCTCTCACTGCTGTTCTCACTTTGTGTGTAATGGTTTTGCTGCCATTTTGAGGTGCTGCTGCTAACTGCCATTTTTAGCTTTTTTGAACCAGCCCTGTTTTGCTTTCCGAGTCTGGTGAGAATACCCT
Source organism: Lagopus muta (assembly GCF_023343835.1). Lineage (NCBI taxonomy): Eukaryota > Metazoa > Chordata > Aves > Galliformes > Phasianidae > Lagopus > Lagopus muta. The sequence continues at coordinate 40,618,934 of NC_064472.1, read as the reverse complement.
ACCCCAATCAAAGACTTCCTGACACTCTTGCTACACACACCTTTCAAGATTTCATCTCTGAAGGCCATACAGCAGGGCAAGGCCTGCACAGAGTCCCAGAGATGTCCCCATCCCCCATGTTGCATCCTATCCTCTCGGGTGGCTGTCCTCCACTGCCACAGCCAGGGGCTGTGTGTGTAGATTCAAGTTTGACCCAGTCAGTGCTGCAGATTTGAAGCCAGGAATACTTATGCCAGTTGGTTGTATTTTGGGCTTTTTTAATAGGATTTTGCACACCTTGGGAAGACAGTGTGGACTGTGATACTGCACACCTCTCTGATTCCTATGCAGTTGCCTAGCACTGAAACTGGGGATGCACTATAACACAAGGCAATCCAGCAAGTGGAGTGCCATGCTCTTGACAGAGTGATTATCTCCCACTGGCAAAAAAATAAAAAATAAAAAATAAAAATAATCATTTTCTGCCAATAGGTGCTATTTTAACCAAGCAAAGTGTGTATTTATTTAGTAGCCTCTCTGGTATCAGAGGCAGCATGCTTACTTCCCATCTGCTTTCTCTCACCCAAGCTCCTTTGGATTCTGGGTGGATACGGTGCTAATGACATTTGTTAGCATAATTCCCTAAATCATGAAGTTATGGGAAAAAAAAAAATGAACAAAAATCATGAATGGATAGAATTGAGCTAGGTTTGCAATGGATTATTTGCAGAGGCTTGTGTAAAAGCTTGGAAGAGATGGAAGACAAACAGACTCTGCATTGAATCCTCTCTACTCAAGGATGATGGGAAGAGGGGAGTAGGGAATATGAGTTCCATATGTTCCTCTTATTTTGTCTCCAAAAGACTTGCTGTTCCTGGTAATTTTTCTTGAAATGTTAATTATAGGCACTGGGGATATCAGCAGTGCTCTTAATAGATTAACTTAGGTACTGGTAAAAAATAAAAATAAAAAATGCTTGATGAATAAAAAGACAGTTTCAGAAAAAGCAATCAGCTACCATGAAAGCAGGGTGCGCTTAGGGACAAAGGACTGTCCCGCTGCCTCCCGTTCTGTGCACTGTGCTGACTCTCATCAGCTTCTGTACCACCGTGGCATGAGCTGGGGGACCTCCTGGGTAGAGATAATGGTGGGGTCCTGTGATACATGGAGAACAGGTATCTTTGCACAGCTGGGTCAAGATCACTGAAGGGAGCGAGCTCTGTCAACAGAGCTCTCTGGGGCAGAGAAGGCCTAAGAGTACCCACGGGAGAGGAAAGGCAGGGCCCATTCAGACACTCCCCTTCTTGGCACAAGACTAGGACCCAATCAGTCCTCTGCTGTCCCCAGACTGAGGGCAAGGTGAGAAACTGTGCACAGCACCCCAAAAATTACCAAGATCCAAGCCTAGCTGCCAGTCCTCTCTGGAGATCAAATAACACAAATCTGCAGTTTCCCCTAGCCAGCAGATCCACCTAAATAGACGTGTTTCCTCTTGAGGAGATGTCCCATGGTCAGGAGCACCCACCTGTTCCATGACAGGTAGCTCTGTGCCACCCTTCTTGCTGTCTGCTTGTTCTGATGGCCAAGCGACATGTAGAGATGTGTTGTGAGGGGTATTCAAGTCTGGGATGTCTGTGATGGACAGATGCCCCAGAGATCGTAGGAGAGTTTTAAGGAAGATCATCAACCACGAGCTGGCCAAGGCCTCGCTCTATGCTAGAGAGGCAACCTAATGCTTTCATGAGTACCCCTTGGGACTGCTCAAATGAGCCATAAATGGACAGGAGGCCCATCATCTTTGCAGGATTTGACAGTTGGTGGATCTGTAAGGACAGGAAATTCTTGGTTGCCAGGATTCTCTCCAAGACTGTATGAGCCAGAGGGCTGTGCTGTCAATCTGTGTTCTCCTACACAGGAGCAACCATGCAGTGCTGGTCTGTTCCTTGCATACTGAAGGCTTTGCAAAGACAGGGAAGTATTTGTTTTCATGAGAAGAGACCTTCCATGGCTACTGTGTAAACATCACGTCACTGATATCTGCTTAGGATCTCTCAGTGGTGTTGCCAGCTTTGCAGACTGGTTTAGCCACCCTTGGTATTACTTTTTTGCTCTCTGGGTCATGGATGGTACTATTGTTTGCATGGCCTTCTGAGTACTGACAGCATGTGCTGTCTTCTCAGTATCAGCACACATAAATTAAAGAGCAGTTACAGGTATGAAGAGCAAATGGAAAGGAACTTTTCCCAGTTCGAAGCTGACCATCTCTGGCCAGTCTGAAGGGTCTGCCCAGGTAATGCATGCTGAAAGGGAAAATGTTGCCCAGATCTAGGGAAGGTAGCACTGGTCAGAAGAGCATAAAGGTGCTCTACAGAGGAGGCTTTTTCCTTTGATCAGCCATTGCAGAAAAAGTAGTAAATTGCTTCTTGTGAATAAGAAGGTCCTAAACATCTTGTCCTTGTTGTTGCAGCCCCAACCTTATACAGAAGGATTTGGGTTACTTGGAGCAGGAGCCCACCCTGGGAGTGACCTGTGTCAGTGTTCCTGAACAATTTCCAAGTGTGTAAGCTAAGATTATTTAACCCCATATCCTGCCCTGCCCATTTTGTGACACACATAACAGCATGATCAGCTTGTATGTTTTTAAACAAACTCCTCCAGAAAAAAGAATAGACGGTAATAGCGCTGAACCTTCCATGATACTTGCAGTCATTGTACCATGACGAAACGCTGCCTAGAAACATTGACTTCTGCATGAGAACTGACTAAAATATGTGTAAATAATTGGTTGTGTCTGTTCTATTTGTCTTTAAGCTCAGCATCTAGGGCAGCAAAAACACACATTTCTATTATTTACATCCTATTTTAAATAAAGGATTGCTCATTTACTCTCTTATCTTCTCCCATCCAGATCCTCTTTTCCTTGTATACTACTTAATAGAGATCTCTTCCAGAAAGAGCACAAGCACTGAACTCTTTTGTTCTTAGCATCCCTTTTTTCCTATTTTGTCTGAAGTTCTTCCTACCAGAACCTAGAACTCAGACAAGTTAGGCTGTGGGCTGCTTTGGGAGTCTGCCTGATCCCATTCTAATGATATTCAATTCTATTTTATTTTATTTTGTTTTGCCTTTCTAGTGCCAATCATTCTTCTCTGTAATGTGAACTTTCTCACTGATTTCAGAATAAATTATTATCGCCATTAAAAATACTAATGGGAGTAATCAATAGGCACTGTGAATCACTTTAAAATAATACAGTGATAAAGATGATAGATTTTTCAGTTACAGAACTGTTTAACACCAAGTCTTAATCACAAAATCACTTTGGGGATTTTGTTGAGTTTTGGCAGGAACAGGAGCAATACTTGTGTTGAATAGCCCCTCCTGGCCCTGTGGTATTTCACAGCTCTCCTCACGTAGAAGGCATCGGAAGGCTGGTGGTTCCTGGACTCTGCAGCCAGCTGAGAAGGGTGCTCAGCTGCTGGTGCACAGTGTGTCAGGGACCCTAAACACTGTAACATTAAAAAAGCTACCTGGTCTCTCTGACACGTTTTGGACCATCAGCAAGCTCTTGTCATCCTCCTTAAAGGGTCTTCTGCTAATCCTTGTGCAGCCTGAACTAATATCTTTAACCTTACAACTGCAGTGATCTGTCACTATTTTTAAGCTGCGTCTCTGGTGTCATGGCGTTCTCATGAAGGTTGGAGAGGCAGAAACCCACACAAAACTCTTCTGCACCAAAAAGAGGTGAGCAAGTGTCATCTCCTACTGTATGCAAGTGCTCTGTCTTGGGGGGGATTGGATGAGGTGTTAAGGGGCTAAAGGACACCATGGATTGGCAGTGTCTAGTTCTGCCACTGATGCACACCTCTGGCCTTAAAACCCCCAGAGAAAGGGGTTGGTGGGTTGTCCTTAGGCAGCTAAACTGGGAAGGCAAGGTGATGCTTACATGGGCCAACCCTGAGAGTTGCTGCAGGTCTTGTTGCTGCCAAAAGCAATTCTTTGCAACCAAAGTTGTTTCATTTCAATATAGCAGCAACTCACTGAGTCTGAAAGACAACCATGTTTTGCTGAGAAGGCAGACAGGACATGTTTAAGCCCCTGGTTGAACACAAACAGCCAACAAAGCTTTTCAGTATGAACTGGGGGTTATTTCATAGCTTTAGACAAACTATACACTGAGGCTTCTTCTTTGTTTTTGAGCACTTACCACCAGTTCACCTCATCTCAAAGACGTATCCTGTCAGAGGGAAGCAGACACATCACAGAGTGGCTCTCACATTTCTTTAACCTTGAGGTGTTTGGTTTACATCTATAGCTGATGGAGGGTTGTTCAACCATCTTACTGAACTTACTGAACTTACTGAACAGAGCTAAGTGCTCTGCATTCTGGATATTACTAATCATATTCTTTAAGGACTTAGGTTTATTGCTTTGTTAAGACTGACATGTTAAAAAGAACAAACCTTCCTCTTCTGCATTTTTAATGGAACTTCAGTTTGAGAGACACACTTTGCAAAAAGCCATAAATACTTGCAGACAACATAGATGAATTTCTTGAAGGCCTGTTTCTGGGAAAAGATAAACAGATATTTGCAAAGCCAGCTCCCCAAATGAATGAGTTAAAATATGATCTTTGATGTGGAAAACAATGGCAACAACAACAACAACAAAAAACAAACAAACAAACCCAAAAGTCAAAACAAAACAAAAAGACTCTACCATTATATTCAGATTGAGTTTTTTTGTTTTTTTTTTTTTTTTTTCCCTATTACTACAGGTCTCCTCTTTCATCAGCTAAGAATTCAGTACCCTGGTTTTCATTCAGGGTCTTAGAATGCAAATATATCATGCTTCTAATCATACCAAACTCTTCCTTAATTTCATACTTTTCAAAAAGAATGGAGATAAATGAAAGCATTTCAACAAAGAAAACACGCAACACTTCATGAAAATTGTAGGTCTTTAAAGTAATCATTTTATCTTTCTTTTGTATGACATTGTTTATTGTAAGACATCATTTTTATTAAATACACTGGAATACAAGAGAATTTCCATGTCGTGGAGAGAAACTGGTCACATGATTCACAAACAAAACTTTTAACACTGATACCTAGGCATCACTTCAAAATCAGCCAAGATGCAATGAAAGTTTTAAAGCAATGACTTGTTATAACAAACTGCAAAACAAGAACCACTAAATTTTTGCACAGAGACATCACATTAAAAAGAAAGAAAAGGAAAAAAGAAAGAAGAAAGATAGCTCTACACACCAGGTCATAGTTTGGTGACAGTAATGAGATTTATATTTATACGTAGGTATCTTCCTCTTTATCTCACAGATATTGCGACAGAGAGAGAGATATCTAGAAATATATATATGCATAAAGTATAGGTGGAGAACAGGGCTGGGGCAAATATTTCATAATTAATTGATTATTCAATTAAGCATCAATGCTTAAGCATCAATTGCTTTTATATAAAACATTCTTAGCTGTTTTTCTTCGTTACAGAAAGATACATATAAGCTGCAATATATAGGCCTCTGGAAAGATTTTATTTTCTTACATATTCCAATCAAATGGCCTTACTACTGGCAGCTTCTATCATCCTTGCACGAAGTACTTGGTGTTTATAAAATACCAGCCAGTCATCACTCAGAACCTTCTACAAGCAAACAAAAAAATTCCCCACAGACCTGGTCTAGAATGCATAGACGGTAAAATAATACACCCATCATTTCCCATTTCTTCTCCTGAGACATATGTTTAAAAGATGGCAAAATAGTCACTTGGTTGCTATTGTGAAATTCACAGTGTTTTCCCTGCAACATGTAGACTTTTTGTTATTTTTTTTTGTTTGTTGTTGTTTGTTTTTTTTTTGCTTCATATTTATGATGAATGTAGCATCCCTCACCCACCCCCCACCCCAGCCCAAACAAAGGTCTTTTAACTAAGGCTCTTAAAGGACCTCTTGATTCACAGCAGCAGTGGTTCATCTCAGCCCTGACAAGAAAATACAACTTCCTGTGCTATCAAAACCTTCATCTTTGATTAGAAACCCTGATCTATTCACCATCCCTTCCCTGGCTACCTCCCTCACATTTTATAGCAGTATTTGAAATTCCCTTACAGGCTGCAACAACTCAGACATAGTCTAACACATATGCACTGCATCTTATTCATCCAGTGACCTGATCATGGGTTGTTGTTTTATTTCTTTTTAAAGTGTTTTATAAAGTCTACATCTATCACAACAAAAACAATATCTGAGAAAGGTGGGAAAGAGTATACAGGAGGAAGGCAAGAGGAAAAGAGAATCAAAAAGAAAGGCGCTAAAAGAGAAGGAGATGAAAGAAATAGAGAAATAGAAGGAAAGAAATAGGAAAGAGAAGAAGAAAGGAAATGAAAGAAAAAGTGAGCGAGAAAGAGAGAAAAAAAAAGGAAAAGTGAAAAAGGAAGGAAGTAAAATATAGGCATTACTTGTTAAACCATGGACAATATACAGATATACTGGTTTACAAATCAAAATGAATGAAGTCATTTTTAAAAGGGCACACTCCATCATGTATCATGGGGTGCTGTTGCTTTACAAATACCTGTTCACCACCACCAGTTCTGGGTTCTGTAGATCAACTGAGAGTGAAGGACAGTGTGGCAGCTGCTGCAATTATTACTGCTGAATTTTGGCATTCTCAATGTGCTACATGTAGTGTTGCAGTCTGAATAGTCCAGCTCATGCTTGGAATTATTTCGCTACTGCAGATGAGTATAAAATGCTAATGGAGCTGCACTGTTATTCTAGGACAGCAAAACAACAATAGCACAAACCCAGAAATGACAGTCAGTCAAACTCTACTTTTGGAGTTTGGAAGCTTATTTGTTCATTTCTTTGTGACAAATCAACAGGTGAGATGCAAATGGAAGAAATGTTTTATGCAATTATATGGAGGAGAAAAGTGCTTGTTATATCTCTGGCATTCTAACATTGCTTCTGCTGCACACCAGTTAAAAAGTTGACTCAGAAACATAGAAAAAGAAACATCGAAAGAAAATGTGATTTTGGCTACTCAGCAGACTTAGTTAATTTATTAATAGCACTCTAATTATCATTTGTTATAACGTAGGTGTATGTAAATTTATACATATACACACAATCCATACATAATGTGCATGCATGTCTGCACATATAAATAAAATACAACAGACATAGGCATACATGTATATGCTGTGTGTGTGTATATATATATGCCATATGCAAGCACACATATATATTATATATATGATCAGTTCATAGCACAGTCCAGAAAGACTTTTAAAATGAGCCTGATTGTCATAGTTACTCAGTGTACACAATTTAGTGGACAGTGCAAGCATGATGAATATGCACATATACTCACCCTTTACTGGGATTTGAGAATATTTCTTCTTTTTCTCTGCTCATTCTGCTACACTTACCCACCTTTTCATGAACAAATGCAAAATATGTATAGCTACTGTTTATAGCTTGTCTACTCTGATTACAGTTTATGCGCCATCAAGAACATTAATGATATAGGTCAAGGTTACCATACTGGTGGCTCTGTAGAACATTTGGTCCTCTAGAAGTTTAACATACTGCTATGTTATTGCACAATGCATTGTAACATTATTCATTTTCTGAAATGACTGCAGTGGTCTCACTAGTAAATCAAAAAGAAGATGCCAATAATTATGATTTCAAGGTTTTGCGAGTTTGGATTGTTTTGTTTTGTTTTATTTTGTTGGTGGTGATTTTTTTTTTTGTATTCATTCTTTCAGTGCTTGCCAAACCCACCTGTTTGCTTTCAGGCTGGAGCCCGCTTTTCAGTAGAAGGAGCATCTCAGATGCCTTTTCCTCAAGCTCATAAGACCCTAAGATAGAACACAGCAGGCAGAAAGTCGGCATCTCTCTCTCTGTCAACTGCAGCCTTCTCCCACCACACAGTATCAGTGGACAGTTTTCTTTTCCACAACTGTTATTTTGAAAATCAGACTCAAATTCCTTTAAAAGATGAAACTCAAATTCTCAAGTGAATGGGTTCCAGTGGATGCTCAGTCTTTATCTAGCTTTCTATATGTATTTCCAGGACAGTCCAGATAAAATCTTAAGGCCCATTTTGTAGGAATCTTCCTCTGGCTTTTTGTGTGTTTCCAGTTCAGTAGCAATTATGAAATAACATCCTGTTATATAAAGAAATACTGAGTATGGCTTTATAGATACACTGTCATGTTTATTTGTAATGCTGCCCTTTCAATGACATTGAGAAGGGTAAAACTCCGTCGTTGTTCAATGAACTGTTTTATTCTGAAAACGTTCAAAATCTTTATAAGCTAGCTCTAAAAGCTTCAGAAGAAAGAAAACTAAAGTACCTCAATAAATAATATATGCATGCAAATCATATATTAAATGTGTTATGAGAACACTTACAAAAATAAAATGCTTAATTTATTAAATAAAATATCCCCAACACAAAAATGAAGGACTATTTTGATCTGGCTCATACCAATCAGAAATAACAAAAAGAGAAAAAGAAAACAAAGATTTTTTTTTTGTTCTGTTTTTTTTTGTTGTTGTTGTTGTTGCTTTTTTTGTTGTTTTTTTTTTGTTTGTTTTTTGGTTTTTTTTTTTTTTTTTTTTTTTTTTTTTTTTTTTTTTGCAGTAACGTCCCCTCACAGAGGGAGGCAAAAGTATTGAGGAATAGATAAGGTAGGTTGTCTCTTGTAAGAATTCATATTAAAAATAATCCTAACTCTAAATTTGAAATCTTCCAACTTCCGGTTTGAAAAATAACAGATATGCCCATGCACTTGTCATCAACACAGTGGCCATGCAAAAAGTACACACACAGTGCCCATCCAACAAAAAAGAAATTATTTAAGAAAGACTGGATGTTGGTAATGACAGCACTAATACCAATACAAACATGGTGCTGAGCTCAAGGTCTTTGCACTCTGAGAAGTGAGCCATAACCTCAGAGTAATTTGTTTTCCCCAGGTATCTCACTTTATCCCCTGCCATGGCTCAAATATAACCAGTGATGTCCATGCTTTAGATTATTCATGTAGTATCAGTCTATTGTATCTGTAACATTGTAAAGGCATTTTAACATAGCTAATGTCTTTGATTATCCCCTTTCAATGAAATATAAGTTATACCATTATGAGTTTGCTATGCCTACTAAGGTGTTTTAC